>NC_092377.1:161689719-162889719 GCF_030028105.1 Mobula birostris
TGGTGGCCACCTGGAATGCACTATTAGTGGTGGTAGTAGAGACATACCGTTATATGATAGAGACATTTAAATGACTTTTAGATAAGCATGTGAATATGTAAAGAGTTGAGAGGTATGGACATTGTGTCGCAGAAGGGATTAAATTACTCGTATAGTTAGTTCAGCATATCGTGGGCCACAAAGCCTGTTCCTGTGCAGTACTGTTCTATGTTCTGTTCTATTTTTATCTCCATGTGGCAAGGAGTGACCACAGGTTTCTCATAATTTTCCATCTGGAGGAGGTGCTAAACAGTATTCCTGCCAAAAGAGAAGAGCATCTTACAAAATATAAACTGGAGATGCACATTGTTTTAAAACTCTGATGCAGTTCTGAGCGGTCACTGGCTTCACCAACCAGGCAGAATTCTTTGATGAACTGGCAAACCTCTTACCCGCAAAGACCTCTCTGTTGGTCTGTTCACCCCCTGCAGTCCTCTTTAATGCTCAGCACTGCTGGCAAACCAGCTGACTTCCTGGTACTGCACCCCACAATGAGTGGCCTGCCTTTCAATTCTGGCAGCTCACCAATATGGTTGAAAATGGGCTTTGCCAGATTATTAGTCAATGGTGTCAAATAATCACAATGAATGACTCCCACTGCTCGCACTCACACCACCAATGAGAAATCAGAACTTGCTGGAAAACCTCTGCAGGATGTGTCAAAGTTGGAGCATTGATCATCACTGCTGATCACTGTAAGGGTGTTAAAAGTTACTGGGAGAATGGGGTTGAGAGGGATAACAAATCAGCCATGATGGAATGATGGAGCAGACTCCACCATTGCCGAATGACCTAATTCTGCTCCTACATCTCATGGTCTTATTCACCCTATCACAGAAACTCTCTTTTTCTACATACACCTTTCTCATTTTCTTCTGACACAAAACTAGCTTTCATTCATTTCATTTCCAGTTCTGCCAAAGGGTCACCGACTCAAAACATTGATTTTTTCTTCAATCAACAGATTCTTCTTGACACAATGACATTTTCATGGATTCACAGAAAAATACAGCACAGAAACAGGCTTTTTAGTCCATGCAGTCTGTGCCGAACCATTTAAACTGCCAACTCCCATTGACCTGCACCTGGACTATAGCCCTCTGTACCCCTACCATCCATGTACCTATCCAAACTTCTGTTAGGTGTTGAAATCAAGCTCGCATGCACCACTTATGCTGGCATTTCATTCCGCACTGTTACGACCTTCTGAGTGAAGCAGTTTCCCCCCTTGTTCCCCTTAAGCTTTTCACCTTTAAATCATGACCTCTAGTTGTGGTCTCACCCAAACTCAGTGGAAAAAGCCTTCTTGCATTTACCCTATCTATACCCCTTATAATTTTGAATACCTCTATCAAAACTCCCCTCAATCTTCTACATTCCAGGGAATAAAGTTCTAACCTATTCAATCTTTCCTTATAACTCAGGTCCTCCAGTCCCGGCAACATCCTTGTAAATATTCTCTGTAGTCTTTCAACCTTATTTACATCTTTCCTATAGGTAGGCAACCAAAACTGCACACAATACTCCAAATTAGGCTTCATTGATGTCTTATGCAACTTCAACAAAACATGCCATCTCCTGTACTCAATACTTTGAATTACGAAGGCAAACGCTTTCTTTACGACCCTCTCTACCTGTCCGCCATTTATAATGAATTATGGGCCTGTATTTCCAGATCCCGCTGATCTACCCGTTCCTCAAGTGTTTTCCAGCTGTTTTGCTTTTGATTTTGTTTCAGATTTCCTGTATCTACAGTTTTTTTGATTTTTGAATACAGGCAGTTCCCAGGTTATGACAGGGTCCGTCTCCAAGAACTGTTCATAACCCAAACTGTTCATAAGACCATAAGACATGAACAAAGACAGTGCATGGGAGAGGGTCACAGAGGCAGCAGTGGTAGGAGGGTGAGCAAGCATGGGAAGAGCAGCCACCAGAGTGAACGAGTGAGTCTGCTCAATGCTTCTGGGACTGCTTAGCTCCAACCAATCCCTGATTGTTGCAGCTCAGGCATGTGGGGTGGAGAGGGGAGACCAGAGACTCCCACCATCCAGGACATGCTCTCTTCTCACTGCTGCCATCAGGAAGATGGTACAAGAGCCTCAAGACTCACACCACCAGGTTCAGGAACAGTTACTACCCCTCAACCATCAGGCTCTTGAACCAAAGAGAATAACTTCACTCAGCTTCGTTTGCCCCATCAGTGAAATGTTCCCACAACCAATGGACTCTCTTTGAAGGACTCCTCATCTCATGTTCTCAATATTTATTGATTATTTATTTATTATTATTATTTCCGATTTTTGTATTTGCACGGTTTGTTATCTTCTGCACTCTAGTTGAACGCCGTGGTTGGGCAGACTTTCATTGATTCTGTCATGGATTTATTCTATAGATTTATTGAGTATACCCAAAAGAAAATGAGCGTCAGTGTTGCATATAGTGACGTATATGTACTTTGATAATAAGATTTACTTCGAACTTTGAACGTACTCATATATGCCTGTTCCCACTCAGGAGAAGGTGACTATAGCCCTGCAATAGCCAGCAAATTCACTCCATCTATCCTGGTGGCTTCCCAAATGCTCATTCATTTGTATGACATGTTCATAAGCCAGATGTTCATGGTATGGAAAAATCAATGCCCAGAAACAGAATAGACTACCAAAAGTGGTGGATACAGGTTAGTCCCTCACAAGCAAAGCCTAAAGTACACTTACATGGAGCACTGCCACGAGAACTTAAAATCCATCATCAAAGGCTCCCATCATCCAGGCCATGCTATCTTCATGCTGCTACCTTCAGGCAAGAGGTGCAGAAGTCTTAGGTCCTACACCACCACGTTTTGAAACAGTCATTACCCTTCAACCGTCAGGCTCCTGAATTGGCGTAGATAACTTTACTCACTTCAAAACTGAACTGATTCTAAAACTTACAGATGCACTTTCAGAAACTTTACAACTCATGTTCTCGATATTAGATTTTTTTGCACAGTGTGCCTTCTTTTGCATATTGGTTATTTGTCAGTTTTTATTTATGTATAGATTTTCATCATTTCTGTCATATTGTTTTATTTTTCCTCTAAATGCCTGCAAGAAAATGAATTTCAAGATGGGTATATATGCATACTTTGATAATAAATTTACTTTGAACCAGGGGAGCATCAGTAGTCAGCAATGACCTTCATGATGCCCATGTAACAGTTTTATCTGATCTTTATTGGGGAATCAGCTCAGTCATTTCTGGTCTCATCAGAGCCCTTTCTCCTCCATTAACAGGGTACGTAGATTTCTGTGCAAGAAAATTAACGAAGCTTATGTCGAGGAAAAGCACTGAAGTTGCAATGGATTTAAGGCAAGGTTGTTGCCAAAATTTTAATTATGAAGGGAGATCGACTATGGCGGAATTATTTTCTTTGAGACAAAGGCTGATGAGGGATTTAAATGAGTAGGGTGACATTATGAGAAGCCTAGGTCGAGTGAGAAGGAAGGCATATTTTTCTTAACGCCGAGGTCGGTAACTAGGGGTCAGGATCACAGGAAAGCGCAGGAATAAAACTTTCATGCAATGAGTGTGCATCCTGGAGTTCATCTACTGTATGTTTCAAAAGAGCAGTTGATGTGCCATTATTAATAGGGCTACCAAAACAAAAGAGATAAGTCTATGGAAATGCAAGAGCTGGCCCAAGGCATTCCATTTGCTGAGGCAGGATTAGGGTCCTGCAGGTTGGTTTAAGAACCTGGTTCTTGTGGGAAAGCAGCTGTTCCTAAACCTGCTTGCGCAGGACTTCAGGGTCCTGATGAAAAGTCTTGTCCCAAAACTGCTTACTCTTTTCCATAGATGCTGCCTGACCTACTGCGTTCTTCCATCATTTTATGTGTGTTGGTCTGTACCTGACAGTAGCAGCAAGAAGAGGGCAACACCTGAATGGTGGGGGATCTTTGGTGATAGATACCTTATTCTTGAGGTAGCATCTCTTGTAGATATTATCAATAGTGGAAGGGTTATTCCCATGATGGACCAGGCTGTGACCACAACCATTCTGTGTTCTTATATGTTCAAATTGTCATACAAGGCCATAATGCAACCTATCAGGATACTTCCAACGGTGCATCTGTAGAAGCTTCTTAGAGTATTTGGTGACATACCAGGGCGGCAGGTTGGAGACACATCACTACCAAAGGAAGTGTATTATCAGAGTACATAGTGGATGTAAGTGCCACTGGGCAATAGCCATTTAGATAGGTTACTGCACTCTTCTTGGGCACTAGTATGATTGAAACCTGCTTGAAGCAGTGGGTACCACACACTGCCGGAGTGAGAGGTTGAGATATCCGTGAAATACACCAGCTAGTTGGTTGACACAGGTTTTCAGTACTCGGCCAGGTACTCATTCTGGACCGGGTGGTTTCCTGAGATTCACCCTTATGAAAGCAGCCCGTGTGCCATCTTCAGATAGTGAGACCAAAGGATTATCAGGAGATAGGGGTGTGTGCAATGGTTCCTTCCTGTCCTGGTGGTCAAGACGAGCATAGAAGGTGCTCCTTCCCTGTTCTAGCCTGCATGTCACCCTTTGACAAGGTGTGGCTGATGCCAGGAAGACAATCTCTGAAGAGTTTTGATAATGGCTGGGGTCACTGTCCAGAAGAAGGCAATGGCAAACCACTTCTGTAGAAAAATTTGCTAAGAACAATCAGGGTCATGGGACCTTGATTGGTTACATCATACGAAACAGCATATAATGATGATGGTGATGTACCAAATCTCCTTAAGCTTCTAAGAAAGTAGAGGTGGCTTCTTTGTGATTGCATCTTTGTACTGAGTCCAGGACATTCCAGCTCTTATGTTCTGGCCAATGAAGGCCAAAATCCCTGATGTCTTCCTCACTATCCTATGATCCTATCTCTTCTGACTTGAGGAGTGGGCACACCCACAAATATCAGTTTCCATTGATTTATCTGCTGATCTCCAGCTTACTCCAGCCCTTTTAGGTTTTCTAAACCCCTATTTCCAACATACTCCTTCCATTCTGGTACAGTACTCACATACTGCACTTGAAAAACTGTTTGTAATTATGGTGCAGATCAGTGCCAGAATGAGCACCCAACCAGCAAATGGCTTCACAGAGGTCATATTGACAGTAGCATGAATTGAAAATGAAGATTGCTGTCTGATGCAACCCAGTCAATAGATTACCTGCACCCTTTAACATTCTCTAAGAACAGCAATGCAGGGAAACTTCCAAGCAAGATTTCAGTGAGAAATAGAAGAAGCTGAAGATGGAATTCAGTGTGAGCTGCCGCGGGTCTGCCGAACACTAATTCATATGAGAAAAGGATTGATTTAAAGTATGCACCTTCCTGTACACAAAGGGGCACTGTTGCTAAACACACAAACAATGAATTGTAAGAGGATCAAAATAAAAACTCAGACCATAATGTGATACTATTCGCTGCTCAGAGCTTCCATCAGTGTTGATGCAAATTACTTGCATTTAAATTTGGGAATTGGATGGATCATATGAAAAAAGCTGAACATACACTGCTAAAGAAATGGTAGAACAAAAATTACATTTCCATTAAAGATTTCATTAAGTTATTACAGTTTCAGTCAATGTTTCTCTCTTCTTTCATTATAAGCCATTTATATAATGAAGTAGCAATTTTCACCCCTGCTCCCCCCAATCTTTCTCATCCAACTTGTTACTAACTTTATCCAAACTCACCCCAGTTCTTGTAGTTCCCACTGATCTACAATTAATCTACAGTTGCTGTTTTCATTCGAGAACACCTCAAAAAATAAAACAAAATTCACCTTTGTTACCAGCCTACCTTTCCTATCTCCACAATCTTTCTGAGCATAAAATATCCCAAGATCTCTCCATTTCTCTATTCCCAAACCAGTGTCAGAATCATAATCGTTTATTATCACTGACTTGTCTCATGAAATTTGTTGTTTTACAGCAGTAATACAGTGCAATACATGAAAAAATTACTGAGTTATGGTAAGAAAAAAAGATAAATAAATGAACAGTGCAAAAAGCGAGCAAAATAGTGAAGTAGTGTTCACGGGTTCATGGACCGTTCAGAAATCTGATGTTGGAGGGGTAGAAATTGTTACTAAAACCTTGAATGTGGGTCTTCAGGTTTCTGTACCTCCTTCCTGATGGTAGCAATGATACATGGACATGTCCTGGGTGGTGGAGGTCCTTAATGATGGATGCCACTTTTTTGAAGCATCGCCTTTTGAAGATGTCCTCCACAGTGGCGATGCTAGTGCTCAAGATGGAGGTGACTGAGTTTCCAACTGTCTGCAGTTTATTCCGATGACACATCCATGCCAGATGGTGATACACGGTACATCTGTAGAAATGTGCTCAAGCCTTTGGTGACATACCTTGAGCATCCCTAAGATTTTTTTCACTGTCAACAGTCTACACAATCTGAACTTTTGAAATTTTCAAAATATAAATTGTCTTTCCTCCATGTATTAATATTACCCAGTGTTGCCCAATGTTAATTCTTCTCACATTTATTGGGAAATTCTGGAACACATTATTCAGGAAGTGGCAACAGAACTGTTAGAAATGCATAATGTGATCAGACAAAGTCAACACAGTGTTATGGAAAGGAGATTATGTTTGACAAATTTTGAAAAGTGCTTTGAGAAATTTCACCAGCAGGTTGGACAAGGGGGAAACAGTGGATGTATTGAATTGGATGCAAGAAAGGCGTTGGCTGTGTTTCTCAGAGTAATATATTAGGATGGAGGGAATGTTGGTTCACTGACCAAAAATACTAAGTCAGTATTAATTTTTGGGCATTTAAACCAGTGACCGTTGATCAAGATTCAATTCCCATCACTGTTTGTAAGGAGTTTGTACATTCTCCCTGTGACCTCCAGCTGCCCTGGTTTCCTCCAACATTCCAAAAATGTGTAGGTCAGAGTTAGTGAATTGTAGGCATGCTATCCTGGCACTGGAAGCATGACGACACTTTTGGGCTAGCCCCAGCCCAATCTTCAGACTGTTTTGATCAATGACAATCAGCACATTTCACTGCATGTTTCAATGCTACATATGACTAATTGGCTAATATTTAATATTTTCAGGTGCTCAAACCATAGCTAGTGCGATGTCACAGAGATCAGTGCTGGGACCTTAGCCGTCAGATTGTTTTGATGTCACCCTATTGCTGTTATGTAAGTTGCATAAAGAGTGAATACTTCATTAATAAGGTTTACAGAGCAGTGCTGTTGGGTTTTCCTGAGTAATGTTGGACTGACACTGGCGGCTCTAATAAGCATTCCATATTGGTACCTTGGCTTGCTCCTGCAAGTGCCACCATAAACTCTATAGATGCAACCTTTGCAACTTTAACGGTGACAAAACACAATGCAAGCAACTCCCTTCCAGTCATTGGGGAGTGTCGCAATGGAATAAATGGTTGCTGCAATGATGTGGTTTCTTCTAGCAACAGTGAGCCCTAGATAGGCTGGTGATGAGCAGTGTGCCCAGGAGGCATTATTTTTATGAAAGGGCCAAACAGACCCAAGAGGGTTCAGCCTGACACAAGACTGTGGGGAAGGGTTGCATAAGGACACGAGTGCCTGCACTTTGACCATGCTGAATTGTTGGTGCCCATTTTGCCAGCTCCGATTGGGTCCTGGTCAAGATGGCACCAAGTTGCAAAGTCTGTCGATGGCTCAGACTTACCTGTTTTCTCAGGTGTGTAGGAATGGGTATGGGGGGTGAGGGGGTGGGGTAGGGGTCAGGTTATAGTTCAGGACAGGGATGAACTGGGAGTTAAAGTTCAGAGGTAATAAATGAAGAGCCTAGGCAAAAGTTCAATCCAGGTTGAAGTGCTCCGTGGGCAAACATCAGCAATCCTGGAACTGAGAAGACCGGTAATCCCCAGTTTGGAGACCTGGCCATACAGGCGGGACTCACCAAGGCAAGTGACTTATGGGTCATCGGGATTGGAGGTCCGTGCAGGCCCAGAGCTCAAGGCCCAAAGGTCAAATCTGTGATCAGCATCCTGGGGAGAAGTCTGAAGTTGGAGGTCTAACGTCTGTGAGTCTGAGAATAAGGGGGCAGGAATCGGTGGCCTATCCTGGGTTTGGGGACTTGTCTGGGTGTGTAAGAGGGTGGGTGGGAAAGTGACTTGTTTTGTTGTTATTGTTTTGCAAAATATTGTGGGCATGTTATGTTAGCAGTGAAATTTGTGGCGGCAGTTGCAGGCTGCCCCCTGTACATCTTTGGGTGTTCTGGTTGTTAGTGCAAATGACGAATTTCACTGTGTGTTTTGATGTACATCTGATAAATCAATCTGTGTATGGCGTTAACAGCCAATCAGATCCTTTTTTTAAATAAGTTCATGAAGTTAGCCAAAATATGTCAAAAACAGCACCTTGGTAATTCATACCCTCATATGTGTGCTGTAAAGTGGGCTTGTGAGGTTTCTAACAGGAGCAGACTCCACTGAATGCAGCTTAAAAATGGTCACTGTTTTTAAGTGCATTCCTCTTGACAATCAAACACCAGTGTGAAGGAGAGAGGAACTGTAGGGAAGAGGGATTGAGCTCCCTACAGCCCCTCTCTCCCCTAGTGAAAGGGGTTTAGTATTTTTATCAGTGGGATAAATACCCTGGGGGTAAGGGAGAGGCAGGAAATTCACCGGGGCCACCACTGGAAGAACACACAAAGTGCTGAAGTCTCACCTGAAATTATCAGCTATCTACTTCCCTCCAATGGATGCTGCCTGACAAGCTGAGTTTCTCCAGAATTTTCCATGTTCCTCCAGATTCCAGCATCTGTAATCTCTTATGTTTCCATCACAGGAAGAGCTAGACAGAAAGTGACTCCAGGGGTGAGAGGCCCCACTTGTTCCAGCAGTTGTAAATTTTGCATCCTCGCAGGGTAGGTCAACCACAAAAACAAATTGGAGCAAGGCATTTCAGGAAATGGATACGGGATTTTGTGTTTGTTTATGCATTATGATCCTCATGCTATTGTAATCCCAATGCTATAACTTAATAAATATCAGAAGAGTTCAAGTTCAAGTTGATTGTCACTCAACCGTACACATGTATACAGCTAAATGAAGAAACATTCCTCAGAGACCAAGGTGCAAAATATAGTTCATACGGTATATCAGGTATTACATATAAAATAACATGAACATAATAATGGTGGTGGTGTTTGCCATTGTGCCCAATGATGACAGGAGACCTGTGCTGGAGAGTTTTTAAAGTGGAAAAACCATTGCACTGGGGCAGTTTCACTCTCCTGAACTCAGAAGTCCGGATCCAGTGGTATAAACAAGTGTCACAAGCTGGAGTCTTCTTTGCAGTGGATGACCATGATGTCAAATGTGCCAGTCATGCCCTTTGTCCTCCGCAGAGTGTTGCATTACTGCCTTCCTGGCCTTTGGATCTCACTTAGATCTCATCTGCCCAGTCTGACTTTGAACATCATAATACTTATTTTGATCTATTGAAAATAATATTAGCAGAATTAAAAATATTCTGCAGATGTACAAATTGACATAAAGTGCTTATATAAGACCATAAGATATAGGAGCAGAAGTAGGCCATTTGGCCCATCGAGTCTGCTCCGCCATTCAATCATGGCTGATCCAATTCTTCCAGTCATCCCCACTCCCCTGCCTTCTCCCCATAACATATAGTTAAATATACAGCAGCATAATGCCACTAGTGCTGTCATGAGTAATCTGTACAAGGTCGTAGTAGGGTGTTCAGAAGCCTTACAGCCTGGGGGAAGAGGCTGTTACCCAGCCTAACGGTCTTTGTTCTTATACTGTTGTGCCCTCTTCCTGATGTTAGGAGATTGTGGGATGGATGGGAGGGGACCTTGGCAGTGCTGAGGGCTCTGTAAACTCAGCTGTCCTGGTATATGATTCTGGGATTAAAAGGCTTGTCATATGAATAGCATTTGATGGGTCTGAGCCTGTACTCACTGGAATTCAGAAGAATGAAGGGTGACCTTATTGAAACCTATCGAATGTAGAAAGGCCTCGATAGAGTGGATGTGGAGAGGATGTTTCCTGTGGTGCTGCAATCTAAGACTAGAAGACATGGCCTCAGAATAGAGGATGAAGATGAGCAGTTTCTTTAGCCGTACCGTGATGAATCTGTGGAATTGGTTGTTACAGACAGCTGTGGAGTCCAAGTCATTGGGTATATTTAAGGCGAAGGTTGATAGATTCTTGATTAGTCAGGGCATGAAGGGATACGGGGAGAAGGCAGGAGATTGGGGCTAAGAGGGAAGATGGATCAGCCATGATGGAATGGTGGAGCATTCTTGATGGGCCATATGGTTTAATTCTGCTCCTATATCTTATGGTCTTATGCCCTGGATGGGGTGGAGTAAAGAGAGGCCCCAATGATTCTCTCAGCAGTCAATCCATTGCAGGGTCTTGCAAGAGGAAGACAGAGCAGATGAATTTGTTACAGGAGAGATGATGCAAGAAGGGGGGACTTTAAATTTCTGAGGTATTGGGGCCGTTTCTGGGAGAGGTGGGACTTGGACAGTTCTGCAAAACCAGAACCAATATGTTTGAAGGTGCTATAAGGAAGGAGCGAAACAAAGTGGGCAGAATAAGTTTGGAAACTAGTAGGTGAAATAAAGAGGCAACAGAAACAAAGGCAAACAGCGAATGAGATCAAAGAGCGGCATAATGTCAAAATTGCAAAGCTGAACGTGGTATATTAAATGGTAACAACATTCACAACGAGATTAATGATTTGTGTCTCTTGTGTGTCCCAAAGTAAACGATTTGATGGAACAAATAGAAGTGTAATCAATGAATGCATTGTCATTGTGGAAATATAGCTGCAGAATTGCCAAAGCTGGGAGTTGGATGTTCAAGGATATTTAATAGAAGAAGGTCTAGTGGTATTATATGGGACTATATCAACAGAGTTGGGAAAACAATCTTGACTTGGTAGATCATGATGTAGAATAAGAATCATTTTGATTGAGCTGAGAATTGGCAAAGTGCAGAAGGCATTGTCAGGAGTTGTTACTGGCTCCAAATAGTAGTTGAACTAGAGTCATAGAACACCAGGACAGGCCTTCACATATGATGCTGACTGTCACCCATTTTACATTAATTCTATCTTGTCATTTTATTTTTCCAACAGTCCCACCAACTTCTCCCAAGATTTTATTCCTCATTTACACACCAGCGTCAATTTACTGCAGGTAATTAACCCACAAGAGGACTACAACTTGTCATAGGGTTTGAAGGCTTGCGTGCCTCAATGACCCGGAGAGATATGTTGACTAGTCAGGGCCTTGCACTTTGGCTCTCGGTAAGGTCACCCAAGCTAAACAGGTCAAAGGATAGAGGCCAGACTAAGAATGGTTCAGCAGTCCTCCAGGTTCAGGGGTTCAGCTCAGGGCTAACAACCCTGACTGGTCAAAAAAAATTGTTAGGGAAACAGCAATGAAGAATCCTCTACATCTGTGTGTGATGGTATGGACAGACAGAGATGGAGGACCTTCATTGTTGCACTAAATGCCAGCGGCATAACGGGCAGTAAGTTAATTAACCCTCCATCTTGCATATCTTTAAAATGTGATGGGAATTCTAAGCACCCAGGGTTGTGAGCAAATCCATGCAGGCAGCACCGAGGGTTAGGATTGACACAGTGAGACAGCGACTCTACTATCTGTGCCTCCTCAAATATGTCTGGAAAATGAGGGATACGGGGATATCCAAACAAGCTGTGGTCTTCCTAAATGGTTCCTGTGACCTGCTTTGACTTCCATTTCTCTTGTTTTCTTCCAAAGCCCACTCCTCTCCTCTCATGAGCTGAATAAACAGTCTTGCCTAACCTGTTCGGGGATCACTGAGTTCAGGAGTCACTGGGGTGGTACAGTAGCGAAGCAGCTGTAAGATTGGGGTTCAATTCCTGCCACTGCCTGTAAGGAGATTGTACTTTACATGGGTTTCAAAGATTCAAAGTACCCTGAAATTCATCTTCCCCACAGTCATGAAACAAAGAAGAACCATGGAACCAACCCATTCAAAGAAAAATATCAACAGCTCCCCCCACCAAAAATGCGCAAAATGCAAGAAGAAATAGAGTGAAAACACAGAATATAAAACACAATGTCAAAAACTATATTTCAGTACAGTTCAGCACAGTTCAGCACAGTGTTGATTATTTGCTGGCCGCCCCGATTCACACATCGCCCGAAAGTAGTAACAGAAAAGAGCGACCAGAACTAGAACACATAATAAACCTGAGTAAGAATCCAAATCTACAATCTGCAATGATTAAACCTTGCTATGGTACCATCCGCCCTGGCATCAAGGGAGAAAGAGATCACTCGAATGCAAGAAACTTCCCTGGGGAGCTGCAAGTGAGAGACCTCCAAACGCAGACACCTTCTCCAGCACTAGTGAGCATGAGCCGGGTAGACAGTGCTGAACACTCGCTCGCCTTCCACACCTGCCTCAATGATTTCAATCTTCCTTGGAGCTTTAATTGGTTACATTGGCGAGAGATGGAGTCAATCACGGTCTCATGACCCAACTCATGGCTTCTTGGCCTCCATGCTGCACGTTTGGAAAACTCTCAGACATAGCAAAGTGCCAGGTCGCCCCATCGGCCTGAAATCACACACCCAGAATGTAGATTATAGGTTCTAATAGTAGCAGAACCATATCTCAAATAAAAAGAAAACATGAAAGAGGTGAAAAGAATTGCTTCATGACCTCTCTTGAGGATGTTGCTTTTGCTAGTGTTGTTCACTGGTGCCACCTTCTTCTGGATTTCCTCAAGGTGCTCCAGTTTCCTCCCAGATTCCAAAAACATACGGGTTAGGGTTAGTAAGTTGTGGTCACGCTATGTTGGCACCAGAAGCATGCCCCCAGTACAGATTTGGACTGTGTTGGTCGTTGACGCAAATGATGAATTTCACTGTATGATTTGATTATGAAATTCATGTGATAGATAAAGCTTATCTTTTCTTCACCAGCAATGGAATTTGGAACCAATAATTACATTCTGCACTGCTGTGTCACCTCATCCTTAGCAGGGAATTAATCAGGAAGCCAGAGTTTTAATCATGAAGGAATTTACATATTCGCATGGACAATCAAATTAACAGTAATAAGGTTGAGGATTATTTAATAAAAAGTATACAAGGTGGTTTTCCAGATCAACCAAGCAACCAACTAGAGGAAAGGCAATTGTGGATTAAGACAATGTTAATGGATAACTGTTATAAAGGGGTCTGTGGAGAAGGGTCACTGTGTGATGATACAACTTTATGTTGTTTGGAGGTGACGTAAATCAGTCTAAACCCGGAGCTGCTGATCAGCAGGAGGGAACATACTGCAGGAGTGTCACAGATGGAAGCATGTTGTCTTGGGGATGGATGGCCAACTCATAGTCGACAGAGTCATTACTTTTTAATCAGGACAGAGCATTAGCGATTAATGAACAGAGAAAGCTAGAATGGTGAGACAGTGTAATCATGCCTATGCACAGCACAGGGACTGCAGGAATAGCTATGACACCCTTAACACACTCATACACAATGCACTTCAAGACTGTGACATAAGCAGTCATGGCACATGCCAATGCATGGCTGCTGCCTGTGCTTTAAGGGAAGCTCACACCTCTGCTGAGCACCGTGGCTAGGTCCCTCTGCAAGTGTTGGCACAGGGCTGGGCATCACTTCCATGGATGGATGGATCCCAGGTTCTGCACAAGGGCGTGTGCATGATGGCTAGTCTACCTTGTGCTCCTGGATGTTACACACAGATGGACCACACACTGCCCCAAACATTCCCGTGAGCATCCAACACATAAAATTATGGACTGGTTTCAGCAAGGACGGAGATCATTCAGCTCATCAAGTCTGTATTGGTTCTGTGTGTGAGAAGTTCAGTCAGTCCTTCTCCAAATGACCCTGCAGATTATTTTCTTCTGGATACTTAACGGGCTCCCTATTGAATACTGTAATTGAATCTGGCTTCACAACTGCACCCAACAATGCATTCCAGCTTCAACCGTTTCCCCCTTTGTAATTGGGAGACCACTTCATCAAGCACCTCTGCACCAGCTGCCACAAGCTGGACTTCCTGGTGGCCAAACATTTTAATTCCAATTCCCATTCACATTCTGACGCGTTGGTCCATGGCCTCCTCTTGTGTGAAAGTAAGGCCACCTTCTGGGTGGAGGAGCACCTTATATTTTGTCTGAGTAGCCTCCTTTTAGTAAACAAATTCCACCCTCCTCCATTCCCCATTCTGGCCATTACCTTTTCTCACCTGCCTATTACTACCCCCTGGGTCCCTTCCTCCTTCCCTTTCTCCTATTGTTGCCGGATACTTTCTTCTCCAGCCCTTGACCTTTTTCACCCACCTAGCTTCACCTATCACCTTCCAGCTATCCTCCTTCCCCTTCCCCCAGCTTTTTATTCTGGCATCTTCCCCCTTCCTTCTCCGTCTTGAAGAAGGGCCTCATCCCGAAACGTTGACTATCTATTTATTTCCATTGATGCTGCCTGAACTGCTGAGTTCTTCCAACATTTTGTGCATGTTCCTTAATGTTTTTCCTCATTTCACTTTGGATTGGTTGAGTTGTATTTCTAGTCATCTTTTTGTTATGATTCTTGACCCCTCTGCCAATAGGAAAATGTTTTTCTTTATCTTCTCCACCTCGGTTCTTCAGAATATTGTAGATCCGTTACCTGACCCACAGGGTAGCCTGTTCCAAGGAGAACAAACCCAGTTATCACATAAGGAGCCCCTGGAATCATAGAGTCGCACAGCACAGAAACAGGCCCTTCAGCTCAACATGTCCATGTTAACCATCAGGTATCTCTGTATACTACTCCCATTTCCCAGCACTTAGTTGGCAGCCTTCTACACCTTGGTAATTCAAGTGCTCATTCAGGTATTTCTTAAATGCTACCTCCACCATCTTCTCAGGCATGTGTTCCAATAAAAAAAATTGTCCTTGGATCTCCTCTGACTTCTCACTTCTCACCTTAAACCCATGATCTTGCCCATTGGTCTATACACCTCTGCCATTGGGAAAATGTTCTTATTATCGACTTGATTTATTCCTCTTGTTGTTTTGCAAAGCTCCATCTCAACCTGAAGTTCTCCAAGGAAAACAAATCGAATTTATTCTATCTCTTTTCATGAATGAAACATTCCATCTGAGGCAACAGCAGAAACAGAATCAGAATCAGGTTTAATATCACTGACAGCAGTACAATGTATTACATAATAATAAAAACTATGAATTATAGTATTATATTTATTTATTTATTTGTGTGTGTGTGTGTGTTTGTATACTGCCTTCTCCCCTTAACCCTTCATGCTTTGACTATTCAAGAACCGCGGATTCCACAGATTCAGCAACACTCTCTGGCTAAAGAAATTCCTTATCATCTCCAATCTAAATGGATATCCCCCTATTCTGAGGCTGTGCTCTCTGGTCCTAGACCCCTCCCTCCACTCATGAAACACCTTCACATCTTCCTTGGACAAAATGCTCCATTTGTGGGCAAACCAGACCTTTGTCTGCCCCCATTATGGTCCTCACCAGCATCCTCTGGAGCAGAACTGATGTGCAAACACATCTTTCCGATAGTTGTTTCTATATTTTGCTTTTGGCCTGACTGTAAATTCTTGAAATAAAAATGGAAAATGGTTGAAAAACTCAGCATCTCAGGCAGCATTTTTGGAAAGAGAAACTACTTAAGATTTCAGGTTAAAGACCTTGACAAAGAGAGAAAGCAAGTCTATAACAAGATGAAACAATGCAGCCATTCAGCCCCTTTGTCTGGTTCATGTGTTGTATGCCTCCTTGTAACTCACCACCTTCTGTCCATCAAGTGCCAGCGTCCACCTGGGGTATGGAAGCTTCAGTGACAGACATCATCTTCTTCATCGTCAGCTGTCTCTGCCAAAGGGCAAATGGAAGAGGTGCAGGTGAGGTTGAGATACATCTCCACCAAAGGAGGTGTAAGGCACTCCTTCCCTCCGCTAGCCTTCAGGTCACCCTTGTGAAAGGTGTAGCATCAGCTTAGCTATCCTCCCCCCCCCCCCGACATCACAGAGTCATGTGAGGCCATGGGAGGAGGTGGTAGGTGGTTGTATGAGCAGGTGGTGCATATCATAAGTCCTGGTTGTGTGACCACTGACATCAGGCAGACAATCTCTGAAGAGTATTGATAATGGCTGGGGTCACCCATCTTGTAAAGACACTGGACAGAAGAAGGCAATGCAAACTACCTCTGTTTAGAAACTTGCCAAGAACAATCATGGCCTTGATCGCTCATACCATACAACATGGAACATGATGATGATGACTACAGGTTATATAACCACAGAAGGTGGGGAGAAGGTGACAGGGGGAAATTTTAAATGAAATGTCCTGGGCAAGTATTTTTTTTGCACAGAAAGCCTGGAAAGAGTTGGGAGGGGTGGTGGAAACAGATACAACTGAGATTTAAGAAGCTGTTAAGATAGGGAGTGGAAGGATATGGATCACCCACAAGCAAAAGAGATGGCAGTTTAATTTGGCATCATGGTCAGCAGAGATCTCTTGGGCTGAAGGGCCTTTTCTATGTTTCATGTTAGGAGAGATCTGACGGACAGGTGTAAACTACACGTTTTAATGGGCAATTTAATTTTAATACAGAGAATCAGCTGGATGTTCTAACCTAAGAAATGTTGGGACCATTTGACCTTCCAATATTTACCAGCAGGGGTCACTGGTTAATGATGAGAGACTGGTTGATTTGTTACATTTCAATACAAGCGCTTATCACCGACCATTTGCTGATAGTCAGCCGATAGCTACACCAGGCCTTTACTACTCTGACTGGGAACACAAGTAGACCAACGGAGGGCTTCAACTAATTGCTGGCAGGAGTCTCGGACAGATAGAGCAGACTGGCACAGAACAGTTCACCCACAAGCCAATTAACAAATGACATCATGGTATCAACAAAGACCCAGTTGTGTTTGTCGGAGAGAGAAATGCAAACACCAGATACAATAAATATATCTAATGGAGAGCAGGGATATTTTAAAATGCTCCTCATTTCCATGTTCTCTGGTTAGCAGCTGTTGGAAATCTTTCAGATTTAAAATCTTTTTCTTTGCTGAAGTAATAATATATGAAACATTTATACTTCTCCGTAAATTTTAAGGGATTAATCTGCCATCGGGAAACAAATGTGCGGCAGTGCAGATAAGGCAGTGTCTGTTTGGAAGCCTTGCATGGAACAGGTGTCTGTGAAAGTCCGTTGGAGAGGGACTTTGCTCCACTGATGCCCCTCCAAACAGGCGTCTGAAGCATCTGCTGTGAGAACTCCAATTCAGGCCAGAGCAGACTCGGCAGCGGGGCTTCTACACAACCGTGCAAAGCAGAACGACATAAAAGTGATGCAAGAACAAACCGGTGTTCAAAGCCAACTGCAGTCATCCCTGCACTCACACGCCATTGAGGTGTGACAATATGAAACACCGGTATAGAAGCTGCAATTGCAATAGCTAACCTGAGCTAGGTTGGCTGAATTCAGTGAAACATTTGGGGCATTTCAAGCCTCCAGGGTCAGGAGGTTAAATATTAACCACAGAATCTTGCTGTTAATTGTTATCCAATGATATTTGTATATTAGTATTCGTGGAATCTTTATAACCTCCTCTGACCTGACAAGAATTCTGCTTTCCTCTGAACCTGACCCCTCCTCTTCTTTCATCTCCAATCTCCGCCTTTTTTTCTGTCCTTTACAACATAAATTCTGTGGTCACTTTATTAGGTACACCTATATTTTTGCTTGATAATGCAAATATCTAATCAGCCGATCACGTGGCAGCAACTCAATGCATAAAAGCATGCAGCCATGGTCAAGAGGTTCAGTTGTTCAGACCAAATATCAGAATGGGGAAGAAATGTGATCCAAGTGATTTCGACAATGGAAGTCTTGCTGGTGAGAGAATGGGTACTTTGAGTATCTCAGAGACTGCTAATCTCCTGGGATTTTCATGCAAAACCAGCTCCAGAGTTTACAGTGAATGATGTGGAAAACAAAAGACATCCAGTGAGCGGCAGCTCTATGGGCTAAAACACCTCAGGGGAGAATGGCCAGGCGAGTTCAAACTGACAGGAAGATGACAATGACTCAAGTAACCATGCATTAGAACAGTGTTGTGCAGAAGAGCATCCCTGAATGGATTAAATGTCAAACCTTGAAGTGGATGAGCTGTAGTAATAGAAGACGATGAACATATGCTCAGTGGCCATTTTATTAAATACAGGAGGTACCTAATAAAGTGGCCACTGAGTGTAACTATTTTAAAACCTTATCCACAAACATTTCAAGAACTAGGAGGCACAGGCTTAAAGAGATGATAGGACAAGACAAAGGGAACAGGAGGAAAGGCTTTTTAGACATTGAGAATGGTAGTGATGAGGTGCTCACTGCCTGCGAAGGTGGCAGGAACAGAATCTACTCTTACAGGTCTGACAAGGACAGGCACACAAGGGGAACTAGTTTAGGGTGTTTGTGGAAGGAGTAGGGGAATGAGAATTGATAGTGTTTACTCTGTGGAGAACCAATCTGACCCGAGGTTTGGTGGATGTAAGCGCCGGGCCGAATTGAAGTGGGCGGGGTGTTGGGGTTGAAGGAGAGAGATGGGCCGCTTTGGCTCGCTGCTCCATGGGCTCTGCTTGACTCTGTACTGTACTGAGGCTGTGGCCTGCAACTTGTGGTCTTCTGATTCAGCCGTACTGAAGCCTGGTGCCGTGAACTTCAGTTCTAAATGCTGTTGCTTGCATTTATTGTTTGCACAATTTTTTCTCTTTCTGTCTGTGCACACTGGATGTTTGACAGTCTTCTTTTGTTTTTAATGGGTTTTTTTTAAAGGGTTCTTTGTTTCATGGCTGCCTTTAAGGAGATGAATTTCAAGGTTGTGTAATATATATGTACTTTGAGAATAAAATGTACTTTGAACTTTATACTTAATGAGCCAATTGGCCTTTATCCATGCTATAGCAATTCTACTGTTCCAAAGCTAACCCTTAGACTCATAGAGTGATACAGCATGGGCATGATCCCTTCAACCCAACTTGTCCACGTTGCCTACTGAGCTTGTCCCATATCCCTTTAAACCTTTCCTATCTACGTAGCTGTCCAAGTATCTTTTAAACATTAACTATATTACTTTGTCTGGTAGCTCATTCATATACCACCATCCTCTATTTTCTCACTCACCTTAAACCTATGCCATCTGGTTTTGGACTCCCCTACCCTGGGAAAAACACTGTGACCATTCGTTTTACCCATGCCCCTCATGATTTTATAAACCTCTATAAGTCAAAACCTCACACGGCTCCTCGCAGACTATCCAGTCTCCCCTTATAACTCAAGCCGTCCAGTCCTGGCTACATTCTTAGGAATCCGCTAGAGTCTTTGGTACATCATCAAAGACTTGCAAATCTCTATGGATTTTCCGTGGAGAGCATTCTCACTGGTTGCAACATGTCTGGTATGGAAGCTCCAATGCACAAGATCAGAACAAGCTGCAGAGGCTTATAGACTTAGCCAGCTCCATCGTGGGTACTAACCCCACCACTGATGAAACCTTCAAAAGGCAATGACTCAGAAAGTTCCCTTACCATCCAGGACATGCCACCTTCTCATTACTACCATCAGGGAGGAGGTACAGGAGCCCGTAGACACACACTCAACATTTTAAGAACAGCTTCTCTCCTTTCACCATCAGATTTCTGAACAGTCTATGAACTCATGAACACGAGCTGACTATTCTACTCTTTTTGTGCACTACTTATTTATTTTCTTATTTTCCTTTTGTAATTTATAACAATGATAATAGCATTATTGATCATGTAGTTCAAAGTGCTGTACACTGGGATGAAAGTACAAATATGAAAATAAAAGGCAAAAGGTTTTAGTTAAAAGCAAGTTTAATAAATAGGTTCTGAGCTGGCATTTGAAAGTGTCAGCTGAGTCTGCATCCCTTATAGTTTTAGGTATTGAATTCCACAGTTTAGGAGCATAGTTCAAAAATGCTGACCTGCCATTATCAATACTCTTCAGAGATTGTCTGCCTGGCGTCAGTGGTCGCATAACCAGGACTTGTGATCTGCACCAGCTGCTTGTACGACCATCCACCACCTGCTCCAATGGCTTCACGTGACCCTGAATGGGGGAGTGGGGGGGGTGAACTAAGCAGGTGTTACACCTTGCCTGAGGGTGATCTGCTAGCTAGTGGAGGGAAGGAGCGCCTTACACCTCCTTTGGTAGAAACGTGTGTCCACCCTGCTACTGTGGGAGGGGAGAAAGAGAGAATGACTAGGGTAGAAGTAGTCCTCAATTATGATCTGCTTTCCAAATGCAGCAAGAAATGTAGGCAGATTTCTATCTGATTATCTTCCTGTGAAATGTTTTCAGACATTTTACTCAGTTAACTAACTTATTTATTGCCCATTTCACCGCTGGCATTTAGGGCAGCAATGAAGGTCCTCCATTTCTAACAACATTCAGGGCTTCCTTCATTGTGTCAGTAGCTCAGTTTTCACTTCTCTCAGTCATGCAAGTTCCAGGATGGAGACTCAGGAATACTATTGCATTCAGATGTAGAAGAATTCTTCTTTGCTGTTTTTATAACAATTTTATTTTACCAATCAGGGTTGTTAGTCCTGAGCTGAATCTACAAACCTGGAGGACCAGTGGACCACTCATAGTCTGGCCTTAACTCTTTGACCTGTTTGGCATGGGTGTCCCTACCAAGAGACAAAGCATAAAGCCCTGATTCCAGCCAACATAGCTCCCTGGGTCTTTGAAGCACACAAGCCTCCTGTTGCAATGAGCGACTGAAGCGAACCCAAGTGCAGGACACAGGCACGGAGATTGAGTTAGGATGCTTATGCGGACGTGAACGTTGGACGGCTAACAGGAGGGATCTTGACACAGAGAGACGGGGTTTCATAGGTAAACCCTGAAACTGGAGCAAAACTTAGAACACACGGTTCTAAGCGGCCGGGAAACGTTAATCACCACAAACAAAACCAACGATCTGGCGACTAGTGGTTGTAATGCCGGGGTTCTTATGTTGCAGGTCTTGATGGAAACCAGGTGTGTCGTCATCAAAGAGAATTAGAAGCGAATGGGAAATTAATGGTCGGAACCATGGCACAATCAAAGGAAATTAGGAGAAAGATAGGGAGTTAACGTTTGGGACCATGACACTTCCAAACCCAATGACAAGGTTGTGGTCCTCTTGGAGGTTACTCAGTTAAGGGTGCCACAGAAGTGCAAGTCATTGTTGTGTAGATATCAAAGCCGTCCTTAGTCCTACTTACACTCTAACAGAAGTCATCAAAACGCAATTCAATGAGGTGTACCACCTTACAGAGTAACATGAAGATCGGTGGTATCCCTGCCTGAGCCTTTATCTGCTGGAGGATTATTGGTTTATGTTAACATGAGCACTAGTCCAGGGATGTGGAACAGTCGGTGAGAGCAGAACTCCATCTGGGGAGTGGCTTGAGGAGTCAGATTGCATTGTTTGATAATGAGACAGCAGCTTAGTGCTACAGATAATCAGATGTAATGACAGAGGAGTACAGAACCTGAGGCCCAATTAATAATGCACACACACAACACAACCTCCTTGGTGACACCAACTTGCCCTCTCTCAGGTACCTGTCCCAACTCTCTGGAGTGTGCTCCAACAGGAAACATGTTTTGCTAAACGGAAGATAGCAGCTTGGAAACATAAACAACAGGGAACTGAACTTGCTGGAGTTTAGAAAAATGAGGGGGATCTCATTGAAATCTACCGAAAATTGGAAGGCCTATACGGAGTGTACCTGGAGAGGATGTTTCAAATAGTAGAGGAGCCTGGAACCAGAGGGCATAGCCTCAGAATAGAAGGGCACCCCTTTAGAACAGAGATTAAGAGAAGTTTTTTTAGTTAGAGTGGTGAATCTGTGGAGGCCAACCCATCGGGTATATTTAAAGCAAAGGTTGATAGGTTCTTGAATAGTGAGGACGTCAAAGGTTACAGGGAGAAGGCAGAAGAATGGGGGTTGAGAGGAATAATAATCAGCTATGATTGATTGTTGGAGCAGACTCGAAGGGGCTGAATGTCCCAATTCTCCTTTGTTCCTGTTCTGACAATGGGACAGTGAGTGGTGGGGAGAGCATGGTAGTGCAACCCTTTACAGCGCCAGCTGTCTATTAGCAGTTTGTACATTCTCTTCTTGAATGCTTCGGTTTACTTTCACGTTCCAAAGATGTAGGGATTAGGGTTAGTAAGTTGTGAACTATCTTGGCGCTGGATGTGTGGTGACCTTTGCGACCCCTAACACATCCTCAGACATGTTCATCATTGAAGCAAACAATGCATTTCATAATATATGTTTTGATATTTCCATGTACATACAACAAATAAAGGTAATCTTTAGTCTTTCATCTTTGATGTCTAATAACTCAGTACCATTTTCCAACTGTATTCCAGACCACAGCTCTTCCTCTCTGCCAGTACTCTTTAATTTCTTGATCATTTATAAGCCTATTTACCTCTACTTTCAACATGTCTAATGATCTGGCCTCCACAACCCTCTGGAGAAAAAATATCTCTGTTTTAAATGACTTGCCCCTTTTCCTGAATTATTCCTGGTTCGAAACTCTTATCACTAGTGAAAAAAAAATTTTTAGTATCCAGCCATATTCCTTTAGGATCTTATATACTATGATAAGATCCTTATCATAGATGATAAGATTATTATTTTGAACTGTAAAGAATACAGACCCATCCAATTTAGCCTCTGTTAATAGATAATCCTTGCTTCCCAGGAAGAATCTCTTTTGGACTTTCTCCAGTGCTGCTATACCCTGTCTGAAGCCTGATTTATACTTCTGTGTAGCTCTACGCCATAGCGAGTATGCGTTTTTGTGTCTGCGTTGCTCTGCAATTCACTGCCAAAATGCTAGTTGGTGGTGGGGTTTCTATGCCACTGTGTTGAGCTTCTTCATGAGCGACATGGACGAGGAAATGCATTTCAAATATTTTCAGATGTTGGCAGGTAGATTTGACGATTTGGTTCATCGTCTCCAACCACTTATTTTGCATCAGTGTACAGACATGGCGGAGAAAAGCAACTGGAAATGTATAGGAGGAAATGCGATGCTACCAAGCGGACCAATCACAGTTGTTGCGGTCTGCGTCACTGCGACGCATGAGTTACTTTTTTGGGGAGGTGCATGTCACCCTACGGCATAGGTATGGCGTAGGGTACGCGGTACCTACGGCGTAGATTTGACGCAGAAGTATAAATCAGGCTTAAGGAGACCAAAACTTTGCACAGTACTGCCGGTGCAGCCTCACCAATCCCTGCACAATCAAAGCAATGATTTCTATACTCCAACCCTTTACTAGTAAATTGTAATTGCCTTCTTAGTTACTTGCTGAACCTGTCTGTTAACCTTTTATGACTCATGCACTAGAACACCTTGATCCCTCTGAACCTCACTCATTTGCAATCTCTCTTCATTAGAAAATAAATTAAAATTAGGAAATCGTTATATTGACACATGTACCAAGATCATTTCATCACATCAGTGTACTTACAAGGAAAAGCAAAAACAGAATGTAGAATAGAGAGAAAGTGCAGGCCATAGTGAGGTAGATTGCGAAGTCAAGAGTCCTTATCATACAAGAGGATTGTTCAGCAGTCTTATAACAGCGGAAATAGCTGTTCCGGAATCGGCAGGCTTTCAAATCATCTGCCTTATGATAGAAGGCTGGAGAGGAGAGAATGCTTTGGTTATGCTCCTGTGATTTGCTGAGCTGTGTCCACAACTCTGCAGATTCTTGTGGTTTCAGGCAGAGCAGTTTCCATACCAAGTCATGATGCATCTGTTAGGAGTCTTTCTATGGTGTATCTAGAAAAGTTGTTGAGGGTCAAAGTGAACCTGCCAATTTTCTTTAGCCTCCTAAGGAAGGAGAGATGCTGGTGCACTTTCTCGTCCATGGTGTCTCTGTGGTCAGACCCAGACAGGCTATTGCTGATATCCTGCCTTCTGATTCCTTTTACCAAAGTTCATGGCCTCACACTTCCCAATATTCAAAGATTCAAAGTAGATTTATTATCAAAGAATATATAAATTATACAACCTTGAGATTTGTTTGCTTCCAGCTAGCTACCAAGTAAGAAATCCGAAAGAACCCAATTAAAGAAAAAATAAAAAGGCCAAGACCCAATGAGCAAGATAAAGGAAAAAAATGCACAAATCATGCAAACAACTGAAGTGAACAACAACATTCCAAACCAAATTCAGTCCTCAGATCCGAAATCCCAGAACAGCCTGGAGTGGGCTCAAAGCCTTGCTTACTTGCTTATCATGTTAACAGGCGTGGCCAGGTTTTATTGCCAACTCCTTCAATCTATCGGCAATCCTGCTGTAGTGTCAAAACGTTCTCATTGAACAACTCCTTCTCCCTATTTTCCTGTCATTGGAAAACTTAGATAATTTCCGTTCTGCCTACCCTTCCAGGTCATGTCCCATACTTTAACTTTGAAGTGCCTCCCAAGACCAATGCCCTCAGCTGTGATGTCCAAACTTCCCAGAGTTCTCCAGGTTTAACCAAGGCTTTGTTACAGCTTTAGTTATACTCCGCTACAACTTCAGGAAATAAAAGCTGCATGTGATGCTAACACTCACTCATGTACCCTCTGGAGAGGCAAGAATAAATGTTTATTAACAAGGCTGAACATTAAGATCATAACTCCAAAACACTTTTATTTCTATTGGTTTCAAGGACAGAATGGCTGACCCAGTTACCGTGGTGGACCAGCTATGTCACATGACTCTGTCATTCATTGAGAGTGGGGTTTGTCAAGAAATCCACCACAAATGCCAGCATTCCATTCAGTATTGGAGTAGATTCTGTGCTTGGGAAAGGGATCTGAAGCATATGACACATACATTAGTGTAACCCTTAGCTGGAGCACTTTCAGGAGTAATCTAGTCACTTCTTTTCAAAAAACAATTTTACAGAAATCCGTAACTTCTGACAGGGAAGTATATTTCGTACAGTTCCATTGAATACAGCTGGAAAAATTAATGTATCACTTTGTGTGTGTGTGTGTGTGTGTGTGTGTGTGTGTGTGTGTGTGTTTGCGTGCATATATGCCCATATGTTGTGTGTCTGCATGAATGAATGTATGTCTGAATGAGTGTACTTTTGAGAGAGGGAGAGTTAATGAGGGAATAGTGTGGTTGGGTGAGAGATTATGTGTGAGAGTCTATGTGTGTGTATGTGTGAGTGTGTGAGGGATTTTCTGTGTGTGAGGATCAATGTGTGTCGGAGTTTTAGTGTGTGTGAGAGAGACACAGTGGTTTGAGAGTGCGTATGAGAGAGTATGATGTGTGTGCATGTGTGAGAGTATGTGTGAAACCACATACCGCTCATTTCTTCCACACAAACCATGCTGCACGTGTGCATGGGTTCTTAACTCTGCCACGCACTTACATGTTCTGCTGTAACTGCTCTATAATCTGACGAGTGCTGGACGTGAGAGGTGCAGGTTAATGAAACATGCTAATTCATCAAAGCTCAAACCAGACTCTACCTTGGTTCCATCCCTCAATCAGCCCAGACTCTCCCTTGGATCCAACCCTCTGTCAGCCCAGACTCTCCCTCAGTTCCACCCCTCCATCAGCCCAGACTCTCCCCCACCACACTCCTGGCATTACCACAACTTACTAAACTCAATCTATAGATCAGTGGAATGTAGGAGGAAACCAGAGCACCTGGAAGAAGTCCCTGTGGCCATGGGCAAAACTTGCAAACTCCTTACAGAGAGCAACGGGAATTGAACCCGGGTCGATGGCACTGAAAAGTGTTACACTAACAACTATGCTACCATGCCACTTGTGTTAGAGAATTCTTCAAGAACATTATCAAAACCTCCTTTCAAAATGTAATATTCTTAACAATTCATGAGAGTTTTCACTGTGATCACTCAAACCCTTTATGTTTCTGTTATACTGTATGCCTCAGAGAGAAGTCAAGTGACTCCTATGCAGACTTCTAACTTTATTTCTAATTTTTGCAAGACACTTTAACTCTCAGTGCAATATCCCACTTCTGAATGTCAAGTTATTTGAGAAGAGTCAATAAGCGAGTTATTTGAATGGTTTTACTCCATGAGCTGGGGTATTTGGGGAGTCCAGGGAGGGGTAGCACCTCTGGTGAAGGGGCTTGTCATGTTTATTCTGGGACAGCTTGCACCCCTTTGGTCTCCACCAGACACCTAGCTCTCACCTGTGGCTCCAAGTAGTAGTTTTCATGTGAAAGTGGCCGCACGCCGGTACACCGGCGGGCTAAACCAGGTGAGGGTAGCTGATGGCCACATACCCTGGTGAGATAGGGATATGCCTTTCTGAGCATGTGAAGTCAGCTCTGGCAGAATGGGTGGATGAGATCTACAGGCCAAGAGGACGGTACTGCAACACTCTGTGGAGAGCGAAGAGCATGACAAGGGTACAGAAGACATCATGGTCATTCACTGCAACCAAGGAAGATTCCAGTTGATGACGCTTGTTCGTACCACTGCACACAGACTTCTGGGATTAAGAGAGTAGAAATGCACCACTACAATGGCTTTTCCACTTTAAAAACTCTCCCACATGGGTTTCCTGTTATCGCCGCACACGATGGACAACCTGAATCATAATACTAAGTTCATGTTGTCCACACAAATTTAAGCTTAATAATTTTTGGAGTTTCTTGCACTTTGGTAAAGTAGCAGCAGTTCTGCTGCAGAGTTTGGCTTTTCTCTATGGTTTGGCAAAGACTTTGAAAATGATTGTCATATTCTTAAATAAGTGCCCCTGCAAAAAATTTGCACTAATCCCAGTTTTACCACTCGAGCCTGTATGAGATGGAAAATGGCTGTGTGCTTCAGACTATTTTGCGTAATGTAGCATTAAAAATGTCCATAATACCCTAACACGTAGGAGCAGAATTAGTCCACTCAATCCATCAAGTGCACTCTGCCATTCGATGATGGCTGATTTGTTATCTCTGTCGGCTCCATTCTCCCTCTTTTTTCTTCAACATAACCTTTGAGGCCCTTACTAATCAAGAACCGATCAACTTCCAGTCTAAATGCACTTGATGGGCTGAGTGGTGTCATTCTGAAATTGAGGACAGAAATCTGAGACTAATTCTTCTGGTTCGCCTTGAAGGGGAAAAATCTCGATTCTTCCTAAATTCTTCGCTGTCATAGTACAGGACCTAGCAGGTAAGGTGCAGAGAATGAATTTCCCCCGTCTGAAAAGTCGAGGGACAGGGCTTGCAGTTTCACAATAAGGAGTAGGTCAATCAGGAGAAATTTACTCACAGGGAACAGTAAAGTCCTTGGAGCAAAGAACAAGCTGATTTTGTGCTTCCAATACATCTTCGGAATTTTCTGCCCTGGAGGGTTGTGCTGTTGAGTCACTAAGTTAATTCAAAGCACAGTCACTGAAATAATTTGAAACAGATTGATGCAAATGGATAAGGATAGGGAACCAAGAGACTGCAGATGACGGACGCTAGAGTAACGCACAAACTGCAGGAGGAACTTAACGTGTTAGGCAGTGTCTATGAAGGACAATGGACAGACAGTCAATGTTTCAGGTTGAGATTCTTCAGGAAACAGTCAGCATAAAAAGGCAGAGCAAGAGCTGGCAGGTGGGAAGGAGAGGTTGATAGGAGGGGCGGATGTGGGAGGGGAGAGTTGGAATGGTGTCAGAAACTGGGAGATGATAGATGCGACTGACAAAGGTGATGAAATCTGACAGTCGAGGAAAGTGGATCGTGGAGTAAAGGGAGTGGGGAGGGAAGGGCAGAGGGGTTGGGAAGGCTGGTTAGGAAACTAAGATCCCGAATTGGGGATTCATAAGGATTTGGGCTAAAACTTTGACTTTTATTCCCCTCCAGTGGAGCTGCCTGATCTGCAGTGTTCCTCCAGCATTTTGTATGTGTTGCTCAAGATTTTGAGTATTTGCAGAATCTCTTGTGTTTGTCATAAGCCGGGACCTGGCAGAGGTAGACAAAGAGTAGCTACAGCCTACATGAGACAGGTGGGAGACATTCAAAAGCAAAACTATGGGATCTCAGGACCATAGGTTCCCATAAGGATGAAAGGTACAAAGTTCAAGGACCCCTGCATACCAGGGGATATCTAGGGTTCTGTTTATGACTGGAAGCTGTGAGCAATGGTGTATGACAGGGGTTGGGGGTTTGGTACTGGGACTTCCATTGTCCATTATGTAAGTAGTTGGGTGGTGGGTGGAGATAAGTCTCTATCAAAGGAGGTGAGGTGTAAGGCACTTCTTCATTCCACTAGTCTGCAGGTAACCCTTGCACAAGGTGTACCACCTGCTCACCTGCTTAGCCTCCCCCCCCACCCCGGATCAGTGTCATGTGAAGCCATGAGAATAGGTGGTGGATGGTTTTACAAGCAGCTGGTGCATAACACGAGTCCTGGTTATGCAACCACTGACGCCAGGCAGACAATCTCTGAAGAGTATTGATAATGGCTGGGGTCACTCATCTTGGAGAGACACTGCCCAGGAGAAAGCAATTTTCTGTAGAAAAATTTTGCCAAGAACAATCATGGTCATGGGACCATGATCGCCTAAGTCACACGGCACAAAATGTCGACTACATTATGGGGCAAATCGCACATACTCTACTATGCTATTCCATGTCCTATGTCCAAATGTTATTTTTAATCATATCTAAAGTTCCTGATGAGATCCTCTCCCTCCACACTGACACTGGGTTATTTGTCTGCATGAGTTGTCCAAACGACACGCATCAAATGATCCTCTCGTATCCCTTTTGCCTATCACCTGTCCAGCTCTTGGCTCCATCCCATCCCCTCCTGTCTTCTCCTATCATTTTGGATCTTCCCCTCCCCCTCCAACTTTCAAATCCCTTACTCACTCTTCCTTCAGTTAGTCCTGACGAAGGGTCTCGGCCTGAAACGTCAACTGCACCTCTTCCTAGAGATGCTGCCTGGCCTGCTGCGTTCACCAGCAACTTTTATGTGTGTTGCTTGAATTTCCAGCATCTGCAGAATTCCTGTTGTTTGTTGTTGTATGCATCAGATGAGTTCCTTTGCAGGGCTGGCCTGGCCTTTACCTTCCCTCCCTCAGCACAACTCTGGATACCCTTCAGCCATCCTTCAGTTATGAAATTTGGCACCAGAAAATGAGAGGTATTTCACCTACCAAGGTTTGTAGAAGGCAACATTTTTATTGCATGCTTCTTCTCAGTAACTTGTGATAACAAAAAAGCACTTTTCAGCTAAGAAAGCATTTATGAGACTTCTGTTGTAGTGCAGCAGACACACAGTTTGGGAGGGTTTGATAGAACAGGAGAGTGTAAACAGAATTACTCTCTGTCTACCCCAGACTGTAACTGCCCTGGGAGTGGGCAGTATAAACACAGCTCTGCTCTCTGCACCAAACCTAGGTGTGTTCAGTATAGAGTCATAGGAATATACTATGTGGAAACAGGCCCTTCAGCCTAACTTATCAATGCTGACCATTGTTCAAAGTTCAAAGTAAATTTTGATTATCAAAGTATGTCTATGTCACCATATACAACCCTGAGATTCATTTTCCTGTGGGCATACTCAGCAAATCTATAGAATGGTAACTGTAACAGGATCAAAGACAGATCAACTAGAAGACAAAAAAACTGTGCAAATGCAAATATAAATAAATAACAATAAATAATGAGAGCATGAGATAACAAGATAAAGTTTTCTTAAAGTGAGATCATTGGTTGTGGGAACATCTCAATGGATGGGCAAGTGAGGGTAGTTATCCCTTTTGCTAAAGAGCCTGATGTTTGAGGGGTAGTAACTGTTCTTGAACTGGTGGTCTGAGCCCTGAGGCTCTTGTACCTTCTACCTGATGGCAGCACTGAGAAGAAAGCATGTCCATCAATCTATCCACATATTCATTCTGCTGAACACTGTGGGCAAGCCATATTTGTATGAAATGTGTGGCAACACTTGCGAGCCACCCCCAGAACATCCTTATCTGTGTTGGTTGTTAACACAAACAACACATTTCACTGTACATGTGATAAATAAATCTGACCCTGAGTCTGATCCCTGTTGGAATCATCGACTGTCTTTCAAATGTGTTGCAATAGCTTCAGCCATTTCCTCTGGCAGCTCTTTCTATAGATGCACCATCCTCTGTGAGAAGAAATTGTCCTTAAAATTCTGTCAGTTGTAGAAAGGCAAAGCACAGGAACAGGCTAACCTTTACTTTGAATTCACGGTACCTTGTGAGAAAGTGCATACTAAGTTGGAAGGGCTACGTTTTCCACCACTGACACCCATTTGCACTGAGCATCGTTAACTGCATCATAAATCCTCTCTTAATGCTTGCTTTACTAACTTCACCATTCTCTACATTAAAAAGGCAAGTAACCATTTGACATAAAACCCAGAGAATTTCTCTGAGTTTTATTCTCAAAATCGAAACTCCCCGAAGTTTCAAATTATTGCACAGAAAAATGGAGGGAAGATAGAAAAATGGAGGGCTATGTCAGAGGGAATGTTAGATTAAACACAGAGTAGGTTAAAGAGCCAGCACAGCATGGTGGGCCAAAGGGCCTGTACTATGCTGTAATGTTCAATGTTCTATGAAAGCAACATTTGGACATTTAGTGGGATGGAAAGGATCATTCCCTCCAAGAGGACCACAACTTTGTCATAGGGATCGGAGGCTTGTGTGCCTCAATGACCCAGAGAGCTATGTTGGCCTTGTGGTTTGACTCTCCCCCATGTCAAACAGGTCAAAGGCTAGCTGCCAGACTGAGTGGCCCACCAGTTCTCCAGGTTTGGAGGTTCAGCTCAGGGCTAACAACCCTGACTGGTAAAACAAAATTGTTATGGAGACAGCAATGAAGAATCCTTCTACGTCTGCGTGTGATGGTATTCCTGAGTCTCTACCCGGGACTTGCATGACTGACCGTAGTGAGAACCAAGCTGCTGACACAATGAAGGAAGCCCTGATCATTGCCAGAGATGGAGGACCTTCATTACTGCCCTAAACTCCTGCAGCGTAACGGGCAGTAAGAAGGATTCTTCTACCCTCAATTTTCAGATGGGAGGATAAAGGCAGTAGGCCAAAAGTTTGGTCACTGCACTTGCCTCATTCCTGTGACATCGACCTGCTAATGTTGGATTGGTTGATGAGGTTATCCTCTGTGCTCCACCAATCATAGCAACGTGCTTACAGCTTCTTTAACTTGGCAAAACATCTCTAGGCCCTTCGGAGAAGAATAATAGGACACTGAGCAGGTAAACCATTCAGAAATCTTATGAAAGATGTTTCAAGGGGGAAAGAGAGGAAGGAATGTTCAGGGAAGGAATTCCAAAGCTTTGGATCAGGACACCTAAAGGCACAACTACCAGTATTAGTGGGAAGGAAATGGATAATATGGAGAATCAGAGAAAGGCTAAATTCTTGTAGGATTATAGAACTGGAGATGACAGGGATGAAGGTGACACAGTCAAACTGGTAACTAAGGGAATTTTAAAGTGCAGCCGTTAGTGGACTGAGAGCCAGCACAGGTCAGTAAATACCAATTGGATATAAGCAGTGAGTGCCCACACTAATGGCCCTTAAAGGGTACTTGGAAAAAAATAATTTAAACAAAGTTTGGACAATGAGTTTGGGGGTTGGTGTAGGTTAAATACTTCTCTTTGGCCTAATCAGAATCAGAATCCTTTATTATCGCCAAGTATGTGGACACATACAGGGAATTTGATGCCGGTTTTCCTGAGCTCTCGCTGTACAGAATCAAAAAGCAAACAAAACAATAGAGCAAATAATCATGAACTATATACAGTGAGGTACACCTGTGTATGTACAGGTGGACTTGGTTTATAATAGACTAAAATTCAAGTGTTCATAAGACTGATGGCATACGGAAAGAAACTGTTCTTGTACCTATTAGTCCTGGCATACAGTGATCTAATAGAAATCTCTCAAGTCTCACCATGTCAGGTCCATCAAACTCCCAAGTCAATGAAATATTAAAATATCCTCTGCCTCAAAGCAAACTCACAGGGAAAGTATACATCAATTTACCTGCTAATTTGGAATCAGTCCTTCACCCCTGTGAAGTGTCATTTTTCTATGCCACATAAAAACCTCCTTATCCCTTGACGGGAGAAAAATGCCCCATCCCAACTGAAAACATGTAAACTTTCTCCCCTTAAATGGATTTTCTTTGCCCAGCGCTGGTTAACATCTGTTTCACACTGAATATTTTAGGAACAGCTTCTTCCTCACGGCCATCAGATCTCAGAACAGACAACAAACATATGAACACTTACTTACTTACTGCCCATTATGCTGCTGGCGTTTAGGACAGCAATGAAGGTCCTCCATCTCTGGTGGTGTACAGGTCTTCCTTCATCATGTCAGTGGCTTCCTCTTAGTTTTTACTATTGTCAGTCATGCAAGTCCTGCATGGAGACTCAGGAATACCGTCATACTCAGATGTAGAAGGATTCTTCATTGCTGTTTCCGTAACAATTTTGTTTTACCACGCAGGGTTGTTAGCCCTGAACTGAATACCCAAACTTGGAGGACTGGTGGACCTCTCTTAGTCTGGCCTTAACTCTTTGACCTGTTTGGAATGGATAACCCAACCAAGAGCCAAAGCATAAAGCCCTGACTCCAGCCAACATTGCTCTCTGGGTCATTGAGACACGCAAGCCTCCAAACCCAACGACAAGCTTGTGGTCCTTTTGGAGGCCATGAGCACTACCTCACTATTTTTGCTCTCGTTTAGCACTACTTTTTTCATTTATATATATTTTTCTTACTATAATTTATAGTATATTTTATGTACTGCCTCCACAAAACAACAAATTTCATGACATGTGTCAGTGATAAATAAATCTAATTCTGATTCACTTGATGTAAAGTCACAGCCAATCTAGTACCAGGATCTAAAATGCTCATTACATTAAGCATAGGTTGCAAACTAGTTTGTTAAAGTTATTCAATATTAGTGATAGATGAACATCTGGAGTGTAATATTCACAGGCGAACATCTGGTTGATGACCTCTGAATGGACCGCTGGGGGGAGTAAGGGAGATTTTCACAGCAGGATGTCTGTTGATTCCTATTAAGAGGGAACACAGGAACCTGTAACAGCTTTACAGTGCAGTACATTAACACACAACGTGCGTTGAATAATGTTGATGAGCTTTGGACACAAAGAGACACCAAGGAATCATCGTGCTGTGATCTAGTTTGGAACAGGACGCAGTACCAGTGATTTCAGGATACGAAGTGTTCAGGAAAAATAAGGTAAAATATTGTGCAAAAGTCTTAGGCACATATATATAACTAGGGTACCTAAGACTTTTTCACTGTACTGTATTTGTCAATGTGGAGCAGAGAATGATCTTGTAAATCTGGCGGGAGTAAAGGATGTTGGGAATGGTGAGGGTGGAGGTGGCAGAGGAGGAGTGCCAAGAGTGGGGAGTGGGGGGGTTGACACCAGGCAAGGTCATTTGATTCCAAACAATTGGATTATTGATCATTACAGAATGTCTCTCTGGTGCTTCCTGATTCCTTCTCTTTTCCTCCCCCTTTTGCACAATACTGTATTTATTAATATAAATAATACAAACAACGTGAGTTTTATAAACTTTGAAAATGAGTTTGTAGGTTGTGGAATCAGTTCAGAGTTGAAGTGAGTGAAGTATCCACACTGGTTCAGGAGCTTGATGGTTGAAGGGTAATAACTGTTCCTAAACCTAGTGGTGTGGGACCTAAGGTTCCTGTACCTCCTGCCCGATGATTATAGTGAGAATAGAGCATGGGTGGGATGGTGGTTATTCTTGACAATGGATGCTACCTTCTTGTGGCTGCATTCCTGGTCACTGTACTCAGTGGCAGAGAGGGCTTTGCCTGTGACGGACTGGGTTGTATCCACCAGTTTCTGTAAACTTTTCTATTCCTGGTCATTGGTGTTTGCAGGCTGTGAGAAGACGAATCTCAGAGTTGTATACTGCATATGTACTTTGATAATAAATGAACATTTGAACTTTTGAACCTTTCAAAGTTTTTGAACTTTTGATACAACCATTCAGAGGACTCTCCACTATGCACCAATAGAAGTTTGTCAAACTTTTAGATGATATGCCAAATCTATGGAAACTTCTAAGAAAATAGAGGTGTAGTTGTGCCTCCTTTATGATGGCATTTATGTGCTGGTGCCAGGTCAGATCTCAAGATAGTATATGGTATCACATATGTACTTTGATAATAAATTTACTTCATATTTGACTTTGACATTGACTCAGGTGAACTGCTATGCTTGTGAAACCCCTTTTTACCGGGCGTTTCTAGAAATGCGGCTCTTTAGCCCCTTACTAACAGCCAGTGGACTCAGCAGTGAAAAAAAACCACCTTTTTAAACTCCGTACATCTAGGGTTGGTATGACTTGGGTCCCACCAAAACTGGGAGATTGGTATGTCTCGACCACCCGAACCCCGATCTGTGCAAATACTGTGTAAGTATTGGCCCCATGCAATTAGCTGATAGAGAAAGAATGTTTACAATTGTCAGTTTTATCGAACAGTTAGTAGGAGAAGAAAAAGAAAAAAAATCAAAAGGGCCCATTACAGTTAACCCAGTCCAAATGTCCACATTACATGGAGCTGTTCTTGAAGTTATGTTTAACTCACGCGCTGGACCCTCAGTCTGCGTGAAAGCGCATGCCACCTTTCGAATGTCACTCAAAATCCATCTTGAACAAATGGGCTCTCCCACAGGAGTATTGCTCCTTCCTCCTTGAAGCCATTCATCTGCACAAAGCACCTTGTGCAACAGGGATGGCATCCTCAGCTATCTTCCCTCCTGTCTTCTCTAAGCTCCCGCCAAAAAGACCTCGACCCACACCGGTGTCCGTCACAAAAACCTCTCCACCCAGCGCGCTGTAGAACTTTCTCCCAATTCCACCATCCTGGTTGGCTGACACAACATTCCTAAATTGAAAAACACAGCTCCTTATCTTTAACTCAAACCCACACATGCTAAAACCAGAACAGACTGCTTTTACAGAACAGTTAAAATGAAATACCCATAGCACAGCAGTAAAAATCTTAACCTGGGTGTTACACTTGTGAGGGACGGTATTATTGAGGGATCATTCATCTCCTAAGGTCTAAGGCCTAAGGCCTAAGCTCCTAAGGTTCAAAGGTTAATTTATTATCGAAGTGTACAACTTGAAATTCTTCATCTCTGGGTGGCTATGAAATCAAAAAAGAAAAGAAAGAAAGGCAGCACAATCATCAACCCCCAAATCCCCCCTCCCCACACAAAAAAATGAACAAAAACGGAACAGGCACATCCAGTTCCACAGTAACGTGTATGCCAGCAGTGGGATGGAGACAGGAATGAAATACTGAAATACTACTTTGTGTCAGCTGCTAGCATTTAAGGTGACCCACTAAGTTCCTCCAGCCTCTTGTTTACTATTCCACCGATTCTATCGTGGGCAGAACGTTCAACCTCCTGACAGACAGCGGTGGAATTGAACCCGGGTCGCTGGCACTGTGATAGCATTCCGCGAACCACTACGCTACTGTGTACCTACCTACTGCCCATTACGTCGCTGAAGTTTAGGGCAGTAATGAAGGTCCTCCATCTCTGGTGATGTTCATGGCTTCCTTCAACATGTCAGTAGCTCGGTTTTCACTACTGCTAGTCATGCAAGTTCCAATGGAGACTCAGGAATACCATCGCACTCAAATGTAGAAGATTTCTTCATTGCAGTTTCTGTAACAGTTTTGTTTTACCAGTCAGGGTTGTTAACCCTGAGCTGAATCCTCAAACCTGGAGGACCTGTGGACCACTCTTAGTCTGGCCTCTACCCTTTGACCTTAATGGCATGGATGACTCTACTAAGAGCCAAAACATAAAGCCCTGACTCCAGCCAGCATTGAGGCACACAGTATCCAAACCATGACAAGGTTGTAGTCCTCTTAAAGGTACTGTACACCAAATACTTTTGGAAAATCTACAAGCACATCATCCACATTAACCTTATCATTCCTTCTGTTGACTCATCAAAATTCATGGTCGTTAATTCTGCCACCTTTCCATTCCTTCCTGGACACCTACCCACAATGGTATTTACAGTAAGTGGGGAATTCTTATCTGAAAGATTACACAGAGACTTGTACCTTACTTCTGATACTTTATAAAGGCTGCAACCCCCTGAATTGCTAACTGAGTCATTGCTCATGAACTAGGGAGCTCAAGTTTAGCTAATTCCCACCAGCAAATTCACTCCAGTGCACTATCCAGTTTGACAGCTTGTGGGAGAGAGTGTACAAGTACTCACACAGAGTCTGTCAACATATCACCTCTTCGGCAGCCTTTGAAAAGAACGAAAGGGATGTTGCAGGTAATGAGGTTATAGGGAGGAACCGTACAAAGTCCTGATTCAATCACACCTACATCAATCTGAGCATTAACTTTTAAATGAGCATATTGTTATGTGAGCTTTTATGCAAGTGTTTATATAAGGTTATTCCCCAGCTATGGATAAATCGCCCCACTGCCTTGTGGGCAGCCTTGGAACAGACAAAGGCTATGGGAGGAAATCCAGACAGCAAGTCCAGAGTGGAGCTCCTAAGGCAGCTGGACGTCACTGAACATCCTTCTGGCACCGCCTGCAGCCAAGCTGGTGCCAAGCGTATTGCTTCATAAGCTTTCCTTTGGACTACTCTAGAGAGGCCGAGAGTGGGATCTTGACGACTGGGCATCTCAAGATCTTCATGCCTTCCACCGAGGCTTGTGATGATAATGATCATCAGCCATTGTCCTTTCAGACAGACAGATGTCAACTAACCATATAAGGTTATTATAAGTGAGTGTTTAACTTTTGACATAGCACACCTCTTTTCAAAACTGCATATTCCTGCTTGATATAGAATGACCCTGTTTCATAGTGTAACACTATGCAATACAATGTATCATGAAGAAGATACCACAGTGACATTTAAAAGCCTTTTAGACCAGCAGATAAATATGTAACTTTTGGATGGATATCAGTCCCCACCACTCAGGTCATACTATCTTCTCGCTGTTGCCATTAGGGAGAAGGTACAAGAGCCTCAGGACTCAAACCACCAGGTTCGAGAACAGTTACTACCCCTCAATCATCAGGCTCTTGAATAAAAGGGGATAACTTGCCCCATCATTGAGATGTTTCCCACAGCCAATGATCTCACTTTAAGGACTTTTTATCTTATTATCTCACATTCTCCTTATTTCTATGGTCCACTCTCCTCTCCTATCAGATTCCTTCCTCTCCAGCTGTTGACGTATTTTTGCATTTGCACAGTTTGTTGTTTTCTGCAACTCCGGTTGATCTTCCTTGATTCTGTTATAGTTACTGTTCTATAGGTCTGCTGACCATGCCCACAGGAAAATGAATCTCAGGGTTGTATATGTGACATATATGTACTTTGATAATAAAATTTACTTTGAACCTTGATCATAGGCAGACAGATGGAATTTGTTTAATTTGGTACCGTGGACAGTACAGGCATCCTGGGCCAAAGGGCCTGTTCCTTTGCTCTGTGTAAATCAGAAGGTTCCTCAAATAATTAAAAAATTCAGAATTAAATTTATTATTGAAGTACATATTTGTTAGCATTTGTGTGGTGGGGTGGAGATATGTCTCTACCAAAGGAGGTGTAAGGCGCTCCTTCCCTCACCCTGTAGCACCTGCTTAGCCCACCCCCAACCCAAATCAGGGTCACATGAAACCACGGGAGCAGGTGGTGGATTGTTGTATGAGCAGCTGGTGCATACCACAAGTCCTGGTTATGAAACCACTGATGCCAGGCAGACAATCTCTGAAGAGTATTGCTAATGGCTGGGGCCACCAGTCTTGTAAAGGCACTGCCCAGAAGAAAGCAATGGCAAACCACTTTTGTAGAAAAATTGGCCAAGAACAATCATGGTCATGGATAGACCATGATCACATATGTTATACAACATGGCACATAATGATGATGACGATGATGATATGTTACCATATGCTACCTTGAGATTCATTCTCTTGTGGACATTTACAGGAAAAATAAAGGAATTCAATAGAATCTACATAAAAACATGAGGTTTGGAAGAGAACCTTTGGCCCACAATGTTGTGCAAAACTAATTAACCTAACGATAGTAAAAACACTCAAAATGCTGGAGGAACTCAGCAGGTCAGGCAGCATCTATGGGACTTAATAAACAGTCGATGTTTTGGGCCCAGAACGGAGAAGGAAGGGGGAAGATTGCAGAATAAAAAGATTGGGGGTGGGAGAAGAGGCTAGCTGGAAGGTAATAATTGAAGCCAGGTGGGTGGGAAAGGTCAAAGGCTGGAGAGGAAGGAATCAGATAGGAGAGGAGAGTGGACAATAGGAGAAAGGGAAGGAGGAGGGAACCCAGGGGGAAATAATAGACAGGTGAGAAGAAGTGAAAGGTCAGAGTGGGGAATGGGGGTGGGGGGAATTTGTTCACTGGAAGGAGAAATCAACATTCATGCCATCAGGCTGGCGGGTACCCAGGCAGAATATAAGGTGTTGCACTTCCACCCTGAGGGCGGACTCATCTTGACACAGGAGGAGGCCATGGATTGACAGGGTCAGAATGCGAATGGGAATCAGAATCGATATTAAAATGTTTGGCCACTGGGGTCAATACCAAAAATCGAAGTCCAAAGGTTGAATACCAAAGTCAGCGAGTCTGGTAGTCATTTCTCAATGGCCAGAGACCTGGATCTGCATCAGGGAAAAGTCAGAGGCCTGATGTCTGCGAGTCACTGAAGGCTGGAGGCCTGGAGACGTCTTGTCCTGGGTTGGAGGGTTGTCTGTGTAGGTGGGTGAGTGGGTGTTTGGGAGGGAGGAAAGAGGCTTGGTTTCCTGTCGTTGCTTGTGTGGTTCTGCTGAACATGGTGGGCATGCTATGTTGGCCCCGGAATGTGTGGCAACACTTGGGGGCTGCCCCCAGCACATTCTTGGGTTGTGCCAGTTGTTATTGACGCATTTCACTGTATGTTTTGATGTTTGCACGATGCATAAATAAATGAAGCAAAAATAGAACTGAATGCAATAGTCTAGATGCAGCCTAAAGAGTTTTATCAAACTGCAACATACCATTTGTAATTTCACAACTCTTGAACTCAATGTGTCGAATAATAAAGGCAAGCATAACATATACCTTTTTTAAATCACCCTATAAATCTGTGCATCCACTTTCAGGTAACTATAGACTTAAATATCAGCACTGTTAAGGGTCCTGCCATTAACTCTGCATTGTCTCTTTACATTTGATAATGATTATCTCTTTCCCTTTCAATCCACTGGGACCCCAGCTCCCATATACTCTTCTGACTGACTAACACCCTAGTTTCTGTACATTGTTTAAATTTACCAACTCCTCTGGGAAATTTACTCTAACATTTTGTAACATCTAAAATAAAAGTGAATTAAAAAGCCATGTCAGGTATTCTCAGGATGATTCTGTGCTTTTGGGGAAGAGTGACCAGTTTGTTCAGTGAAGCCCTCGTGATTGGGACCAAGGCAATGATGCTCACAGACCGACTCACCTTGAGTCGAGATGCCTCCCTAAACTGGTCTCTGCTGCCTGCTCAGCCAGGGTGAGAGATGCGGTGGCAGTCTGCAGAAACCCACAAACTGGAAGGAGCAAACCATCAGTAGCACGCTCTGGGCAGCAGTCCACTTTGTCTTAAAGACATGAAGAGAAAAAGGGTAAGGAACTTTGCTCGCCCTCTGGCAGCTGACTTGCGAGGAGATCACTGCATCTTGGTCATTCCAGGATTAGGCTCCAGAACCCTACCGGAGATCACCCTCCAATCAAAGGAAGAACAACAAAAAGGTAGTTTATAAAATGCTAAGAGGAAGAGATTGAGTGCACACCCAGCATGGAAATGGTTAATACGAAGGGGCATAATTTTAAAGTAATTGGAGAAAAGTACAGGAGGAACTTTTTATAGAGAGTGGTAGGTACGTGGAACTCCTGCCAGGGGTGGTGGTAGAGACAGATACACTCATTTCTTATTTTTATTTCGACATACAGCATGGTGCCAGGCCCAATGAATCCAAACCGCCCTATTACACCCAAGTGACCAATTAACCTACTAACTTGAATGTTTTTGAAATGTGGGGATTAAACTGAAGCACCTAGAGGAAACCCACATGTTGACGGGTACAAACTCCTTACAGACTGCGGTGCAATTGAACCTGTGTCACTGGCACCGTAATAGTATTGTGCTAACCACTACACCACCGTTAGGACATTTTAAAAACTCTTTAGACAGGTGCATGGATGATGGGAAAATGGAAGGTTCTGTAGGAGGGAAGGATTAGATTGATTTTAGAATAGATTATAGGTTTGGCATAACATATGGGCCTGGACTGCTCTGTAGTGTTCTGCGTTCTATAAATATACACACAGTGGCCACTTTTTTAGGTACTTCCTGTGCCCAGTACAGTGGCCTCTGAGTGCATGTATGTGGTCTTTTGCTGCTGTAGCCCACCCACTTCAAGGTTCAAAATGTTGTGTGTTCAGAGATGCTCTTCTGCGTACCACTGTTGTAACACGTGGCTAAGTACAGCTCCAGTGCCATATTCAAGTTTGCTGAATCAAAGGTGGCAGTGAATCAGCATTTAGGAGAGAGATTGAAAAAGCTGGCTGAATGTTGCTGTGGCAACAATCTCTTACTCAATGTCAGCAAGATCAAGCAGCTGATGACAGAGTTCAGGAAAAGGAAACCAGAGGTCCATGAGCCAGTCCTCACTGGAGGGTCAGAGGTGGAGAGGGTCAGCAACTTTAAATTCCTCAGTGTTATCATTTCAGAGGATCTATACTACGACCAGCACATACTGTAAGTACAATTACGAAGAAAGCATCTCTACTTCCTTAGGAGTTAGCAGAGATTCAGCATGACATCTAAAACTTTGACAAACTTCTATTGATGTGTTGTGGGGAGTATATTTACTGGCTGCATCACAGCCTTGTGTGGAAACACCAAAGCCCTTGAACAGAAAATCCTACAAAAAGTAGTGGATACAGCCCAGTCCCTCACAGATTGAGCACATCTGCATGAAACTCTGTTGCTGGAAAGCACAGGAAAGCAGCATCCATCATCAGGGATCCCCACCACCCAGGACATGCTCTCTTCTCGCTGCTGCCACCAGGAAAAAGGTATAAGAACCTCAGAGCTCACGCCACCAGGTTCAGGAACAGTTATCACCCCTCAGCCATCAAGGCTCTTGAACCAAAGGGGATAACATCACTGAACTTCACTTGAAGTGTTCCTACACCCAATGGACTCACTTTCAAGGACTCTTCATCTCATGTTCTCGATATTTATTGCTTGTTTATTTGCTATTATTATTTCTTCTTTTTGTATTTGCACAGTCTGTTGTGTTCTGTACTCTAGTTGAATGCTCTAGACTGGGTGGTCTTTCATTGATTCTGTTCAAGTTCTATAGATTTATTGAGTTTGCCAATAAGAAAATGAAACTTGGGGTTGTATGTGTTGACATGTATGTACTACGACAATAAAATTTACTTTGAACTTTTAGTTTCTGTCACCTTCCTGTCAGCTTGAACCAGTCTGGCCATTCTTCTCTGACATCTCTCATTAAAAAGGCATTTTTGCACACAGCACTGCTTCTCACTGTTTCTTTTTTTGCTTTTTTTAAATCATACCATTCTGTAAAAACTTTATAAACAGCTGTGTGTGAAAATCCTAGAAGATCAGCAGTTTCTGAAATACCCAAATCAAAAATTATTCCATGGTCAAAGTTACTTAGATCACATTTCTTCCCAATTCTGATGTTTGGTGTGAACAATAACTGAACCTCTTGACCACGTCTGCATGCTTTTATGCATTGATTTGTTGCCACATGATTGGCTCATCAAATATTTGCATTTATTAGCCGGTGTACGGGCGTACCTAATAAAGTACACTGAGTATATACCTGCATATCCTGAAAGCCTTAGCAATGCAAAAACGTTGTCTGATTAAAAAGATCCTGTTTCATTTGTTGCAAAATCAAACTGACGTGAATAAATCATGCATGAGATGTGGGTCACAGTGTTTGAATTCTGTTACTACACGTCTGCAGACTCCTTGATTTCAAAGTGAAAAACTTGGCATTTTTTTAAGTGCTCCTGAACTAAATTGTGTAAAGCCCAACATGCACGCCCCTTGCAAGATGAAGCACTGGGACCCTGTTTAATGCAAGCGTTGCAGGCAAGCACCTGAGGCATTATGGACAGGCAGGGATGATGTCAGTGCACAACTGATAAATAGTGAAACTGATACTCGTGTGCAGAAAAACGCAGGGAAAGCAGGTCAAACAGCTGGAAGAAACCATGTGCCTATTCTATTTAATGTTCAAAGAGCAAAGTTCAAAGTAAATTTATTATCAAAGTTCAAATATGTCACCATAAGATTTCATTTGCAGGTATTTACAGGAACATAAAGAAATACAATAGAATTTATGAATAAACTATAAGAACGATTGACAAATAACCAAAGGAAGACAAATTGTGCAAATATTAAAAATGTAAATAATGAGTTGTAGAGTCCTTGAAGACAAATTATTCAGTAAAAAATAAATAATACTGAGAACATGAGTTGTAAAGAGTCCTTGAAAGAGAGTCTGTAGAGGTTGTGGAATCAGTTCAGAGTTGAGGTGAATGATATTATCCATGCTGGTTCAGGAGGCTGATGCTTGGAGGGTAATAACTGTTCCTGACCCAGGTGGTGTAGGGCCTCTGTACCACCTGCCTGATGGTGTAGCGAGAAGAGAGCATGGCCTACCCCAGGGTTTCGGCCTGAAACGACGATTGACCTCTTTTCCTAGTTGCTGCTTGGCCTGCTGAATTCCTCCAGCATTTTGTGTGTGTTGCTCAGATTTCCGGCATCTGCAGGTTTTCTCTTGTTTGTGAAAGGGCATGGCCTGGATGGTGGATACTGCTTTCCTGTGGCAGAGCTCCTCATAACTGTGCTTACTTATGGGAGGGTTTTGGTTGTGACGGACTGGGTTGTATCCACCACTTTTTGTAGACCTTTCCATTCTATCCATTACTTGCAGGAATGTCCCAGGGTTAGCTGGGATTACACCTCTGGAGATTACAACATATCTCCAAAGTGAAGCTCATTTACACAGCTTGGAACCGGTACCACACATTTAGCCTATCAAATTCATGACAGCTCCTTACTGAGCAACCCATTTCCCTGTGCAATTTAGCTCTGATCCTGTTGGGATTACAGGGCATTTAAGAGCAGGAGGAAGATGTCAAAAGCAAGGCTGCCTTGCTGGAGGAAGTTCAAAGTTCATTTATTATCAAAGTATGTATACATTATACAACCTTGAGGTTCATCTCCTTACAGGCAGCCACAAAGCAAGAAACCCAAAAGAACCCATTAACAAAGACCAATGTACAGAGAGAAAAAAAAACTAATTGTGCAAACAATAAAAGTAAGCAAGTAGCACTTAAAACGAAAGTGAGTCCTCAGACATGAAGGCCCAGAGCAGACGAAGCAGGCCCACAGCCTCAGCCTCAGCCTCAGCTCAGCACATAGCAGAGTAAAACGTCGCAGATCCTGCAGACACAAAGCCCGGAGCAGCTAGATCAGGAACCGAAACTGAAAGGCTAAGAAGTGGGTATGTGGGGAGGGAAGGGGAGGAAGGGTTAGGAAATCCTGGGTGGCACTATAGCATAGTGATTAACACAATGCTTTACACTGCCAGTTGTAGGCTAGAGTTCAATTCCCGCCATTGTCTGGGAAAAGTTTGTATGTTAGAACCATAGAACCATAGAAACTACAGCACAGAAACAGGCCCTTTGGCCCTTCTTGGCTGTGCCGAACCATTTTCTGCCTAGTCCCACTGACCTGCACACAGACCATATCCCTCCATACACCTCCCATCCATGTATCTGTCCAATTTATTCTTAAATGTTAAAAAAGAACCCGCATTTACCACCTCGTCTGGCAGCTCATTCCATACTCCCACCACTCTCTGTGTGAAGAAGCCCCCCCTAATGTTCCCTTTAAACTTTTCCCCCCTCACCCTTAACCCATGTCCTCTGGTTTTTTTTTCTCCCCTTGCCTCAGTGGAAAAAGCCTGCTTGCATTCACTCTATCTATACCCATCATAATTTTATATACCTCTATCAAATCTCCCCTCATTCTTCTACGCTCCAGGGAATAAAGTCCTAACCTATTCAACCTTTCTCTGTAACTGAGTTTCTCAAGTCCCGGCAACATCCTTGTAAACCTTCTCTGCACTCTTTCAACCTTATTTATATCCTTCCTGTAATTTGGTGACCAAAACTGAACACAATACTCCAGATTCGGCCTCACTAATGCCTTATACAACCTCATCATAACATTCCAGCTCTTATACTCAATACTTTGATTAATAAAGGCCAATGTACCAAAAGTTCTCTTTACGACCCTATCTACCTGTGACGACACTTTTAGGGAATTTTGTATCTGTATTCCCAGATCCCTCTGTTCCACTGCACTCCTCAGTGCCTTACCATTAACCCTGTATGTTCTACGTTGGTTTGTCCTTCCAACGTGCAATACCTCACACTTGTCAGTATTAAACTCCATCTGCCATTTTTCAGCCCATTTTTCCAGCTGATCCAAGTCTCTCTGCAGGCTCTGAAAACCTTTCTCACTGTCTATTACACCTCCAATCTTTGTATCATCAGCAAACTTGCTGATCCAATTTACCACATTATCATCCAGATCATTGATATAGATGACAAATAACAATTATGTTCTCCTCATAAATGCATTGGTTTCCTCCGGATGCTCTGGTTTCCTCCCACATTTCAAATATGTATAGGTTAGAGTCAGTAAGTTGTGAGTATGCTACGTCAGCGCTGGAAGCGTGGTAACACTTGTGGGCTTCTCCAGCACAATCCTCCTTGATATGATTTGAAGTAAGCAACATATTTCTTTGTACAGTGCCTTGAAAAAGCATTCAGCCCCCACAACTATTTTCACATATTACTGTCTCATTTTCTAAATTTAAAATATATTGAAATAAGATTTTTGAGCTAATCTACAAAATCTTCCCAAACAAAAAATTCCAAAACGTATCAACAATTTACTAAAATTTAAAAACTAAAATTTTGAGGCTGAGAAAGGATTCATCCCCTTTGTAATTAGTATACTAACTTTTCCCAGGAGCAATACTGTATATTACTTTACCAACTCACCCAATTTGTTGATGTAGAAAATTGGAGGATCACCTATTTTCAATTATTTCATAAGAATAAATATCCTCTCTCCATAAGGTCCAACAGTTTGGTAGATTTTCAACAGACCAAACTAAAATGAAGACAAACGAGATTCAAGAGAAATCAAGGAAATGATAATAGAGAAGCACAAATCTGGGGAAGGGTACAAGACCATCTCAAAGGCACTGAACATACCTCAGAGCTCATTACAGTCCATCATGAAAAGGTGGAAAAAATATGAAACCACAGCCACACTCTCTAGGCCAGGCTGTCCCTCTAAACTTAGTCGCTGGGAGAGAAGTGATGGAAGATAAGAGCTGACCTGATAGAGGTGTAGAAGATGATGAAAAGAACGGAACTGGACGAGGTATACCCCAGGCTACTGTGGGAGGTGAGGAAAGAGTTTGCTGAGCTTCTGGCAATGATCCTTGAATCATCAATGGGGATGGGAGAAGTTCTGAAGGATTGGAGATTTGCAGATGTTGTTCCCTTATTCAAGAAAGGGAGTAGAGATAGACCAGGAAATTATAGACCTTTGAGTCTTACTTCAGTGGTTGGTAAGTTGATGGCGAAGATCCTGAGAGGCAGGATTTATAAACATTTGGAGAGGCACAATATGATAGGAATAGTCAGCATGGCTTTGTCAAAGGCAGGTCATGCTTTACGAGCCTGATTGAATTTTTTGAGGATGTGACTAAACATATTGATGAAGGTAGAGCAGTAGATGTAGCGTATATGGATTTTAGCAAGACATTTGATAAGGTACCCCATGCAAGGCTTATTGAGAAAGCAAGGAGGCATGGAATCCAGGGGACCTTGCTTTGTGGATCCAGAATTGGCTTGCCCACAGAAGGCAAAGAGTGGTTGTAGATGGGTCATATTCTGCATGGAGGTCAGTGACCAGTGGTGTGCCTCAGGGATCTGTTCTGGGACCCCTTCTCTTCGTGATTTTTATAAATGACCTGGATGAGGAAGCGGAGGGATGAGTTAGTAAATTTGCTGATAACACAAAGGTTGGGAGTGTTGTGAATAGTGTGGAGGGCTATCAGAGGTTACAGCGGGACATCGATAAGATGCAAAACTAGGCTGAGAAGTGGCAGATGGAGTTCAACCCAGATAAGTGTGAGGTGGTTCATTTTGGCAGGTCAAATATGATGGTAGAATATAGTATTAATGGTAAGAATCTTGGCAGTGTGGAGGATCAGAGGGATCGTGGAGTCTGAGTCCATGGGACCCTCAAAGCTGCTGTGCAGGTTGACTCTGTGGTTAAAAATGGCATACGGTGCATTGGCCTTCTTCAACCATGGGATTGAGTTCAAGAGAGAGCTACAGCTATATAGGACCCTGGTCAGACCTCACTTGGAGTACTGTGCTCAGTTCTGGTTACCTCACTGCAGGAAGGATGTGGAAGCCATAGAAAGGGTGCAGAGGAGATTTACCTGGATTGGGAAGCATGCCTTATGAGAATAGGTTGAGTGAACTTGGCCTTTTCTCCTTTGAGTGATGGAGGATGAGAGGTAACCTGATAGAGGTGTATAAGATGATGAGAGGCATTGATCATGTGGATAGTCAGAGGCTTTTATCCCAGGGCTGAAATGGCTAACATGAGAGGGAACAGTTTTAAGGTGCTTGGAAGCAGGTACAGAGGAGATGTCGGGGCAAGTTTTTTTACGCAGAGGGTGGTGAGTGCGTGGAATGGACTGCCGGTGATCGTGGTGGAGGCGGATACTATAGGGACCTTTAAGGTACATGGAGCTTAGAAAAATAGAGGGCTATGGGTTACCCTAGGTAACTTCTAAAGTAAGTACATGTTTGGCACAGCATTGTGGGCCGAAGGGCCTGTATTGTGCTGTAGGTTTTCTAAGTCCCATGTTCTAAGAAGGGTTACTGTGACACTAACAGTCACCCTGAGTGAGCTGCAGAGGTCTATGGCTGCAACTGGAGATGAAGCTCATGGCTCCACAATCTCTAAGGCCTTGCACAAAAAGGGTATTTATGGAAGGGTGGCAAAGAAGAAGCCGTGATTTTAAAAAAATAGCATATTGGTGCCCCTAAAGACTTTGAAAAGCATCGCTTACAAGATACTGTAAAGATGTGGATGAAGGTCGGGTGAGACTAAAATGGAACTTTTTGGCCTCAACACTAAGCCGTATAAATCTAAATCTAGTTCTGCACATCATCCAGGCAACACTGTCCCTACTGTAAAGAGTGGTGGAGGTAGCATCATGCTATGGGGATGCTTTTCAGCAGCAGGGACTGGAAATCTGGTCAGGACTGATGGAAAGATAAACGTGGTGAAATACAGAGAGATCCTGCATAAAAACTTGCTAGCCTCTGCCAGGAAGCTTAAACTAGGGAGCAAGTTCATCTTTCAACAGGACAACGGCCCATAGCATACTGCCAGAGCAACCACGAGTGGCTTCAAATGAAGAAAATTGATGCCCTTGAGTGTCTCAATCAGACTCCTGACCTTAACCTGATAGAACACCTTTAGGAAAACCTTAAGATTGCTGTCCACTGCCTCTCCCCAACTAACCTGGCACAGCTTGAAAAATTTTGCTGCAGGAATGGGCAAATCTTGCTCCATCACATTCTGCAAAGCTAATACAGACTTATCCAAAAAGACTACTGGCTGTAATAGCTGCCAGAGGTGATTCAACTAAGTACTGAGCAAAGGAGGGGTGGAGGGGGGGGGTGAATACTTTTGAACTGCTGACATTTCTGTTTTTGAATTTTTAGTTTTTTTTGTTCTACAATTTTCCCTGTTTTTTGGGCTCTACTGTAAAAAAAAAGGAGCATGTGATTTACAAATAAAAATTCTCAGTTAAATTGATCCAAATCCCTTGTTGTAATGCTCATTTATGTACATAAGGGTTTGGAGGCTGAATACTTTTGCAAAGCACTGTATGTTTCAATGTACGTATGACAAATAAAGCTTTTTAATCTTTTTAATCTTTCTGAGGGCTCATGGTGCATCCCTGTTTGTCAAAAGCCAATATTTTAAAATGCAGCATGACAGGAATCTGTGCAGACAAAGCTCCCTTCAGGCACTCGTGCTCTGAGCTCCTCTCTCTCTCTCTCCCTCCCTCTGACCTCTTTCTACGCTATCTCTGGATATGATTACACCCCACTTCTCCCCCACCAACCTTCCCCATCACCTGCTCTCACCAATTACCTGCCAGTTTGTACCTCTTCCCCTTCCCTCACCTTCTTAACCTGGCTTCTGCCCCCTTCCTTTCCAATCTTGATGATGGGTTTCAACCCAAAATGTTTAATCAGAATCAGGTTAAAAGGGTTTCAAAGGTTATGTGGAGAAGGTAGAAAAATGGTCTGAGAGGGAAAATAATACAGCCCTAATCGAACGGCAGTGCAGACAATGGGCTGAATGGCCCAATTTTGCTGCTATGTCTAACGGCCTTATTATCACTGACATATGTTGTGAAATTTTTTGTTTTGCAGTACAGTCCAATACCTAAAGGTACTATAAATTAAAACAAAGATGAGCTCTATTTGTCACATGTACATTGAAACATGCAGTGAAATGTGTAGTTTGTGTCAATGACCAACACAGTCCGAGGATGTGCTGGGGGCAACTTGCAAGTGTCACCATGCTTCCCATGCCAACATATTATGCCCACAACTCACTAACCCTACCTCCAGGTGGACCTCGTCGTGGTTTGGCGGCTTGCGTGCCTCAACGACCCAGAGACCTATGTTGGCTGGAGTCAGGTCACCCATGCCAAAGAGGTCAAAGGGTAGAGGCCAGACTAAAAGTGGTCCACCAATCCTCCGGGTTCGGGGGTTCTGCTCAGGGCTAACACCCCTGACCGGTCAAAAAAAAATTGCTACGGAAATGGCAATGAAGAATCCTTCTACATCTGTGTGTGACGGTATTCCTGAGCCTCCACCCGGGACTTGCATGACTGACAGTAGTGAAAAACGAGTGCTACCGGCACGATGAAGGAATTCCTGAACACGGCCAAAGATGAAGGACCTTCATTGCTGTCCTTAATGATAGTGGCATAATGAGTAGGAAGTAAGTAAGTCACTAGTCCTAAACCATATGACTCTGGCATATGGGAGGAAACCAGAACACCTGGAGGAAACCCACAAGTCACAGGAAGAATGTGTAAACCCCTTACAGACAATGGCAATCTCATAGTCGGTGCTGTAAAGTGTTGTGCTAACCACTACACTACTGTGCCATGTAACAAAAAAACACAAATTGTACAAAAAGAGAGCAGAATAGTGAGGTGGTGTTCATGGATTCATGGACCGTTCAGAAATTCAGACCATTCAGGGGACGGCACAGTAGTGTGGTAGTTAGCACAACGTTTTACAGTACCAGTAACCTGGGTTTGTACGTTCTCCCCTTGACCACATGAGTTTCCTCCAGATGCTCAGGTTCACCCCACAGTCCAAAGACGTACCGATTGCTAGGTTGATTGGTCATTGTAAATTGACCTATGATTAGGCTAGGGGTAGATTGGGGGTTGCTGGGTGGTGTGGCTCGAAGGCCCAGCAGGGCCTGTTCTGCACTGCATCTCAATAAAATAATATTTGAATATGGGAGGGAAGAAGCTGTTCCTAAATGTTGAGTGTGCATCTTCAGGCTTCTCCCTGATGGTAGTAATGAGCAGAGGGCATGTGCTGGATGGAGAGGGTCCCTCCATGATGCCATCTTCTAGAGGCATCGCCCTTTGAAGATGGTGGGGAGGCTAACCCCTTGCTCCTTCTGCTGTGCTTTCATTCACCAGGGACCCAGTACACATGCTTCATCTGGCCCAGCACAGTGGCAGAGTGCTGCACATGTCAGCTGCTCCTCTCTGCTTCGTCGCGTTGCCTGGTTTCACCAGAACAAAATCATTATCTCTGTGCCAAGTCGGCCCAGGAGATGGGTGAATGAATGAGATTCATTCAGCAGGAACTGTAAAGATTGTGTGTAAGTCGGAACTTGACGTTATCAGCAGCAGCTAAACATTAACGAAGCAGGGAGTGGCTTTTAGACATTCAGTAAAGATACCTAGTTCCTGTTTCCTGTTCTCAGTAATTTTAACTGATGGTTCCCCAGGATTTTATCAGATACTTTTTTTTAAAAAATATGGGACTGATCAAGGTGTGGGTGCAGTGACTGGGAAAGGACGTGTTCTCTCCTGACGGATCCAGGCCAAATCAGGAGCGGTGTGCAAATCCCTGCTTCAAAGCAATACTGATTCTCAATGACAGCAGTGGCAAGCTGCCCATGGCTGCACCTCTGTCCAAAATCCTCACTCACTCCCCTGCACATAACCCCTCCACATCCTCCCTGTGTGTTGATATGGGATTTGCTGACCATGAAGTTCTAAACTCAAACGAAGACTTTAAGCCTGGTTATAAATAGCCACAAGAACTCCCACTGAAAGAAGATTACTCAATAACTGTCCAATCTTCAAAGTCTAGTTTATTTCCCTGTTTATTCTCCACAGTGAGGATAGCTGCCAATACCCACTATTTGTGTGTGGATCCACCTCCTTACCAAGGAGAAGATACTTCCAGCTAACAAAGTAGGTTCAAGCACTGTTCATTTCTTCACAGTGATTAACGTTCAAATCCACACATTCTTAAAACACATTTAAAACTCACAGAGGATTTCTATCTCAAACATTTCCCAATTATAAACCAGTTCTAAAGCACAAACTGTTTCCAAAGCACAAAGCATAAAACATTTCTCAAGCATAAAGCATTAAGGATTTCCGAAACACAGGTAAATTTCTATAAATTAAAAAGACATACCAAAGATACAGACAAACAAGATGTCCATTGCAGAAACTGGCTGGAAGACTGGATTCTAGCTCTTCCATGTTTCTTGATGTTCCTCACCTTATTCCTAATAAGCCTGAACTGCCCTCTACATTTATACCCTTTCCAGCCACTTGGGTGACTTCACAAGTGTGTGATATTTCCTCATATCCTTTAATACAAACAGTCTAAAAGCATTTTCTGGAGACATACATCCTAGCTAGCTACCATTAATGCTGTAAAGCTAGCTTCTTTGAGTTTATAAATCTTTCAAACTATAAGCATGTTATTGATATACTAAATGATATTATCCATCTTGTTCTGCAAGCTACCTTAAACTAAGCAATGTAAGAGTCAGATTGTCTGTTTGAAACAACCCAAGTTTAAAAAAACGATTGTCTTGTACTCTACTCTTGATCAATAATAAAGCAAGTGCAGTCACTCTTTACAGAGTGTCTTCAAAATACAGAGCCTATTTGCAAAACTGTTCTATAAAAAGTGCTTTTATTAACTTCAAGGTACTTTCCATTTATATTTTAAGAACTGAAGACTGACTTCCATTTATGACCAGAAGTTAAAAATCAAGTCAATGGTAGCTGCTATTTAGAAAGCAAGCTTAGCAAACATGAAATAGAAGTGAATATCTATCATACCTGTACAAACTCTTATCCGTTGCTCCCCTTCCTCATGCACACACAATTACAAAAACATTTTCTCCAGCTAAATGAAGAAACATCAACCCATTCACATGTCTGTTCCCATAAACGCACACAGATGTGCCACACAGATACGTAAACACATTACTGTGCACATACACACTCATGCACATTTACACACATTAAAAATTCAAGTCTCAAATTTATTTATCATGTGTACATTGAAACATACAGTGAAATGCATTGTTTGCTTTATCAACCAACCCATCTGAGGATGTGCAGAGGGCAGCTCGCAACTGTCTGTAAGGCATTTGTACATTCTCCCCGGGACTCTGAACACAAGGCCTCATAATGTAAATGGGAGGCTGATGTTTGGATCAGACTTGGTGGGCCTGAAGAGTCTTTTCCCATGCTGTATGACTCTAGGGACCAAAGTCTCAGACTGACTGGGAGAGATTTCAGTCAAAGCCTTCAGTATGGAGAGCAGGTCAGAGGCTGGGAATCTTGTAGTAAGCAACATTTGGCTTGCCCACAGAAGGCAGAGGGTGGTAGTAGATGTAATGTATTCTGCCTGGAGGTCCGTGACTAGTGTTGCTCCCTAGGGATCTGTTCTGGGACTCCTGCCCTTTGTGATTTTTATAAGAGACAGATGAGTAAGTGGAAGGATGGGTTAGCATGTTTGCAGATGGCGTGAAGGTTGGTGGTGATATGGATAGTGTAGGTTACAACAGGACATTAACAAGATGCAGAGCTGGGCTGAGAAGTGACAGATGGAGTTCAACCAGGAGAAGTCTGAAGTGATTCACTCTGGAAGGTTGAGTTTGTTGGCAGAGTACAAAGTCAATGGCAAGATTCTTTGCAATGTGGCGGAACAGAGGGATCTTGGGTTCTAAGTCCACAGATCTCTCAAAGTTGCTGCACAAATTGATAGTATGGTTAAAAAGGTGTATGGTGTGTTGGCCTTTGTCAGTTAGAGGATTGAGTTCAGGAGCCGTGAGGTAACGTTGTAGTTCTATAAAACCCTGATTAGACCACACTTGGAGTATAGTATTCGGTTTTGATTATCTTATTGTAGGAAGGATGTGGAAACCTTAGATAGGGTGTAAAGGAGATTTACCAGGATGCGGCCTGGATTAGAAAATGTGTCTTATGAGGTAAGTTTGAGCAAGCGAGGGGCTTTCTATCTGCAGCAAAGGATGCAGAGAGGAGACTTGATAGAGGTGTACAAGATGATAAGATGTACAGAGAGACTGGACAGCCTGCACCTTTTTTTCCCAGGTTGGCAGTGACTAATATGAGAGGACATTCCTTTAAGGTGATTCAAGGAAAATTTAAGGTGGGATGTCATAGACAGTTTTTTTAAAACAAGGAGTGGAAAGTTCATGGAATACGTTGGCTCAAGTGGTGGGAGTGGCAGAAGCATGAGGAACATTTAAGACTCTCTTAGGTTGGCACATGGATGAAGGAAATCTGGAGGGTTGTGTGGGAGGGAAGGGTTAGCTTGATCTTGGAATAGGTTAAAGTTTGGCACAACATCATGGGTAGAATGGCCTGTTCTGTGCTGTGCCGTACTATGTTCAATGTAACTCACCGCCTGACTTTGCAAAGCTTCAGCAACATTCAAGATGTTTGATAGTATCCGGGACAGAGCTGTCCACTTAACAGTCAGCCCATCCACAACCATTCACTCTCTCCACCACCGAGACTCAGTAGCAACAGATTGTACCATCTGCAGGATACACTACACCAACACTACTCATCTAGAACTTTCAAAACCCACCATCCCTACTGGTTGAAGGACAAGGATACCTGGAAGTTGCCCTTCAGAGCCACACACAACCCTGACTTGGAAACGTATCTCTGCTCCTTCATCATTGCTGGAACCCTCTTCTGCAAAGGCACTGTGGAAGTACCCACAGCTCAAGGAATGGTTCAAGAAGTCAGCTCAGCACTACCTTCTCAAGAGCAACTAAGAGTAGCAGACACCAACAGAATCAACAAACTCATTCGTAAGGCCAGTGATGTTGTGGGGATGGAACTGGACTTTCTGACGGTGGTGTCTGAAAAGAGGATGCTGTCCAAGTTGCATGCCACCTTGGACAATGTCTCCCATCTACTACATAATGTACTGGTTAGGCACAGGAGTACATTCAGCCAGAGACTCATTCCACCAAGATGCAACACAGAGCATCATAGGAAGTCATTCCTGCCTGTGGCCATCAAACTTTACAACTCCTCCCTTGGAGGGTCAGACACCCTGAGCCAATAGGCTGGTCCTGGACTTATTTCCTAGCATAATTTACATATTACTATTTAATTATTTATGGTTTTATTACTATTTAATTATTTACGGTGCAACTGTAACAAAAACCAATTTCCCCTGGGATCAATAAAGTATAACTATGACTATGACTATGACTATAACTAAATACTGACTCAGCCTGAAAAACCCATATCCTTTGATTGAATATTAAAGAAAATTAGTTTTATTTGTCACATGTACATCGAAACATACAGTGAAATGTGCTTTTGCCTCAAATCAGTGAGGAATGGGTTGGGGACAGCTTACAAGCATCAGCATGCATCCTGCGCCAACATAGCATAGCTACAACTCATTAACTTTAACCCATACGACTTTGGAATGTGGGAGGAAACCGGAAGACTGAGAGGAAACCCATTCAGTCAAACGTACAACCCCTTACAAGTAGAGGCAGAATTGATCCCAGATCTTACAGCTGGCACTATGCTACCTTGGTGCCCTTTATGAATGAATGATAAAAGCCCTAGTAGACTGACTATTAGATTATTATTGTTAGGCTTATGGCAAATAGTTATTATTTCCAGAACTCTGCTTGTGAAAGGAATCTGATGTCTTGTGGATTCAGTGTTAAAGTCAAGCCTATATACAGTAGATAGCTGGAGTATGATTCATGTTTTTGACTTAGTGCCTCACCCTGCCACTTTACATATATCAGTTTATGAGCTTTCAAACCAGGCTTGCAGTGATAAATCACCAGTTCTCATTACCCGAACTTTACATAGAATATGGAACATTACAGCACAGTACAGGGCCCTTTGTCTCACAATGTTGTGCTAACTTTTTAACTTATTCTAAGATTAATCTAACCCTTTCCTTCCATTTTTCTATCATCCATGTGCTTATCTAAGAGTTTCTTAAATGTTCTTAATGTATCTGCCTCTACCATCCGCCATCATGCAGGGCATTCCACTCTGGGTAAAAGAAACATGCCTCTGACATTTCCCCATGTACTTTCCTCCAATCACCTAAATCACATCGACAATCACCTCCAATCACATTGACAAACTGATGTGTAATGGAGAGTGTATTGACTGGCTGCATCACAGCCTGATATAGAAACACCAATGCCTTTGAACGGAAAATCCTCCAAAAGTAATGGATTCAGCCCAGTACATCGTGGGCAAAGCCCTCCCAACCATTGAGCACGTCTACATGAAACGGTTTTGCAGGAAACCAGCATCCATCATCAAAGACCCTCACCAACCAGGTCATGCTCTCTTCTCACTGCTGTCATCAGGACTCACACCACCAGTTTCAAGAAAAGTTATCACCCCCAAACCATCAAGCTCTTGAACAAAAGGGGATAACTACACTCACTTGCCCATCCATTGAGATGCTCCCACAACCAATGATCTCACTTTAAGAAAACTTCATCTTGTTATCTCATGCTCTCATTATTTATTGCTATTTATTTATATTTGCATTTACACAATTTGTTGTCTTCTGCACTCTGGTTGATCTTTCATTGATCCTGTTATAGTTACTACCCCATAGATTTGCGGAGTTTTCCCACAGGAAAATAAATCTTAGGGTTGTGTATGGTGACGTGTACGTATTTTGTTCATAAAGTTTGCTTTGAACTTTAAAACAAAATAAGAGTGGTGAAAATAAGGAAAGTATTCCCACGTGATTGTTGATTCATTTTTCTTTTAGTTCTTTCTCTATGTCCTTTTTCCTCGTTTACCTTTCCGCTACACTCTTATTCTCTCCTTCACACTCTTCATGGTTGCTGCTCTCACGCTGACAGATGATTGATCTGAACAGAAGGTACTTTAAGTACGTGGCTCAGACAGCATTCAGGAAGTGTTTACACTTCAATCAGCAGCTATTAAAACTGGAGAGCAGGACAGGGGAGGAATCAGCAAACAGGAAGGTTTATGAGAGGGAAAGAGGTAGGAGGGATTAAATATTGAAGGGATATCAGTGTAAGTCTAAAAGGTACCAATGGGACAAATATTTGCCTGTGTGTACTTGCTGCATTCGACTCAATTATCTTAGAAGTTTAAAGTTAAAGTCAACCATAGCAAGATATAAGCACAGGAGATTCTGCAGGTACTTGAAATCAAGATAGCGCCAGTGACCAACAGTGATGTCCTGCTGACAATTTACAAAGCTACTTCTTCTTCACCTTCTTCTTTTAAATATACTTCTACTACTACTAAACTGTGTGCAATTGGAGCCAGTAATTTACATTTTTGTGATGTTTTTTGGGCCAACTGAGGGGGAGCTCGGCGAGGTTGAGAACAGAGTGTGCGGCCTAATGGCGGAGTATGAACCTACGGTCGGCTCTGTTGCTCCTTGTTGATTAAAGCGTTGCACAAGATTGAAATCAGCAAGGGCAAGAGCAGAAGGTGAGCGGGTGTTCAGCGCTGTCTGCCTGTGTTTGACTGGTCACCCTCTCTGTCTCGCTGCCGCTGCATGAGTCTTGGGTCTTGGGCAAGGTTTGGTTGGTGTGGCTCAAGGCTGTGGGCTCATTTTTAGAGGACTCTGCAATTCATGTTACTTGGTTTCTGGTTTCTGGTTACTCTTCTTTTATTGCTCTTTTGTGCTATTTGATCAGGGCGCTCGGCGCGAACTGGCCCTACAGCCTGTAGTCAATAAATGACACAGAGCTAAGGTGAACTGAACATCCCTAGACTGTTTCGAGGTTTAATATCCTGTGTGTTATTCACTTGTTTTTGCCATTTGTGTGATTTGCTCTTTCTTTCGCACGTGGGGTGTTTGCTGTTTTCTTTGAATGGTTTCCTTGTGCTTCTTTGGTTTGTGGCTGCCTTCACAGGAATCACAGGATTGTAGACTGCGTACATACTTCAACAATAAACGTGCTTTCAATCTTGAATCTTTGAAAGCTGGAGCAACACACAAAATGCTGTAGAAACTCAGCAGGTCGGGTGGATCTATGGAGGGGAATATATAGTCAATGTGGGCCGAGACCCTTCATCAGGACTCCTATACCCATGGGATAGCAGGGGGAGGGCGAAAGGGTGCCACGGTAGCATAGTAGTTAGCATGATACAATTACAGCATGGGGCAGCAGAATTTCAAAGTTTAATCTTGGCGTCCTCTGAAAGGAGTTTGTATGTCCCCCCATGGAATGCATGGATTTTCTCTGGGTCCTCCAGTTTCTTCCTACAGTCCAAAGGCGTAGCTGGTAGGTCAATTGGTCATTGTAAATTGTCCCATGAATAGGTTTGGATTAAATCGGGGCTGTGGGGGTGTGATGGGGGTGCAGCTCAAAGGACCAGAAGAGCCTATTCCACACTGCATTTCTGAATAAATAAATTGGATTCCAAACTGGCTCAGTGGCAACGGGTAAAGGGTAATGGTCGTTGCATACTTCCATGACTGGGAGGGTGTTACCAGAACGGTTCCCCAGGGACCAGCTCCCAGTTCCGTGCTTTCTGGAATGCATATTAATATAGGGCAGCACACTGGCACATTTAGTAAAGATGTTCCCTCACAGCTCCAAAGACCCAGTTCAATCCTGGCCTTGGATTCTGTCTGTGTGGAGTTTGCATGCTCTATCTGTAACCACGTGGGTTCCCTCTCGGTGCTCTGGCTTCTTCCCATATTGAAAGACCTAGATAAAATGGACCTGGGGAGGATGTTTCCAATAGCTGGAGAGTCTAGGACCAGAGAGCACAGAACAGAAGGACATCCATTTAGAATAGATGAGGAGGAACTTCTTTATCCAGAAGGTGGTGAATATGGCTGTGGAGGGCAAATGTTATGTCCTGTACATTCCCCGGCCTGTATTTCCTGAGAGACGGAGTGGGAGTAGCCTTGTTTTTAAGCAGCCCCCAGCAGGTACCGGCAATGGTAGGGTCATTGTGGGTGTCCCAGGGAACTGCAACACAGGTTAAAGAGGACACACAGAGTACGCACTGAGAACAGTACCTTGACTGGCAATGAAATGACTGTAAGCTAATTGCCAAGCTCAGTGAACACAACATCAAACACCTCAACCTGACCTACCAATATTCACCACCATCCTAGAGGTTGATAGTTTCTTGATTAGTAAGTACATCAAAGGTTGTGGGGAGAAGGCAGAAGTTGAGAGGAAAAGTAAATCAGCCAAGATGGAATAGCAGTACAGACTCAATAGGCTGAATTGTCGACATCTGCTCCTATGTCTTATGGTCTTAAGACGTGCGGGTCAGCAGAATAATTGGCCATTGTAAATTGTCCCTAGTGTGTAGGTAAGGGGTAGAAACTGTTGTGGGGACTGTTGATAAGAACATGGGGAGAACAAAAGATTAGATTAGATTAGATTCAACTTTATTGTCATTGTGCTGAGGTCAGATACAAAGCCAATGAAATGCAATTAGCATCTGACCAGAAATGCAAAGAATAGTGTTATTTACAAAATAACTGTGAATAAAAAAGTACTACAGCACACAAATATAAAAGTATTGAGACAGTACAATATGGGTACAATACTGCTTAGCGCTGTGATGTGAAGTTCAGCAGAGTCACAGCCTCAGGGAAGAAGTTCTTCCTGTGCCTGCTGGTGCGGGAGCAGAGGCTCCTGTAGCACCTACCGGATGGGAGGAGAGTAAAAAGTCCATGGTTAGGGTGAGATGCATCCCTGATAATGCTTTTTGCCCTACCCAGGCAGCGTTTATGGTATATGTTCTCAATGGTGGGCAATTGGGTGACGATAATCCGCTGGGCAGTTTTCACCACATGCTGGAGTGCTTTGCGGTCCAATACAGGACAATTGCCATATCACACTGAGATGCAGTTGGTGAGTATGCTCTCAATGGTACAGCGGTAAAAGTCTGTCAGTATCCTGGGACACAGGTGAACTTTCTTCATGCTCCGCAGGAAATAAAGGCGCTGTTGTGCCTTTTTGATCAGATGGAGGAGCTCAGGGACCAGGTGAGATCCTCGTAAATGTGGACACCAAGGAATTTGAAGCTTGATGCACGCTCCACTACAGTTCAGTTGATGTAGATGGGGATGTGAGTGTGACTCCTGACATGCCTGAAGTCCACAATAATCTCCTTGGTCTTCTGGGTGTTAAGGGCCAGATTGTTGTGGGCACACCACACGGCCAGGTGCTGGACCTCGTCCCTGTATGCTGTCTTGTCATCCCCTCTGATCAGACCAACCACCGTGGTGTCATCTGCGAACTTGATTATGGAGTTAGAACCATGTACAGGAAAGCAGTCATAGGTGATAAGGGAGTACAGAAGAGGGCTCAGCACACAGCCTTGAGGCACGCCAGTGTTCAGGGTGAGAGTGGAGGAGGAGAGGTTGTCTAACTTAACTGATTGGGGTCTGTTAGAAGGTCCAACGTCCAATTGCAGAGTGATACGCTGATACCAAGCTGGCGAAGTTTGGTGACCAGCTTGGAGGGGATCACAGTGTTGAATGCCGAACTAAAGTCAATGAACAGCATTCTGACGTAAGAGTTGGGGCTGTCCAGGTGGGTCAGGGCAGAGTGAAGTGCCGTGGAGATGGTGTCCTCTGTTGACCTGTTGGTGCGATAGGCAAGTTGATGGGGGTCCAGGGTAGAGGGCAGACAGGATTTCAGATGTGATAGAACCAGTCTCTCGAAGCACTTTGCAATGATGGGGGTGAATGCAACTGGACGGAAGTCATTCAGGCCCGTGGCAGTGGAATGCTTCGGCACTGGCATGATGGTGGTGATCTTGAAGGTTGTGGGGACAACTGCCTGGGCCAGGAACAGATTAAAAATGTCCATGAAGACCCCGGCCAACTGCCCTGCACAGACTCTGAGCACACGGCCAGGTATTCCATCTGGACCAGCTACTTTCTGTACATTCACCCGCTCAGGGTGGAACAAACATCAGAGGTGGAAGGTGAGAGAGGCAGTTCACCAGGTGGGAGATGCGCTTTGAGGGTGACCTCCTTGTTCTCTCGGTCAAAGCAAGCGTAGAAGTAATCGAGCTCATCATGGAGGGAAGTAGAGCTGGAAGGGGGCACAGTACTAGGAGGTTTGAAGTCTGTAATGACCTGTATGCCATGCCACATGTGCTGGGGGTCCGAGGAGTTGAAATGCTCCTCAATTCTCTGTTTGTATGTGTGTTTAGCCTGAGAGATTCCCTTCCTCAGGTTGGCCCTGGCTGAGCTGTAAGCCTCCCGGTCTCCAGACCTGAAGGCTGAATCTCTGGCTTTGAGCAGGAGGCCAACCTCTCTGTCAATCCATGGCTTCTGACTGGGAAAAACTTTTATCTGTCTTTGTGATGTCACTCTATCTACACACTTGTTGATGTGCTCAAGGACAGAGTTGGTGTATAAATCAATGTTAATCTGAGAGTCTGTGGTGGCACGGGCAGCAAACGCGCTCCAGTCTGTGTGCTGGAATTGGTGCTGAAGAGCAGAGTCAGCACCCTCCAGCCAGATCTTAATAGTCTTCATTGTGGGTTTCACACATTTAATGACTGGGCTATACTTGGGAAGCAAACAATGAAAGATGGTCGGACTATCCCAGGTGGGGGAGGGGTAGTGGCTTTGTAAGCATCAGCCACATTTGTGTAGACATAATCTAAGGTTTTATTTGCCCTTGTGGTGCATGATACATTTTGGTAAAATCTTGGAAGCACGGTACGTAGGTTACAATGATTAAAGTCTCCAACAACAATAAAGGCTCCGTCTGGATGCAATCTCTGCAGCTTGCTAATAGCGACACTGAGGTCTTTCATGGCTACTTCAGCATTAGCATCCGGTGGAACGTAAACTGCAACAGCAATGATGCATGTAAACTCTCGCGGTTGATAAAAAGGTCTTCCCTTAGTAATCAGGTATTCCAGATCAACAGAGCAATAAGTGTCAGCAATGGTAGAGTTAGTACACCATGATCGATTCACGTAGATGCATAAACCACCTCCCCTACTTTTACCTGTCGCTGCTGCTGCTCTGTCAGCTCTGAAGACCGAGCGGGTCTTCAGAGCTGACAGAGCTGGGAGTAACCGGAGTTAGTGTCATTGGGTGATTGATGGTCAGTGTAGACTCGATGGGCTGAAGTGCCTGTTTTCATCCTGTATCTTTTCATGACTCTACTTTCTCTGATGAGTGTCTCTTCATGACTCTATGACTATGACTTTAATGTAAGCCATAATAAATAAGTCAGCAAATATGTAAAACAAGCAGTGTGATGGATAGTGAAGAAGAAAGCTTCAGACTGCAGGAAGATGGAGAAGGCACAGTCAATCAGTGGAAAACTGACAAATTTAATCCAGAGAAATGCACTTGGGAAGAAGAACAAGGTAGACAAATCTGCCATAAACATGGGGTATTGAGTAGCTAGAGGAAAAGCACTGTAACATAATGCCATACAGTGCCAGTGACCTTGGTTCAATTCCTCCTCTGTCTGTAAAGAGTCCGTATCTCCTCCCATGACTGCTTGGATTTCCTCGGGTGCACCAGTTTCCTCCCACATTCCAAGCATACAGGGTAGGGTTAATAAATTGCGGGTATGCTATCTTGGCATCAGAAGTGCCAGCTGCCCCCAGCACGTCCTCATGCTGTGTTGATCGTTGATGCAAACTGTAGGTGTTTTGATGTACATGTGATAAATAAAGTATATCTCGTAAACATCTGGCAGCTCTTTAAGGTAGCAGGATAGATCAATAAGGTGTGTACAGTTCTTGTCACTGCATTACAGGGGAGACCTGATTATACTGGAGAGGGTGCAAGGGAGATTTATTTTCATTCTCCCTGATAATTGCTTTGGAAGATATTCCTGCTCACTTGTTGCTGGGTGTGATACAATCAATGTATTTATAAGAAGTGGAGGAGTCAACTGAAACAGGGAGATGGTGGGAGAGCAAGATTGAAAAAAAGAATCTGCCACGTCTGAATGCAGAGCAGACTTGGTGGGCCAAATTGCTTAATTCTGCTCATAAGAGCAGACTTAGGCTATTTGTCCCATTGACTCTGCTCGGCCATTTAATCATGGCCAATTTTATTTTTTCAACCCTATTTTCTCACTATCTCTCTGTAACCTTTAACTCCTTTACTATTAAGAACCCATCAATCTCCACTTTAAGCAGAACCCTCCACAGCTGTCTGTGGTAATAATTTCCACAGATTCACCACCCACTTGACAAAATTCCTGTTCATCTCAGTTCTAAAGGGACATCCTTTTATTCTGAGGCTGCACCCTCTGGTCCTAGACTCTCACACTATCAGAAATGTGCATTCCACGCCCACTCTATCCAGGCATTTCTATATTCAGTAGGCTTTAATGAGATCCCACTCTCATTCTTTTGAATTCCATCAAGTACAGGCCCAGAGACGTCTATTAAGTCTTTCATTCCTAAGATATTTCTTATCAATCTCTTCTGGACTCTCTCCAGGGCCAGCACATCCTTCTTTAGATATATGACCCAAAATTACTCACAGTAACGAAGTAGAGGATACCAAGAGGTATTGGATTAACTGCCATTATGGTTTAGATGTTGCTTATGATAGCATGTAGATAAGAAAGAGGATAGTTATTTAGATGAAGGAGTTTACTTAGACCAAAACTTTTGTTTGCAACTTATGGAAGGCCTACATAGAGTGGATGGTGGAGGAACGGAGATAGGACCTACCAAAGGAGCTGCAAGGTGCTCCTTCCCTCCACTAGCCTGCAGGTCACCCTTGGATAAGATGTAGCACTTGCTTAGCCTTTGATCAGGGTCATGTGAAGCCATGGGAGCAGGTGGTGGATGGTCGTATGAGCAGCTGGTATATATCACAAGTCCAGTAACCACTGACACCAGGCAGACAATCTCTGAAGAGATAAAGGCTGGAGTCACCCGTCTTGTAAAGACTCTGCCCAGATGAAGGCAATGACAAACCAATCCTGTAGAAAAATTTGCCAAGAACAATCTTGGTGATGGATAGAGACAGATGGGAGACCATGATCACCCATGCCACATGACATGTCATATAATGATAATGATATTAGAGTGGACGTGGAGGGGTTATTTCCAATAGTGGGAGAGTCTAGGTCCAGAGGACATGGCTTCAGACTAGAGGGATGTCTCTTCAGAATAGTTATGAGGAGGAATTTATACAATCGAGGGTGGTGAATCTGTGGAATTCATTGCCAGAGATGGCAGTGGAGGCCAAGTCATTTAAAATGGAGATTGATAGGTTCTTAATTAGTAAGGGTGTCAAAGGTTACAGGGAGAAGGTAGGAGAATGGGGCAGAGGGGAGACAGACCAGCAGACCTAATGGGCTGAATGGCCTAATTCTGCTCTTATGTCTTATGGAGACTGTAAGGGTAGTGGATATATGGAACGAGCTGCCAGGGGAAGTGGCTAAGGCAGGTGCAATGACAACATTTAAAAAACACTCGGATAGGAAAGTTTAGGTGTGCATGGGCCAAATGCAGGCAAATGGAACTAACTTAGATGGAGATCTTGAACAGTATGGATGAGATGGACTGAAGGGCCTGTCTCCCTGCTGTATTAATCTATGATACCGTCAGCGGCTGCAAGAAGCGGGTGAGGGAGAAGGATCAGGTGGACTGCACTTCGATCTAGTACGTGTGACAGTGGTTTCCTCTGTCACACAACCATTCTGAGATTAATTGGGGGAAGTAAATTCATGCTGTTCCTGTCCCAGAAGTGTTTGATGAGGCAGTGAAAAGGGAGCTCCAATTCATTCTACAATTGATCTAGGTATGTCCAAGAGTGACACTGATGCTGACCCATGTCCCAGCTAAAAACCTGATCTACCTTCCGATACACTGGAAGATAATTGGACAATACTTACACCTGGCCTTGCTCCAAAGGGCTGTGACCAGGTATTGTATCAGACACCTACATTTATCAGGGTTGACAAGCTGAATCATCTTTAGAGAAAGATGCACATTTAGTTCATAGTTATTTGAGGCTTCTCATGCATATTTGGTAATGAATTTTACACCCTCTGGTCCTCATGCAGGATTCCCTAAAGGTTAACTTGCAGGTTGAGTCAGTGGTAAGGAAGGCAAATGCAATGTTAACATTCATTTTGAGAGGACAAATGCCAAGGCTTTATAAGGAATTGGCCAGACCACTCTTGGAGAATTGTGAGCAGTTTTGGGCTCCTTATACAAAATTCAATACCACTCTGTGGAGCACCTAATGTTTATGTGTGTGGAGCATTGCAATTTCTGTGTTTCCAATCCTGCATTTCCAGCATTGTGTATTACCTTGTATTTAATATGCTAAAATATATCAGGCTAGCAACTGTAGTTTATGACAAGCTTTGGAAAAGGAAATTTATAGAAAAGACTATGGGATTGTAAGTTCTTAAATAAATATTTATTTAATCAGAAACACATCTTGCTTATCAGAAACTTTGGGCTTGTCTCAGTAGATTCTAATGGCAGCCATTCAGACATGCACTTCTTGAACACAACAAGGACACATTGAGAGTGTGGCTTCTTAAATTATATAGGATCCTGGGATTCTTAACCAGGAGTCTGGAGGACAAAAAACATTTGTGATTGCAAGGCTGTTGGATCAAACCAACAGTGGGCCCACAACTGGAGGTCTGAGGCCAATTCTGATTTCTGCAGGTGTGAGGGCTGTGGATAGGGCAGAGGTATACCAAGATGGGTTCAGGGATGACTGATTCAAGCTGCATGGCTAGACTGGAGATGCGCTTGTTTGCCTTGGAATAATGAAGGTTTGGGGGAGCTCTCAGTGCGAACTTCTGATGAAGCACATCCATGGAGTCGGGCTGGTGAACATGGACCGGCGAGGATGAGGGTTTTGTGGCCCACCAGGTCAGCGGGTCCCACAATCAGATGACCGTGTGTGCAGGAGACACTCGTGACCTCTAGGTACACAAGGCAGTGAGTCCAGTGTCTATGGCCTGGAATTCAGGGTCCCAACATCGGCGAGTCTGGAGTTCAGGGTCCTGTCATCGGCCAGTCCTGGGTTCGATGCTGAAGATCAAAGCACAAAAGTCGATCGGAAGTCCAGAAGTCAAAGTCCAATGGCTGAAGCCCTCAGTTGACGAGTCTGAAGTCCACAGGGCAATTCAGAGACCCATGGGCTACAAGCCTGCCAGTCCACTGGAGGCCCAGAATGCTGTCTGTATGTCTGAGTTGGTATGTGAATGGGTGTTAGGAAAGGGGCCTGATTTGCTGTGGTTCTTTTGTTTTCATATGTTCTATAACATCTGACAGATTCTATTAAGTTTGTAGTTAAGTGTTAGCTGCATCTGAACACTGCAGAATTTCCAAATAATTGGATTCATTTGCAAAACCAGCTTCCTTCCTGAATTCACTCTTTCTTCTCTCATGTGTAGAGGCTTCATTGATTTTCCTCTCATTAACCAGGAATGCCATCTGTAAAAGAAAAATAAAGTTATTTTGTAGGACGCAATGTGGACAAATCAGCTTTATTTTTGTTTTAATTTGTTGTATTTACTTAGAGAAACAGTATGGTAACAGGCCCTTCCTGCCCAATGGAGCTGTGCTACCCAATTACACCCATTTGTCCAATTAGCCTACCATCCGGTATGTCTTTGGAATGTGGGAGGAAACCCGAGCACCCGGAGGAAACCCATGCAGTCATGGGGAGAACATTAAACTCTTTGCAGAGAGTGGCAGGAATTGAACCTGGGTCACTGTTACTATAATAACATTTCCTAACCGCTACGCTACTGTGCTGCCCAAGATGGGAATTTGTCTTCCTTAAATGGGACGAGGGTAAGGAAGAAGTGCCCGTTGCTCACATTAAGAAATGTCCTCCTCCCATGGTGAGAAGTTTCAGATTTAAGGTGAATTACCTGGTTTGGATCAAACCATGAAAAGGTAGCGACGTTGAGAAGATCCCAGCTGCCTAAAGGCTTTCACTGACATGTTCCTGGACATGGGACTGAGTGATGAACAATGACCAAGAAGTTTGGTGAACTTATGCCAGAAAGCTGTGCGGAGGAAATTCAGTCACATTACATTGAGCAGCCATCTCTCATGTTTGGTGCAACATTAATTAATTCAGTGTACAGCCTGCAGTCGTCCGTACTCTGCAGAAAAAGACTTGTAGCTGGCACTCCTCACTTCTGAGCGACTTCAGGAGTCTACAATGGGTAGTTAAAACTGACCAAAGAATCGCTGGCACCAGCCTACCCACAATCAACTCACTGTGCTCACACACAGCTCCAAACACCCAAGCAATCGCACTGTCAAGTTCGCTGATGTCACGACAGTGGTGGGATAAGAAAAAGCGGCAGAAAGTTGTAAACTCAGCCAGCTCCCTCATGGGCACTAGCCTCTGCACTGTTGAGGACATTGTCAAAAAGGTGGTATCTGGCATTAAGTGCCTCCACCACCCAGGACATGCCCTCTTCAGAGGGGAGGTACAGGAGCCTGAAGACACACACTCAATGTTTTAGGAATGGCTTCTTCCCGTCGACCATCAGATTTCTGAACGGACAATGAATCCACGAACGCTACCTCACTATTTTTGCCCTCTGTTTGCACTACCTCTGTATTTTACATATACAGTAGATTCTGGTTAATTAGAACACAATCAAGGCCGATACATTTTGGCCCAATTAATCGGTTGCTCCAATGAGCCGGAGTTTCATGCAAATAGTTAAAGAGATTAAAAAAAGATAGTCTACCATTTAACTGAGTAACAAATTATGTATTTAAATGAAATACAGAACAAATTAGGACACCATCAATACAGCTACAGTGCATTCCCTATAGTTATTGTATTCATTCTCTATTGTTATTGACAGAGGAATTCATCTGCTGTGTTCTTTTGATTAACCGTAAATTGAATAAAATCGGCGTAAACAACTAGTGTAGATAACGGACTGTCTTCATACAATTTTCAACAATTGCGACCTCCAAGTCTTCATTTTCATTGCAACATTCAAGATGACTGTAGATACCTTCAAATTCTTTGTAGTTCCTAATTTGAAGTAGTGAAATAATTTCATTTTCACTCTTGGCTGTTTCTGGCATCCAAGCCTGAATGCTTGAATCTGCAGTGAACAAAACAGTTCTGAATTGTCTTAATGCTTATTAATCGCCAACAACCAGTGGAAAAAAATGCTGCTTTTTGAACACAAGCCCATGCAACTAATGCCATTTAAAAACTGTGCATTCTAAGCACTGTGTAGTTTCAAACAGCCATAGAAGTGCACACTTCTGATGCTAGTTAGAAACTGTTCAGCAACATTAGTTAGTTCAGTGTAGACGACGTACTTCAGACAGTTCACAAAACTATTTTTTCTTCTTTTTTTACTTCTTTCAACTATAAGTCTTCTACTACTGGAACTGTGATTTACATTTTGACAGTGTATTTTTGGGCTGAACGAGCGATATGGTGCTTTGCCGTCTCCAAGGGAGTTCGGTGAGAATTGAAGCAGAGCATGCGGCCTGGAGACCAAATAAACCGAAAATGTGATGCAAGCCCACGATTGACTCCATTTCTTTTTGATCTAAGTGTGGAGCAAGATTGAAATCAACAAAGACAAGAGCAGAAGGCAAGCAGGTGTTCAGCGCTGTCTGGCTCCATTTTGTGTGCCTCTCTCTCACTTGCTGCTGCTGGAGAAGGGTACCTGCATTTGACTGGTCTCTCTCTTCCTCTTGCTCGAAGCACCCAGAGCCTTAGGCCTTGGGGAAAGTTTCATCGATGCATTTTGTGAATTGGACACTGCAGGTCATGTTATGACTTTCTGATTACTCCTTTCTTATTGCTATTTTGTGCAATTTTGATTGGGATGGTCTCGCTCCACAGCCTGCAATCAACAGACGACAGCAATAAATTGAGCTGAGCATTCCTAGACTATTTCAATGACTCTGTGGTTTGACGTTTAAAATTTGTGTTTTTCACTCATTTTTTGCCGTTTGCACAATTTGTTCTTTGTGTATTACGTGTTTGATGTTTCCTTTGAATGAGTTCCATGGTATTTCTTTGTTTCATAGCTGCCAGTGGGAAGACGAATCTGAAGGTTGTATACTGCATGATAATAAATATACTTTGAACTATGCTGTGTTGTGGGAAAGCTGCTTTCAGTATCCTAATATATGACCTAACAGGGAGCAACTACGATCGGGAGGTCAACATTCCACTAGTGAAAGTAATTAAAGTGAAGAGGTGAGAATTTACACCATCTATGCCTCTATAGGTCACCTATCATCCTCCTTCGCTCCAAAGAGATAGCCCTAGCTCTCTCAACCTATCCTCATAAGGCATACTGTCTGGTAAATCTCCTCTGCACCCTCTCTAAAGCTTCCACACCCTTCCTATAATGAGGTGACCAGAACTGGATGCAATATTGCAAGTGTGGTTTAGCTAGCGTTCGATGGAGCTGTAATATTACCTTGTGGCTTTTGAGCTCAATCCTCTAATGAATGAAGGTCAACACACCTTCTTAGCAACCCTGTCAGGGAGGTATATGGTACGTTGGTCTTCATTAGTTGGAATGTTGGGTGAAGGGAAAGGGGTTGTGTTTAGAACTTAATAAATCATGCACAAAATTGCACAACACAGCACCATTCTCAAGCAACAATATATTGGATCTTTGTGAACACTTATATTCTGCTTATATACTGCGGTACCTAGGTTATTATCAGTTCAATGAACTATCCATTATAAATATAATGCAATAAAGGGAACCAGTTCCTTTATTTTAAAGGTCACGCAGAATCAGAATCTGAATCAGGTTTAACATCACTTGTATATATGTTGTGAAATTTGTTAACTTTGTGGCAGCAGTGCAGCACAATAACAGAGAGGGAAAAAAAAGAAAACTGAACTTAAGTATATTAAATAGTTGAATTAAATAAATAGTCCAAAAAATAGATATAAAAATGTAGTGAGGTAGCATTCATGGGTTCAGTGTCCATTCAGAAATCAGACGGCAGAGGGCAAGAAGCTGTTTCTGAATCATTGAGTGTGCACCTTTAAGCTTCTGTACCTCCTCCCTGATAATAGCATTGAGAAGAGGGCATGTCCTGGGTGGTGGGGTCCTCAATGACAGATGCTGCCTTTCTGAGGCACTGCTCCTTGAGGATATCCTGGATACTGTGGAGGCTAATCCCCATGATGGAACTGACTAATTTTACAACTCTCTACAGCTTACTTCAGTCCTGTACAGTAGACTAACCCACCATCCCCAGACCAGATGGTGATGCAGCCAGTCAGAATGCAGTTTAATAAATAAAACCTTCTTTCTTAAAAATAAAGCTGAAAAGGTTACACCCATTTTTTTGTAACCTATGAATGCTTCTTGTTTTTGCTCCTGACTGAGTAGCTCTAACATTAACACAGAAGTTCACACTATGGATTCCTGCATGCCTACACTGTAAAAGGCTTTCATCATTTTCATGTATTGACAGCCATAGAAGGGACAGTCCATGTGGGCATGTACATCAGCAATGTTATAGACTGTGTAGAACACTGCCAAAAGGATACAGCGGGCTCAAGATTATTTGCAGGTATGAATGAGGAGTATTATTGAACAGAGGGACCGAGGAGTGCAAGTGCATAGTTCAATGAAAGCAACATCACATTTGGCGCGCTGGTCTTCATTAGTCAGAGAACTGACTAGAGGAGTCAGTAAGTTATGACAGTCATAAGACAGTGGTGAGGGCTCGCTTGGAGTACGGTGTACAGTTTTGTCATCCTATTGTAGGAAAGATGTGATTAAACTGTAAAGAGTGCAGAAAAGATTTACCAGGATGTTGGCTGGATTTGGGGACTTCCGTTACAAGGAGAGGTTGCATAGACTAGGATTTTATTCCCTCTAGGACAGAGGTTCCCAACCTGGGGTTCACAGACCCCTTGCTTAACGGTATTGGTCTAGGGCATAAGAAAGGTAGGGAACCTCTGCTCCATGAGATTGAGGGGTGACCTGACAGGTATACAATACCTTGAGGGGCACAGACAAGCTGATGCTAAAAACAAGAAGGCATAGGTTTAAGATCAGAGACAAGAGATTTATAGGGGACATCTGGGGCAGCAGTTTCTTTAAAAGGGTGGCGTGTATTTGGAAGATATTGCCACAAGAGTGGCCGAGTGGGCGACAGAAAGCAAAATTATATCCAAGAGGGCATAATTTTAAAGTGATTGGAGGAAAGTATCGGGGGGGGGGCACAGGAGATCAGAGGCATTTTTTTTTAATACACAGAGCGTGGTAGATGTATGGAACACCCTGCCAGGGGTGGTGGTGGAGGCAGATACATTAGGGACACTTAAGAGATTTAGACAGGCACACGGATACTAGAAAAATGGAGTGCTACGTGGGAGGGGAGGGTTAGATTGATGAGGTTAAAATGTCAGCACAATATTGGGCCAAAAGGCCTGCACTGTAACATTCTATGTTCTATTAGCAACACTTGAAGTACATGGAGAGGAGTGATATAGAGGACTATGGGCCAAATGCAGGCAGATGGGACTAGCTGACTGGGCAACAAAGTTGGCATAGATGAGTTAGGCAGAAGAGCCTGTTTCCATGCTGTATGACCCGATGACTCAGTCTAGGTTAGGGATGAAGTGCAACAGGGCAGGCAGTCACACTATAAATCAGTCTTCCAGCGATTAGGGTTCAATTCCCAACCTTCCTTCAATGAGGCCATCAGAACTGAATGCAATATTCCATGTATGGTCTAAGCAGTATTTTATAGAGCTGCCTCCTGATTCTATATGTTCACTACATGAAAACGATATGACTGAGGAACACTGAGCATAAAACAATTTTTTTTTAAAAAAGGGCAAATATTGCTTTGAGATGCAATTCCATCATCAATAACAAAAGCATAAATCACATCCACCTCCTTAACGTGTTATAATCTGCAACACCTCCGGAGTAGTTTCATTCCTACTTCCTGAGATACCACTAGTTTAGAAGACAGCATCGCACAAAAGAGTTGGAGCAACTTGGCAGGTCCTGCAGCATCAATGGAGGGAAATGGACAGTCAACCTGTCATGTTGACACCCTTCATCTAGACTGGAAGAGGGTGGATTAGTTTGCTATATGGCGGTCTAGTCTTTCCACGACCATGATAGTTCCTGCAAAATGTTTGCCATTGCCCTCTTTAGGGCAGCGTTTTTACAAAACAGGCATTACCAATACTCAGATTGGCTCCTGCTGTCATGGTAGTGTAGAGACTTGAGATCAGAATCAGATTTAATATCACTGATATATGTCATGAAGTTTGTCACCTTTGTGGCAGCAGTACATTGCAATACACAACAACAGAAACAAAACATGAATTAAAGTGTGTGTGAGGGGAAGAAGCTGTTCCTGAACTGTTCAGTGTGTGCCTTCAGGCTCCTGTACCTCCTCCCTGATGGTAGCAATGAGAAGAGGGCACGTCCTGGGTGATGGCTGTCCTTAATGAAGGATGCCACCTCTGAGGCATCGCCCCTTGAAGATGTCCTAGGTACTACAAGGGCTAGTGCACATGATGGAGCAGACTGAACGTACAACTCAATGCAGCTTATTTCAACCCCGTGCGGTGGCCTCCCCATAACAGTGTTGCCACCAGTTAAATTGTCTCTGCAGTCCATTGTAGAAATTTGCAGCTATGTTTGGTGACATAGAAAATCTCTTCAAACTCCTAATGAATTATAGCCACAGTTGTGCCTTCTTTGTAGCTGCATTGATATATTGAGACCAAGTTAGATATCCACCACCTGCTCAACGTGAACCTGATCGGGGTGGGGAGGGGAGGGGAGGGGCTAAGTAGGTGCTACACCTTGCCCAAAGGTGACCTTACACCTGAAAAGGTAGAGAAGTGGCAGGTGATAGGTGGATCCAAGTGAGAAGGGAAGACTAGGGAGGGAGAGAGTGGGAATGACACAAGGAGCTGGCAGACTACAAGTGGAGGTGATGAAGGAATCTGATGGAACAGGATGGTGGAATAAGGAGAAAAAGGAACCTGTAGGTGATATGCAGATGGTGAGTGGATGGGAAAGAGATAGGATGATTGAGGCCAGTGGGTCAGGAGGGAAAGAGAAAGGAAAAAATAGCGGGAAGTGGTAGAGGGGAGAGAATAGTGAAAGTCTGAGAATCCAATGTTCATGCTGTTAGGATGGAAAAGGCTCAGGTGGAATATAAGGTGATGTTCCTCTGATTTCTAGCTTGGTAGAAGAGGCCACAGACACATACATCGGTGTGGGGACAGGAAGTGGAATTAAATTGGCTCACCCACTGGGAGATCCCAGCTGGAACAACAGAGAGAGTGAAGGGGCTGGACGAAATGGTGCCCCAGTCTACATCCGGGCTCACAGATGTAGAGAAGGTTGCACTGGGATCATCGGATGCAATGAATAACTGGGGAATTCATCACCTGGGAGAACTGTTTAGGTCCCTGAATGGTGGCTAGGGAAGGGGTGCAGAGCTAGTTGTAACACTTCAACAAGATTGCAGGAAATGCATGCCTGGAGCGGTATTGGTGGGGAGGTATCAGGGCTGGTAACTCTTATAGTAAACAGAGGGGAGGGGAAGATGTACCTTTTAGAACAGAATAGTCCACTCCTTCCATTTTCAATTCATGTAACCTGAGCAAGGAACCAATTTTCTATACTACTATACTTAAGTGTTAAATAAGGAAATAGTTCATCTATTTTAGAAATATCGCCCACATTTTTTCATGTTCACGGGGACTGGTAACTCGTACAAGATCTCCACCGAATTATATTAAGAACTAGCACTGTCTTCCATGGAACTAGCGATAACTATGGGAAACTCCTAGGAATCCCACCTACAACCAGTGGAACAGTCCTTGGAAAGGCGGTTGCGGAAAGAAGGGAGATTCTTTAAAATATTATTGGTCTGAATGCGTTGATTGAATAGACGCGAAAAGGAGAAATGTTTTATTTATAAAGTCGCGAGCCAGTGCTTCGTTCTGGCAACCAGTCCAGTCAGAGAGAAGGTAAGAATCTGCGGCGTGCACCCTGCCATGTTAGACTCGCTTTGCTGGAGGCAGACCAGGCTCCAGAACACTTCCACCATAGCAACTGCGCTAAATATAGAAAATGCAGCGCCGCTCTCTCAGCTGCTTATGAATGGCCGGGCTTAACATTCATCAAATTATCTTCACCAAGAGCCAGAGATATGAACGAGCACAGCCTTTACAAGATGTCAGCTTGAAGAGCGAGGCCTCCTGTTAAATGAGAATTAAAATTATCCGAATGCCGTGCTGTGTTCAAAGCTCGCTCATCGGCGCAGGATTTACGCTCTCAGCATTTCTTTCTCACAGTGCAAGCAATCAGATCTGCCCTTTTAATAAGTTATAATGCAACTACACAGTAGAGCAGTGCTACTGTCACTGGAGTCCACATGAAGATTTATAGTGACCAACCACACTGCCTCAGCGGCAAATTTAGACCCTGCTCCTGGCCATCGGATTCACCCAACTTCCTAACCTTTTAGTTACCAGACGGAATATTAAAAACAAAATGACTTCACAATTACACAGGATAGAAAATATCGTAGTTAAGTTCAACGCTCAAAGTAAATGATCGAAGTACACATATGTCACTATATACCGCTCTGAGATTCATGTTCTTGCAGGCATTCACAGTAGAACAAAGAAATACAATAGAATCAATGCAAATCTTTTCCAAATTTCAAATTAGCAGCTGGTCACATAATAGAACAAACAATCCTGGAATTATTGCAACAAACAGGTGACTATTCCGCCCATCAAGCCTGACTCTTTGTAGAGCAATCTGTCTGGTCTTGTACACAGGCTCTTTCTGTTTTCTCTCTAAAATTCCTTTATGATTGTTTGCCCCACCCTTAAGGCAGTGACTTCCAGATTATAACTATGTTCTTTGATGGAATATTTCCCCACATCCACTACTCAATAACTTACGTTATTGGTTCAAAAGTTCACGTCATTGAGTCACACAGCAATGAAACAGGTCCTTCAGCCCATACCTGCCAAGATTCCCATCTAAGCTGGACCATTTGTCTACATTTGGTCCATATCACTCTAAACCTTTTCTGTCTGTGTACCTGTCCAAGTGCCTTTTAAATGTTGTTAATGTACCTGCCTCATCCACTTCCTCTATCAGCTCATTCAACATACGACAATCTTCTAAGTCTGGGGTTCCCAATCTGGAGTCCATGGACCCCTCAGTTATAATGGTAGGGGTCCATGGCATAAAAAGGGTTGGGACCTCTTTTCTAGCCTTTCAGGTTCTTACCAAATCTCACCCTTTCTCTCGTGAAACCTCCTCCATGGAGGGCTATGGTCCCTGTGCAGGTCGATGAGAGTAGGCAGTTTAAATGGTTTGGCACAGACTAGATTTGCCAAAGGGCCTGTTTCTGTGCTATGCTTTTCTATGTCTATCTTCTTGCTTGATTCCTTAACTCTGGGGAAATGACTTGTGCTTTCGCCCTGTCAATGCCCCTTGTGATTTTATATACCACCTCTATAAGTTTACCCCATTCTGCTGCACTCCAATGAAAAGGCCCAACCTGCTCAACCTCTGTCCTTCAAGTCCTCGCTACATCTTTCCTATCCTGACATGTTGGTCCATGGCCTCCTCTACAGCCATGATGAGGTCAGACTCAGGCTGGAGGAGCACATCTCATTCACCTCATATTCTGTCTGAGTAGCGTCCAACCTGATGGCTTCAACAACAATTTCTCCAATTTTCTGTATCTCTTTCCAACCCCCCCCCCACCTTCTGTTCCCCATTCTGGTTACCATCTCACCCCATCTCTTCTCAACTGCCAATCATTTCCCTCTGGTACCCTTCCTTCCATGGTTCTGTCCTATCAGATTCATTCTTCTTCAGCCTGCAAGACTGATCTTCCATTCTGGACCACATTCCAGCATATTTCATATTCCGTAGCATCCAGAAATCTATCTGCTTTGTTTTAAATGAAGACTACAAGCCATGGGAACAGAATTAGGCCATTCAGCCTATTGAGTCTGCTCTGCCATTCCATCACAGCTGATTTATTATTCCTCTCAACCTCATTCTGCTGCCTTCTTCCCATAATCTTTGATGCCTGTACTAATGAAGAGTTTATCAATCTCCACTTTAAACACTTCCAATGCTTGACCTCCACAGAATCCTCTGCTACAGGAAATATTCTCTGCATGTCCACTCTATGTAGGCCTTTCAGTAGGTTTCAAAGGCCCCCCTCCCATTCTTCTAAACTGCATCAAGCAGAGGCTTCGAGATATCAAACGCTCCTTATATGCAGGATCAATCTCATGAACATCCAATGCCAACAACTGAGCTTCCACAGCCCCAAGATGGAGTATTCCAAGGCTTCCCCATCCTACAGAGAAAGTGTTTCTCCTCCTCTCAGTCCCAAACAACCTATCCCTCATTCTGAATACTTTCCTCAATTCCTCAGCATCTCTCTCTGCATTCTCAGCCGAAATAGAATAATTTGTAATTCCCTTTATTAACTATCATCTGCCATCTGTCTGCCCATTCTGCCAGGATTCTTTATTACAATCTTCCCTCTGCTTTACTCATTAAACGCAAAAGGCAATTTAGTCCATCAATCTACATTGGTCGCTTCAGTAGAGCAATCCCGTCAGACCCATTCCAGCTTTTGTTGCATTCTTGTTTTCTCTGAAAATTATTCTCACACATTCCGATCAACTTCCTTTTGATTCAGTTGTCACGTATCCACAGTAAGGGGTAATTTATAGTCACCAATTAGCCTACCAGAGTGCCTTAGTAGCAAGGATGCATTTAACGAAGTGTGATAGGGAGGTGCTCTGGTAAAACAGATGCTCAAATTTGGAACAAAAAAAGATGCTGGAGGAACTCAGAGTGTAAGGCAGCATCCGTGCAAGGAAGTGGACAGTGGTCAATTTAAGTTGAGACCCTTCATCTGGACTGAGAGATAGAGGAGAGAATAGATGATATGTAGAGGTGAGGGGAAGTGGTGGTAGGCAATACGTGGACCTACAGTTGGTGAGAAAGGGTGATAGGTAGATTGGGGGGGGGGGAGAGCGGAGATAGTTACTGAGGCTAGGATTGAGAAAGGGCTGAAGATGATGGAATCTGATGAGAGGAAGCCACAGCATGGAACCATGTGAAGGAGGTGTGGAGGGCAGGAGGAATGAAACCTGTGGATAGATGGAGTGGGAAAGAAGCAGTAGTCTGTTTAGAATTAAGGGGACTGAAATTAATTGGAGGACACAGATAAGGTGAGAGTAAATCTAACCTCTTAGTCCCAACATTCATAGAACATAGAATAGTACAGCACAGTACAGGCCCTTCAGCCGACAATGTTGTACTGACCCTCAAACCCTGCCTCCCATATAACCCTCAACCTTAAATTCCTCCATATACCTGTCTAGTGGTCTCTTAAAACTTCACTAGTGTATCTGCCTCCACCACTGACTCAGGCAGTGCATTCCACGCACCAACCACTCTCTGAGTAAAAAACCTTCCTCTAATATCCCCCTTGAACTTCCCACCCCTTACCTTAAAGCCATGTCCTCTTGTAGTGAGCAGTGGTGTCCCGGGGAAGAGGCATTGGCTGTCCACTCTATCTATTCCTCTTAATATCTTGAATACCTCTATCATGTCTCCTCTCATCCTCCTCCTCTCCAAAGAGTAAAGCCCTAGCTTCCTTAATCTCTGATCATAATCCATACCCTCTAAACCAGGCAGCATCCTGATAAATTTCCTCTGTACCCTTTCCAATGCTTCCACATCCTTCCTATAGTGAGGCAACCAGAATTGGACGCAGTACTCCAAGTGTAGCCTAACCAAAGTTTTATAGAGCTGCATCATTACCTCACGACTCCTAAACTCTATCCCTCGACTTATGAAAGCTAACACCCCATAAGCTTTCTTAACTACCCTGTCTACCTGTGAGGCAACTTTCAGGGATCTGTGGACATGTACCCCCAGATCCCTCTGCTCCTCCACACTACCAAGTATCCTGCCATTTACCTTGTACTCTGCCTTGGAGTTTGTCCTTCCAAAGTGTACCACCTCACACTTCTCTGGGTTGAACTCCATCTGCCACTTCTCAGCCCACTTCTGCATCCTATCAATGTCTCTCTGCAATCTTCAACAATCCTCTACACTGTCTACAACACCACCAACCTTTGTGTCGTCTGCAAACTTGCCAACCCACCCTCCTACTCCCACATCCAGGTCGTTAATAAAAATCACGAAAAGTAGAGGTCCCAGAACAGATCCTTGTGGGACACCACTAGTCCCAACCCGCCAATCCAAGTGTACTCCCTCCACCACAACCCTCTGCCTTCTGCAGGCAAGCCAATTCTGAATCCATCTGGCCAAACTTCCCTGGATCCCATGCCTTCTGACTTTCTGAATAGGCCTACCATGTGGAACCTTGTCAAATGCCTTACTAAAATCCATGTAGAGCACATCCACTTCTCTACCCTCATCTATATATCTGGTCACCTCCTCAAAGAACTCTATCAGGCTTGTTAGACACGATCTGCCCTTCACAAAGCCACGTTGACTGTCCCTGATCAGACCATGATTCTTTAAATGCCCAGAGATCCTATCTCTAAGAATCTTTTCCAACAGCTTTCCCACCACAGACGTAAGGCTCACTGGTCTACAATTACCCAGACTATCCCTACCACCTTTTTTGAACAAGGGGACAACATTCACCTCCCTCCAATTCTCCAGTACCGTTCCTGTGGACAACAAGGACATAAGGATCCTAGCCAGTGGCTCAGCAATTTCTTGCCTCGCCTCGTGGAGCAGCCAGGGGAATATTCCGTCAGGCCCCAGGGACTTATCCATCCTAATGTATTTTAACAACTCCAACACCTCCTCTCCCTTAATATCAACATGCTCCAGAACATCAACCTCACTCATATTGTCCTCAACGTCATCAAGTTCCCTCTCATTGGTGAATACCGAACAGAAGTATTCATTGAGGACCTCGCTCACTTCCACAGCCTCCAGGCACATCTTCCCACCTTTATCTCTAATTGGTCCTACCTTCACTCCTGTCATCCTTTTGTTCTTCACGTAATTGAAGAATGCCTTGGGGTTTTCCTTTACCCTACTCGTCAAGGCCTTCTCATGCCCCCTTCTTGCTCTTCTCAGCCCTTTCTTAAGCTCCTTTCTTGCTACCCTATATTCCTCAATAGACGCATCTGATCCTTGCTTCCTAAACCTCATGTATGCTGCCTTCTTCCACCTGACTAGATTTTCCACCTGACTTGTCACCCATGGTTCCTTCACCCTACCATTCTTTATCTTCCTGACCGGGACAAATTTATTCCTAACATCCTTCAAGAGATCTCTGAACATCGACCACATGTCCATAGTACATTTTCCTACAAAAACATCATCCCAATTCACACCTGCAAGTTCTAGCCTTATAGCCTCATAATTTGCCCTTCACTAATTAAAAATATTCCTGTCCTCTCTGATTCTATGCTTTTCCATGATAAATGCTAAAGGCCAGGAAGCAGTGGTCACTGTCCCCCAGATGCTCACCCACTGAGAGATCTATGACCTAATGCTAGATCTAGTATGGCATTCCCCCTAATCAGCCTGTCAACATACTGTGACAGGAATCTGTCCTGGACACACTTAACTCTGCCCTGTCTAAACCCTTAGTTTAGTTTAATTCAACAGCATTTAACATCACCTAGCATATCACTCACTCCATGAACATATTAGGGCACAATGAGCAAAAGTTAACTAGACCAACAACTCATGGCTGCATAAATGGACCAGAAGATGCATCTTCTGACTCCCCAAAGGATTTCCACCACCTGCATGGTGAAATTCAGGAGTTCAAAGGAATAATCCCTCATTGGCCTAGATCACACAAAATGCTAGAGGAACTCAGCAAGTCAGGCAGCATCAGTGGGGAATAATCAATTGATGTTTTGGGCCAAGACCCTTCATTGCTTCAATAACACTCAATAGTTCCAGATCTTCCAGCACAAGACAGCTCTCTTGATGGGCAGGTGTGTGTGTGTGTGTGTGTGTGTGTGTGTGTGTGTGTGTGTGTGTGTGTGTGTGTGTGTGTGTGTGTGTGTGTGTGTGTGTGTGTCCTTCGTCAAAACTTCTGTTACTATGAATGGCTAAGCGAGTAAAAGATGAACTGATATACAAAGTCATAAAGTTAAAGGTAACTCATTTCTTTAATATTTTAAGCAAAAAACTTTTTCATTTCCATCTTTTACAAAAAAGGAAAAGGGCCCGAAGCAAAAGTTTGGACATCCTACATGGCAGAACTTAGTATCACCCCCTTTGGCAAGAATCACAGCTTGTAAACGCTTTTTGTAGTCAGCTAAGAGTCTTTCAATTCTTGTTTGGGGGATCTTCACCCATCCTTCCTTGCAAAAAGCTTCTAGTTCTGTGAGATTCTTGGGCCGTCTTGCATGCACTGCTCTTTTGAGGTCTATCCATAGATTCTTGATGATGTTAAGGTCAGGGGACTGTGAGGGCCAGGCCAGCGCCTTCAGCTTGCGCCTGGAGGTAGTCCATTGTGGATTTTGAGGTGTGTTTAGAATCATTATCCTTTTGTAGAAGCCATCCTCTTTTCATCTTCGGCTCTTTTTTTTTAAACAGACGGTGTGATGTTTGCTTCCAGAATTTGCTGGTATTTAATTGAATTCATTCTTCCTCTACCAGTAAATATTCCCCATGCCACTGGCTGCAACACAAGCCCAAAGCATGATCGATCCACCCCCGTGCTTAACAGTTGGAGAAGTGTTCTTTTCATGAAATTCTGCACCCTTTTTTCTCCAAACATACCTTTGCTCATTGCAGCCAAAAAGTTTTATTCAAGAGGTTCAAAGGAACACCTAAACAAGCCTGGTGCATTTTGGAAACAAGTCCTGTGGACTGATGAAGTTAAAATAGAACTTTTTGGCCACAATGAGCAAAAGTATGTTTGGAGAAAAAAAAAGTGTGCAGAATTTCATGAAAAGAACACTTCTCCAATTGTTAAGCATGAGGGTGGATCGATCATGCTTTGGGCTTGTGTTACAGCCAGTGGCACAGGGAACATTTCACTGGTAGAGGGAAGAATGGATTCAATTAAATACCAGAAAATTCTGGAAGCAAACATCACACCGTCTGTAAAAAAGCTGAAGATGAAAAGAGGATGGCTTCTACAACAGGATGATGATCCTAAACACACCTCAAAATCCACATTGGACTACCTCAAGAGGCGCAAGCTGAAGGTTTTGCCATGTCCCTTACAGTCCCCCGACCTAAACATCATCGAAAATCTGTGGATAGACCTCAAAAGAGCAGTGCATGCAAGACGGTCCAAGAATCTCTCAGAACTAGAAGCCTTTTGCAAGGAAGAATGGGCGAAAATCCCCCAAACAAGAATTGAAAGACTCTTAGCTGGCTGCAGAAAGCACTTACAAGCTGTCATACTTGCCAAAGGGGGTGTTACTAAGCACTGACCATGGAGGGTGCCCAAACTTTTAGCTTTGGGCCCTTTTCCTTTTTTGTTTTGAAAACTGTAAAAGATGGAAATAAAAAAGTAATCTTGCTTAAAATATTAAAGAAATGTGTCATCTTTAACTTTATGACTTTTGGAAATCAGTTCATCTTTTACTCGATTAGCTATTCACAGTAACAGAAATTTTGACCAGGGGTGCCCAAACTTTTGCATGCCAGTGTGTGTGTGTGTGTGTGTGTGTGTGTATATATATATACATACATATATACATATACATACATATATACATACACACACACATATAGTTAGCATGTATACTAATGCACTAATTACTCATGTACCTGCAACTTCTACCAAAGGACAAGGGCAGCTATATTGCTGATCCTTCATCTGGGTCTATATCCGAGGAATGATTTCCAACATCATTGTAGAAACACCTTCACCAGGTTTACAGCAGCACACCACCGCCTTCAAGGTTAATTTGAGGTGGATAATAAATCTGACTTTGTTAGAAATGCCCAGAGGCAACAAGTTGTGGTCTCCGTCAAGGTTGTGGGTCAGAGTTGGTTGTTTTTTTTTTAGGTTCAAAGTGATGGTTTTGGGGGACAGAAAGGGGAGTTAGGGGTCAGGTTAAGGTTTAGGGACAGGAACGTAGGCTTCCACTCTGTTCAAAGGCCAGCGATGTGGACATGTGACAAAGCAAACCGTGGATGGATGTTGAACCAGCATGGACAAGGACTGGTGGCAAGTCAGTGAGTCCCAGCCCCCACCCCCCCATGATTTGGCGAGTCCAAGTGCAAGGTCTAGAGTTTGATGACCTATTATTAGAATCCTAGGGTTAATGCCTTTGATCGGAAGTCCAGGAGTTGATGGCAAAGTTCTGGGTCTGTAAATCCATGAGTCCACTGGGGAAGTCGGAAGCAGCCTATCCTGGGTATGTGAGTGGGTGGGAGGGAGGAAAGGGGCTTGTTTTGCTGTTGCTTGTGCTATTCTGTAGAACTTTGTCAGCATGCTATGTTAGCACCAGAATGTGTGGTGACCCTTGCGGGCTGCCCCCAGCTTTTCATGGCTTGTTTTGGATGTTAACACAAACAATGCATTTCATTGTATGTTTTGGTGCACGTGACAAATTAATCTGAATCTGAATAATTAAAGCATGGACAAGGTTTTCCCCAGCAGATGCACAGCATAGGGGAATTTCTGGAGCTGGCAATAAGCAGGATGTGAAGGCTCAACTCAGATGACACTGGGATTGCAAGCAACCTGGGCCAGTTCCAAACCAATGGGATGGAATCACGGGTAAAATATGAGCAGATCAGGCAACATTTGTAGGAAAAAAAAAGTTAAACTTCCAGATGACCTTGACTTTAGATCAAATCTAGGAACAATAAGATAAAAATTAGGGAAAAGGGGAGCAGAAGAACTTGAAGGAAGCTGTGTGATGGTGTAAAGTAGGAGATTCAGCAATAAAAGAGAATAGAGCAGCAAAGAGTAGTCAGAGATCTGAATGCAGCAGGACAATTATCAATAATTACAAAATCAAGCTGAAAAATGGGGTGTTCCATTAGCTTGTGTTGTGTTTCACTGGACAGAGGGAAACAAAAGTGAGGGGGGCTGTCAGGCAACCGGCTCAGTTACCATAATGTACTGAACGGTTGCATTCCAAGGCATTCATCCAATTTGTATTTAAGACCATAAGTCATAGGAGCAGAACGAGTCTACTCTGCCGTTCCATCATGGCTGATTTATTGTCCCTCTCAACCCCATTTTTCTGCGTTCACCCCAAAGCCTTTGAATCCCTTACTAATCAAGAGCCCATCAATCTCCACTCTAAATATACTCAATGACTAGGCCTCCTCAGCTGCCTGCGCCAATAAATTCCAGATTAACCACCTTCCAGCTAAAGAAGATTTTCTTCACTTGCTTACTATAGGAAACATCTTCTCTAGTCTTTTCAATATTCAGTTGGTTTCAATGAGATTCCACCCCTCGACCCCCCCATTCTTCCAAACAGGTTAACAACCATCAAGCACTCATTAGCCCTTTCATTCCTGTGATAATTTTCATAAGACCACAAGACATAGGTGCAGAATTAGGCCAGTGAGTCTGCCCCATCATTCAATCATGGCTGATCCTTTTCTCCCCTCGTCAGCCCCACTCCCCGGCCTTCTCCCCCTAACCTTTGATGCCATGTCCAATCAAGAACCTATCAAGCTCTGCCTTAAATACACCCAACGATCTGGCCTCCACAGGTGTCTGTGGTAACAAATTCCACAAATTCACCACCCTCTAGCTAAAGAAATTTCTCCACATCTATTTTAAATGGATGCCTCTTTATCCTGAGGCTGTTCCCTCTGTCTTAGACTCCCCCACCATGGGAAGCATCCTTTCCACATCTACTGTCTAGGCCTTTCAATACTCAAAAGGTATCAATTAGATTTCCCCCTCATCTTTCTAAATTCCAGCCAGTACAAATCCAAGACCTATCAAATGTTCCTCATATGATAACCCTTTCATTTCCAGAATCATCCTTGTGAACCTCCACTGAATCCTCTCCAAAGTCAGCACATCTTTTCTTAGGTGAGCCCAGAATTGTTCACGATACTCAAGTTGAGGCCTCACCAGTGCCATATAAAGCCCCAGCATCACGTTCCTGCTCTTGTACTCTAGACCTCTTGAAATGAATGCTAACATTTCATTTGCTTTCCTCACCACCAACTCTACGTGCAAGTTAACCTTTAGGATGATCTGTACAAGGACTCCCAAGTCCCTTTGCGTCTTAGATTTTTGGATTTTCTCCCCTTTTGGCCTGCACATTTATTTCTACTACCAAAGTGCATGATCAAGCATTTTCTAACATTGTATTTCATTTGCCACTTTCTTGTCCATTCTAATCTGTCTAAATCCTTCTGCAGCCTACCTGTTTCCTCAACACTACCAGCCTCTCCACCAATCTTTGTAAACCTTCTACAATGCCAGCACATCTATTCTTGGATATGGGGCCAAAAACTGCTCACATATACCAAGTATTTTGTGACATATGCATTAAAAGTCTCAGCATTACATCCTTACATTTATATTCAAATCCTCTCTAAATAAATGCTAACATTGTATTTGCCTTCCTTACTACCAACTCAATCTGCAAGTTAACATTTAGGGAATCACGTACTTGGATTCCCAAGTCTCTTTGTACCTTCGCTGTCTGAATTTCTCCCCATTTAGAAAATATCCCCAATCCTTTCTGCCAAAGCCCATGACCATACACTTTCCTACATTATATTCCATCTGCTGTGGAAGATGATGCCGCATAGAATTTAGGGGGGGTATCTGAGTTTGAAGGTGAGGACAATGGCAACTTATCTTAGGAGGTGAGATAGCAAAATTGCAGTGAATAGAGCTGGTTATGAGGATTAAAAAACATGTTGAGACATGCTACAAAGGATGGCAGTGTCAGAATAGATATAACAGGGGTGTAAAGATTTTACTTTCTCAGTTTAACTGCGTGGGAGGAAGTGGAGTTAAGGCAGCTGTGATAACTAATGGGTACCTTGAAGATTAGTCAATATTCCATCCCCTGAGATGAATATAGGAGGTCAAAGACTGGAAGAATTAAAGTGGGCCATTAAAGTAAGAGCAGAATAAAAATTTACAGCCAAAGTGATGACATTTTCCAGTTTCACGTTAAGAGCAGAAAGCAGAACTATAATCAACTATGCAGCGGAAACCAGTAAAGAGGATTGAAGCATATTCCATGTAGTCAGTCAGGCTTAGCTCAGACCCATTAAGATTCTCTTTGCTACATTTTATTTGGAGGGAACTAATGGAGATGTCGTTCAATGTGAAAACAAGGTCAGTTAGGTGGAGGCGTGGTTGGACCTTGAGTCAAAGAAAACTTTGAACAAAGTTTTTCATTGCACTCGTTTATACATGTGCTTATACACATGACAGTTAACTTGACTTAGTTCATGACAGGGAGGGGAGATAGAATGCATTAGCATACAATGGAAACTCAATGCTAAGGAACAGATCAGAATAAACCATGTTTTAAATCAGAGGTGCCTACGTAGGTGCAGAAATTGTTGGTAACACATGAATCAAAAGCTGTATTTCTAATTATTTTGACCATTTTTATCCCTCTGGAAAATACGGGCTTTCATCGAACAAAAATATCCTTTCAGAAACTTATCCATGTGGCTATCATCACTTTACTGCAACATCACAAACTTGATTTTGCTTTCACCCATTATGCATGCACTTTGAAGTATCACAACAGTAATCAAGACCTTAGGAGCTAAAGGAGTCAATTCCAGCAATGCAATTGGTTCTGTACAGACCAGAGAAAATCCTTTTGAACATCTGAAGCACTATCACACCATTAGCCAGAAAGATGAATCTCTTTAAATTTCTGAAGTGTTAGGTTTAAATGGGGAGATGGAGTCAGTCAATCAATCAGGTTTTAATTTGCACTATAGAATATTTGCTCTTTTAAAAGAATGTGGAAGTTTAGACAGCACAATAGCATAGCAGTTAAGGCAACACTATTATAGCACCAGCAACCCAGGTTCAATTTTGCTGCTGCCTGTAAGTTTATATATTCTCCCCATGACCATGTGGGTTTCCTCCGGGTGCTCTAGTTTCCTCCCACATTGCAAAAACGTACACGTGAGTTAATTGGCCACAAGGTGTAATTCCTCAGCGCAGGCTTGTTGGGCTGGAAGGGCCTGATACTGTGCTGCATCTCTAAATGCAACTTGTTCTCAAATGCCATGTTTTGCTACATGATTAATTTGAATGTAGTTAATCTAAATTTATGGAACTTGACTTTATATTTTTGCATGCACAAATCCCCAAATACGACATTGGTGGTGAAAGGAGGAGGACATGTGTTGGTGAACAGCTAGAGATCACTGGTGCAAGCAACGAGTCTTCATGGATTACATAGAGACCTATTGCAGAAACTTCTAAGGCACCTATTTTAAATTTACACTCTTCTTTCATCTTTGTGGATGTATCTATGAATGAGGGAAGCATTATGAACAATTTTTGAAAGCTTTGGCCTTTCATATTTAGACAGGACTCAGTGAGTGAGAAATTCGGGACTGACAAAGCACCATATGTGCACTCCAGTCCAAGTGAAGTCATTGTTGGAACATGTGGCTGCTATAATCAGATCAGTGAGTACTAAGAACCCTTAGTGGATGTTAACCATATCAAGGATGACTAACGCAGCACTACACCATCAATTATTATGCCTAGTTGAGATGTATGTGTGTTCTAAACCAGTGATGTGCATCACCAAACACAATGAAATGGCTGCAGCAGAACACTCGTTGAAAATGAAACACTTCCTTTGTAATGCCGGTTTTATTAGTAACAAATAAAGTTGGATCATTGTTAACAAAAACTTGAGTTAGAGAATAAATACTGCACACTGTTCAACAGGCAGCACTCATTTACACCAGCGTGCAAGCCCAGAATTAATATCTGTGCACTCCCCATGCAACATCATGCACAATACGCTTCAGATACACTTTACAAACAGCAAGTCACTGCTCAATTTAGGATTTCTTTTTAATGAGGCAACACATCAAAACCACAAGGTTTCTTCTTTTTTGGAAAGCCACAGGCTTAATTTGGTAGCACTCACTCCCTTTACCTTTAACCCATCATAATAAAAAAAAAGCAATGAAGACCTAATATCAGATACCAATTGGACAAAATTGTAATCTAAAGCGATATGGGATCTTGATTTTATTCCCACTTCAGTCAAAGGGAGGAATAAAATGGGACATAATTTTTATTAAAAACCATATGGTTTTGTTTAAATAAGTGGCACTTGTTAAACAAGGGCATCTTTGCAAAGGCCAAACCATTCAAGCTACCCTAGCCATATCCCACCAAACTTGGTCAGGTCCTAATTCTTAAATGCCCTGGTCTACTGGACCCGTGCAGTATGATTGTAGTTCACTGCACTGTGCTAAATTTTGTGACTGAGGGTAGTCTTGTAGGTTTACCCACCTGGAAATACTCCCCCAGCCTCAAAATGCAGTGGTATTTTATAATCATTTAAATTTCAAATGGAATATAATATATTTTATTTTGCACAAATTCAACAATGTTCCATGTAAAAAAATAAAGATTTGTCTGGAAAGACAGGCTCGTACGTCAGGACTTCTTTCTCCCATTATAAACGATGCCTGTTCACTTGCACACCTGAGTTACCCTACCGGGGGCAATTTTATTTTAATCTGCCCTCTTGTGCTCTTATTGTTTGTCTGTGCACAGATACGTTTATTGGCATAACGCTATTTGAATTACCCTGCAAACAACAGCAGGATGTGCGGTAGGCGGCACGTGGGAGGGACGCAACACTAAAACGAGCTATATTAAAGTGCAAGGCGCTTAATGCAAGTTGAGAATAGCTGCTTCCAACTCATCTGGGTGGTCACGTTAGTGTTTGAAAAAAGTTCCTACAGACAGGAGCAGCCCGTTAATTCTGGCAATTGGGGTAGGAGAGGGAGTAAATTTTGTCAGGTGAAATGATCTACAGTTTGTAATAGATTTTAACTCGCAAATACAATTTGAAGCTCAAACATGGAAATAGATGGACAGCAACAATGCAACTTGCCCTCGTTAACTACCCAACCAATTTGAAGGCGTATCAAATTGCATTTAGCATTGAATATACAAATCCACACATTTCCAATTTTCTATTAACCTAATTGTTTCAATCAGGCTATAGTTTAACAGTTATGATGTCTTGTTAGTCCCACAAGACCTTCCCTATAACACCCCCTTCCCCCAAATTGTGTTGCATCAGGCTTCGGCTCATGCTTTCATTCATAGATCAAGTTACCACACTATGAATAGAAAATTTAGAAATACTTAATTCAATGCAGCAATCTCTTTACATTAAGCTAAAGTGGGTGCAAGAACAAAGCAACTGACAGAAATAAAGATGCCCTATTACTCCTCTATGCATCCAAGCTTTATGGAAGCCTAAATTTCCCATTCAGCACAGTAGGCACTTCAAACATTACAAGCAAAAACATGGAGTAGATTAGAACTCAAAAGGCAATTTTGTTAAAACAAAGTTTAGTCTTCTTGAAATAAGTTGCAAATAGAATTTTTTATAGCTACTAGTGTTTTTTTAGGTTAAGTGATTAAAATGCCCATTTTAAAGGTCAAGTAAAAGATTTTTTTAAGGTTTAAACAGAAGTCTTGTAAATAAGAGCCAAAAATACTTGGGCCAGCCATGAAAATCTAATAGCTTGTGAGTTTTATACAACCATTGTTGGACACGAATCTACCCAAATTCACTAATCCAAGGTCGTATGCAAACATCATTCTCCAACAAGTAGCGAGAACACACACACACACACACACACCCTGCAAGGTGAAGGGAGTCTGCTTTAAAGTTTATGGTCTTTATCTACTGAAACAATAATCAAGTGGTTGCACATTGTTAGTTACTTTTAATTAAAGTATCATCATTAACTTCATGGACGTAGGTAGAGTCCCAGCTATTTATAAAAACATTCTTTCTGGACATTCAATCCTTCCCCTTAAGGCAAGGAATCTATCAGGTCACAGATGCTTTAACACCTACAGCTTGCCTAATTTCCTGATTTTCGGATTAACACCAACCAATCCCCATATTGGCCCCTTCCTGTTGCCCATACTCACTACTACGGGAACCCAATGTGAATTCTATCCTCATAATCCCAAGGCAACACCTATTGTAAAATATACCAGTGGATGAAATCACCTTGCTGAGTAAGAGATATAATGTGGACAATTAAACCCTTTGAACATTGCTTCTAACAGATAATCCAGAGCTATGTTAACCACCTCGAGGTTTGCATGCTCTGGCATTGTGCTGTTAGAGAATTAACTCCAGCTCTAATTATCCGACCAGCTTGCAGGACAAAGTTGGAGTTAAGAGGGCAGCAAACCACTTATGGCCCTTCTACAATGATGCACTTGCTCCTGGAGTACCAGCAGGTAGGGACAGGTACCAAAACACATAAATAAGCCTGGCTTGCTGATTGTCAATCAAGATTAGCAATTCATTTTGAAAAAGGCCATGATGTTTTCCCCTTTTCCTAAATATCAACAATTCAAATTGTCAGTAGACAAAATCATTCAATTTTAAAAGCAAAATTTTCAATCATTGCCGTCTTATCTTGTCCCGTTAAATATATGCCTGCCTTTTTCCTTGACCTTTAAGTAAACGGACCATCGATACATCATGTAATGATCAGAAGTGGGTAACAAACTCAATTTTAAAAAATTATATATAAAAAGACTCACAGTACATATTTAACTATATTATGTAGATATTCATCATTTTTGTCACCAAGCAACTATTGACTTCTCACAAATCTTGCCACTAATTTAACTGCATTAGTCTGAGTCTAATGTACATGGCAAAACAATACAAGCAGATGCGACTGTACATTTTTTTTCAAGTGAAATACATAAGGAAATCAGAGAGGTAGCTAGGCACACAGCTTTATAAAACCAACTCAGCTGGGTAGGCCCAAGAAAACTTGGGAAACTATGATACGCCAGCATGACGATAGAGGACCTGGTAACTTAAACGGTACTGACTACTTTCAAAATGCTGAGAAGGTTTCTGGCCATGCCATGCAAGCAGATAACAATTTGTTACCTATCTTTTTACATGACTAATGTGCCCCCCTTCCTATCAGTGTTGCTCACAAAATTAAGACATAACCATTAACTATGCAAATTTTCTGTTCTCCAAGAATGAGGACCTCTGCCCCCAGGTTTGAACTAAAGACAGTTTAATTGTTTTAACAATTTACTGACTGCTAACATACAACTTGTTTTATTTTGCTGCCATATACAAGTATGATTTAAATGAGCTGCTCCTACATGAGTAAGATTGAGTACAGGGTGCTTGTACCAACTGCTTATGTGGGAGTGGTCCTGGGAAACGGGGAAAACATAATTTATACAATTAGTTGGTAGAGACCAATGAGCGGGAAAGTACCGAGGCAGTTGCTGGACTCTGGCATCCATTTTACTTTTCTATTGCAAAATATCATTATCACACAACAATGCAATGGGAAGGAACTGGAGCACCATGCTAAGGATGAGTATCATCAACAAACTAAAGGCTAAAACAAAGACTGCAGACACCAGAGTCTTAACCCTAAAGAAGGCAGTGAACACATATACTGAATTGCTACCTTGTACAGATAGATTATGTATTAGTGCTGCAGGGCAAGAGGTTTCAGTTACTAGCTCACATTTAACCCTCCCGATCTTCAACCAATGAGTACCAGCAACAGGGCTTTCAGAGACAATGCGGATATCACAATCACTATTTGTCCAATACACTCAAACAATGCAGCAGCATCTTGGTCCATACACATGGTTCTAGACAATTCCTCAGTGACAGAGGCCAAACCAATATACCTCTAATAGATGTAGACTGGGACTGGTCCATCAGAACTTATGACTTTACTGGAACTGTTCAGAAGGAAAGGGGCTGATTGGATTTAAGCTAGTTAATTTTGAAATACTTGAAATAGAAGGAAAAGTAGAGATAATTAAAACTAGAGAATTTTAAACAAAAGTAATTTTAGTTACAAATATTCAGAATTCATCAACTGTTCTCTCATTTTTACACGTCTAGGCTACTTTTCCACCAATGACATGTACTGGTGCCTCTCCAGATGTCAAAATTCAGCACAAATATTATTTTTCCAAGTCCGAACTTCTTCATTATCAATTTTGATAAATGCAGGTAAAAGTTTACTTCACTATCATTAGACATCATGACAAAATGTCTGTGCCATTGCTTGGCAATTATGCCTAAAGGTTGAGGCATCTGTCATGATGAGAAAATGACTAAATTCTAAATCACTGTTCTCTTGCAGAGCAACCAAAAGCTAATCAAATGTTTGATCTGTTGTTGAATGGGGAACCTGTGTTAGTATCAATTTGGGAGTATTTATTCAAGACAGCAGAACAGCCATCTGCAAACAGAAGCATCTCACCCTCAAAAGGAATGGAAACATTTCTATGCAGTCTTGATGAGAGATAATCACTGCAATGGCCAGAGGTCATATCATGATAGTTACAAGATTGGCCATACCACAAAAACTAAAGAGGCTCCTCACCCTGAATCACTAGCAGCTCAACCTGATGAGCACAGAATTGAGAGAACCAAAAAAAGGATTGGAAAGTCTTACACAGGAGTTAAGATAAAATAACTTCAGGGGAACAGAAAACAATACCAACATGAATAATTTTAATTTCAGTGCTGTGCCCAAACCAGAAATGCACTATGTATAAATAGGCATGGACATCTGAAGTGATTAGGTTCTTTCAAAAATGTATTTTCAATATTTTGCACCAATAACCACAATTTCCTTTTAACAACCTATGGAAAATTATCTTATTAATAAAATGCTATGGCTACACATTTTGATAATTTATAATAAAGCACCAGGCTGGGGAGCTCTACATCAACTCCAAATACTCAACAGGGAGCCACTTTGGTGTGTGAAGGCGATGGCCTCTCTGCTTATAAATTCAGTTTATGATGAAAGTACGCTATCCCATAAAGACTGGGAAACATTAATAACCACAAAAGCCTTTTCTATACATTAGTTCTCAATACAAGGGCTACAGTACTTCTGAAATACAGCAAATTTAACTGTAGCTCTCTTCACTTCCGGTTTAAGTACACATATCTACAAAGTTTACTAATCTCCCTTCCCCCCACCCAACCCCACCCTCCCTCGATTCATAAACTGGATTCTGAAAAGGTTTGTCTAATGAGAGACATAACTTCATTCTGCTTTGTTTCCACAGTTAAGACAATCAAATTTGATTGGTTTCTTTATACAGCATCTGGACCATGGAAGTTCAGTTAGCTTTGTTAATTGTGCATGACGTCTAAATTGGTCCATATTGGAAGAGTGGGACAAATGAGAAATGGACATTTATCCAGTCCCATAGCTAATCAAATTGTTTCTATCTGGAATTACTTCCCACTATGGGAAGTTAAGTATCCTAAACTACTCAAATAAAATGCCCATGAACCAACAAACTGAAAATATTTCTTCTGAAAGTGGATATGCCTAAATCCTATTTCTATGCAACCGCATTAACGGAGAGGTCAAAACAGTACTTTCAAACTCAGATCAATCCACCTGTGTCACCCAGAATGACATCTCCCACTACTATAGCAAATGGTCACTCTGGGAATTGGGAGAGAGATTTGTAGAGAGAAAATCCAACATTCACTAGAGATTGTAGTAGGATTATGATTGCATTCCCATAGCATCACAAGGAGAGCTCCTGTCATTATGTCACAAATCTCAGCTTTTATTTCCCCTAGTTAGTGCACTACTATTTCTAAAAAATGAGTAACAGATGAAGAATATCTCCCGCTTCATTGCACCTACTCAAACAAGCAAGGACTTCTGATCTCATGCTTGCCTGTATCAATTCTAACAGCATCCTTCATGGAGCAATGCCTAAAAAACATGGAATGTTATCAATCTAGCTCAATTGCCTTGCAACTCAACAGCCACAATGGAGAAAAACAGCCCAATGGCTCAATAATTTTCAACGAGTTTTAATTTAAAAAAAGGCCATAAAATGAATCTGTTAATTTTGTAAAAATATAACCCTATGTCTATAAAAGCAGAAGGAAGTTAAAAAACCCAACATTAACAAAATCCTTTTTAAAATTCATTATCCACTGTGAAGAAATAAACCAGCATTCCCTCCCCACCCCTCCGATATTGTCACTTTGCTGCGAAAGCAAAGGATGGAATAGCAGCCTTACTGTTACAAGGAAACACTTCGAGCTCGTGTAAAAGTTACTGAGGTTGATAAATGAGGCAATGCAGCATGCCTTTTGGTATATTTTCTTCACTGTGGAAAATAAGTGGACCTTTCACTTTGGATATTTTAATTCCTAGTAAGTTTTAAAAACAAAAGTGACACTACAAACTGGACAAGCAGATGATCAGAAAACAGAACATAGTCCACAAGTAACTTGGCTCTTAAATTCTCAGAACAAAGATCACCAAGCTTCAAACTTTGTATTCACAAGCTCACCATGAAAGAAAATTTCCCTCTACATTAAGAGCAACTTTTATCACCCTTGTCCAATCACGTTTGGAACTGAGTGATCATCACTGCACGTTAAACAGCTCCAAACAGGTGCGATTCTGGTACTCAAAATGAGTGACATTTTACAGTTATTGGATGTCATAAGCGATCTCGTGTTAATTGCAATCTAAAAACTGAGTATGACATTTGCATCTTACTTTCCATCACCCATGAACCAATTCAGTAGCACGCGAAACCAAAATATGCAAAGTGTAAGGACCAATCAGGTGGAGGTATTCTCATCACCACCAGTATTATATATCTATATATACATATAAACACACATACACATTTTGCCTAGCAGCTTCTCCCAGTTATCCTTGATTGCTAGCTGGCAAGAGGTTAATTATTTCTTTCAGTCCAGATATTGTTTACATCAGAATACATTCAAACTGAAAGCTGTTTGATTGCAAAAAGTGATATCTGAACATCCTGGCTTTAATTCCGACCCTTCGATGCAGTCACACCACCCCCCCTCCCAACCCCACTCATATTTAAATGCAATTGGACAACACATCACAACTTTGACAGCTCACTTAGGGGGATATTGAACAGCTTAAAATTATATTGCAGATAAAGAATAATGAGCGGCCTATAATGGTGCACATATATGCAATATTCTTCAAATATGTGACAAATGTTTATATCAGACTCACCGGCAACTTGGGTCAATCGGCAGGAAAATGCTCCAGTTATTTGCTCTAATAGCACAATCCAGAGTCTTTAGAGGGAAAATACTGCAAAATATAATTACTGTTTCTAATAAATAAATACAGCTTAAAAAAATAACATTAAAAGCCTAAATTCCTGCACGATGTAAAATGGAAAAAACAAACAGCAAACGGCTGTATGACCCCTTTCCTTTGTGCCGGGTTTCGCTATGGTTAACAATTTTAGTTCTCATCTATCCTGCCCAATGGCAAAGAATTTTGTGTGCATAAATAATGTTTCTTGGGAAATTGTGGTTCAGTGAATTTTTTTTATACAATTATTCTACTTAAAAGCAAATGCACATTCTCAAGTCTGGAAAAGTCAGATCGTACGTCGTGGATAACTGACTTACGTAAAACTAAAACAGAAAACTCTATAGAGCATCTCTTACAAGGCTTGACATGCCATTTGTTTTTGACAATAGCACCTAGGCTAGTTACAAGCAGTCTCTACTACAAGGGTAACAAGTTCACACTGGTAGAATTTTTGATGATTTACACTGCAACAGAAATATAGAATACACGTAACACTGACAAAAAAAAACCCACTGGGGTGGGGAAGAAATGCACAACTATACAAGATGGGCCTTATTACTCTCTATTGGAGACATTACAGTCATCTGTAACCCTGGCAGTAGATCTCATGTGGAACTAGCACTGTGTACTATGCTATTGAATAAGTCAAGCCTTTTTGATTCTATTTAAAAACATTAACTTTCTACATCAGGAACGACAGTTTTATCAAATATATTTGAAATATTCAGAATGAAAACAAATTTTAAAAATGACTCTTGATTGTCCAGTATTTAAAATAATTAAAAAAACTTCCATAAGAATTTTTAATATACGAAAAGAACTTCGAAGTGTTGCTGGCTTCAGTGACTTGATGGTGACTCTTTAAATCATTTTCTCCCCAGGTTGAGGTTATATCTTGTAACTTGTTTCTCGTTTTAAAACTTTTGGTTACGCCAACAAATCTTTAATTTTTTTTCTGAATTGCTGATGGTTCAGTGATACGACGCTTTTCCACAAATAACAGTGTGTATTTTGCAACGAATCGATCATCCAACATCTCCGAGAAGAGCTTGCCCCTCTTCGCTCTTTTCATGAATATGCATACAAACTTAATGCAAGTATTTTCCTTCCTCCTCAGAAGATGCATTCACTTATGTAACTGCGTTTCCCAAAAAATACTATTCAAAACTTTTTCTCGAGGTTTTATTTTGTAAATCTTCTTTGCAATCGACCCAATTTGTTCTTTTAAAGATTTTTTAAAAACGTCTTTCTTTGCAATCGACACAACACCAATTTATTCATTAAAACATTTTTAAAAACTTTTCTTCTCAATCGATACAATTTGCTCTATTTTCGTGGTTTTTGTTTTTGTTTCGTCTTCTCTTACTCAAAAGCTTCAATCGTCGTCCACATCCTCCCCATCGGACTCATCAGCTCGCCTCTCGAACAGCATTTTATCCCGGTGCTTGTCCTGAATCTCCTTCATCTCCTCGGCGTACTTACTGAAGGCGCTACCGAACTTGGACCAGGCTTTGTAAGGGATGGTGATGGAGTTTCTGTACGAGGGCTTCACCTCGCTCACCCGCATGAACACGCCGTACTTGTTGGAGCCCACGTCGAAGAAGAAGCGCTTGCTGTCCACCGTGATGGACGTACCCTCGGGCAGCTCGGCCTGGCCGCACGGCTCGTCATCCACGCCGTAGTCATCGATAAGTTTGGCCAGCGCGTCCCTGAACTCGATGAGGCCTTGGGCCGGCAGGGCGATGGTCTGGCCCTGCGTGCCCCCCAAGCCGGGGCCTCGATTTAAGGTCTGGCGGATGCGGAGGAAGCGGCCCCGCTGGTTCTCCTTCAGGTCCATATAGTACTTGCGGTTCTCCCGTACCAAGAACTCGCTCTTGAGGGCTCGCCGCGGCTCATCGGAGCCCAGGCCGGCGCCCGAGTCGGAGTCCGAGGGCCCCAGTTGCGCGTAGTGCTCGATGAAGTCGCCAAGGTAGTCGCGGAACTCGGCCGCCACGGCCATGGATAGCGTCAGCCGGCTCTTGTTGCCTCCCGCGCCCACCTCGGCGATCTTGATGAAGCGGCCCTTGGCGTTCTGCTTCACATCCAGGTAGAATCGCTTGTTCTGGATGTCCACCCGCTTGGAGGCCAGTTCCTGGGTCTCCTGCTGCTGTTGCTGCGGCAGAAGGCCGCCGCCTCCTCCGCCGCCGCCGCCGCCACCCCCACCACCTCGCTCGCTCCCGCTGTCTCCCTCCGCCATCTTAAGCCACCAGCCTTCCCTCTCTCTCTCCCTCCGAGCGGCGGCCCGACCTCGCGAGATCTCTGTTCTGGCGGGGCTGCGCACGCCGTCCGCGTGGAGAAACTGGGACGGCGTCGGCGGCCGGGCGCGCGCGCGCGCGCCGCACGCACGCACGCCTCGTCCCTTACGGGCGCGGGAAAGCCTAAACTTGCCCGAGCGGGAAGGTGGGTCCGTTTTATTAATATCCTTTATTCAGCAAAAAAAAATGTTATCTGAAACCCCAAATCAACATAAGCATAAAGCAAATAATTTTTGTTGTTTTTTAAAAAAAATACAAGATCTCAGGTAATCAAACAGAAGGTTACGCAGATGCTGGAAATTTGCAGCAATACACAGAATATGGTGGAGGAGCGCAGTCAATCAAGCAGGTTCTAGGGGTGGGACGTTTCGGGCCGAGACCTTTCCTCAGCACCGGAAAGGAAATGGAGACGGCAGTAAGAAGGTGGGTGAGGGGAGGAAGTAGTCCAAGGAAATGGGTGAATCTGGGATAGCAGGAGGGGTGAAATAAAGAGCTGGGAAGTTGATTGGTGCGAGAAAAAGGCCGGAGAAGGGGGGAATCTGATAGGAGAGGACGGAAGACCATGGAAGAAAGGGAAGGGAGAGGGGCTCCTGGTGGAAGTGATGGGTAGGTGTGGAGATAATGTGAGAAGGAGACGGGAATGGAGAAGGGGGACATTTACTGGAAGTTCCAATAACCACTTTCCCTCGGGATCAATAAAGTATAACTATGACTAAGTTCACAAATAGACTTGTGTTGAGCTCCTGCTGCTGTCATGACAAATGCACTGGCAGTGAGAACATAGACTAGCTCTTTCTGGAATATGTCTTAATCAGGTATTTGCAGAGGTCTATACTGAGCAGCTATATAAAACTGGACTCTACTGCAAGGGTTGTTCCCAAGCTCAGCAACAAATGATGCCTGGTTTGCCTAAAAGTCATTGGCATTACAGAGGGCAAAGGCAAAATGCAGCCTTGTGCATAGGTTTAGGATGAGATGGGAGCGATTTAACAGGAACTTGGGTATCAACTTTTACAGCCAGGGGTAGTCAGTATATGGAATGAGCTGCCAGAGGACATGGTGGAGGCATTAGCGACATTTAAAATGTACATGGGTAAGAAAGGAGGGATATGGGCCAAACGTGGGCAAGTGGGACTAGCATAGATAGAATCTTGGTCAGCATGAACCACTTGGGCCAGGGGACCTGTTTCTGTAACGTATGATGCCAAAGGCTTTTGTGGGTGGGGTACCTGTCTGCCACTAAAAGCGGGATTTCCCGGTGGGCACCCATTTCAGTTTTACTTCCCATTCCCACGTGTCAGTCCATGGTCTTCGCTACTGCCATGCTGAGGCCACACTCAGGTTGGAGGAACAACACCTTATATTCAGTCTGGGTGGCCTCCAACCTGGTAGCCTGAACATTGATTTCTCAAACTTCTGCTAATTGACCCCCCCCCCCCATCCCTTCACCATTACCCATTCCCCATCCCATTTCCCTCTCACCTTCTCTTACCTGCCCACCTGGTGCTCCTCCCTCTTCCCTTCCATAGGCAAATGTGCAGAGGATGTAAATGCCATGAAAATGTCTTTACAGCAACAGCACAGTACATTATAAACATGACAAACAAGTTAATAAAGTAACATATGTTATATCATCTATTTACAAAATAAACATACACTAATGCAAATTTAGAGAAAAAGAAACACAGCCTGTGGTAGTGTAAAGGTTTTTCAGTTGAGTTCGGAAGCCTGATGGCAGTTGTACCTCGGTCTTCAGGCTCCCATAACCGCCATGATATTAGCATTTCAAGTTCAAGTTCATTGTCGTTCAGCCATATTCATTCAGTTAACTGAAACATCGTTGCTCTGGGGCTCAGGTACAAAACACAGTAATTACTCACACACAGTACATACAGTTATGACCCAGCACAGTCACAAAATATTAGCACAAGTCCCTGAGTAGCACTTCAGAGGCACAGAATGGTGGGGTTCTGATGAATGTCACCTTTGAGACAATTGCCTCTTGTAGACGTCTTTGTTGGTAATGAGAACTGTACCAAAGATGGATTCAGCTGAGTCCACTATTCTCTGTAGCCTCTTGCATAACTTACATGTGAAAAGTAAACAAAATAAACACTACTATATTAGTACAGGGTGGCTGGTACTCAGACCATATGTGAAAGGTCAACTGGATGAGGCTTTCTTGCGACTGAGTGATTGAGGTTTTTCTGCTTATTTGGAAGTTTTGATGGCTGGCGGAATGCTTTTACAGCTTGGGGTGTTCTGGAGTTAGGAGTTAAATTCCAGCTCCATTCTGTAAGTTGTCTCTGTACGTGGGTGGTCCAGTTTCCTCAGTGCAAAGACATACTGAGTAAGTTAATTGGTCATTGTAAATTGTCCCCTGGTTAGGTGAGGATTAATCATGGTTGTGGGATTGCAGGGACAGCAAAGCTTAAAGGGCCGGAAGACCTATTCCACGCTGTATCTCTAACTAGAGGTATTCAGAATCAGATTTACTATCACCGGCATGTGACGTGAAATTTGTTAACTTAGCAGCAGCAGTTCAATGCAATACATATAGAAGAGAAAAAATACATAAAATAATAAATAAAATATAATAAACAAGTAAATCAATTAAACAGCAACTTTGATGTGTGTGCTTGAATTTCCAGCATCTGCAGAATTCCTGTTGTTTGTGTAAGTAAATCAATTACATATATTGAATAGATTAAAAATGTGCAAAAGCAGAAATATTGTATATTAAAAAGTGAGGTAGTGTCCAAAGATTCAATGTTTATTTAGGAATCGGATGGCGGAGGGGAAGAAGCTGTTCCTGAATTGCTGAATGTGTGCCTTCAGGCTTCTGTATCTCCTTCCTGATGGTAACAGTGAGAAAAGGACATGCCCTGGGTGCCGGAGGTCCTTAATAATGGACGCTGCCTTTCTGAGACACCACTCCCTGAAGATGTCCTGGGTACTTCAAAAACACAAACACGAGGAAATCTGCAGATGCTGGAATTTCAAGCAACACACATAAAAGTTGCTGGTGAACGCAGCAGGCCAGGCAGCATCTCTAGGAAGAGGTACAGTCGACGTTTCGGGCTGAGACCCTTTGTCAGGACTAACTGAAAGAAGAGCTAGTAAGAGATTTGAAAGTGGGAGGGGGAGAGGGAGATGCGAAATGATAGGAGAAGACAGGAGGGGGAGGGATGGAGCCAAGAGCTGGACAGGTGATTGGCAAAAGGGATATGAAAGGATCATGGGACAGGAGGCCAAGGGAGAAAGGAAAGGGGAAGGGGGAAGCCCAGAAGATAGGCAAGGGGTATAGTGAGAAGGACAGAGGGAGAAAAAGGAGAGAGAGAAAAAGAATGTGTGTATATAAATAAATAACGGATGGGGTATGAGGGGAAGGTGGGACATTAGCGGAAGTTAGAGAAGTCAATGTTCATGCCATCAGGTTGGAGGCTACCCAGACGGAATATAAGGTGTTGTTCCTCCAACCTGAGTGTGGCTTCATCTTTACAGTAGAGGAGGCCGTGGATAGACATATCAGAAATGGGAATGGGATGTGGAATTAAAATGTGTGGCCACTGGGAGATCCTGCTTTCTCTGGCGGACAGAGCATAGGTGTTCAGCGAAACGATCTCCCAGTCTGCTTCGGGTCTCACCAATATATAGAAGGCCACATCGGGAGCACCGCACGCAGTATATCACCCCAGCCGACTCACAGGTGAAATGTCGCCTCACCTGGAAGGACTGTCTGGGGCCCTGAATGGTGGTGAGGGAGGAAGTGTAAGCGCATGTGTAGCACTTGTTCCGCTTACAAGGATAAGTGCCAGGAGGGAGATCGGTGGGGAGGGATGGGGGGGGTACAAATGGATAAGGGAGTCGCGTAGGGTTCCAAACCTATTCTGGTATCTGTCCCCACTTTTCCTTCGCTACATTGACGACTGCATTGGTGCTGCTTCCTGCACGCATACTGAGCTTGTTGACTTCATTAACTTTGCCTCCAACTTTCACCCTGCCCTCAAGTTTACCTGGTCCATTTCTGACACCTCCCTCCCCTTTCTAGATCTTTCTGTCTCTATCTCTGGAGACAGCTTATCTACTGATGTCTACTGTAAGCCTACTGACTCTCGCAGCTATCTGGACTATTCCTCTTCTCACCCTGTCTCTTGTAAAAATGCCATCCCCTTCTCACAATTCCTTCGTCTCTGCCGCATCTGCTCTCAGGATGAGGCTTTTCATTCCAGGACGAGGGAGATGTCCTCCTTTTTTAAAGAAAGGGGCTTCCCTTCCTCCACCATCAACTCTGCTCTCAAACGCATCTCCCCCATTTCACGCTCATCTGCTCTCACTCCATCCTCCCGCCACCCCACTAGGAATAGGGTTCCCCTTGTCCTCACCTACCACCCCACCAGCCTCCGGGTCCAACATATAATTCTCCGTAACTTCTGCCACCTCCAACAGGATCCCACCACTAAGCACATCTCCCCCCCACCCCGCTTTCCACCGGGATCGCTCTCTATGCGACTCCCTTGTCCGTTCGTTCCCCCCCCCGCCATCACTCCCCACTGATCTCGTGTCCCATGATCCTCTCATATCCCTTTTGCTAATCAACTGTCCATCCCTCCCCCCTCCTGTCTTCTCCTATCATTTCGCATCTCCCCCTCCCACTTTCAAATCTCTTACTATCTCTTCTTTCAGTTAGTCCTGACGAAAGGTCTCGGCCCGAAACGTCAGCTGTACCTCTTCCTGTAGATGCTGCCTGGCCTGCTGCTTTCACCAGCAACTTTTATGTGTGTTGCTGGATACTTTGTAGGCTGGTACCCAAGATGGAGCTGACTAGATTTACAACCCCCTGCAGTTTCTTTCGGTCCTGTGCAGTGTCACCCTCCCCCCCCCCCACATACCAGACGGTGATGCGGCCCGTCAGAATGCTCTCCACTGTACAACTATAGAGGTTTTTGAGTGTATTTGTTTCCATGTCAAATCTCTTCGAACTCCTAATAAAGTATAGCTGCTGCCTTGCCTTCTTTATAACTGCATCGGTATGTTGGGACCAGGTTAGGTCCTCAGATCTTGACACCCAGGAACTTGAAACTGCACACTCTCTCCACTTCTGATCCCTCTATGAGGATTGGTATGTGTTCCTTCAACTTACCCTTTCTGAAGCCCTCAGTCAGCTCATTCATCTTACTGACATTGAGTGCCAGATTGCTGCTGCAGCACCACTCCTGTACACCCTCTCGTCACCACCTGAGATTCTACTAACAATGGTTGTATCATCAGCAAATTTATAGATGGTATTTGAGCTATGCCTAGCCACACAGTCATGTTTCTACAAGGGGTGATTGATAAGTTTGTGGCCTAAGGTAGAATCAGTCAATTTTAGAAAACCTAGCACATTTATTTTTCCTACATTTACACACTTAGTCCAGCGGTCGTGGAGCATATGGATCCCTTCCTTGTAGAAGTCGGTGTCTTGGACCTCCAGATGTGGTCCACAGCAGGGGTGATTGATAAGTTTGTGGCCTAGGGTAGAAAGAGATGAGTTATTCACTTCAAACTTTCTGCATTTTCACTCAAAGAGTTGAACTGCATGTGCATGTAACGAGAGCTGTATAACTCATCTCCTTCTACCTTAGGCCACAAACTGATCAATCACCCCTGATGTGGACCACCTGGAGGTCCAAGACACTCTTGTTACATGCATGTGCAGTTCAACTCTTTGAGTGAAAATGCAGAAAGTTTGAAGTTTTCACCAATCTGCACAGATTGTGGTCTTCCGGTTAGGAAGTCAAGGATCCAATTGCAGAGGGAAGTACAGAGGCCCAGGTTCCACAGTTTCTCAATCAGGATTGTGGGAATGATGGTATTAAATTCTGAGCTATAGTCGATGAACAGCATCCTGCCATAGGAGTTTGTGTTGTCCAGGTGGTCTAAAGCTGTGTGGAGAACTATTGAGATTGTGTCTGCCATTGATCTATTGTGATAGGCAAATTGCAATGGGTCCAGGTCCTTGTTGAGGTAGGAATTCAGTCTAGTCATGAGCAACCTCAAAGCATTTCATCATTGTCGATGTGAGTGCTACCAGGCGATAGTCATTAAGGCAGCCCACATTATTCCTCTTTGGCAATGGTATAATTGTTGCCTTTTTGAAGCAAGTGGGAACTTCTGCCCGTAGCAGTGAGAGGTTGAAAATGTCCTTAATTACTCCTGCTAGTTGGTTGGCACAGGTTTTCAGAGCCTTACCAGGTACTCCATCGGGATCTTCCACCTTGTGAGGGTTCACTCTTTAAAGACAGCTTAACATTGGCCTCTGAGACTGAGATCACAGGGTCATCAGGTGCAGCAGGGATCTTCACAGCTGTGGTTGTGTTTCTCCCATTGAGACAGGTACCATCTCGTAAGGATCCGAACTAAAAATTAAATACTCAGGTCAGATTTCAACTGTGGGTAGAGAAACAGACCTTTGGCCTTAAATGTCAGCCCTTTCTCTTTCCACATGTGGCCCGAGCTGCTGAGTATTTCCAGCATTTTCTGTTATTATTTCAGACTTGCATCATTGCAATATTTTTGACTTTCACCCCCAAAGAACCCTCAGTCTTCTTTCCTGTAGGTCTCTGATAACATTTTATGCTGACCACTGCGTTAACTGATTTGTGGTCAAAGATGTTCTCTGCACAGTATTCTATGAGGGAGAGGTGTTGTGTTAGCCAACTGAAAGGATTGTCTGAGGCAATCCTTATTAACATTGGGGCAGATCAGATCAGTTTCCCTCTCCCCACCTCCTTATTCTGGCTTCTGCCTCCTTCCTTTCCAGTCCTGATACAGGGTCTCTGCATGATATTCCCTTACATAGAGCCAGCCTGACTTGCCGATTCCTAAGGAGTACTGAGGAGCTAAGCTGCTTGGGAAATTGAAAGTCTGAAGGTAGATAAGTCACCTGGACCAGATGGACTACACCTCAGGATTCTGAAAAAGTTAGCTGAGGAGATTGTGGAGGCATTGCTACTGATTTTCAAGAATCACTACATTCTGGAATAGTTCTGGAAGACTGGAAAATTTGAAGAAGTTACTCCACTCTTTAAGGGAAAAGGCATAAGACAGGAAATCATAGGTTAGTTAGCCTGACTTCAGTGGTTGGCAAAATGTTGGAGTTCATTATTAAGAATGAGGTTTTGGGGGTACTCGGAGGCACATGATAATAGATGGAAGTCAGCACTGTTTCCAACATCTTGTTGGAAGAAATCTTATCTGACAAATGTAGCCCCCCGGCCACCCTCAGGGTCGCTCGGCTCGCTGTCGTCTAGGGAAACAGCCCTCGGCCCCACCAAACTGGGTAATTAGTTCGTGTGGATGTTGTGTGATGTACCCCACCCCGCCCAAATAACAGATACGATTAAATGATTTACAGTTTATAGATATTACTAGAACTATATAATTAATAGAGAATAAAATATAAAAGGAAAATAAAAGGTGCCACACTTATCAAAGTTCAATCTCTTCGTGCACAAACAGTTGGAGCTCAGGACCCTTCTTCTTCATCCTGCGACCCCTCGGACCCCCTCGACCAGCCGCCTGGGACCAACAACAGTGGTCGACCAAACGCTCCACACGAGTCCGTCTCTGTCTCCTGGCTGGATGCCCTCCTTGGGGTCCAACCCCGTTAGCGGACATTACAGCACCTGATCCATCCTCTGTCTCTCTCTCCCGCCTTCTGCCCCAAAACCCTGCGCATACAATATCTTACAGATACACCAAAATCATAACAACTATCCCAATTGGTTCATAACATCTTACCGGTAACATGATTCAACAAACTGCTAGCGGGAGAACTTTCTCAGCATTTAACATAGAAAAGAAGCATTCCCAAGTATAACATAACAAAGAAGCCATTTTAATTAGCCTACGCAGTAACATAAGAGACGAAACCCCCCTACACAAATCTGTTGGAATTCTTTGAAGAAATAACAGGTGGGTTAGACAAGGGCGATTCAGTGGATGTTGTTTACTTGGATTTTCAGAAGGCCTTTAACAAGGTGCAACATGAAGCTATGTAACAAAATAGCTCACAGTATATGGGAAAGATACTAGCCTGGGTAGAAGATTGGCTGACTGGCAGGAGGCAAGAGTGGGAATAATAGGGGCCTTTTCTGGTTGGCTACTGGTGTCTAGTGATGTTTCACAGGGGTCAGTGTTGGGTTTGCTACTTCCTATTTTTTAATGATCTAGATGACAATTAATGGCTTAGTGGCCAAGTTGGAGACGATAGGTGGAGGGGCGGGTAGTGTCGAAACAGGGAGTCTGCAGAAGGTCTTGGAGAGATTAGGAGAATGAGTGAAGTGGTGGCAGATGGAATATCATGTTGGGAAATGTATGCACTTTGATAGAAGGTAAAAGCGTAGATGCTTTTTTTTATTACATGGAGAGCAAATTCCAAAATTGGAAGTGCAAAAGGTCTTGGAGGTCCTAGTGCAGGATTTCTAACAGTTAACTTGCAGGTTAAGTCAGTGTTGAGGAAGGCAAATGAGAACTAGAATATTAAAGTAAGGATACAGTGCTGAGGCTTTACTAGGCACTGGTCAGAGCACATTTGGGGTATTTTGAACAGTTCTGGGCCCCATATCCAGGAAAGGTTATTGCATTGGAGAGGGCTCAGAAGACAATCTATGGAAAAGAGTAACCAGTCGACATTTCAGTTGAGACCCTTCATCAGGATGTCTCAGCCCGAAACATCACCTGTTTACTCTTTTCCATAGATGCTGCCTGGCCTGCTGAGCTGCTCCAGCATTGTGTGTTGCTTAGATTTCTAGCATCTGCAGATTTTCTTGTTTGGCAGTAACTACACTCTCATCATCCACAATTATTGCATTGTCTAAACTTACTAATCATAGCTCTCACTGTCACATTCAAATTGTAGATGCAGCAACGGTCCCAGCGCAGATTACTGTAGAACATCACTGGTCACAGGCTTCTAGTCTTCTCTCCCCACCCCCCACCAAAAAAAACTGCATCTCTACCTCCCATTTACGAGCTGGTTTTGGATCCAGTTTGTCAACTTGCTTTGGATATCATGTGTTGTAACCTTCTGACTGGTCTCCTAGTCTGTAGGATATTGTCAGAGGCCTGAGTGAAGTCCAGGTTGACAATCCTGACCACTTGGCCCTCATCAATACAACACTTTACCTCTAGCAGGCTGATGGTGTGAGCCTTTGTTTCTTTTGGAGCTGCTTTTCTTTCCCTCAACTGTCATCTTGTCTTGCTACCTTATTATCAGAGTAGATATTGTAAAGATGATCAGTCTTCCCCATTTTAGCTTCCTGGAAGTTTGGCTACCTGTCTCCCAGTTTCAGCAGTTATTTTGCAACATTTATGGAAACACTAATGCCCTTGAATGGAGAATCCTACGAAGTGTAGTGGATAAGGCTGAGTCCAACATGGCTAAAGCCATCCCCACCATTGAGCACATCTACATGGAGTGTTGTCACAGGAAAGCAGCCTCCATCAGAGATCCCCACCACTCAGGTCATGCTGTCTTCTTGCTGCTGTCATCAGGTAGAAGATACAGGAGCCGCAGGACTCACCACCGGGTTCAGGAACAGTTACTACCCCTCAACCATCAGGTTCCTGAACCAGATGGAATAACTTCACATTCTACAGCCTATGGACTTACTTTCAAGGACTCCATTGGTTTTTGATATTTATTGTTTATTGATATATTATTTTTTCTTTTGTAGTTGCACAATTTGTTGTCTTCTGCACGCTGGTTGTCTGCCCTGTTGGTGCAAACTTTCATTAATTCTATAACGTTGCTTTGCATTTACTATGAATGCCTGCAAGAAAATTAATCTCGGTTGTATAACCAGCTACTTCAGATCAGGTTTCCCATAGGTTTGGCACTGGTGATCTATGTAACCAATTCATGACAATGTATGGAAACAGGCTTTTCAGCCCGACCTGACTTGGACCAACCAAGCAGAGTCCACTGCCAAGAAGGCCCACCAGCGCCTTTACTTCCTGAGAAAACTAAAGAAATTTGGCCTGTCCCCTAAAACCCTCACTAGTTTTTATAGATGCACCGTAGAAAGCATTCTTCTAGGGTGCATCACAACCTGATATGGAAGTTGTCCTGTCCAAGACCGGAAGAAGCTGCAGAAGATCGTGACACGGCGCAGCACATCACACAAACCAATCTTTTGTCCTTGGACTCACTTTACACTGCACGCTGTCGGAGCAGTGCTGCCAGGATAACCAAGGACACGACCCACCCAGCCAACACACTTTTCGTCCCTCTTCTCTCTGGGAGAAGGCTCAGGAGCTTGAAGACTCATACGGCCAGATTTGGGAACAGCTTCTTTCCAACTGTGATAAGACTGCTGAATGGATCCTGACCCGGATCTGGGCCGTACCCTCCAAATATCCAGACCTGCCTCTCGGTTTTTTTTGCACGACCTTACTTTCCATTTTCTATTTTCTATTTATGATTTACAATTTAAATTTTTAATATTTACTATCAATTTGTACTCCAGGGAGCGGGAAGCGCAGAATCAAATATCACTGTGATGACTGTACGTTCTAGTATCAATTGTTTGGCGACAATAAAGTATAAAGTCTGCACTAACCACACCCAAGGATGTGCTGGAGACAACTCAAGGGTCACCACACATTCTGGTGCCAATTTAGCATTCCTAGTGTTCAGCAGAACAATACATGCAGCAGCAACAACCCCACACTCCTACACTCAGGACAATTTACTGTGGCCAATGTTTTAAAAAATATCAAAGCATCCAGAAGAACACAGTCACAAGCTGGGTGTGCAAACTCCACACAAACTACACTCATGGTCAGGATTAACATAGCCCTGCGGTGCTGTGAAGTAGTGGCTCTACAAGCTGCGTTGCGATGTTTGGAAAGACTCACCTGTTTTGATTCTGTTCAAGAACAGAAGCACTCATTTGCAAGCATGCAGTATTATGACAATTGAGCAAAGTAATTAGCTCTTGGATTTAATAGGTTTGGAATTTGCTGTGTGCTAGGATGGGAGAAATTTACAAGTCTAAAAGTTGAATCATTTGATTGTAACTTAAAAGGAGATGTGCATTGAGGTTTTCCTGTACTGCAGAAACAAACTTGAACTATGAGAAAACTTATTTAAGAATGGCAATCAAGATACAAAAAGTAGGAATGTTTAGGAACAAAGATGATCAAAGACTAGTGTGCTACTAACTATTTAAATACTTTTAAGGAATCACTTAAACAGCAATGTTTATCCCGCCCAAGCTCAATACAAAAATGTTAATTTCTAAATCAAAGTCATCCACTGATTCAGAAGTTTGTCAAAAATGATTAAGTGGGATGTTTGAATCAGATTTAATATAACCAGCATACGTTTTGAAATGTGTTGTTTTTGTAGCAGCAGTATATTGTAATACACAAATTGGAACAATACACACCTCATGCAAAAAATAGTTAATTAAGTAATGCAAAAAAAAAGTAGTGAGGTAGTGTTCATAGTTCAATGTCCATTCAGAAGTCAGATGGCAGAGGGGGAGAAGCTGTTCCTGAATCATGGAGTGTGTGCCTTCAGGCTCCTGTACCTCGTACCTGATGGTAGCAATAAGAGGGCATGTCGTGGGTGATGGGGGTCCGTAATGATTATTTCCACCTTTGAGGCATTTCTCCTTGAAGATGTCCTGGATGCTAGTGAGGCAAGTGCCCATGACAGAGCAGACTGGATTCACAATTTCCTGCAGCTTCATTTGATCTTGTGCAGTAGCCCTTGCCCCATACCAGATGGTGATGCAGCCAGTTGAACAGTCTCCATGATACATCTGTAGAAACTTGCGAGTGGGTGGCACGGTAGCGTAACAGTTAGTGCGACACTATTACAGCTTTTGAGTTCAATTTCAGCACCGCCTGTAAGGAGTTTGTATGCTTTCCCCTTGACTGCACGGGTTTCCTCGGAGTGCTCTGGTTTCTTCCCACAGTCCAAAGATGCACCAGGTAGCAGGCCGATTTGTTGTTGCAAATTGTCCTATGATTAGGCTGGTGTTAGATAAGTGGGTTGCTGGTCAGTGTGGCTCATTGGACTGGAAGGGTCTGTTTTGCACTAAAATTAAAAACAAACAATTAAAATAATAAAATAAAAGCCATAATTACCTTGGTATAGTTCACTAATAGATGAAAATTAGGGAAGCTGTTTCAAGCTTGTCTGTGAAGATTTAAGGTGAACTGCATTTGACAATCAGATCACCGCCTGAAGCGGAGAGATAAGCCAAGGTCTCCAAAAACAATCAAGTTTTTTTGAAAAAACACCCAAAAGCCAAAGGCTGGTTTGCACTGGATGAAGTGTTACTTAATGCTGTGATACTGCAAATGTGATATGGTTGAGAGTTAGATATGGAAACTTTGCTCTGAAGAATGGATCTCGAACATGTATATGATGAATTGATTAAAGTGTTTTAGGAGAGAAATAGCAGTTTACAATTCTGACACAAGCCCTATTGAAAAACTGATTAAGCCAGGCAATCACATGAGGGCAAATAAAAAAACTCAAAATTGGGAGTTGCCCGTTTTAAGACTTTGGATTGAGGCAGCTGAAGACAAAGGAAAGTTAATCAGTACCAATTTAGTGCAACAGACACACAATGGGGGAACTCAACACAGCAGGCAGCATCTATGATGAGAAATAAATAGTCAGTGTTTCAAGCAACACACAAAATGTTGCAGGCCAGGCAGCATCTATGGAAATGAGTACAGTTGACGTTTTGGGCCAAACCCCTTCGGCATTTTCAGCTGAAACCCTTCATCAAGACTTTAAAGGAAGGAGGAATGAAGTAAGAAGCCGAGAGGTGATAGGTTGAAAAGACAAAGGGGCAAAGAAGGGGAGATCTAATGGAATGGACTGTGGAAGAAGGGAAAGAGAAGAGGCACCAGGCAGGCGAGGGGCAAATGAAGGGGCAAAGAGGAAGCCAGAATGGGGAAAGGAAAAAGTGAGATCAAGGAGGGGGAAGAGAAATTACCAGAAGTTAAGAGAACTAGAGGGAGGCTACCCAGAGGTAACACGTGCTCCCTCCCTCTCCCAACCTCCTTATTGCGGTTTCTTCCTCCTTTCCGGTCCTGATGAATGGGTTTGGCTATTGTTGACAAGTATGCTCTACAGGGAACATTAATGCTTGGATCCGTTACTTTCCACATTACACGTTAATGATTCGGACAACAGAACTGATGGCCTTGTGGCCAAGTTTGCAGATGCTATAGAGAGGCAGATAGTGTTGAGGAAGCAGGGAGTCTGCAGAAGGACTTGGACAGATTAGGAGAATGGGCAAAGAAGTGGCAGATAGAATAAAGTATAGGGTATTATATGGTCATGTACTTTGGTAGAAGGAATAAAGGCAGAGTATTTTCTAAATGGGGAGAAAATTTCAAACAGTTGTAAAGGGACTTGGGATTCCCTAAAGGTTAATTTGCAAGTTGAGTCAGTAGTAAGGAAGGCAAATACAATGTTAGCATTCATTGCAAGAGGACTAGGATGTAATACTGAGGTTTAATAAAGCATTGGCAAGATCACATTGAGAAGGTAGGTTGGCTTTAATTGTCACACGTACATCAAAACCTACAGTGAAATGCATTTGTTGTTGTTGACACATATATCAGTGATGTACTGGGGCAGCCCACAAGTGTTCCTGTGCTTCTGCCTCCAACATGGTATGCCCTCAATTTACTAATCCTAACCAGTATGCCAAGAATGTGGAAGGAACAGAGTACCCAGAGGAAACCCATGCAATCACAGGGAGAATGTACTAACTCCTCACACACAAAGGCAGGAACTGAACTGCGATCTTACAGCTGGCACTGTAAAGAGTTAAACTGCTATGCTACGGTACCACCTGTTTGGAGTATTGTAGAGCAGTTTTGGGCCCTGTATCTAAGAATGTGCTAGCGTTGGAGAGGGATCAGAGGAGGTTTATGAGAATAATCCTGGGAATGAAAGGATTAATGTGTGATGAGTGTTTTATGGCTCTGGGCCTGTACTCACCGGAGTTTAGAAGAATGAGGCACGTCATTTGAAACCTACTGAATGCAGGAAGGCCTACACAGAATGGACTTGGAGAGGATTTCAAATAATGAGTGTCTAGGACCAGAGGTCACAGCCTAAGAATACAATGATGTTCCTTTAGAACGGAGGAGGAATTTCTTTAGCCATTATATTTATGAGGCTTCTCCGTGGATTGTCACCTTGTCGTGGTGGAGAAGCTTGTGTGGTCCTGTGATCCCGAGAGCGATGCCGTCTGGAGCTATGCTCCTGGTAGGGTCACCCATGGCGGTAAGGTTGAGGGTGAGGTCCCTGACAAAGAACAATCCAACCAAGACCTCAGCGGTGGAACAGGCGGACGAACTCAATGGCTGTGAAGGCGGATGAAGGCTGCAACAAATCCATCAGCTCCAATCGTCGTGGTTTCCATGCCATTGGAATCAGTTGGTTGATTTGTGAAGTATCGTGTGCTTCTTGGACTGCAACATCAAGTACACGTTAAACAAATACACACACAGGCGTCTTCACTCTGTGGGCCACTGCTTCAGAACGAAGACCATCATCCTTGACCTTGAGGGATAGCCACGACGACGACGATTTATGAGGTTACTGACCCTCTCCACCTCCGATCCTCCAATGATTACTGGCTCACGGACCTCTGGTTTCCCTCTCCTGAAGTCTACTATCAGTTCCTTGGTCTTATTGACTTTGAGAAGTTATTAGACCACTCAGCCAAATTTTCAATCTCCCTCCTGAATGCTGATTCTCCACCTTTGATACAGCCAACAGTGATGTCATCAGCAAACTTAAAGCCTCAGCATTAAATCCTTGCTTTTACACAATAATCCTCTTGAAATGAATGCTAGCATTGCATTTGCCTTCTTTACCATCGACCCAGCTTGCAAGTTAACCTTACTCTACACTTCACAAGGAAATCTGCAGATGCTGGAAATTCAAGCAACACACGCAAAATGCTGGTGGAAGACAGCGGGCCAGACAGCATCCATAGGAAGAAGCACAGTCGACGTTTGGGGCCAGATCCTTCATCCTGACGAAGCGTCTCGGCCCGAAACGTCGACTGTGCTTCTTCCTATGGATGCTGTCTGTCCTGCCGCGTTCCACCAGCATTTTGTATGTGTTGCTTACTCTACACTTTATTCCTTCTACCAAGTGTATGACTATACAGTTACCTACACAATATTCCATCTGCCATTTCCTTACCTGTTCTCCTAATCCAAGCCCTTCTACAAATTCTACTTCAACACTACCTGCTCCTCCACCTGTATTGTCTGCAAACCCACCACAAAACCAATTATACAAATCATTGACAATGTGAAAAATATTGATCCCAACACAGATTGCAGCGGGACATCACTAGTCATCGGCAGCCAACCAGAAAAGACACCTTTATTCCCAGTCTGCTTTCTGCCAGTCAGTCAATCTTATATCCATGGGCTCTCATCTTCTTCAGGATGCATCTATCCTGCACCTTCCAAATTGCCCCAGGAAATCTAGCGTTTGCTGCTTTACCATCATCTCTGCTAATGCCTCCTTCCACTCAACTTTGGCCAGCTCCCCTATCATGCCTCTAATTCCATTTATTCCATTGTAATACTGATACATCCGATTTTAGCTGCTTCCTCTCAAAGTACAGGGTGAATTCTATCATATTATGATCACTGCGCCTCCCAAGGTTCCTTACCTTAAGCTTCCTAATCAAATCTGGCTCATTACACAACTTCCAATCCAGAATTGTCCCTAATGGGCTCAACCACAAGCTGCTGTAAAAACTATCTTGTAGGTATTCTACCTGATCAGCACCAACCCGATTTTCCCCAATCTACCTGTGTATTGAAGTCCCCATGACCAGCATAACATTGCCCTTTTACGTGCCTTTATCTCCTGTTATTTGTACCACACTTCCTGGCTATTGTCTGGAGGCCTGTATATAACACCCATTAGGGTCTTTTTAACCCTGCAGTTTCTTAACTCTACCCACAAGGATTCTACACTTTTGGTCCCATGTCACCTCTTTCCAAGGATTTGATTTCATTTTTTAAACCAACAGAACCATCTCACCCCACTGCTTACCTGCTAGTCCTTTCAATACAGTTTGTATCCTTGGATGCCCAAATTCCCAATTATGACCTTCTGGGGGAAAAAAAGACTAGGTGTCTGGATTACTGGGGCAGAGGTGACCTGCATAAGGGGGATAGGTTGCAATTGAAATAGAAGTGGACATAGGACAACTTCTTCCCCATCACACCTACCCGGCATAGACTGCAAACAGCAGCTCGCTGGAGTCCTCCATCCTGGGCCATCATTTCAGTCTTTCAAGGTGTAACCCATTGAAGATCCGTCTCCCAGGGCTGGGGTCTTTGGAGTTTCAGTAGCCCCACCCTCCTTTCACAGCTGGACTTGAGACCGTCCATGGTGGAGTTAAAGCACAAGCATAGCAGATAAGAAAGTTGAGACAAATAGAAGTTAAAGCAAGCAGATTCAGTAGGCAGACCATATGAGCAGAAGAGGGTGTGAGGAAGGTTTTATTTACCAAATTATTTATTTTAATATTAGAAGCCCAAAGGGCAAGGCAGATGAACCTGGGCAAGAATAGTTATCTGGGACTAGGATATCGTAGCTATTACAGGAACATGGTTGAGGGATAGACAGGACTGGTATCTCAATATTTTGAGATACAGGTGCTGGAGTGAAGGCAAAAGAAGAGTGCAAATTACAATTTTGATTGGGAAGAAAATTATGGAAATTAGATAGAGATTAGCTTTGTCACATCCTCCAAGAGGAACACAACCTTGTCATGTTTTGGAGGCTTGTGTGCTTCAATGACCTGGAGTGCTATTCTGGCTGGAGTCAGGGCTTTATACTTTGATGCTTGGTAGAGTCACCCATGCCAAACAGGTCAAAGGGTAGAGGCTAGACTAAGTGGTCCACCAGTCCTCCAGGTTCAGGGGTTCAGCTCAGGGCTAATAACCCTGCTTGGTCAAACAAAACTTATGGAAACAGCAATGAAGAATCCTTCTACATCTAAGTGGGATGATATTCCTGAGTCTTCACCCAGGACTTGCATGACTGACAGTAGATAAAACTAAGAGGAAGCTATTGACATGAAGGAAGACCTGAACACCAGAGATGGAGGACCTTCATTGCTGCCTGAAATGCCAGTGCCTAACGGGCAGCAAATTATTTGCCACATGTACATTGAAACATCAATTGAAATGAGTTGTTTGCATCAACGACCACCAGTCTAAATATGTGCTGGAGCCAGCAAGTGTCACCATGCCATGTATTAGAGAGGATATTCCTGAGCGATTGTGCAATGAAATTATATTTCTGAGTTCCACCCATAAGCAAGGTGTGATCACTGACAAGATTACAGTATAGCCACCACAGTAGTCAGTGGGCATTAGAGAGGAAATGTGTATGTAGATAGTGGCAGGTAGATATTTTAGGTATGGGGAATGAGGCTACTACAGGAAAGTGGCACTGATAAATGCTTGCTGCTTTTAGAAACCTTCCTTAGAACACACCATGGTCTATAGAAATGTGAAAATGGGATTAAATGCAAAAATAGACAATCCTATTTAGTGAAGCTCTGATCCTCAGAAGTAATTCCAAATGTATGCTAATCCTTATTTTGGAATAGCTGGAATCATACAATGGACCCTCTCATTTCCATTTCTTACAGTACTGTGCAAAAGGCTTGGGCACATTAGTTAGGGTGCCTATGACTTTTGCACAGTGCTGTGGCAATTTTATGTATTGCACTATACTGCTGCCACAAAACAAACAAATTTCGTGACATTCATGACATTTTTTTTAGATTATGAAGACACGCAGTCCTCTTTTATTGTCATTTAGTAATGCATGCATTAAGAAATGATACGATATTTCCTCCGGTGTGATATCACAAAACACAGGACAGACCAAGACTGAAAAAAAACTAACAAAACCACATAATTATAACATATAGTTACAACAGTGCAACAATACCATAACTTGACGAAGAAGTCCATGAGCACAGTAAAAGTTCAAAGTCTCTCAAATGTCCCACATCTCACGCAGACGGAGAGAAGGAAGAAAAACTCTCCCTGCCATACCCAACCACGGTCCGACTCTGAGTCATCCGAAAACTTAGATGCTCTGATCAGCTGTCCGACACCGAGTACTGAGCACCACCTCTATCTGAACGATTTGACCTCCTTCTCGGTTGCCAACAGCAGGCAAAGCCGGGAATTTTGAGGCCTTCCCTCCGAAAGATTCCTGACCGTGCAGTAACGACAGCAGGGAACGAGCGTCTCAGAGATTTTTCCAGATGTTCCTCTGTGCTTTCATGTCCATTTTCATCAAATCAGAATTGTCCACGGCCCCTATTTAACAGATACGATATCATTTTTCATCGGAGTGCTGTGCACGCGCGGCACGCTGCTTCTCTCTCCTCCCGCCTGATCATATGCGAGTGATGATAAACTTTATTCTGACATGTGTCTCTATTGTGGACTGAGAGTAGGAGGGAGGGAGGGGAATCATGGTTGGGGAAAAAAGGGAAGGGAGGGGAAGTACCAGAAAAACATTCCCTTAATGATCAATAAACCAATTGTTTGGTATCAGGTGACCTTGCCTGATGTCTCAGTGTTGGGTGTGTCTGCACCTGCACAATTCCCCTATTCCTGGAACTCTTGCCACCTGTCCCAAATCCCTACCACAGCACTCCCTTGCCATTCCCAACATCCTTTGCTCCCACCAGATTTACAAACTCACTCTCCGCTCCACGTTGTCAAGTACGGTAGTGCGCAAAATTCTTTAGGGTGCCTAAGACTTTTTGCACAGTGCTGTATGTTTTTATATTCAATTGACCAGGGTATTCACATCAGTCACTACTCAACAGGTGACTGTGAAGGTCAGTAACCTATCCAAATTCATTCTTTCAGGAATGACTCAAAAGCATCTTTAAGTGCCTGTAAAGTAAAACTGGGGTGTATGGGGTGTCTAGGGAGGGGTAGCACCTCTGGTGGGGGGGCCTGCCGTGCTGTTTTTCTGGGCAGCTCGTCCACCTTTGGTCCCTACCTGGCGCTCAGCTCTCACCTGTAGCTCCAAGTAACTGTAACACGCGCAGCGGCCACACCCCAGTAAACTGTCTCGGCAGACGGGCTAAACCAGGTGAGGGTAGCCGACAGGTCTTTGACCCTTCGACCCTCAGTGAGGTAGGGGATTTGCCTGTCCCAGCATGTGAAGTCTGGCTATGGCGGATTGAGCAGAGGAGACCAATTAATGGTCCAACGGTCAAGAAGGCAGGCCAGCAGGTGTTGGTGGAGCGCTGAGAGCACGACAAGGCACTTAGTCATCCTGGTCATCCACTGCAAGAGGTGGTGATCTCACCTGGCAGAAGGCAAAGGCAGACCACTGCTGTAACCTGCCGAGAACATGATCTCCCAACATGTCAGAGCAGCATGGAGGGAAATCGTCCGCCAACTGGAAATTCCAGATGCCACCTAACAGCAAAAGTAAGACTGTTAATCTACACACTCGTGACCTTGATAACAATGGGCTAGCAGATATTCCAGACTATTATACATTTTAATTCAAGCTCCAACACGTGATTCACTTTGTCCTTCAGTCTTCAAAATTCAAAGTACATTTATTAAGCTACACATACACTTCAGTTGCACATGTACACCTACTCATCAATGCAAATATCTAGTCAGCCAATCTGTGACAGCAGCTCAATGCATAACAGCATGCAAACGTGATCAGGAAGTTCAGTTGTTCAGACCAAGCATCAGAATGAAGAAATGTGTAAGTGCCTTTGGCCATGGAATGATTGTTCGTGCCAGGCAAGGTGGTTTGATTATCTCAGAAACTGCTGATCTCCTGGGATACTTGTGCAGTTGCAGGTTTACAGAGAATCATGCAAAAAAAGCAAAAAAAAAATCCAGTGAGTGGCAATTCTGAAAGCAAAAAAGCCTTGTTAATAAGAGGTCTGAGGAGAATGGCCAGACTGATTCAAGCTCATAGAGGGCAACAGTAATTCAACCATGCATCACAATAGTGATGTGCAGAAGAGCATCCCTGAACACACATGTCAAACCTTGAAGTGGATGAGCAACAGCAGAAGACCACAGAGTTACCTAATAAAGTTGTCACTGAATATCTATCATCTGAGCTTTATTTTTTTGAAGGTATTCACAGTAGATCAAAGAAATACAGTAGAATCAATGAGAAAACCACACAAAGTCTGGCAAACATCTTATACTTTCCCAGTGAATCCAGGAAAGAGGCCCAAGTTAAGGGAGCAGAGGAAACTGAACCAGGCGAGTTGAAAGGATGCGGAAACCAGGGACGTGGTGATTTGGTGCAAAGCATGGAAATTGGGGCTCTGGAGTGTAACAAGGTGCACGAGAACCAGGGGCTCAGTGAGCCGAAAGGGACTGCGGAAACTGGAGTCCTGATGAGTAGAAAAGGAGCACGCGAACTGGGGTCCCGGCGAATGGTAACCAACACAAGCCTGACATTGAACCATCAGGGTTTCAGAATAGTTGGATAGCAGTTTAATTTTCTGTACAACCTTTTCAATAGTAATAGTGAAGGTACAACTCACAGGTTTCTTAATAGCACAAGCAGAATGAACACCTGAGATTTAAAAATTATACAGGACTATAAGCATCTGCAATTCTGATTGATGACTATGTTGTATTAAGGACATTTTTTTCCAAAAGTTCCATATCCATGATCAGCATCAATCCAAGTTTCCTCTGCCTTCTCACCAAGTTTCTTAGGAAAGAGAAACAAAGGTCCAAAGGTTAATTTATTATTAAAGTATACAAATATGAAATTACTCTCCTGGTAGCCATGAAACCAAGAAAGGCAGCACGATCATCAACCCCCAAATCCCCCCTCCCCACAAAAAAACAAAGATCAGGCAAAAAACCAAAACAGAATATATAAAAAAAACCAAGTGAAAAATGTCTACAGTCCAAGTCCATATCTAAAATGCAGAAAACCTAGGTAATATTCTCCAGGCACGGCAGCAGTCTCTCCCCTCTCCAATAGTGTATCAGAGCAATCCTCAGTGATCAAAAGGCAGTCAGAATCAAGTTTAATATCACCTGTATATGCCATAAAATTTGTTAACTTTGTGGAAGCCATACAATGCAGTACATGAGAAAAAACTGAATTACAGTTATATATTAAATAGTTAAAAGAAACAAGTAGTGCAGAAATAGGAAATAAAACATAGGGCAGTGTCCATGGGTTCAATGTCCATTCAGAAATCAAATGGCAGAGGTGAAGAAGCTGTTCCTAAATCATTGAGCGTGTGCTTTCACACTTCTGTACTTACCGCCTGATGGTAGCAATGAGGAGAGGGCATGTCCTGGTTGGTGGGGGTCCTTAATGACGGACATCACTTTTGTGATTTACACTCTGGTTTGCAGTTTGCAAAGTGGTTGATAAGGTCAATGTGGGAACCACAGACTCTTCCACAGAGACTGGGTGCCTACAAAGCACACTCCAAGGACACCACATCATACTCTGTCTGCTTTGGTTAACTAGGGAGCAATCAAAGTTCTGTGATCCTAGGCTCAGCCTCAAGGTGGCAGAAGAGCCTCAAGGATGAAGTGTGCAGGCAATCCGCTCTTTAACCTAGATTGTTTCACTCCACTGGGGTTTAAGATTGCTGAGACATTTACTGAACAGAATTTGAGGTTGTTCTGTTCTGGCTTACATATCACATCTAGCATAGCAGCTAGCTTGACAACATCAGCAACCCCCATTCTATTCCTGCCACTATCTGTCATGAGTTTGTACATTCTTCCAGTGACTACATGGGTCCACCCCCCTCCCCCCCCAGGAGTCCAGTTTCTTCACATATTCCAAAGACGTACAGGTGAGAGTAAAAAAAAATAAAGGAAATATGCAAAGTTTTTTTTGGAAAAAGAGCGGTGTGTTGGGTGCTCAGAATATCCTGCGAGGGCTGATGAAAGCAGATATGAAAGAGACATCAAAGAGGCTCTTAGATAGGCACAGAGAGTGATGTGGTAGTGCTGAGAGTGGAGGAATGTGGATCATGTTCAGACAGAAGGGATACATGTCCATAGCTTAATTGCTTTGGACAACATTGTCAACTGACTGCCTATTCCTGTGCTGAAATGTTCTGAGTTCTCACACCGAGTACCAAAGTTACAGCAATTCAGTTACTGGACCAGAGGCAAGTTCAAATCCTACCAAGATTAAGATTCCAGGTTCATTTACTGTAATTACTTGAATTTAAATCCCCCCTCACCTATCACCTGCTAGTTTGTTCTCTTTCTCTTCTCCCCCCACACCCAACCTTATTTTGGGTTCTTCCTCCTTCCTTCCAGTCCCAATGAAATGTCTTAACCCAATACATTTCATGTCCCAATGAAATGTATCGACCGTTTATTCCTCTCCATAGATGCTGCCTGACCTGCTGAGTTTGCACAACTGCTGGCTGCTCAACCTCCTCTTTGAGAATGTTCTGCAGCCCTTGCGATATCTCCAATCCTAGCATCAGGAAGGCAACACCATCCCACCTTTGTTTGTCACCACAGAACCTCCTGTCTGTTGCCCTGAATATCAGGTCCCATATCACTGATGCCCTGTGTACTTTCACCCTTCCCCACTGTGCCAAGCAGCCATACTAGCTTTGGCTACTAAGCCTTTCTCCTGAAATAGAAATTCTCTAACAGTATACTCACCTACTCTCCACCCCCCCCCCCCCCCACTTCACCACTCTTCCTGGTGGGAACCCAATTAGGTGCAGACTGAAACTTAGGAGTGACCATCTGACTAAAACTCAATATCCCATATTATCCCAAGGACATCCAGCTCCATTTCCTTGACCCAGTCCTTCAGGAACTGCAACAGCGTACACTTCCCATAAGAGTACATTTTAGTGACATTGGAGGTCCCACTGATTTCCCCACATCAGTAGGATGAGCATGCCACTGCCCTTACTGCTTTCTGCTTTACCTTCTCCTTCTCGCGTCCCTTTAATGGTGGTTAGCAATCCAACTTAGAGGTGCATTACTACCACCAACTGTACTGGAGTGTTGTGTAGCAAATTGGGAAATAAATCCCTTACTGTAGTACCTTTTCAAATGAAAGCTAAATTACCCCCAAAAAGCCCTATAGAGTGTGTAAATAGTGAAAGACAATTCTGTGGATTAAAGTCACTCCCATAATTTAAAGTTTTTGAAATGAAGATCATCAACCTCCAAGGAGTATAATGAAGCCTGTGTTTGATTTCTTTCAATCTTATATGCTTCACACTGTAATAGTATGTGTTTAACTGTTTCATAATGATGACGAAACCTACACAACCCAGAATGATATTTTCCAACAAAACACAAGGAATAATTATACATGAGACCAATTCTAAGTTGAATCAATACAATTCCTTCCCTTGTTTTACCCCTCTCCCATAAACCCAGTAGTTTTATGCATTCTGTAAAGGCATCTCCTATTATTCCCATTATCCCACATTCCACCACAACCCCCCAATTTTTAACCCCTCCAACCCCTTAGCTTCTGATCTGCTAAGTGAAAGGTCTATATATCCATAGTTGAACTTTTTACAGTTTTTTTTAGCCAAACAATCACCCTGCTCATTCCCCTCAACACCTCTATGTGCAGAGAGCCACAAGACGACTTGCAAACCAATACCAAACAAGAAAATGTGCAGATGCTGGCTTCTCTACTGCCATGATGAGGCCAGACTCAGGATGGAGGAACAACACCTTTTAGTCCATCTGGGTAGCCTCTAACCTGATGGGATGAACATCCATCATTTCCCTACTCTCTATTCCATCTGCCACTTCTTTGCTCATCCTCCTAATTGTTTTAAGTCCTCTGCAGACTCATTGCCTCTCCTCCTATCTTTGTATCATCTGCAAACTTAGCCACAAAGTCATCAGTCCTATCATCCAAATCATTGACATATAATGTGAAAAGAAGCTTCCCAACACAGACCCCTGTGGAGCACCACTAATCACCGACAAGCAAACAGAAAAGGCCCCTTTATTCCTGTTCTTTGCCTCCTGCCAGGACAAACCACTTACCTCATACCACCCATTTATTGCACTAACCTGTCACTACTTTGGCTGCTGTTAGACTGAGATACAGTGAAGACAGTACAGTAGTAGCTTCCTTGAACATGCAACCACCTAGAAGAAGGGTTCATGAGACTCCTGGGGAAACACCATCTAAGAGTTCCCCTCTAAGTCTCCATACCTCATTTTTTATTGAGGTCTTCCCTTCTTTCATCATCATTGGGTGGAATTCTATACCCAGTAGAAGTGCAGGAACTCTAAACTCTGAAGTTCAAAATAGCTACACCTTTTCAATCATTTGCTTCTTGGACTAACTTGAAGAACCCTAATCACTACCTCAATTTAGCAACACTATTCACTTTGTACTACAATGGACTTTTTTTTTAGTTCTAATTGCATTTGTTCTTGTAATAATTTATATTTTTCTTGTGAATGTCATGTCTCTAATATGTGCCTGTGATTTACTCTATTTCTTTAGAGGTTCAGTATGGTAACAGGCCCTTTTGGCCCAACGTTCATGCAGCCCAGTTACACCCAACTGACAGAGAGCCTGTCTGAGATCAAGTGTTGAGATGGACATTAGTTTTTGATGGACTCTCGATCATGGTCTCTGGGGGTTTTGCTATTGCTTGCATGGTGGGAGGTGGAGGGGTTGAAGATTTTGCTGGAGCAAGTGGGGGAGGGGGTTGATGATTTTGCTGGAGCAAGTGAGGGGGTTGATTTTGCTGGAGCAAGTGGAGGGGGGTTGATTTTGCTGGAGCAAGTGAGGGGGGTTGATTTTGCTGGAGCAAGTGGGGGGGTTGATGATTTTCCTGGAGCAAGTGGGGGCGGTTGATGATTTTGCAAGAGCAAGTAGGAGGCGGTTGATTTTACTGGAGCAAGTGGGGGGGGGTGATGATTTTGCTGGAGCAAGTGAGGGGGGTTGATTTTGCTGGAACAAGTGGGAGGGTTGATGCTGGAGCAAGTGGGGGGTTGATGATTTTACTGGAGCAAGTGGGGGAGTTGATGATTTTGCTGGAGCAAGTGGGGGGTTGATGATTTTGCAGGAGCAAGTGAGGGGGGTTGATTTTGCTGGAGCAAGTGGGGGGGTTGATTTTGGTGGAGCAAGTGGGGGAAGTGATGTTTTTGCTGCTGCTTGTGCATGTGGAGGGGTTTAGGCTTCTAACATTTTCTGTCATCCATTTGGGTTTTTTTCCTGTTTCGTGGATGTCTGCAAGGAGTAAGAATTTCAGGTTGTATATTGTAAACATTCCCTGATTTTAAATTGAACTATTGAACCTAATAATCCATACATCTTTGGAATGTGGGAGGAAACCAGGTAATCAGAGGAAACCCACACGATGATGGGGAAACTACTCACGGAAAGCAGCAGGAATTGATTCCCGGACAAGGGGCCGTTAAGGTACAATGCCACCCATGCTGTGGTACTTAGTTTTTTATTTTATGCGTGCATACATGTGCTTATGACAAATAAGTTGGTTGTGACTTTGATTTGATAAGGTGGTTATGAATTTTGTTTTTACAGAGTATGTTTATAAAACTTCTGTAGCAGATGAGATGAGCGCTGTTGAACTGCGACAGAGGTTTCTTTAATCTGACTGAAGGTTCCTTATGTGACATCTTTATGCAACATAAAATCACAGAGAGGGGTTCATAGTCCAATACACCGTTGATTTCAGAATTTAAAATGGCAAGCAAGAGCAAATTTTGAGATATTACTCGGCTGTTGAGCCAGACTGGAAAAGCTGGAATACTTTCTATATAAGGGGAAACCCCAAGAAGAAATTTGATCAGAGGTATTTAAAATCATCCGAAGATACACTCAGTGGCTACTTTTATTCGGTACACCTGTACATCTGCTTGTTAATCTAATATATAATCAGCCAAACACGTGGCAGCAATTAATGTATAAAAACATGCTGACATAGTCAAGAGGTTCAGTTGTTCAGACCAAACATCAGAATAGGGAAGAAATGTGATCTAAGTGACTGTGTCCGTGGAACGAATGTTGGTGCTATACGGGGTAGTTTTGAGTATCACAGAAACTGCTGATCTACTGAGGTTTTCACGCAGAACAGTCTGTACATCAGGAATTCCCAACCTGGGGTCCATGGACTTCTTGGTTAATGGTAGGGTACCATGGTATAAAAAAGGTTGGGAATCTGTGCTCTAGAGTTTACAAAGGATGGTGGGAAAAACAAAAACATCCAGTGAGCGGCATTTCTGTGGGTGAAAACACCTTGTTAATGAGAGAGGTCAGAGGAGAATGGCCAGACTGGCTTCAGCAAACAGGAAGGCAACAGTAACTCAAATAACCACAGTGGTATGCAGAAGAGCATCTCTAAAAACACAGCACTTTGATGGACTACAGCAGCAGAAGGCTGTGAACATATCCTCAGTGGCCACTTCATTAGGTACAGGGGGTCAGTAAGTGTAGATTTTCAAATATAGATTCATCAAACTTTATGAGGTCTCAGACAAGAAGATCAGAATGGGAATGAGGTGGAGAATTAAGGTAGCAGGCAACCGGGAACTCAGAGTTGCCTCAGTGGTCTGAACTCAGCTCCTCTACAAAGCAATCACACATAAATGCGTTTGACTTCACTGGTGTAGGAAGGAGCGCATTGTGACCATCAATGCAGTACACAGGTTGGAGTGACGTTAAAGGGAGTCACCGCTTCACTTGGAAGGATTGTGCTTATGTTCCAGGACTGGGGTAGCAAATCCTGCAATCACAAGGGAAAGGCACAAACTCAGTGATTGGTGAAAGTGGGAGAGCAGAACAGGGACGTGCCTGTTTGGAATGCTGAAAGGGGAGGTAGGGGAAGATGTCCAGTAGCAGAATCTTGTTGGAGCCAGAGAAAATGTCAAGGATGATCCTTTGAACGGGAGGGCAGGTGGGGGTGAAAAATGAGGACCAGTGGAACTCCCTGCTTTGTTCGTCCAAGAGGTGAAATGATGAGAGCAGAGGTGTGGGAAGTAAATCCAAAGGGCTCAAAGAACTATGGTAGAGGGGAAGTCATAGTTCAGGAAGAAAGATAACTCAGAAGCTTCTGTCTGGTCATTGTGAACGTAGAAGTCCCAACGAGAGGGCATGCAATACTGGATCTGCTGTTAGGGAATGAGGCAGGGCAAGTGACAGAACTAATATCATGAGTTTCAGAGTCCTTGAGAATGCATTGTTGCCTGGAACAGAGCATTTCAATTAGAAGGATACAACATTGAAAGGTATGGACAGGGATATAGAATGAAGCTTTTCCCTATAATAGATGTCGGATCTTGGTCATTTCCGATCCCCAGGTTCTTTTAGGAGTTCAAGGATGAATGAAAGATTTTGATTCTTCACGATTGTTTATTTTAATATTGAAATAAAGATACAGAGCATGTGAAACTAAGTGAGGAGCTGACAGAGCGGAAAAGGAGTGATCAAGCAAAGAAAGAGATTAAAAGATGGTGCTTTTGCAAAAATTTTTCACTGTTATAATCCAGATAACAGAAATTCCTTAGATAAGAAAATCCAATCAAAAGGTTACCCAATTATAACACGTGTGTTACTTCCTGTTACAACAATGAAGGTCGTCCATCTCTAGTGCTATTAAAGGCTTCCTTCATGTCAGTAGCTTCCTCTCAGTTTTCACTATTGTCAGTCCCGCAAGTCCCAGGTGGAGAGACAGAAATACCTTTGCGTCAATATGTAAAAGGATTCTTTATTTCTGTTTTTATACCAATTTTGTTTTACCAGCTGAATCCCTGAACCTAGAGGACGGGTGGACCCCTCTTAGTCTGTTCTCTACCCTTTGACCTACTTGGCATGGGTGACCCTACTAAGCACCAACACATGAAGCCCTGACTCCAGCCAATATAGCTCTCTGGGTCATTGAGGCGCACAAGCCACCAAACCATGACAAGGTTGTGGTCCTTTTGGAGGTATAACACATGAATGGTGTCAAACCATATGTAACTGCTATACCGCATTCCCGCCAGCAAGTGGAGACAAATCACCACATACTGTGAAAAATACACGAGTTTGTTAAAGATACAAATGGTTAGGATTTTAGTCTTGCATTGATTCAACTAATACCTTATAAAAGTATAAAAAACACAACTGATTCCAACAGAGAGGTGTTAAGAACTAGGAGTGTCTCAGCTGGGTTCCACAGCATTCTTAAGGGGGTGGGTAAACAGTTGGAAGTCAAGGTGCATATTGGTACCAATTTAGGTAGAAAAAGCGATGAGGTGCTGAAGAGAGAATATAGTATAGTGAGTTAGGTAGAAAGCTCAAAAGCAGGACCTCAAGGGTAGTAATCTCTGGATTGCTGTCTGTGCCACGTGCCTGTGAGGGTAAGAGTAGGATGATTTGGCAGATAAATGTGTGGCTGAGGAATTGGTGCGGAGGGCATGGTTTCAGATACCCGGATCCTAGGGATCTCTTTTGCAGAGGATATGACCTGTACGAAAAGGACGGGTTATACCTGAACTCAAGGGCACCAAAATCTTTGCGAGCAGGTTTTCTAGAGCTCTTGGGGAGGATTTAAACTAATTTGGCTGGGGGAAGGGTATCAACATGATAGGGCTGAGGATGGGGTAGTTGGTATACAAGTCAGTGCAATATGTAGTGAGACTATGAAGAAGAAGACAGATAATAGGAAAAAATTACTGTCAGTGGGATTTGTTGAAGTATAACATGGGGGCAAAATCAAAAAGGGTAACGAATACATGACTAGAGGTGTTATATTTGAATACAAGCGGTATACAGGAATAAGGTAGATGATCTTGTAGCAGTTAGAAATTGGCAGGTACACCATTGTGGGCATCACTGAGTCATGGCTGCAAGAAGATTATAGTTGGGAGCTTAGCATCCATGGATAGACATTGCATCAAAAGGACAGCCAGGTAGGCAGAAGAGTTGGAGTGGTTCTGTTGGTAAAAAATTAAATCAGATCCTTAGAAAAAGGTGACATAGGATTGGAAGATGTAAAATCCTTGTAAAGCTAAAAAACTTTAAGGGTAAAAAGACCCTGATTGTAGTTATATACAGGCCTCTGTACAGTAGCCAAGACGTGGGGTACAAATTACAACAGGAGATAGGTAAAGCATGTTAGAGGATGTGAAGCTTTTAAAAAAAAACAACAGAAGGCAACAAAGAAAGTCTAAAGAAAGAAAAGATAAAATATGAAGGTAAGTACCCAATTAAATAAAAGAGGATACAGAAAGTTTTTTTCAGATATATAAACAGAGTCAAGAGTGGATATCGGACCACTGGAAGATTACGCCGGAGATGTAGTAATGGGGGTCAAAGAAGCGTCGGATGAACTGAATGAGTATTTTGCATCAGTCTTCACTGTGGAAGACACTATTGCAGTATGCTTGAAACCCAGGAGTGTCAGGTAGCAGAACTGAGTGTAGTTGCAATTACTAAGGAGAAGGTGCTTGGGAAGCTGAAAAGTTTGGAGGTAGGTAAGTCACCTGGACCAGATAAGTTACACCCCAGGGTTCTGAAAAAGGTAGGTGAAGAGATTGTGGAGGCACTGGTAGTGATCCTTCAAGAATCACTAGATTCTGGAATGCTTCTAGAGGACTGAAAAATTGCAAATGTCACTCCGTTCTTTAAGAAAGGAAGCAAGCAGAAAAAAAGGCAATTATAGGCCTTTTTAGACACGTAAGTGGTTGGGAAGATGTTGGCGTCCATTAATGATGAGACTTCAGGGTACTTCGAGGCACATGACAAAATAGGCCAAAGTCAGCATGGTTCCTTTAAGGGGAAGTCTTGCCTGACAAATCTTTTGAAAATCTTTGAGGAAATAAAAGGCAGGATTGACAAAAGAGAGTCAGTGGATGTTGTTTACTTGGAATTTCAGAAGGCCTTTGACAAGGTGCCACACATGAGGCTGCTTATCAAGCTAAGAACCCATGGTATTACAGGAAAGATACTAGCATGGAGAGAAGAATGGCTGACTGGCAGGAGGCAAAGAGTGGGAATAAAGGGGACCTTTTCTGGTTGGTTGCCGGTGACTAATGGTGTTCTTTAGAGGTTAGTGCTGGGACCACATCTTCTCATGTTATATGTCAATGATTTGGATAATGGAATTGATGGTTTTGTAGCCAACTTTTTTCAGATGATATCAAGATAGGTGGAAGGGTAGGTAGTGTTGAGGATGCAGGGATTTAGACAGATTAGGAGAATGGGAAATGAAAGGGCAGATTAAATATAGTGCAGGGAAGTGTATGGTCATGGACATTGGTAGAAGGTATCAAGGTGTAGACTTTTTTCTAAATGGGCAGAAAATTCAAAAATCATTGGTGCAAAGGGACTTGAGAGCCCTTGTGCAGAATTCCTTAAAAGTTATCTTGCAGGTTGAGTCAGTGGTAAGGAAGGCAAATGTGATGTCAGCATTCATTTGGAGCGGACTAGAATATAAAAGCAAGAATGTAATGCTGAGGCTTTATAAGGCATTGGACAGACTGCACTTGGAGTATTGCGAGCAGTTTTGGGCCCCTTGTCTGAGAAAAGATCTGCTGGCATTGGAGAGGGTGCAGAGGAAATTCACTGAATGATTCCAGGAATGAAAGGTTAATCTATTTGGAATGTATGATGGCTTTGGGCCTGTAGGCGCTAGTGTTTAGAAGAATGAATGGGGTTCTCATTGAAACTTATTGAATATTGAAAGGTCTAGATGGAGTGGATATGAAGAGGATGTGTCCTATGAAGGGAGGGGTCTATAACGAGAGGGAATGGCCTCAGGATAGAGGGATGTCCCTTTAGAATAGACGAGTGTAGATGCACATGGGGGGGGGGAGGGATTCCGAGGCAGAGCACAAAAATCACTCAAACAATGAGGAAGGATTTTTTTTGCCAGAGGGTGGTGAATCTGTGGAATTCATTGCCACAGATAGGTGTGCAGGTCAAGTCATTGGGTATATTTAAAATGAGGTTGATAGGTTCCTGATTAGTAAAGACATCAGAGGTTATGGGGAGAAGGCAGGAGAATGTGATTGAGAGGGAAAATAAATCAGCCGTAATAGAATGGCGTAGCAGATTTGATGGGCTGAATAGCCTAATTCTGCTCCTTTGTCTTATGGGCTTGGGGGTAAAGCAGAAAGAGGTTCAGAGGGGAATCTGAGCTAGAACCTTTACATCCAGAGGGTTTTGGAATTTGGAACACAATGCCTGGTGGCAGATAGTCTCACAGCATTTAAGAAAGGTCTTGATGAGTATTTGAATTAACAAGGCATAGAAGGCTATTGATGGGCTAAAGGCTCCGTTTCTGTGTTGTGACAAGGTTACTGAGGAAGGTGAGGGATGAAGAAAAAAGGTGAATCAAAGTGGAAACTTCTTTCAGAATCTCAAAGTTCAATGTAAATTTTAATATGAAATTACATATATATCACCATATAAACCCTGAGATCATTTTCTTGCGGGCATACTCAATCTAATTTCAAAGTAAATTTTATTGTGAAAGTACATATATATCACCATATACAACCCTGAGATTCATTTTCTTATGGGCATACTCAATCTATAGAATAGTAACCATAACAGAATCAGTGAAAGACCATCCAGCTAGGGCATTCAACAAACTGCAAATACAAAAAGAAGAAATAAAAATAATTGTGCTTGTCAGTCACATTCCCCTGGTCTCTCCCCGACAAATTATTCTTCCTTTAGGCCTTATCCAGTTCACTTTTGCTTACGTTGACTGACTGTGTTCCCACTATCCTGAGTTCTGGAATAGGGCTCCATTCACCAATCTCTCTAGTAGTCAGTAGAAAATTCAGACAAGTCAAATCTGATTTATCTGGTTCTCAATCATTTACTCAGGCTTCTCCAAATGCCTGTTAACATGTTTCTGGTTTATTTCTAAAGGCCACTCCACAAACAAGCTTAACTGACTTGCCTACAGCTGCTGGCCTATTCTTATTCCAACTCCCTCCCCCTACTGCCTTACCTAGGAAGATTATGGCAAGTCATTCTTTATTCTTCATAGTTCAAAGTAAATTTATTATCAAAGTACGTATATCTCACCATATAACCCCAAGATTCATTTTCTTGCAGGTATGCGTAGTAAACCAAGAAACACATTAGAATCAATGAAAGACCGCACCCAACAGGATGGACAAACAGCCAATGTGCCAAAAAAAATTGTGCAAGTACAAAAGAAAAAAAGATAGATAAATAAATAAAGCGATAAATTTTGAGAACATGAGATGAAGAGACCTTGAAAGTGAGTCCATAGGTTGTGGAAACAGTTCAGTGATGAGGCAAATGAAGTTGAGTGAAATGTGACCAGACCATCCACCTTTAGATTAGATTATGAGGACACTCAGTCCTCGTTTATTGTCATTTAGAAATGCATGCATTAAAAAATGATACAATGTTCCTCCAGAATTATATCACAAGAAACACAGGACAAACCAAGACTAAAACTGACAAAGCCACATAATTATAACATATAGTTACAACAGTGCAAAGCAATACCGTAATTTGATAAAGAGCAGACCATGGGCACAGTAAAAAAAAAGTCTCAAAGTCCCGATAGCCTCATCATCTCACACAGACAGTAGAAGGGGGAAACTCTGAATCAGCAGTCTGTTTCATATTGTGTATCAAGAAGCTCTTGGGTCTGCGTCGGAGTAAAGCATGTTTCAAGGAAACATGAATTTTTATTCCCTGGCATTTCATTCTGTCTTAGAGTCCTCCCCACTTCCCTCTCTTACAGCCATGGCAATGTACTTTCATTTGCTTAAAGGTGCTGTACCTGCATGCTTGAGAGTTAAGTCCACCGAGTCCTTCAGAAGGTTATGAAATCACTAGTTTGTTAAGACAGTTCAAAAGTATATTACTTTAAGGGAAATTACAGGCTGCAGATTGCAGTGAAATTAATTCAGGAGTTAAATTTGGAAGTTCACAGTTGACATTCACAAAGAACAAAGAAATGCAATAGAATCAATGGAAAACTACGCCAAAAGAAAGACTGACAAACGACCAATGTGCAAAAAAAGATAATCCATGGAAATACAAAAACAAGTGTAAAATTATACAGAGAACTTACTATATTGAAACCTTGAAAACGAGTTCATAGGTTGTGGAATCAGTTCAGTATTGAGGTGAGTGAAGTTATCCAAGCTGGTTCAAGAGCCTAATAGTTGAAAGGTAATAACTGTTCCTGAACCTGGTAGTGTTGGAGCTAAGTCTCCTGTACCTCCTTCCCAATGGCACCAATGAGAAGAGGGCATGGTGGGGTTTCTTGATGATGGATGCTGCTTTCTTGTGGTAGTGCTCCTTGTAGATGTGCTCATCGGTGGGATGGGTTTTATCCTGTGATGGACTGGACTGTATCCACCAACTTTTGTAGGCTTTTTTGTTATTGCGCATTGGTGTTTCCATACCAAGCCATGATACAACTATCCTGGATCTATATAAATTTGTCAAAGTTTTAGATGCCATGCTGAATCTGTGCAAACTTCTAAGAAAGTAGAGGTGCAGTCGTGCCTACTTTGTAATGGTGCTTACAGCTGATCCCAGGACAGATCCTCTGATGTCATAGCACCAAGGAATTTAAAATTACAGACCCTCTGCACCTCTGATCCCCGAATGAGGAATGGCTCATAGATCTCTGGTTTCCTCCTCCTGCAGTAAATAATCAACTTTTTGGTTTTCTGACGTTGAGAGAGTTTGTTGCTGTAGCACCATTCAACCAGATTTTAAATCTCACTCTGTATTTAATTAATTGAGATACAGTGTGGAATAGGCTGTTCCAGCTCTTCAAACTAAGCTGCCCAGCAACCAAGGGGTCAATTTATAAGGAAAATATATTAACCTATCAACCAATGCAACTTTGAACTGTGGAAGGAAACCGGAACACATGGAGGAAAGCCATGCATTTACAGGGAGAAGGTGTAAGCTCCTTACAGACAGTGGCAGGATTTGAATCTGGATGGTTGGGCTAACTACTATGCTACCATGCCTTCCTTATATGCCAATTATAGGGATTCATCCTCATCTCCATCAGTAGCCTTGTAAAAATTGCATCCTAACTGGCTGAGTGGTCTGTTGGAAACCATTGTTTTTTAAATAATACTCTTTATAGATTTGTACTTAGTTAGCACATTACCCATGTGATGTAGTTGTTCCCATCCTGACCGTTCTTCTTTTTATGCCACTGAGTCTCCTGCCTGGTGGGAGAAAGTCAAAGAGGATGCTGGATGGATGGGTGGGGTCCTTAATAATACTAAGGACCCTGAGAACGCAGCGTCCCTGATAAATGTTCCCAATGGATTGTAGGGAGACCCCTATGATCTTCTCGGGCATTCTCACAGTCCTTTGTAGGGACTTCTGGCCCAATGCTCAACTGCTCCCTTATCAGATGCAGTCATCCCACCTCTCCCGGAAGTTCCGGGAGTCTCCCGCATATTAATAGTGGCTCCCTGATGCCCACAAATTATATACAATATCCCGGAAATCATTTTTTTGAGAGCGAGTGAGCGCGAGAGCAACCACGAGAGAGAGAGAGAGCGAGAGCGCACCATGGCAGAGTGTTCCAAAACAAGAAAATATAAAACGTACGTCACCCCAGACTACCCTAAAATGTACCCCTGCCTAAAAGGGGTCAAAAATAATGACAGTGTTGCTCGCTGCACTGTTTGCAACAGTGATTTTTCTATTGCCCGTGGTGGGTTAAGACTGTAAAAGATATGTTGAGGTGAGTTTAATAGGTGTCATTCGTTCATTAGCATAGCTAACATAATTTAAACTAGCTGGCCAGCTGCTAAGGAGCTACTCTATTGCAGACATCCCACCTCTCCCGGAAGTTCCAGGAGTCTCCCGCAAATTGAGGTGCTACCTCCCTGAAGTGAGTTTTTGCAGGCTAGGATGTCTGCAGATGGAGATGCAACTTATCAGGACACTCTCAATGGTGCTCCTGTAAAACCCAGTTAAGATGGGGGTGGGGGGGAGCCTGGCTTGCCTCAATCTTCTTAGGAAGTGGAGGCGCTACTGTGCCTTCTTATTCCGGGGGTTGATATTAAAGGATTAGGTGAGGTCATCGATGATGTGAGCTTCCAGAAACTCTTGCACCTTGCTCTCTTTACAGAGGATCCATGTATGCGCAGAGGGGAATGGTTCATTTGCACCTTCCTGAAGTCCATAATCACTACCTTGGTCTTCTTCACTTTCAGACTTGGGTTGTCCTCACAGCAGTCCACCAGCCACTCCGCTTCCTCTCTGTACTCTGACTCATCATTGTTGTTGATGCGTCCAGCCACCATAGTGTCATTCATGATATGATTTGGGTTGAATCCTGCAACACAGTTAAGCGTCAGCAGCAGGCTGAGCACACAGCTAGTGCTCAGCCAAATGGGACTGGAGATGTTGCTGTCCACACACTCTAAATGTGGCTTTCTGATAAGAGGATTCAAGATTCAAGATTCAGAAAGCTTTGTTGTCATTCTAACCATACATCAGCTCTGCAGGGCAGAATGAGACAGCGTTCCTCAGAGGCAGTGCAATCATAACATAACAAACGCAACACTAAATAATAAACATAACAATAAATAGTAAAACACAACAGCCACATGTCAGTTAAATCAGTTATAAGTGTCCAGTGCAAGTTAAAAGTGTCCAAAGCAGAGTCAGGTAGAGCAACTATTTAGCAGTTTGACTGCCTGTGGGAGGAAGCTGTTTAGTAGCCTTGTGGTTTTAGTTTTGATGCTCCTGTAATGTTTGCCTGATGGCAGAAGAACAAACAGTTCATGGAGAGGGTGTGAGGGGTCTTTAATGATGTACTGTGTCTTCTGGAGGCATGGACTCTGAAAGAGGTCTTGGACAGAAGGTAGGGAGATCCCAATAACCTTCTCTGCTCCCTTAACCACCCTCTGCAAGTCCAGGACCCAGCTATAGAGGGAGGAGTTGAGACCCAGCAAGGACAGTTTCCCCACCAGTTTTCAGGGTATGATAGTGTTAAGTACTGAACTGGTCTATAAACAACAGCCTGGCATATGAGACCCCATTTTCTTGGTGGGACATGACAGAGTGGAGAGCAGAAGCATTGGAATCGTCAGTGGATCGACTTGAGCGATAAGCAAACTGGAAAGGGTCCAGTACAGCTGGGAGAAAGGCTGAGCAACTGAGCATAATTTCTCAGCTGTTTATTTAGTTTGATTTTTATTTGTATGTTTGTTTGGACTCTAAGATAAGAATAATGACTACCCTTCATTCTTGACTCCTGGAAGAATTCCAAGGATCAGAAGATAAACAGGGATCTGACATGTCTATTTTAGGCTTACGTGCTCCTTGTAAACATGCATCTCTACCATTCTCCCTTCAACTGAATGTTAAGTAAAGTAAGGTCAAAGCACACATTCATACTCCACCTGTAGCTTTTCCCTCCAAACAAGGGTCATCCTGAATTGAAGAGATCAGTGTTACCTTCCTTACTAATGACTTAATATTTCCGTCTGTAGAGTGGTTTTGGTTTTCTTTTATGTAAACAATGAAGAACAAGGATTGGGGGCCTGGAGGTGGCCCATCCTTGGTGGGTTTGGAGGCCTGGCTGTGTAGTTGGGTGAGAGGGATGGGAAAAGGGGCTTGTGTTGCCATTGTTGCTTTGTTTTATTGTTATTGTTGTTGCTTCTGCTGAACATTGTGGGCATGCTATGTTGATGCTGGGGTTTGCTGGTTGTTAAAGCAAATGTTGCATTGCACTGTACAGTTTGTTTTGACGTACATGTGATAACTAAATCTGAATCTGAATCTAAACCACATTCTTTCAACATACCTGTCTTTTAAAATTTTTTTTCTTTTTCACTTCTCTCTTCTTCCTTTATTCAGCTACCTTCTCACTACTGGAGCTATTCCCATGATAACATCATATACCTTCCTTTCTCCTTCCATTGTTTTGGAGTCAGGGAGAAGTACAGCACAGAAAAAGGCCCTTCAGCCCATCTAGTCCTTGCCAAACTATTTACACTGCCTACTCCCAGTGTCCTGCACCAGGACCATAGTCCTCCATATCCCTTCCATCCAAACTTACTACCTATCCAAACTTTTCTTAATCGTTGAAATTAAGCTCATTTGCACTGGCAGCTCTTTCCACACTCTCATAACCCTCTGAAGAAGTTTCCCCTCTTGTGCCCCTTAAACATTTCACCTCTCACCCTTAGCATGACATCTAGTTGTAGTCCCACCCAACCCCAGTGGAAAAAGCCTGCTTGCATTTACTGTATCTATACCCCTCATCATTTTGTATACCGTATCTCCATCAAATCTCTTCTCAATCTTCTACATTCTAAGGAATAAAGTACTAACCTGTTCAATCTTTCCTTTATAACTCATGTCCTCCAGACCCTAAAACATCCTTCTACATTCTTTCTGCACTCTTTCAACCTTATTTACATCTTTCCTGTTGGTTGGTGACCAAAACTACTCCAAATTAGGCCTCACCAATGTCTGATACAATTTCAACGTAGAGTCTTAGTGGACACAGCACAAATCAGGCTATTCAGCCCATCAAAATTGCAGTGCCCCAGCAACCAGCCATTAAGACCATAAGACCATTAGTCCCTGTATTAATCCCATATTTAATTTTCCTCACATTCTCATGAACTTTTCCCAGGTTCCACTACTCGTGTACACAGTACAATGGCCAATTACCCTACCAACCCACTTGCCCTCGTACTTGAATGCCTCCCTGTGTCATGCTGCTATAGACAGCTTACACACCCTCCTGCAATCCACACAAGGATCAACAAGTTCCTACCTGTCAGAGAAGGGTAAGGGCTGAGGCTCTGCTGGAACTACCCTCCCACTGACCTGTCCTTCAGACATCCACCAAATTTCAAAGTCAAAGTCAAGTTTATTGTCATATGAGCAAGTGCATCAACGCACAAGTGCAAAGACAATAGACAGTAGGTGCAGGAGTAGGTCATTCGGCCCTTTGAGCCAGCACCACCATTCACTGTGATCATGGCTGATCATCCACAATCAGTATCCAGTTCCTGCCTTATCCCCATAACCTTTGATTCTGCTATCTTTAAGAGCTCTATCCACCTCTTTCTTGAAAGCATGCAGAGACTTGGCCTCCACAGCCTTCTGGGGCAGAGCATTCCATATATCCACCACTCTCTGGGTGACAAACTCGCTAGCAACATCACAAGCACATAGCATCACATGAGCATCATTTATACAACAACATAAGTTATACATAAACTGCACGTCATTTTTACCAGAAAGAACGCAAAAGGGGCAGAGCTAAACATGGCGCCAGTGGGTGACTTCTCCCAGCCCAGCAGCAAAACAGTTAAATTCTTCCTCTTCTAAGGTCTCTGTTTTCCTTTTCAGGGTGGCTGGGGCCCTGTCAGGGATTTTGATCTACAGTGACACTCAAACCTTGGCTCTGCACTGCAGTGTGTACCCATTTTTGAAACTCACCAATTGGCTACGTTTTGATGTGTCCCAAGTTCAGCCTGAAGCCGGGAATCCTTGGGGTGCAACCTTGCACAGCCCTGTGGACAAGAATTCTCGCTGGTATCGTGAACTGAAGTGTAGCTGGAGCCGGAACACCGAGTCTTTCGGTGTTGAGTGAGAGTTTGCTACTGATTCTTGAGTTGGGGAACTCGAAATAAAAGCAGACTGTGACTGTAACATCAAAACAGTGACTTTTTTCCTCCGTTCTCACTGTGGAAGAAATGATATCTGTCTCTCCCTTGTTAGTGAGAGAGAGAGAGAGTTTGAGGGATGTTGAAATGTTTGAGTGAACGGTTAGCTTTTGATGGACTGTAGACCATGGTCTCTCCTTGGGGACTTTGCTGTTACTTGCCTGGTGGATGGTGGGAATGCTGATGCTTTATGCTAGAATAATTAGGGGAGGGTTGATGCTGCTTGTTGCTGCTTGTGCATGCGGACTTTGGGGTTCTTATGTTTTTTTTCTGTCATTCATTCTTTGAGGTTTTTCTTCTGTTCTGAGGATGTCTGCAGATGTCAGGTTGTATATTGTAACATTCTCTGATATTAAGTGGAACCTTTGAACCATTGAAAAAATAAAATCCGTTTAAGTGCAAAGGGATGAAAGTAATCATAGTGTTGCTAATTTAGTGATTAGGGTTGTACTGGTTAGGAACGCAGAGCCATAGAGAACCACAGCACAGAGACATGCCTTTCAGCCCATCTAGTTGGTGCTAGCCTGGTCCTATCTACCTAAACTTAGATCGTAGTCCTTCATACTTCTGTCACGCATACACATCCAAACTTATCTTAAATGAAGCAATCTTGCATCTACAACTTCCACTGGCATCAAAATTCAACACTCTCACAACCTTCTGAGTGAAGAATCTTCCCCTCAGATTCCACTTCCAGGAATGGAAAAAGGGTTCAGAGAGTGGTAGGTACAACCCAATCCATGAAAGGCAAATCCCTCCCTACCATTGAGTACATTTGCATGGCGCCCTGCCACAAGAAAACAACATTCATCATCAAGGACCCACAATCCAGGCCATGCCCTCTTTTCACTACTACCACCAGGCAGGAGGTACGGGAGTCTAGGTCCCACACGACCAGGTTCAGGAACAGTTTATTACCCCTCAACCATCAGGCTCCTGGACCAGAGTGGATAAGGGCATTCAGCACTACTTTGAACTGATTCTAACACCTACAGAGTCACATTCAAGGACTCTTTACAACTTGTGTTCTCAGTATTACTTTTATTTGGGCAAGAGATTCTACGGATGCTGGAAATCCAGCACAACACACACAAAATGCTGATCAGACTCAGCAGGTCAGGCAGTGTCTGTGGAGAGGACTAAACTGTCAACGTTTCAGGCTGAGCTCCTTCTTCAGGACTGAAAAGAAAGGGGAGAAGATGCCATTATTTTTACTTGCACAGCTTCTTTTGCACATGGTGGTTGCTTATCAGTCATTGTTTATATGTTTTGTAGAAATTGTATTTTTTTCTGCAAATGCTTGCAAGGAAGTGAATCTCAAGGAAGCATATGGTAACATACATGCACTTTGCTAATAAATTTACTTTGAATTTACTCAAAAATTTAGTGCAAGTTAAGAAATAACGGTGGAATAAAGCATATTCTTTCCATTTCTTGATGATTGACTTAACTGTACTCCAACAGCTATTCAGTGACTTAGAAATTTTCTCCATTTAACTCCATTTTACAGATATATATGTGTGTGTGTGTGTGTGTCTCTCTCTCTCTCTCTCTCTCTCTCTCTCTCTCTCTCTACATATATCAGCAAGGGAGATGAGGCTGAGTACAGGGCTACAGTAGGAAACTTTGTCACATGGTGTGAGCAGAATTATCTGCAGCTTAATGTGAAAAAGACTAAGGAGCTGGTGGTAGACTTGAGGAGAGATAAGGTACCGGTGACCCCTGTTTCCATCCAGGGGGTCAGTGTGGACATGGTGGAGGATTACAAATACCTGGGGATACAAATTGACAATAAACTGGACTGGTCAAAGAACACTGAGGCTGTCTACAAGAAGGATCAGAGCCATCTCTATTTCCTGAGGAGACTGAGGTCCTTTAACATCTGCTGGACGATGCTGAGAATGTTCCACGAGTCTGTGGTGGCCAGTGCTATCATGTTTGCTGTTGTGTGCTGGGGCAGCAGGCTGAGGATAGCAGACACTAACAGAATCAACAAACTCATTCGTAAGGCCAGTGATGTTGTGGGGATGGAACTGGACTCTCTGACGGTGGTGTCTGAAAAGAGGATGCTGTCTAAGTTGCATGCCATCTTGGTCAATGTCTCCCATCCACTGCATAATGTACTGGTTGGGCACAGGAGTACATTCAGCCAGAGACTCATTCCACCGAGATGCAGCACAGAGCGTCATAGGAAGTCATTCCTGCTTGTGGTCATCAAACTTTACAACTCCTCCCTTGGAGGGTCAGACACCCTGAGCCAATAGGCTGGTCCTGGACTTATTTCATAATTTACTGGCATAATTTACATACTACATATTACTATTTAACTATTTATGGTTCTATTACTATTTATTATTTATGGTGCAACTGTAACGAAAACCAATTTCCCCCGGGATCAATAAAGTATGACTACTATGACTGTATATATATATATATATATATATATATAGTGGTGGTTCTGGACCACCACTCACTGGAATTCAGAAAAAATGACGGATGACGTTATTGAAACCTATCGAATGCTGAATGGCCTCAATAGAGTGGATCTGGACAGGAAGGTTCCTGTGGTGGAGGAGTCTAAGATCAAATGTCACAGCCTTAGAATAAAGCATCTTATCTTAGGATGGAGATGAAGATGAATTTCTTTATCCAGACAGTGGTGAATCTGTGGAATTTATTGCCACAGACAGCTGTGGAGGCCAAGTCATTGGGTATATTTAAGGCAGAGTTAATAGATTCGAAATTAGTAAGGACGTGAAGGGATATGGAGAGAAGGTAGGAGATCGGAATTCAGAGGTAAAATGGATCAGCCATAATGACATGGTGGAGCAGATTCAATGGACCAAATGCCCTATTTCTGCTCCTATATCTTATGGTCTTGTGGTCTTGGGTAACTTAGATCTATCATCTCCTCAGTTTCCCGTATGAACCAAAGGTCATCAAGTTCCTTGACATGTTCTCTGAGGAGCTGCACCTCAGAGAACCTGGTGCAGATGTGGTTATCCAGGAGTCTGGAGATCTCCCACAATTCCCACTTCTCACACAAAGAACACAACATCTCTCCTGGAGACTTTCTATACATTGAAAGAAAAGGAAGAAGAAACTTAACAGATATGTACCTTGCCCAAGCCTGATGAGCCAAAGCCCCTCCACTCTAACACTGGTTCACTCACACAATGGCAGCTCAGCTAGAACCTACCTTAATTTTATTTGCCCTCACTAATGAACCATGACTGCACCATTAAAAACAGACAAAATCCCAAGAAAGTTTGTTTCAAATCTCTCGCTCCCCGTCCTGCGAGAGGCCTTCTGTGTCGACTCGACGCGAGTGCCCCACCAAAACTCCGTGAAAGCTCCGTTTTAAAAATCTTCCTGACTGGATGAAGCCTCCTGTGCCAGCAAAGATACCCCAAATCCCGTGAAAGCTCCTTTTTAAAAACCTGTCGCTCTCCAACCTGCTACAGGCCTCCTATGCTAATTCTACAGTGACTGGGCCAACAGAAAAAAATATGTTTACACAACTTGGACAGATCTATTCATTATGAATTTTCTGGAAGGGACATCCAGAGGATGTTGAAAATTAAATTTTTTATCACTAACTTAAAGATAATCTAATCTAGTCCCATTTCATGCAATTTAAATTCTGTGTTTATCTTTGTATCTGTAATATTCCAGAAGAAAGCAACCATTCTACCCTAAGAGAACAGAAGGTTTCAATCTTGCAGCAGGCACCAGCATAGCCAGTGGTTTGGAAGCTCAGCAAGAGCAAGAAGCCAAGTTTCTCAACTGGAGAAAAAACGCTGCATTCCCCAGTTGCACGAGGTAAAAGAGAGCCAAAGTTATGCAATGAATGGGAAAAGCAGAGATCAAAGGGACAGCAGCAGGAAACAAAATTGTCTGCCCAGCTGAAGATCAAGAAAACCAGATCTGGTCTGAACCTGACCCATATGATTCAATTCTGAACACAGAGAGGGAGAATGTTATGCAACAAGAGAGCAAAACCTTTGCTGAGAAATGCAGTGATGTGCAGTTGGTCTTGGATGACAGAATTGATGACTTTGTGGCCAGGTTTGTGGACGACACGAACATAGGTGTAGGAGCAGGGAGGCTGCAGAAGGACTTAGATTAGGAGAATGGACAAAGAAGTGGCTGATGGACTACAGTGTCAGGAAGTGTATGGTCAGGCACCTTGGTAGAGGAATAAAGGCATAGACTATTTTCTAAATGGGGGAAAATTAAAAAATCAGAGGTGCAAATGGACTTGGGAGTCCTCGTGCAGGATTCCCCAAGGGTTTACTTGCCGGTTGAGTTGGTGGTGAAGAAGGCAAGTGCAATGTTTGCATTCTTTCAGAAAGGACTAGAATATAAGAACAAGGATGTAATGCTGAGGCTTTGGAAGGCATTGGTAGGACCACACGGAGTATTGTGAGCAGTTTTGGGCCCCTTTATAAAAGAAAAGATGTACTGGCATTGGAGAGGGTGCATTGGAGTTTCATGACAATTATTCCTGGAATGAAGTGTTAACATATGAGAAACGTTTGCTGGCTCTGGGTCTGTACTCGCTGGAGTTTAGAAGAATGAGGTGGAACCTCATTGAAACCTAGTGAAGGTTGAAAGGCCTAGATAGAGTGGATGTAGAGAGGATATTTCCTATAGTGAGGGAGTCTGCGACCAGAGGACACAACCTCAGAGGGACGTTCATTTAGAACAGAGATGAGGAGGAATTTCCTTAGCCAGAGAGCGGTGAATCTGGAATTCATTGGTACAGGTAGCTGTAGAGACCACGTAATGTACTTAAGGCAGGGGTTGTCAGATTCTTGATAAGTCAGGGTGTGAGAAGGCAGAAGAATTTGGTTGAGAGGGAAATGGATCAACCATGATGAAATGACGGATGGGATAGATATATGGACAGGAAAGGAATGGAGGGTTATGGGCTGAGTGCAGGTCGGTGGGACTAGGACAGAGTAAGAGCTCGGCACGAACTAGAAGGGCTGAGATGGCCTGTTTCCGTGCTGTAATTGTTATGCAGTTATATGGAATGAATGACCTGATTCTGCCCCAATGTCTTGTGGTCCTGTGGTTAAAGTAAGGAAGGAGGAACCTCATTCCTTTATGCAACATAGAATAAAAGACATAGAACCTAGAACATTGAATGTAGAGCAGTCCAGCCCAGTATATACCCTTCGGCCCACAACGTTGTGCCAAGACTCTTAACATACTCTAAGATTAATCTAACCCTTCCCTCCCACGTAACCCTCCATTTTTTCTATCATCCATTTTTAGCTAGAGTCTCTTAAATGTCCCAAATGTATCTGCCTCTATCACACCCTTGGCAGCACATTCCATGTGTTGTTACGTAACCGGCAACAATGAATATCAATCGAGTCAGATTATACAAAAACAACCAAACATTTATTAAACATAGATAAACAATAAAAAAAAAACGAAAACCTTAACTGGAAGTTAACCGCTATGCGGCCATTCAACAAATTGCCACTTGGCACTGGTTCTTAAAGTGATAAATGTGAAAACAGTTCTTAAAGCGGTAAAGTCAAATACAGTTCTTAAAATGGTAAATTCGAAAGTCCAACAGATTTATACATTCAATTGGGGGAGACTTCTCTGGAGAAGGATTTCTTCATAGACACGACTTTCCTGCTGGCTCTGTCCAAAAGGATTCACACTGAAGGAAATAAACGGCTTTAAACAACTGACCTTTCTTCTGGTGAGCAAATCCTGCATGAACTACCTTTTCCTTTGGCAGGAGTTATCTTTGATGCAGGCTGCTACTTCTTCAACGAAGACTCATTAAGGTCGATCCTTTATTAAACTGCCGAACATTCCCAACTTCTCTTAATCCTTCATATCCTGTACTTCGATAAAGTCTTCACTCTCCAATACTACTGAAAAGGTACATCAACAAATCTGGCAGAAATGGGTAAACTGCCAATCCAGCACTATTGTACCTTACAATAGAATGTAACACTCCATTTTAAAAATGAAACTGCGTCATAAAACAAATATGCAACAGAGTGGAGGCACTGGCTAATGTTCTAGCTGGAAAACTAACTGCGTTACCAGGGGCCTTCCCTTTTGTACCCGTGGTGAACATGTCATCACGTGACCTCACATCGGTGGGAAAATTACATCAGGTGACCTCCAAAAGACCATTACATCATTCTCACAAGAAAGTCACAAGATCTCCTTGAGGTATGTAACAGCGTCCACAACTCTCTGTGCAAGAAAACTACCTCTGACATCCTTCCTGTCCTTTCCAGCAATTACCTTAAAGTTCTGTCCCCTCGTATTAGCCATTGCTGCCCTGGGAAAAAGTCTCTGGCTGTCCACTCGATGTGTACTGTATGCCTCTTATCATCTTGTACATATCTATCAAGTCACCTCTCATCCTCCTTCGCTCTAAAGAAAAAAAGGATTAGTTGGCTAATCATATCTTCATAAGACATGCTCTCCAATCCATGCAGTATGTTGGTAAATCCCCTCTGCGCCCTCTCTAAAGCTTGCATATCCTTCCTATAATAAGGCAACAAGAAATAGATAAATGGAATCATAAACACAAAAGATTCTTGAGTAGTGCACACAAATGCTGGAAGAGCACAACAAGTCAGGCAGCATCTACAGGAGGGGAATAAACATTAAACTTTTGGGCTGAGACCCTTCATCAGGACTGGAAAGAAGTGGGCAGAAGGCACAATAAGAAGGTGGTGGGGAGATGAGCACAAGCTGGCAGGTGATAGGTGAAACCAGGTGAGGAAAAAGTTGTGTGGGGGAGTGTGGATGAAGTAAGAAGTTGGGAGGGGATAGGCCAAAAAGGTAAAGTACTGAAGAAAGTGACTATGGAAGAAAGGGAAGGAGGAGGGAACCAGAGACAGGTGAAGGACAAGTGAGGAGAAGAGAAGGGGTGAGAGGGTAACCAGAATGGGGAATGGAAAAAGGAAGGGGGAGGGGAAGATGGCCAGAAACTGGAAAGATGAATATTCATGCTATAAGGTTGGAGGCTACCTTCATGGAATATGAGGTGTACCTCCAACCTGAGTTTGGCCAAATCATGGCGGTAGAGAAGGCCACACTCAGCTGGCTGCATCTATCACCTGTCAGCTTGTACTCCTTCCTCTCCCCCTGCCTGATCATTCTGGCTTCTGCCCCCTTCCTTTCCAGTACAGATGAAGGGTCTTGGCCTGAAACATCAACTATTTATTCCCTTCCATAGATACTGCTTAACTTACTGAGTTCCTCCAGCACCTTGTGTGTGCTTGGAGAAATAGAATACTTGTTGGCACAGAAGAAAACATCCCAGTTGATAAGGTGGAGGACAACATTATTCAGACGAAACAGATGAGATGGATGGAGATGAGACTAGTGAGAAAGGCTGGCACATCACATCAGCAGTGCTGGTGGGGACAGGACTGACCTGGTCTGAAAAGTCTTAGGCACATATATAAAGCTAGGGTGCCTAAAACTATTGCATAGTACTGTAGTAATTTTACGTATTGCACAGTACTGCTGCGGCAAAAAGAAATCATGACAAACGTGAGTGATGATAAACCTGATTCTGATATGGGTCTCTATTATGGACAGAGAGTGGGAAGGGGGCAGGGAGAGGGGAATCATGGTTGGGAAAGGGGGAAGTGAGTAGAAAGCACCAGAGAGACATTCCGTAATGATCAATAAACCAATTGTTTGGAATCAAATAACCTTACCTGGTGTCTCAGGGCTGCATGTGCGTCCACCTGTGTCAACCCCCCCTCACCCCTGGCTGTTCTTCTCTGCTACCTGTCAATCAACCCCTCAGTGGTGCTCCGCCCTCACCATTCCCAACATCCTTTACAAATACTCTCCACTGCACATTGACAAATACAGTACTGTGCACCCAAGTTATACATGTGCATAAAACTTTTGCTCAATACTCTATAGCAAAAGAAGGAGAACTGATGGCCTTTTCTAGTTCCTGGGACCATTTTGATGATGCATATAGATTGTCAACAGCTCACCCTATTCCCTCTTTACAATTTTGTAATTGAGGTAATGCCTTTGGTGCATTATGCACTGAACCCTTTCATTTTCTGAAAAATTGTAACTGGTTCGAAACATTTTGCAATCATCAGAAAACATCACATCTTGTGAAGGACAGTAGATCATTGCTGAGGCAGATGGAGATGGTTGAACTTAAGATATCATACTGGGGAATGTCCAGGGGTTAGGATAGACCTTAAGACATAGGAGCAGAATTAAGTCATTTGGCCCATCAAGTCTGTTCCACCATTCCAACATTACTGATTTAGTATTCCTCTCAACACCATTCTCCTCCAAGAGGACCATAACCTTGTCATAGGGATTGGAGGTTTGCATGCCTCAAATGACCCAGAGTGCTACTTTGGCTGGAGTCAGGGCCTTGTGGTTTGGCTCTTGGTAGGGTCACCAGGTGTGTGGGATGTGTGGGTCTGAAAAATGGGTATGGCAAGGAAATGGTTAATAGTTAGGAATTTGTGGGTCTGTCCTGTTTTGAAGGTCTACCTGTGTGTTGGGCAAATTGACCCTTGATACTAGATAAGGGGAGAATAATGTGACTCTGGTCTACCTGATAATATGGCCTGAAAGCAAACTAAAAGTGCTGATTTGTGTCAAAGTAATTAATCACCTTGTCTCTAAAGAATGTTTTTTTTTACGTTGTTTGGTTGTAAGATTAATAGAATGCATTGTCCCTGAGGAGGTAGAAGCCGATTGTTGAAGGTCACCCGACCAAAAAGTTGGGGTCATGTAAACCTCAGATTAGATGCCTCGCCCCTACCAGCTGGACTGGGAAGTGGCGATAGTGCTATAAAGGTGGGCAAGTTCTTTCTTGGGCAGACCACTCGCCTGGGTCCCACCTTTGGGCTAAGCAGCTGAATGCCTGCCTCGGGGACCACGCAGACGTTGCTAAGTATACTCAGCTGTGTAGACTACTAGGGGATGCTTAAGTTAGCCCTACCTATTAGTGGTGTAGGTCAGCGGTCCCCAACCACCGGGCCGCAAAGCATGTGCGACCGGGCCACGGGCTGCGAGCCGCAAGGAAATGATATAATTTGGCGATATGAAACGATATGAGTCAGCTGCATCTTTCCTCATTCCCTGTCACGCCCACTGTTGAACTTTAACGCACTCAAGGTCATCAGTGACCCAAGACGTGCAAAGGAATGGGTCCGTGATCCATTTATGAGTGTTCCCGGTGAATCATCCATGTCAGCACGGGAAAAAGATCAACTCCTCGAGCTTGCAAATAAATGACGGTGGGCTGAAAAGTATGTTTGACATAACATCTCTGCCGGCATTCTGGATCAAAGTCAAGGCTGAATATCCTGAGATAGGCACGAAAGCACTGAAAACGTTGCTTCCATTTCCAACATCTTATCGCTGTGAAGTGGAGTTTTCCGTAATGAATGCAACAAAAATTAAATTGCGGAATAGACTGGACATAAGGAACCCCCTTCGAATATCGTTGTCTCCCATCACCCCTCGATGGGACCGTGTTGTTGCAAGAAAACAAACCCAGGGCTCCCACTGATTCAGCGATATTGGTGTGTTGCAATGATTATATATGTTCATACGAGGAAAATATGCGCTGTGTGTTTAATATCCAATGGTTACTTCAAATGTTATGATGCTATTGACTTATAAGTGACTTATAATTCAGTTGCCCCACCCTCCAGGCTGCGAAGAATGCAGCGATACACCCAGAATGCACCCAGCACATCTTTAACAAAAAAAAGCTGAAATAAACAAGCTAATTGATTAGGTGCCGCCCGGCACGTAAATGTCGGCTCAGATCAGAGGTGATTGCCGATTGTGTTGCCTCTGATCTGGGCCGGCATTTACGTGCCGGGCAGCACCTAATCAATTAGCTTGTTTATTTCGGCTTTTTTCTTAAAGATGTGCTGGGTGCGTTCCGGCTACCGTTGCACCCCGCATGCTTCACGGCAGTGTATCAGCCCGCGGCCCGGAGGTTTGGGACCACTGTTATAATTGACTTATCACTGTATTCATGCGAGGAAAATATGCGCTGTGTTTAATATTAAATTCATTAGATAAACCCCTTTAGAAATGAAATTGAGCGTATTAGCCACTTATAAGTGACTTATCACCTATATTCCGGTCGTGATTAATACCCATCCTGCCCGCCCGCACCCCCACCACCCCCATCGGCCAGTCCGCAAGAATATGGTCAATATTAAACTGGTCCGCAGCGCAAATAAGGTTGGGGACCCCTGGTGTAGGTAGTGTACAATATAAAGCATTTCTCACAACACTATTTTTTTTCTTCTCTGTATTAACAATAAAGTGAGTCTCGGAGAAACTTCTGAGTTTGGGTCCATTTGTTAAGCGAAACCAAATAGTTGCAGCATCCACTTGTTACAGTTATACTTATTTGGGAATCAGTTTTTGTGGAACACCAGGTCAAAGCATAGGGGCCAAACTAAGAGTGGTCCGCTGATCCTCCAGTTTGGGGGTTTCAGCTCAGAGTTAACAACCCTGACTGGTCAAAAAAATTGTTACAGAAAGAGCAATGAAGAATCCTTCTATATCTGTTTGTATGTAGGACAGTATGGACAGACAAAGATGGAGGATCTTCATTGCTACCCTAAATGCCAGCAGTGTAATGGACCGTAAGTAAGTCAACCCCATTCTCCTGCCTCCTCCCCGTAATCTTTGATGCCCTTACCAATCAAGAATGCGTTAACCTGTGCTTTGAATATACCCAATGTCTTGGCAGCCACAGCTCTCTGTGACAATGAGTTCCACAGATTTTCCAGCTTCTGGCTAAAGGTATTCTTCCTCATCTCCATCCTAAAGGAAAGTTCTTCTATTCTGATCCTAGGATTTTTGACCTCCAACAAGCACAGCCACTGCACTTTGTGCAAGGAATGATCTGATTCAATCATTGGAGTGCTTTTCTCTCCTCTATCACTCTCTATCACTTTCCTGGTGTTTCAGTAGAAAGCGTTAAGGCAATAATTATAAACACAATAAATTCTGCAGATGCTAGAAATCTTGAGCAACGTATGTTCCAAGCCTGCACTGCTGGCCATCTGGCACTTTTCCTACACTACATCGGTGACTGCATTGGTACTGCTGTTTTTCCTGTTTTTGCCACCAAAGTGGATAACCTCACAAAAAAAACAAAAAAACAAGAAAACAGATTATTATCTGAATGGTTGCTGATGAGGAAAAGGGGAGGTGCAACGAGACCTGGGTGTCATTATACACCAGTCATTGAAAGTGGGCATGCAGGTACAGCAGGCGGTGAAAAAGGCGAATGGTATGCTAGCGTTCATAGCAAGAGGATTCAAGTACAGAAGCAGGGAGGTACTACTGCAGTTGTACAAGGCCTTGGTGAGACCACACCTGGAGTATTGCGTGCAGTTTTGGTCCCCTAATCTGAGGAAAGACATCCTTGCCATAGAGGGAGTACAAAGAAGGTTCACCAGATTGATTTCTGGGATGGCAGGACTTTCATATGATGAAAGACTGGATCAACTAGGCTTATACTCGTTGGAATTTAGAAGATTGAGGGGGGATCTTATTGAAACGTATAAAATCCTAAAGGGATTGGACAGGCTAGATGCAGGAAGATTGTTCCTGATGTTGGGGAAGTCCAGAACGAGGGGTCGCAGTTTGAGGATAAAGGGGAAGCCTTTTAGGACTGAGATGAGGAAAAACTTCTTCACACAGAGAGTGGTGAATCTGTGGAATTCTCTGCCACAGGAAACAGTTGAGGCCAGTTCATTGGCTATATTTAAGAGGGAGTTAGATATGGCCCTTGTGGCTAAAGGTATCAGGGGGTATGGAGGGAAGGCAGGTACAGGGTTCTGAGTTGGATGATCAGCCATGATCATACTGAATGGCAGTGCAGGCTCGAAGGGTCGAATGGCCTACTTCTGCACCTATTTTCTATGTTTCTATGCTTCCTGGCACCCATGCTGATTCGTCGACTTTATCCACATTGCCTCCGACTTCCACCCTGCCCTCAAATTTACCTGGTCCATTTCTGACACCTCCCTCTCCTTTCTCAATCTCGCTGTCTCAATCTCTAGAGACAGCTTTTCTACTGATGTCTATTACGAACCCACGGATTCTCACAGCTACCTGGACTGTACATCCTCCCACTCTATTACCTGTAAAAATACCATTCCCTTCTCCATCTCTGCTGCATCTGCTCTCAGGACAAGGCTTTTCATTTCTCCTTCTTCAAAGAAAGGGGCATCCCTTCCTCCGCCATCTCTTCCATTTCACACACATCTACTCTCACCCCATCCTTCCGCCACCCTAACAGGGATAGGGTTTTTCTTATCCTCATCTACCACCCTGCCAGCCCCCACATCCAGCATATAATTCTCCGCAACTTCCACCATCTCCAACGGGATCCCACCACCAAACACATCTTTCCCTCCCCCCATCTGCCCATTTTCTGCTTTTTGTAGGGATTGCTCCCTATGTGACTCCCTTGTCTATTTGTCCCTCCCCACTGATCTCCCTCCTGGCACTTATCCTAGCAAGTGGAACAAGTGCTACACCTGCCCTACACCTCCTCTCTCACTACCATTCAGGGCCCCAAACAGTCCTTCCAGGTGAGGTGACACTTCACTTGTGAGTCTGTTGGGGTCATTTTCATGTGTTCGGTGTGGCCTCCTGCGTACTGGTGAGACCTGATGTAGATTGTGAGACTGCTTCATCGAGCATCTACACTCTGCCATCAGAAGAAGCAGGATCTCCCAGTGGCTTCCCATTTTAATTCCACTTCCCATTCCGATTCTGGTATGTCTATCCATGACCTCCTCCACTGTCATGATGAGGCCACACTTAAGTTGAAGGACTAACACCTTATATTCCATCTGAGTAGCTTCTAAACTGATGGCATGATTATCAACTTCATGAACTTTCATTAATGCACCCTCTTCTGCCCTTCCCCACCCCCTTTCCCTCTCTCACCTTATCTTCTTGCCGGCTCATCACCTCCTTCTGGTGCTTCAAGCAGTTTGATTGGGCAATCAAAAACTGAAAAGCTCAAACAAATAAAAAGAGGGGTAGCTCAAGCAGAGCGGCCAGTGAGCGAGTGGGCCAGTGAAGGAGTGGAGCTTTGAGGCTTTGGCTCGAGAGGTTTTGGCAGTTGGATTGTGCAATCAAGTCAATCAAGATTCGAATAGCTCTGACTCAGCAGGAAGCAGCTGATTGGGCAATCAAGGTCAGGTAACCAAGCAGTTTGATTGGGCAATCGAAAATTGAAAAGCTCGAACAAGTAAAAAAAGAGGGGTAGCTCAAGCAGAACGGACAGTGAGTGAGTGGGACAATGAAGGAGTGGAGCTTTGAGGCTTTGGCTCGAGAGGTTTCAGTGAGCATAGGCTGAGGTCAAGCTTGCTCCCAGTGAGGTAAGGCCGGGTAAGTTTCTTTAATTAATTTAATTAACTTAGGAGTTAGGAGTTGGTAATGGATAGGACAATCCAGTGCTCCAATGGTAAGATGTGGGAAGTCAGGGACAGCACAATTGTCTCTGATGACTACACTTGCAAAAGGTGCATCCAGCTGCAGTTCCTGTCATACCGAATTAGGGAACTGGAGCTGGAGCTGGATGAACTTTGGATCATTCAGGAGACAGAGGCAGTAATAGATCGGAGTTTCAGGGAGACAATCACCCCTAAAAGTCAGGAGGCAGGTAGCTGGGTGACAGTCAGGAGAGGGAAGAGGAATAGACAGAAAGAGCAGAGCACCACTGTGGCCGTTCCCATCAACAATAAGTATACCGTTTTGGATACTGTTGGTGGGACGACCTACCAGGGACAAGTTGTAGTGGTCGCGTCTCTGGCACCGAGACTGGACCCTCAGCTCAGAAAGGAAGGAGGGAAAAGAGAAGAGCAGTAGTGATAGGGGATTCGATAGTTAGGGGGACAGATAAGAGGTTCTGTGGGACAGATCGAGAATCCCGGATGGTCTGTTGCTTCCCTGGTGCCAAGGTCCGCGGTATCTCGGATCGAGTTCTCGGTATTCTCAGGAGAGAGGGTGAGCAGCCAGATGTTGTGGTCCATGTGGGGACCAGTGACATAGATAGGAGTAGGGATGAGGTCCTGAATGAGGAATATAGGGAGTTAGGAAAGAAGTTAAAAAGCAGGACCTCAAGGGTGGTAATCTCGGGATTGGTGACTGTGCCACGAGACTGGGAGGGTAGGAACAGAAAGTTATGGTAGCTGAATGCGTAGCTGAAGAGTTGGTGCGGGGTTCAGATTTCTGGATCATTGGGATCTCTTCTGGGGAAGGTCTGACCTGTACAAAAAGGACGGGCTGCACCTGAACTGGAAAGGGACCAATATCCTGGCGGGCAGGTTTGCTAGAGCTGTTGGGGAGGGTTTAAACTAGTTTGGCAGGGGGGTGGGAATCAGAATGTGAGTGCAGAGATTAGGGTAGAAGGACAAGGGCATGATGCTGTGTGTTCTGAGTTGGTGAGGAAGGACAGGCAGGGGACAAAACATAAATGTAGCAAGTTAGAGGGGAAATGTGTCTATTTCAATGCTAGGAGTATTAGGAATAAAGGAGATGAACTTAGAGCATGGATCAGTACGTGGAACTACGATGTTGTGGCCGTTACTGAAACTTGGCTGGAGGAAGGACAGGATTGGCTGATGCAGGTACCAGAGTTTAAGCGCTTTAAAAGGAATAGGATGGGAGGTAGAAAGGGTGGGGGGAGTAGCATTACTGGTCAGGGATAGTCACGGCTATAGAAAGAGAGGACGCTGCAGAGGGAGTGTCCACTGAGTCAGTGTGGATGGAAGTCAGAAATAGGAAGGGATCAATCACTGTGCTGGGAGTAGTCTATAGGCCCCCAAATAGCCCTCAGGACACCGAGGAGCAGGTAAGCAGGCAGATCTTAGAACTGTGCAGGAAATACAGGGTTGTATTTATGGGTGATTTCAACTTTCCTCATATTGACTGGCACCTCCTGTCTGCAAGCGGGATAGATGGGGCTGAATTTGTCAGGTGTGTTCAAGAAGGATTCCTGACACAGTATGTGGACCGGCCGACGAGAGGAGAGGCCATACTGGATCTAGTTCTGGGTAATGAACCTGGTCAGGTGGCAGACCCCTTGGTGGAGGAACATTTTGGTGAGAGTGACCACAACTCCCTTAGCTTCAGCATAGCTATGGAAAAGGATAAAAACAGACAAAATGGGAAAGTGCTTAACTGGGGAAGGGCTAACAATGAAGGGATGAGGCAGGAACTAGCGAGAGTAAATTGGAAACAGATGTTCAAGGGTGAAAGCACAGAAGAAATGTGGAGGAAGTTTAGGGATCACCTGTGCTGGGTTCAGGATAGGTTTGTCCCACTGAGAGAAGGAAAAAATGGTAGGAAAAGGGAACAGTGGCTGACGAAACATGTGAGGCAACTCGTCAAGAGAAAGAAGGAAGCATATGTTAGATATAAGAAGCAGGAAGCAGGAGGGGCTTATGAGGAATACAGGGTAGCCAGGAAGGAGCTTAAGAAAGGACTTAGGAGACCTTGAAGGGGGCATGAGGAGGCCTTGGCATGTAGGATTAAGGAGAACCCCAAGGCCTATGCATATGTGAAGAACAGAAGGATGACAAGAATGAAGGTGGGGCTGCTAAAGGATAAAGAAGGCAACATGTGCCTGGAGGCGGAAGAGGTTGGGGAGGTCCTAAATGAATACTTTACTTCAGTATCCACAAGTGAAAAGGACCTTGATCAGGGTGAGGTTGAAATAGAACAGACCTGTGTGCTGGAGAATGTGGAGATTAAGGAAGAAGAAGTGTTGGATCTTCTTAAAAACATCAAGATTGATAAGTCCCCAGGGCTGGACATGATATACCCCAGGTTGCTGTGGGAAGTGAGAGGAGAGATCGCTGGAGCAGTAGCTATGATCTTTGAATCTTCTGGCTGCAGGGGAAGTACTGGAGGATTGGAGAATGGCAAATGTAGTTCCCTTGTTTATAAAAGGTAATGGGGGGAATCCTGGGAACTATAGACTGGTGAGGCTTACGTCGGTGGTCTGCAAACTATTGGAAAGAATTCTTAAGAATAGGATCTACGAGCACTTGGAGAAGTACAGTCTACTCAAGGATAGTCAACATGGCTTTGTGAAGGGAAGGTTGTGCCTCACAAACCTAATTGAGTTTTTTGAAGAGGTAATAAAAGAAATTGATGAGGATAGGGCGGTAGATGTGGTCTACATGGATTTTAGCAAGGCATTTGACAAGGTCCCCCATGAGAGACTCATGCAGAAAGTCATGAGGCATGGGATCAGTGGAACCTTGGCTGTTTGGATAAAAAAATTGGCTTAAAGGAAGAAAGCAGAGAGTAGTAGTGGAAGAAAAGTATTCTGCCTGGAGGTCGGTGACTTGTGGAGTGCCGCATGATCTGTCCTGGGACCCCTGCTGGATGAAGAGGCGGAAGGATGGGTGAGTAAGTTTGTGGATGACACAAAGATTGGAGGAGTTGTGGGTGGAGCTATAGGTAGTTGAAGGTTACAAGAGGATATAGACAGGATGCAGAGTTGGGAAGAAAAGTGGCAGATGGAGTTCAATCCGGATAAGTGTGAGGTGATGCATTTTGGAAGGACAAACCAGAAGACTGAGTATAGGGTTAATGGTCAGTTACTTAAGAGTGTGGATGAACAGAGAGACCTTGAGGTTCAAATCCATACATCCCTCAAGGGGTTGCTGCACAGGTTGATAGGATATTTAAGAAGGCCTATGGATGCTAGGCTTCATTAATAGGGGCATTGAGTTCAAGGGTAGAGAGGTCATGTTGCAACTTTACAAATCTCTGGTGAGACCACACTTAGAGTATTGTGTTCAGTTCTGGTCACCTCATTACAGGAAGGATGTGGAAGCTATGGAGAGGGTGCAGAGGAGATTAACCAGGATGTTGCCTGGATTGGAAAACAAGTCTTATGAGGCAAGGTTAGCAGAGCTGGGACTTTCTCTTTGGAGCGTAGAAGGATGAGCGGGGACTTGACAGAGGTCTACGAGATTATGAGAGGCATAGATAGGGTGGAAAGCCAGTACCTGTTTCTCAGGGCACGAATAGCAAACACCAGAGGGCATATATACAAAGTTAAGGGAGGGAAGTTTAGGGGAGACATCAGGGGTAAGTTTTTTTTTTTTTTTTTTTTATATACACAGAGTGTTGTGGGTGCCTGGAATGACTTGCCAGGGATGGTGGTGGAGGCTAAAACATTAGGGGTTTTTAAGAGCCTCTTGGATAGGCACATGGATGAAAGAAAAATGGAGGGTTATGGGGTAGAGTGGGTTTAGTACTTTTTTTTTAAGGAATATATGGGTTGGCACAACATCGAGGGCCGAAGGGCCTGTACTGTGCTGTTAATATTCTAGTGTCTATTGTCTAGTTCCTCCCCACCTTTTCTTTCTTCCATGGCCTTCTGTCCTCTTCTATCAGACTCCCCCTTCTCCAGCCCTGTATCTCTTTCGCTAATCAACTTCCAAGCTCCTTAGTTCATCCCTCCCCCTTCAGGTTTCACCTATCACCCTGTGTTTCTCTTTCCCCTCCCCCTGCCTTTTAAATCTACTCCTCAGCTTCTTTTCCTCCAGTCCTGCCGAAGGGCCTCGGCCTGAAAAGTCAACTGTACTCTTTTCCATAGATGCTGCCTGGCCTGCTGAGTTCCTCCAGCATTTTGTGTATGTCCCTTGTATTAACCATTTACAGTTCAGTAATAGAAATGATGTCTTTGGAATTATATTTCTTATCCCCATTCCTATTTTGACGTGTTAGTCCATGGCCTGCTCTTTTGCCAAGATGAGGCCACTCTCAGAGTGGAGGAACAGCACCTCATATTCCATGGTATGAACATCGATTTCACCTTCTGGTAAAAATGTTTTTCCCTCCTCCTTCTCTCTTCTTCTATTTCCCATTCTGGCCTCTTATCTCTTCTCCTCACCTCCCTTTGGTGTCCCTCCTTTTTCCCTTTCTCCCATGGTCCTCTCTCCTCTCCTATCAGATTCCTTCTTCTCCAGTCCTTTACCACTCCCACCCACCAGGCTGCACCTATTACCTTCTAGTTGGTTCTTCTTCCCCTCCTCCCCCATCCTTTTTATTTTTGTGTCTTCCCGTTCCTTTCCAGTCTTGAAGAAAGGTCTTGGCCCGAAAGGTTAACTGTTTATTCCTTTCCATAGATGGTGCCTGATATGCTGCGTTCCTCCAGCATTTTGATTGCTTTACCAAAATATTCATGTTTCTTCCCGATGGAAGGTGAATAACCTCAAAAAAAAGCTTTGATTTAGTCAGTTGCAGATCTCTCTTTCAATCTGCATTTGCAACTGCAATCAAATAACCATGATGAATGAGACCCACCTTCAGTGCAAATTAACCCTGCTTTACTGGTAACCAATCACAAACAAGAGGAAATCTGCAGATGCTGGAAATCAACCATTCTCAGCACAAAACTTCGACTGTACTCTTTTCTTTACTCTAGAAAGCCAGTTCGTCAGTCGCCCAGTGGGGAAGGGTGTTGGTATCAAGGGAATGGGGGATCAGGGGGAAAGTGATGGGGGTGGGGGAATGTAATAGGGCGAATGGTTTGGCACTGGGTGATCAGTTTTGGGGGGGGGGGGAGGAGGTGCCATAGCTGGAGATGTTACCTGGGGGGGAGGAGGCCTCTGGGTCGGTACTGGGCACAGTAACCGGTGGAGGGTTCAGTCCTGGAATTGGAAGAAAGGTCAGTTTTGTAATGAGGAGGGGAAGAGTACTGGGATGTGGGGAGGATGTCGGTCAGCGGGTCAGTCCTGAGGGGGAATAGTCTCTGCTGAGCAAAGACTGGAGAAGAGCCCGGAAGATGTGGGGTTGGTAATGAGGGCAGAATCCAGTAACTGCGGAGGGACTGGCAAAAGTGGAGAGGGGACTTATTTTGGTGGGGGCCAGTTACGGGAGGCAGCTTGGTATGCACCCACGGGATGGTTTCGTTTTCCTGGCGGGCCAGGCGGAGCGCACAACACTGACCAGCCGGCGCGAGGGTGTGGAGACCTCATGCCAGGGCTGGCCTGGACTTGGGGCTCGGCTGGGGGGCAGTGCTGGTGCGTTCGGCTGCGCCTCCAACATCATCGTTGTTCCGGCAGTTGACGATTTCTGGACCAAATCCCAATGAAACTAGTATCGTTTCTGGAGGTTATGGAGGAGAGGCCGAGGGAATCATCGCCAGCGTCACCATCAAAGCTATGGGTAAGTAGTCGCATTGCCTTGTGTGTGCCTTGGCTAAGGGAGTAATCCAGAGTGGGGTTCTAAGGCGGATGGATGGCTTATCACGCCACCTTCCGGCAACTCCTGCTGCGGTGCTGGCACCAACTGTATTGATTCTTCCTTCCTGTTGGACTCTGCCTGCAACACCGAGAGGGGGTTCTTGACATCAGGGCAGCCGAAGATCTTCATAGCCCCTCGCCCAGGCCTGTGGCACTACGGAGAGGACACTCCACCGATGTCGCAAGATATCGGCACAACACAGGAAGAGGCAGTTACCGGTTATGGGCTCATCCGATTGGCGTAGGGCCAGGGGCCACTTCTGATAGTGGGAGAGATCATCGCACCTCACTGGACAGCTACCGCCTGCCTCGAGCTGGGCAGCCACCCAGCCTGTAAGGCGCTGTTCCGCCACTGCTGGCCTGCCTCACTGGGTGTTTGGGGCTCAGAGTTTACCTCAACAAGCAAGCTGTGAGTCCGCACCAGGTAGAAGGAGTACAAATAGGAAGATACCAGCAAACTGGAACATCCAGACCATATGTCCCACCCTGACTGACGACTTCCAGCAGATCAATGATGCCCGCAACATCAATCATTGACAGGGAGCTCACTTGGCTGAATATTGACAGTGCCTGGCTCCAGGAGACACGTTTGACGGATAATGGTTCCATCAGAGAGTCCAATTACACCATCTTTTGGCAGGGTCTCCCTTATGAGGACCCAAGGCAGTATGGGCTTAGTTTTGCAGTGAAGAACTCCATCATCACCACCACGGAACCATTAACAGGTGGAACAGAAGGGATCCTTGCTCTCCGCTTATTGTCGCTTTCCAGCCCCAAAAACCTCCTGAGCCAACACTTTGTTCTTCACCGGAGACCAAAGACCAGTTTAACAAGGTCCAGGATGAGGCAGTATCCAGGATCCCAAGCACTGAAGGATTGTATCTGCTGGGAGAGTTCAATGCTGGAGCTAACCACGAATCATGGCCTTCTCTTGCCCTGGCCGTCATGGTGTTGGAAGATGAACGAGAACAAGCAGAGATTGCTGGAGCTGTGCTATCATCATGGACTGTGCATCACCAACACGCATTTTCATTGTAAGGGATGGCACAAGGTCTCTTGGAGACATCCACAGTCCCACCACTGGCAACAGCTTGACTTTATTATCAGCAGGCATGGGGACCTGAACAGTGTCCTTGGCACTCACAGTTACCACAGAGTAGACTGCAACACGGATCACTCCCTTGTTGTCAGTAGAGTGGGGCTAACACCAAAGAGACTCCATCATTCCAAGACGAAGGGTCTATCTCACAGGAACACCTGCTGTACGTGCTGGCTTTGGAGGGGGTGCAGAAGAGGTTCACCGGGTTGAATCCAGGGATGAGGGGGTTAGAATATGAGGAGAGATTGAGTTGCCTGGGACTGTACTCGCTGGAATTCAGAAGAATGAGAGGAAATCTTGTACATTTGTAGAAACATATAAAACTATGAAAGGGATAGATTAGATAGAGGCAAGAAAATTGTTTCCACTGGTAGGTGAGACTAGAACCAGGGGACATAGCCTCAAGATTCAGGGGAGTAGATTTAGGATGGAGGTGAGGGGGAACTGCTTTTCACAGAGAGTGATGGATCTGTGGAATTCTCTGCCCAATGAAGCAGTGGAGGCTACCTCTGTAAATATATTTAAGACAAGGTTGGATAAATTTATGCATAGCAGAGGAATAAAAGGTTACGGGCAAAAGGCAGGTAGGTGGAGATGTGTCCATGGTCAGATCAACCATGATCTTACTGAATGGCAGAGCAGGCTTGATAGGCCAGATGACCTACTCCTGCTCCTATTTCTTATGTTCGTATGTTCTCACGTACAGTGAACTCTGGACAGAGTACAGCAGTTCGCAGATGTCTTTGAAGCCGCAATGAAGAACAGTTCTGGTGGCAGTACCTCTAGCGGTCACAACTCCGTGCTGCCATCAGCCATAATGGCATTCGTGAAAAAGGAGAACAAGAATGTGGATGGGTAAGGAGCACACTGGGAAGAAATGGAGCAAGTGACTGAGGCCAAGAGAGAAGCCCTGCTGGCCTACAAGTAAAACCCCTGCACCAGCACACGTGACACCCTCAGGGCTGCTGGAAACAGGGCGCAGCAAACTGGTCAACGTCGTGCAAACAACTACTGGCTGAATTTGTGCAGCAAAATCCAATCAGCTGCCGACGGCGGGAATGCAAGAGAAACGTTTGATGGCATCGAGTCAGCAACAGACCCTTCAGCCGTCAAGATAACCCCAATGAAGTCGAAAAATGGGGTAGTGATCATAGACCAGAGCATGCAGTTTGAACTTTGAGTAGAATATTTCCTGGCGGTATAGGCAACCCGGAACATGGTGACCAATATTGTCCTGGGGGCACTGCGTGGCTTGCCAGTCATAGAAGAGCTTAATGCATTACCATCTTTGGAGGAGCTCAACAAAAGCCATCGACAGTCACGCCTGTGGGAAAGCCCCAGGGAAAGGTGGAATGCCCCCCGAAGTCCTGAAGAGTGGGAAGCCTGCCTTGCATATGAGCTTCTGTCTCTTTGCTGGGAGAAAGGCCACGTTCCCCAAGGCATGCGAAATGCCAACATTGTCACATTGTACAAAGAAAGGGCATTGTAGTGATTGTAACAACTACTGTGGCATCTCTCTCCTTAGTACTTTGGGGAAAGCGTTTGCCCACGTAGTCTTGGCACCTCAGAGCCTTGCATCCAGAGTCCCAGTGAGGGTTCAGAGCAAACGGGTCTAAAATGGACATGATCTTCTCACAGTGCTAGCTGCAGGAGAAGTGTCAAGAGCAGTAGAAGCCTTCATTGATCTGACCAAGGTGTTCAACCTTGTCAGCAGAAGTGGACTCTTCAAACTCCTGTTAAAGATTGGCTGCCCGCGCCCCCCCCCCGCCCCAAGACCAGGCAGCGTCATATATAATCCTTCCATAAGGACATGCAGAGCACTGTCTGCTTCAGTGGAGCAACTTCTGATGCCTTTCCAGGTTGTGTCCTGGCACCGACCCTCTTAGGAATCTTCTTGTCCGTGTTCCTTCTCTATGCTTTCGCAGACTGCACCTTTGCACAAGAGCTGATGGCAGCGGCCCTGCAGGTGTACGTACACCCTCAGGGACTGCAGCGTTTTGAGAAGGCGGCTTATCGCCACTTTCTCAAGGGCAACTAGGGATGGGCAATAAATGCTGGTTTAGCAGCTCCCTGTCCCTCGAAGCAGAGGTGAACAGCAGGATTGCCAAAGCTGCAGCTGTCATGGCCATACTGAACAAGGGAATGTGGAACAACAGACAGATCAAGCTGTGTGCTCAGCACACTCCTCTATGCCAGTGAGGCTTGGACCTCGTACGTCTGTCAAGAGAAGAGGCTAAACTTGTTCCAGCTACACTGCCGCAGGTGCACCTTGCACATTTCCTGGCAGGGTAGATGGCCTAATCTTGCTCCTATGTCTTCTGGTCTTATAGTGCCCATTCAGTAAACAGAAGTTTCAAAAATCACCAACAGAGCGGTTCAGCAGTGGGCTGACACCTCCAGCATCAATGCACTACCCAGCCACAGATGCCTCAGATGGTTAGGCCATGTCAAGTGGATAGACCAGCGATGCATTCCCAAGGGCATGCTGCATGGCGAGGCGAGTGAGGGTTACCACCCACAAGGAAGACTATGCCTCTACTGCAGGGATGTCTGCAAGTGTGACATGAAGGTGGCATACGTTGACCTCAACACAAGGGAGGAATCAGTTGAAGACCAGACAGCATGGAGGGCTGCAGTCAAAAGCGGTGTACAGCGTGCTGGGATAACAAGGACCGACATGCTTATCAACAACAGAGCCAGAAGAAAAGCAGGAGCTGCATCACCCAGAGCACCTTCCTCCTTCACCTGCAGCTGTCGTGAAAGAGACTGTCACTTGAGAGTGGGGCTGTACAGCCACTCTGGAGAGTGCAAATAACCCCAAGTCTACAGCCCCAAGAGCCATCAGAAAAAGTGTCACACCATCATCTCTCGAGATGTACGGATGCTGTTGACAAGAGTTAGTAACTAGTTATTCTAAACTGAACCTTTTCAGATTTAAAATTAATAGACAGTAGTACTGAAAAGTTTGTGAACCCTATAGAATTTTCCCTATTTCTGAATATGACCTCAAATGTGATCAGATCTTCATGTAAGTCCTAAAACTAGATAATGAGAACCCAATTAAATAAATAACACAAAAAATTATACTTTATTGAGAAAAATGATCCAATATTACATGTATTTGTTGGAAAAAGTATGTGAACCACTGACCTTCCACAAAAGCTATTTGGAACCAGGTGATCCAATCATTGAGATGAGATTGGAGGTGTGGGTTGTAGAGATGCCCTGCCCTATAAAAAAAGACACACAAAGTCAGGTTACTGACAGAGCCTGCTCTTCTCAAGAAAGATCTGTTTATGTGCACCATGCCTCGCTCAAAACAACTTTCAGAGAAGAATTGTAGAGATGCACGAAGCTGGAAAAGGCTAGAAAAGCATTTCTAAAGACCTGAGTGTTCATCAGCCCACAGTAAGAGAAATTGTCTACAAATGGAGTAAATTCATTGCTGTTGCTACTCTCCCTTGGAGTGGGTGTCCTGCAAAGATCATACCAAGAGCACAATGTGCATTGCTGAAGGAGGTGAAAAAGCACTCAAGGGTAATAGCAAAAGACCTGCAGAAATCTCTAGAACTTGCTAAAGTCTCTGCTCATGTGTTCACTATAAGAAAAACACTGAACAAGAATGTTATTCGTGGAAGGACACCACAGAGGAAACCGCTGCTCTCCTAAAAAAAAAACATTACTTCACATCTCAAGTTTGCAAAAGACCATCTGGATGTTCTACAATGTTCTGTGGACAGGTTAGACAAATGTTAAACTTTTTGGCAGAAATGCACATTGCTATGTTTGGAGGAAAAAGGTACACTGCACGCCAACACCAAAACCTCATCCCAACTGTGAAGCATGGTGGAAGGAGCCTCAGGGCTTGGACAGCTTACAATCATTGAGGGAACAATGAATTCAAGATTGTATCAAAACATTTTACAGGAGAATATCAGGGCAGCAGTCCATCACCTGAAGCTTAATAGAAGTTGGATAATGCAACAAGACAAAGATCTGAAAGGCCAGAATAAATCAACAACAGAATAGTTTAAAAAAAAGAAAGTTTGTGTTTTGGAATGGCCGAGTCAAAGTGCTGACCTTAATCCGATAGAAATGTTGTGGAAGGACCTGAAGCAAGCAGTTCTTGCAAGGAAGCCCACCAGCATCCCAGAGTTGAAGCAGTTTTGTAAGCAGGAATGGTCTAAAATTCCACCAAGTCGATGTGCAGGACTGATCAATTGTCACCGGAAGTGCTTGGATGAAGCTATTGTTGTACAAGAGGGTCACACCAGTTACTGAAAGTAAAGGTTCACATACTTTTTCCAACAAATACATGTAATATTGGATTATTTTTCTCAATAAGTAAATGAACAAGTAGAATCGCAAACACAAGGAAATCTACAGATGCTGGAATTTCAAGCAACACACATAAAAGTTGCTGGTGAACGCAGCAGGCCAGGCAGCATCTATAGGAAGAGGTACAGTTGATGTTTCAGGCCGAGACCCTTCGTCAGGACTAACTGAAGGGAGAGCTAGTAAGAGATTTGAAAGTGGGAGGGGGAGGGGGAGATCCAAAATGATAGGAGAAGACAGGAAGGGGAGGGATGGAGCCAAGAGCTGGACAGGTGATTGGCAAAAGAGATATGAGAGGATCATGGGACAGGAGGCCTAGGGAGAAAGAAAGGAGGAGGGGGGGAAACCAGAGGATGGGCAAGGGGTATAGTGAGGGGGACAGAGGGAGAAAAAGGAGAGAGAGAAAAATAATGTGTGTATATAAATAAATAACAGATGGGGTACGAGGGGGAGGTGGGGCATTAGCAGAAGTTAGAGAAGTCAATGTTCATGCTATCAGGTTGGAGGCTACCCAGATGGAATATAAGGTGTTGTTCCCCCAACCTGAGTGTGGCTTCATCTTTTCAGTAGAGGAGGCCGTGGATAGACATGTCAGAATGGGAATGAAACGTGGAATTAAAATGTGTGGCCACTGGGAGATCTTGCTTTCTCTGGCGGACAGAGCGTAGGTATTCATCGAAATGATCTCCTAGTCTGCCTCGGATCTCGCCAATATATAGGAGGCCACATAGGGAGCACTGGACGCAGTATATCACCCCAGCTGACTCACAGGTGAAGTGTTGCCTCACCTGGAAGGACTGTCTGGGGCCCTGAATAGTAGTGAGGGAGGAAGCGTAAGGGCATGTGTAGCACTTGTTCCGCTTACAAGGCTAAGTGCCAGGAGGGAGATCAGTGGGGAGGGATGGGGGGGACGAATGGACAAGGGAGTCACGTAGGGAGCGATCCCTGCGGAAAGCGGGGAGGGGGGGGAGAGGGAAAGATGTGCTTAGTGGTGGGATCCCATTGGAGGTGGTGGAAGTTACGGAGAATTATATGTTGGACCCGAAGGCTGATGGGATGTTAGGTGAGGACAAGGGGAACCCTAATTCTAGTGGGGTGGCAGGAGGATGGAGTGAGAGCAGATGTGCGTGAAATGGGGGAGATGCGTTTGAGAGCAGAGTTGATGGTGGAGGAAGGGAAGCCCCTTTCTTTAAAAAAGGAGGACATCTCCCTCATCCTGGAATGAAAAGCCTCATCCTGAGAGCAGATGCGGTGGAGACGGACGAATTGCGAGAAGGGGATGGCATTTTTGCAAGAGACAGGGTGAGAAGAGGAATAGTCCAGATAGCTGTGAGAGCCAGTAGGCTTATAGTAGGCATCAGTAGATAAGCTGTCTCCAGAGATAGAGGCAGAAAGATCTAGAAAGGGGAGGGAGGTGTCGGAAATGGACCAGGTAAACTTGAGAGCAGGGTGAAAGTTGGAGGCAAAGTTGATGAAGTCAACAAGCTCAGCGTGCGTGCAGGAAGCAGTACCAATGCAGTCATCGATGCAGCAAAGGAAAAGTGGGGGACAGATACCAGAATAGGTTTGGAACATAGATTGTTCCATAAAGCTAACAAAAAGGCAGGCATAGCTAGGACCCATACGGGTGTCCATGGCTACACCTTTAGTTTGGAGGAAGTGGGAGGAGCCGAAGGAGAAATTATTAAGAGTAAGGACTAATTCCGCTAGACGGAGCAGAGTGGTGGTATAGGGGAACTGGGTAGGTCTGGAATCCAAAAAGAAGCGGAGCACTTGGAGACCTTCCTGATGGGGGATGGATATAGGGACTGGACATCCATGGTGAAAATAAAGTGGTGGGGCCAGGGAACTTAAAATCATCGAAAAGTTTCAGAGCGTGAGACGTGTCACAAACATAGGTAGGAAGGGATTGAACAAAGGGGGATAAAACTGTGTCGAAGTATGCAGAAACGAGTTCGGTGGGGCAGGAGCAAGCTGAGACAATAGGTCTACCAGGACAGGCAGGTTTGTGGATCTTGGGTAGGAGGTAGAAATGGGAAGTGCGGGGTGTGGGAACTATAAGGTTGGTAGCAGTGGATGGGAGATCCCCTGAGCGGATAAAGTTGGTGATGGTGTGGGAGACAATGGCCTGGTGCTCCTTAGTGGGGTCACGATCGAGGGGTAAATAAGAGGAGGTATCCGCGAGTTGTCGCTGTGCCTCGGCAAGATAGAGGTCAGTACGCCAGACTACAACAGCACCCCCCTTATCGGCGGGTTTAATAGTAAGGTTAGGATTAGTGCGGAGGGAGTGGAGAGCAGAGCGTTCGGAAGGAGTGAGGTTGGAATGGGAACAAGGTGCGGTGAAGTCGAGACGGTTGATGTCCCGTCGGCAGTTAGCAATAAAGAGATCCAGAGCAGGCAGAAGACCAGAGCGGGGTGACCACCTCCCCCTCGTACCCCATCAGTTATTTATTCATATACACACATTATTTTTCTCTCTCTCCTTTTTCTCCCTCTGTCCCCCTCACTATACCCCTTGCCTATCCTCTGGTTCCCCCCCCCTCCTCCTTTCTTTCTCCCTGGGTCTCCTGTCCCATGATCCTCTCATATCCCTTTTGCCAATCAGCTGTCCAGCTCTTGGCTCCATCCCTCCACCTCCTGTCTTCTCCTATCATTTCGTATCTCCCCCTCTCCCTCCCACTTTCAAATCTCTTACTAGCTCTTCTTTCAGTTAGTCCTGACGAAGGGTCTCTGCCCAAAAGGACGAGTAACTTTGATGTGTGTTGCTTGAACAAGTAGAATGTTTTTTTGTGTTATTTAATTAGGTTCTCTTAATCTAGTTTTAGGACAGGTGAAGATCTGTTCACATTTGAGGTCATATTTATGCAGAAATAGAGAATGTTCTACAGGGTTCACAAGCTTCCTAGCACCACTGTAAGAACATCTGTCAGTGAACTAAGTAATTTCATCCCAGACAAAAGGGTTTTGAAAATCTTCCAATTTGAGGAATGGATACATAATTACGAGGTAACTATTATCACAAAGTTCAGGTTACCAGCATTTTCTTGTTTTCAGTAATTTGAATCCCAGAGATATAAACATGCAGATGGGGGTTGAAATCAGGCCACTTAGCGTCTTGAATTTTTCCTCTTTTTTCAGTCTTATGGTTTTTTTTATATTCTGTCCAGTCCTGCAGAAAGTTCTCGACCTGAAACCTTGACTGTCCTTTTTTTCATAGTTGCTTACTGGCCTGCTGAGTTCCTCTAGCATTTTGTGTGTGTTGCTTTTTATATTCTTTGTTTTTCACCCAAATCTTACTCCATTTTGTGTGCGGGGGAGGGGGATTTGGGGTTTGATGTGCCTGTTTCGTTTTTGTTCTTGTTTTTTTGTACAGGAAGAAAGGAATTGTGGGTTGATAATCATGCTGCTGTTCTTTTCTTTCTTGGTTTCGTAGCTATGTGGAGAAGAATTTCAGAGTTGTATACTTTTAAAATAAATGAACTTTTGAACTGTTTGAAGTATTGTGAGGCTCTGGAACTCTCTTCCACAGGAGACAGTGGAAGTAAAATATTTTCATAGCATAGATAGACTGGTTATATCTACAACGAGCGCTGCCACAAGAAAACAACACCCATCATCAAGGATCATCACCATTCAGGCTATGCTCTTTTTTTGCTATTGCCATTGGGAAGAGGGTACAGGAGCCTTGGATTCAATACAACCAAGTTCAAGAACAATTTTTACCCTTCAACCATCAGGCTGCTGAACTGGTGAGGATAATCTCACTCACTTCAACACTGAAGTGATCACTGAACACAACCTATGGACTCATTTTCAAGGACCATACAACTCATGTTCTCAGTATTATTTCTTTACTTATCTTTTTGTATTTGCACAGTTTGCCATCTTTTGAACATTGGTTGCTTGTCAGTCTTTGTATGTAGTTTCATTGATTCTATTGTATTTTTTGTTCTACTAAGAATGACTGCAAAGACAAAAGAAGAAATAATAATAATAAATAAATACGCAATAAATACTGAGAACATGAGATGAAGAGTCCTTAAAAGCGAGTCACTTGGTTGTAGGAACAGTTCAATGATGGTGCAAATGAGGCTGTGTGAAGTTATCCCCTTTGCTTCAAGAGCCTGATGGCTGAGGGGTAATAACTGCTCCAGAACCTGGCACTGTGAGTCCTGAGGCTCCTGTACCTTCTTCCTGATGGCAGTAGAGAGAAGAGAGCATGACCTGGGTAGTGTAGGGTCCCCTAATGATGGATGCTGATTTCCTGTGACAGCTTTCCTCGGAAATGTACTCAATGGTCGGAAGGGCTTTACCGGTGATGGGCTGGGCCGTATCCACTACCTTTTGTAGGATTTTCCATACATAAACTGGTGTGTAATTCACTGGAGAGTTCCGAAGGTTGTATCATTGTAGCTTTTTAAAGAGGAAACTGATATATTTTTGAAAGATCAAGGAAATGTACTGTATGTCCGGGGAACTAGCACAGAATAGGAGATGAGTCCTGAGATAGATCATAAGACGATAAGATATTGGAACAGAATTAGACCATACAGCCTATCAAGTCTCTATGCCATTCAATCATGACTGATTCTCTCCATCCCATTCCCCCTGCCTTCTTCCCATAACCCTTAACCCCCCTTATCAATCAAGAACCTATAAATCTCTCTCTTAAGTACACCCGATGACTTGACCTCCACAGCCCTCTATGGCAACAAATTTCACAGATTCACTACCTCCCTTTCTCAGGTTTAAAGGGACGCCCAATTATTTTGAGACTGTGATCTCGGACTTCCCTATGAATAGAAACATCCTTCACACCTACTCCATCCAGGGCTTCAGTGAGGTCCTCCCACCTTCTTCTGAGCTCTATCAAATACAGGCCTAGAGACATGAAATGCTCCTCATATGTTCAGCATTTTATCCTAGGGATCATTCTTGTAAACCAGGGCCAGCATTTGCTTCCTCCAGACCAAGTTGCACAATACAGTACTTATAATTTCCACACAACACATGAAGTATTACCACAGATAATTTAGCAAACAGCAAAAATATTCCAGAAGACTGACGTTTAGCATAAAGTACATTTAAGACACTAATTAAAAAGTGAACAGTGTAACATTGCTAGCATTGTGAGACCTGGATGCTCTCTCACGGCCTTTATGAATACAGATGAAAGCTTCTGTCCTAAGCGCTGACTATCCATTTCCTTCCGCAGATACTGCCTGACCCACTACATTCCTCCTGCACTTTCCTCTTTTCATTCCAGCATCTGCAGTCACTTGTGTTTTCATAGTTTTTTTTTCCTCTGCTTGTTAATTTCCTATTAATTCTTAAGTGGTTAGAAACATAGAAACAGAGAAAACCTATAGCACAATACAGGCCCTTCGGCCCACAAAGTTGTGCCGAACATGTCCCCACCTTAGAAATTACTAGGGTTATCCATAGCCCTCTATTTTTCTAAGCTTCATGTACCTATCCAGAAGTCTCTTAAAAGACCCTTCGTATCTGCCTCCACCACTGTTGCCGGCAGCCCATTCCACGCACTCACCACTCTGCGTAAAAAGACTTACCCCTGACATCTCCACTGTACCTACTCCCCAGCACCTTAAACCTGTGTCTTCTTGTGGCAGCCATTTCAGCCCTGGGAAAAAGCTTCTGACTATCCACAGATCCATAGAACATTACAGCACAGAAACATGCTTTTTGGCCCTTCTTGGCTGTGCCGAACCATCTTTCTGCCTAGTCCCACTGACCTGCACCTGGACCATATCCCTCCATACACCTCTCATCTATGTACCTGTCCAAGTTTTTCTTAAATGTTAAAAGTGAGCCCGCATTTACCACTTCATCTGGCAGCTCATTGCACATTCCCACCACTCTCTGTATGGAGAAGCCCCCCCCCCACCAATGTTCCCTTCAAACTTTTCCCCCTTCACCCTTAACCCATGTCCTCTGGATTTTTTCTCCCCTAGCCTCAGTCGATAAAAGCCTGCTTGCATTCACCCATCATAGTTTTATATACCTCTATCAAATCTCCCCTCATTCTTCTACGCTCCAGGGAATAAAGTCCTAACCTATTCAACCTTTCTCTGTAACTCAGTTTCTCAAGTCCTGGCCACATCCTTGTAAACCTTCTCTGCACTCTTTCAACCTTATTAATATCCTTCCTGTAATTTGGTGACCAAAACTGTACACAATACTCCAAATTCGGCCTCACCAATGCCTTATACCAGGGGTCCCCAACCTTTTTTGCACTGCAGACCGGTTTAATATTGACAATATTCTTGCGGACCGGCCGATGGTGGGGGGGAGGGGGCGGGCAGGGTGGGTGTTAATCACGACCGGAATATAGGTGATAAGTCACTTATAAGTGGCTAATACACTCAATTTCGTTTCTAAAGGGGTTTATCTAATGAATTTAATATTAAACACAGCGCATATTTTCCTCGCATGAATACAGTGATAAGTCAATTATAACAGTGGTCCCAAACCTCCGGGCCGCGGGCTGATACACTGCCGTGAAGCATGCGGGGTGCAGCGGTGGCCGGAACGCACTCAGCACACCTTTAAGAAAAAAGCCGAAATAAACAAGCTAATTGATTAGGTGCTGCCTGGCACGTAAATGCCGGCCCAGATCAGAGGCAACACAATCAGCAATCGCCTCTGATCTGAGCCGACATTTACGTGCCGGGTGGCATCTAACTAATTAGCTTGTTTATTTTGGCTTTTTTTTCTTAAAGATATGCTGGATGCATTCTGGCCACCGCTGTACCGCTGCATTCTTCGCAGCCCAGAGGCTGGGGACAACTGAATTATAAGTCACTTATAAGTCAATAGCATCATAACATTTTAAGTAACGTTTGGATATTAAACACACAGCGCATATTTTCCTCGTATGAACATATAAAATCATTGCAACACACCAATATCGCTGAATCAGTGGGAGCCCTGGGCTTGTTTCCCTGCAACAACACCGTCCTATGGAGGGGTGATGGGAGACAGTGATACTCGAAGGGGGTTCCTGATGTCCAGTCTATTCCGCAGTTTAGTTTTCGTTGCATTCATTGCAGAAAACTCCGCTTCGCAGCGATATGATGTTGGAAATGGAAGCAACGTTTTCAGTGCTTTCGTGGCTATCTCAGGATATTCACCCTTGACTTTGATCCAGAATGCCGGCAGAGATGTTATGTCAAACATACTTTTCAGCCCACCGTCATTTATTTGCAAGCTCGAGGAGTTGATTTTTTTTCCCGCGCTGACATGGATGATTCACCGGGAACACTCACGAATGGGTCACGGACCTATTCCTTTGCACATCTTGGGTCACTGATGACCTCGAGTGCGTTAAAGTTCAACAGTGGGCATGACAAGGAATGAGGAAAGATGCAGCTGACTCATATCGTTTCATATCACCAAATCATGTTGTTTCCTCGCAGCCCGTAGCCCAGTCGCACATGCTTTGCGGTCCGGTGGTTGGGGACTGCTGCCTTATACAACCTCACCATAACATTCCAACTCTTATACTCAATACTTTGATTTATAAAGGCCAATGTACCAAAAGCTCTCTTTACGACCCTATCTACCGGTGACGCCACTTTTAGGGAATTTTGTATCTGTATTCCAAGATTCTACTGCACTCCTCGGTGCCCTACCATTTACCTTGTATGTTCTACCTTGGTTTGTCCTTCCAAAGTGCAATACGTCACACTTGTCTGAATTAAACTCCATTTTTCAGCCCATTTTTCCAGCTGGTCCAAATCCCTCTGCAAACTTTGAAAACCTTCCTCACTGTCCACTACACCTCCAATCTTTGTATCATCAGCAAATTTGCTGATCCAGTTTACCACATTATCATCTAGATTATTGATATAGATGACAAATAACAATGGACCCAGCACTGATCCCTGTAGCACACCACTAGTCACAGGCCTCCACTCAGAGAAGCAATCCTCCACGTATACCTAGCGACTGAATCTTCCTAACTAACCTCCATGTGGGACCTTATCAAAGGCGTTACTGAAGTCCATGTAGACAACATCAGCCGCCTTCCCTTCATCCACTTTCCTGGTAACCACCTCGAAAAACTCCAACAGATTGGTCAAACATGACCTACCACACACAAAGTCATGTTGACTCTCCCTAATAAGTCCCTGTCTATCCAAATACTTGTAGATCCTATCTCTTAGTACTTCTTCCAATAATTTACCTACTACCGACGTCAAACTTACCGGCCTGTAATTTCCTGGATTACTTTTAGAGCCTTTTTTAAATAACGGAGCAACATGAGCTATCCTCCAATCCTCCAGCACCTCACCCGTAGATACCGATATTTTAAATATATCCGCCAGGGCCCTTGCAATTTCAACACTAGTCTCCTTCAAGGTCTGAGGGAATACCCTGTCAGGTCCTGGGGATTTATCTACTCTGATTTGCCTCAAGATAGCAAGCACCTCCTCCTCCTCAATCTGTATAGGTTCCATGACCTCACTACTTGTTTGCCTTATTTCTACTGACTCCATGCCAGTTTCCTTAGTAAATACAGACACAAAAAACCCATTTAAGATCTCCCCCATTTCTTTTGGTGCCATACATAGCCGACCACTCTGATCTTCAAGAGGACCAATTTTATCCCTTACTATACTTTTGCTCTTAATATACCTGTAGAAGCTGTTTGGATTATTCTTCACCTTGACTGCCAAAGCAACCTCATGTCTTCTTTTAGCCCTCCTGATTTCTTTCTTAAGTTTTTTTTTGCACTTTTTGTATTCCTCAAGCACTTTATTTGCTCCCTGTTTCCTATACATGTCATACATCTCTCTCTTCTTTATCAGAGTTGCAATATCCCTTGAGAACCAAGGTTCCTTATTCTTATTCACTTTGCCTTTAATCCTGACAGGAACGTACAAACTCTGCACTCTCAAAATTTCTCCTCTGAAGGCCTCCCACTTACCAGTCACATCCTTGCCAGAGAACAACCTGTCCCAAACCACACTTCTTAGATCCTTTCTCATTTATTCAAATTTGGCCTTTTTCCAGTTTAGAACCTCAACCTGAGGACCAGACCTATCTTTATCCATGATCAAGTTGAAACTAATGGTGTTATGATCACTGGAACCAAAGTGTTCCCCTTCACACACTTCCGTCACGTGTCCTAACTCGTTTCCTATTAGGAGATCTAATATTGCATCCTCTCTAGTTGGTACCTCTCTATATTCATTTAGAAAACTTTCCTGAACACATTTTACAAACCCTCACCCGTCTAGACCTTTAACAGTATGGGAATCCCAATCAATATGTGGAAATTAAAATCCCCTACTATCACAACTTTATGTTTCCTGCAGTTGTATGCTATCTCTCTGCAGATTGGCTCCTCCAATTCTCGCTGACTATTGGGTGGTCTATAATACAACCCTATTAATGTGGTAACACACATAAAAGTTGCTGGTGAACACAGCAGGCCAGGCAGCCCTGACGAAGGGTCTCGGCCTGAAACGTCGACTGCACCTCTTCCTAGAGATGCTGCCTGGCCTGCTGCGTTCACCAGCAACTTTTATGTGTGTTGCTTGAATTTCCAGCATCTGCAGAATTCCTGTTGTTTGCCCATTAATGTGGTCATACCTTTCCTGTTTCTCAGCTCCACCCATATGGTGTCAGCAGACAAGCCCTCTAATCTGTCCTGCCTGAGCACTGTTGTAACATTTTCCCTGACTAGCAATGCCACCCCACCCCCCAACCCTTCGTTCCTTTGCCTCTATCACATCTGGAACATTGGAACCCTGGAACATTAAGCTGCCAGTCCTGCCCCTCCTGCAGCCAAGTTTCAGTAATGGCTACAATGTCGTAATTCCATGTGTCAATCCACACCCTCAGCTTGTCAGCCTTCCCCACAATACTCCTTGCATTGAAATAGACACACCTCAGAAGATTATTACCACCACACACAACTATTTATGACTTTGCATGAACTTTTAACATCATTTATTTTCACCCCTGCTTCACTATCTGCTCTGGCACTCTGGTTCCCATCCCCCTGCAAATCTAGTTTAAACCCTCCCCAAAAGCACTAACAAACCTCCCTGCAAGGATATTGGTCACTGCCTTGGTGTGGTCAATTATCCAGACGATCAATGCCTCTCATCATTTTATACACCTCTATCAGGTCACCTGTCATCCTCCTTCACTCCAAGGAGAAAAGGCCGAGTTCACTCAACCTGTTTTCAGAAAGGCATGCTCCCTAGTCCAGGCAATATCCTTGTAAATCTGTTCTGCACCCTTTCTATGGTTTCCACATCCTTCCTGTAGTGAGGTGACCAGAACTGAGCACAGTACTCCAAGTGGGGTCCTATATAGCTGCAACATTACCTCTCGGTTCCTAAATCCAATTCCACGATTGATGAAGGCCAATACACCGTATGCCTTCTTAACTATATAACCATATAACAATTACAGCATGGAAACAGGCCATCTCGGCCCTTCTAGTCCGTGCCAAACGCTTATTCTCACCTAGTCCCATCTACCTGTACTCAGCCCATAACCCTCTATTCCTTGCTTGTCCATATACCTATCCAATTTTTTTTTAAATGACAAAATTGAACCTGCCTCTACCACTTCTACTGGAAGTTCGTTCCACACAGCTACCACTCGCTGAGTAAAGAAGTTTCCCCTCATGTTACCCCTAAACTTTTGCCCCTTAACTCTCAACTCATGTCCTCTTGTTTGAATCCCCCCCCCACTCTCAATGGAAAAAGCCATCCACGTCAACTCTATCTATCCCCCTCATAATTTTAAATACCTCTATCAAGTCCCCCCTCAACCTTCTACGCTCCAAAGAATAAAGACCTAACTTGTTCAACCATTCTCTGTAACTTAGGTGCTGAAACTCAGTTAACATTCTAGTAAATCTCCTCTGTACTCTCTCTATTTTGTTGACATCTTTCCTATAATTCGGTGACCAGAACTATACACAATACTCCAAATTTGGCCTCACCAATGCCTTGTACAATTTTAACATTGCATCCCAACTCCTATACTCAATGCTCTGATTTATAAAGCCCAGCATACCAAAAGCTTTCTTCACCACCCTATCCACATGAGATTCCACCTTTAGAGAACTATGCATCATTATTCCTAGATCACTCTGTTCTACCGCATTCCGCAATGCCCTACCATTTACCATGAATGTCCTATTTTGATTAGTCCTACCAAAATGTAGCATCTCACACTTATCAGCATTAAACTCCATCTGCCATCTTTCAGCCCACTCTTCTAACTGGCCTAAATCTCTCTGCAAGCTTTGAAAACCTACTTCATTATCCACGGCGTCACCTATCTTAGTATCATCTGCATACTTACTAATCCAATTTACCACCCCATCATCCAGATCATTAATGTACATGACAAACAACATTGGACCCATTACAGATCCCTGAGGCACATCACTAGTCACTGGCCTCCGACCTGCCAAACAGTTATCCACCACTACTCTCTGGCGTCTCCCATCCAGCCACTGTTGAATCTATTTTACTACTCCAATATTAATACCTAACATTTGAACCTTCCGTGTGGAACCTTGTGAAAGGCCTTACTGAAGTCCATATAGACAACATCCACTGCTTTACCCTCGTCAATTTTCCCCGTAACCTCTTCAAAATATTCAATAAGATTTGTCAAACATGACCTTCCACGCACAAATCCATGTTGATTGTTCCTAATCAGACCCTGTCTATCCAGATAATTGTATATACCATCTCCAAAAATACTTTCCATTAACTTACCCAACACTGACATCAAACATACAGGCCGATAATTGCCAGGTTTACTCTTAGAACCCTTTTTAAACAATGGAACCACATGAGCAATATGCCAATCCTCTGGCACCATCCCTGTTTCTAATGACATTTGAAATATTTCTGTCAGAGCCCCTGCTATTTCTACACTAACTTCCCTCAAGGTCCGAGGGAATATCCTGTCAGGACCCGGAGACTTATCGAATTTTATATTCCTTAAAAGTGCCAGTACTTCCTCTTCTTTAATCATCATAGTTTCCATAACTGCCCTTCTTGTTTCCTTTACCTTACACAATTCAATATCCTTCCCCTCAGTGAATACCAAAGAAAAGAAATTGTTCAAACTCTCCCCCATCTCTTTTGGTTCCGCACATAGCTGTCCACTCTGATTCTCTAAGGGACCAATTTTATCCCTCACTATCCTTTTGCTATTAATGTAACTATAGAAACCCTTTGGATTTATTTTCACCTTACTTGCCAAAGCAACCTCATAGCTTTTCTAATTTATTTCTTAAGATTCTTTTTACATTCTTTATATTCCTCGAGTACCTCACTTACTCCAAGCTGCCTATATTTATTGTAGATCTCTCTCTTTTTCCGAACCAAGTTTCCAATATCCCTTGAAAACCATGGCTCTCTCAAACTCTTAACCTTTACTTTCAACCTAACAGGAACATAAAGATTCTATACCCTCAAAATTTCACCTCCATTGCTCTATTACATCCTTCCTATAAAACAAATTGTCCCAATCCCCTCCTCCTAAATCCTTTTGCATCTCCTCAAAGTTAGCCTTTCTCCAATCAAAAATCTCAACCCTGGGTCCAGTCCTATCCTTCTCCATAATTATATTGAAACTAATGGCATTGTGATCATTGGATCCAAAGTGCTCTCCAACACATACCTCCATCACCTGACCTATCTCATTCCCTAACAAGAGATCCAACACTGCCCCTTCTCTAGAGTCAACCTGCACAGCTGCTTTGAGCGTCCTATGGACTCAGACTCCAAGATCCCTCTGATCCTCCACACTGCCAAGAGTCTTACCATTAATACTATATTCTGCCATCACATTTGACCTACCAAAATGAACCACTTCACACTTTTCTGGGTTGAACTCCACCTGCCACTTCTCAGCCCAGTTTTGCATCCTATCAATGTCCCACTGTAACCTGTGAGAGCCGTCCACACTATCCACAACACCCCCAACCTTTGTGTCATCAGTAAACTTACTAACTCATCCCTCCACTTCCTCATCCCGGTAATTTATAAATATCACAAAGAGTCAGGGTCCCAGAACACTGGTCACCGACCTCCATGCGGAATATGACCTGTCTACAACCACTCTTTGCCTTCTGTGGGACAGTCCTTCTCTGGATCCACAAAGCAATGTCCCCTTGGATCCCATGCCTCCTTACTTTCTCAATAAGCCTTGCATGGGGTACCTTATCAAATGCCTCACTGAAATCCATATACACTACATCTACTGCTCTACCATCATCAATGTGTTTAGTCACATCCCCAAAAAATTCAATCAGGCTCGTAAGGCACGACCTGCCCTTAACAAAGCCATGCTGACTATTCCTAATCATATTATACCTCTCCAAATGTTCATAAATCCTGCCTCTCAGGATCTTCTCCATCAACTTACCAACCACTGAAGACTCACTGGTCTACAATTTTCTGGGCTATCCCTACTCCCTTTCTTGAATTAGGGAACAACATTTGCAACCCTCCAATCCTCCGGAACCTCTCCCGTCCCCATTGATGATGCAAAGATCATCGCCAGAGGCTCAGCAATCTCCTCCCTTGCCTCCCACAGTAGCCTGGGGTACATCTCATCCAGTCCCGGTGACTTATCCAACTTGATGCTTTCCAAAACCTCCAGCACATCCTCTTTCTTAATATCTACATGTTCAAGTTTTTTAGTCCACTGCAAGTCATCACTACAATCACTAAGATCCTTTACCATAGTGAATACTGAAGTAAGGTATTCATTAAGTACGTCGCTATTTCCTCCGATTCCATACACACTTTCCCACTGTCACACTTGATAGGTCCTATTCTTTCATGTCTTATCCTCTTGCTCTTCACATACTTGTAGAATGCCTTGGGGTTTTCCTTAATCCTACCCCCCCAAGGCCTTCTCATGGCCCCTTCTGGCTCTCCTAATTTCCTTCTTGAGCTACTTCCTATTAGCCATATAATCTTCTAGATCTCTAACATTACCTAGCTCTCTGAAACTTTTGTAAGTTTTTCTTTTCTTCTTGACTAGATTTACTACAGCCTTTGTCCACCACAGTTCCTGTACCCTATGTTACGTACCCCATAACTGGGTTGCCAAACCAGCAGAAATGGACCACTTAGTTGGAGTCTGGATTACTGGAACTAAGGATGTTTTATTAAAGAAATAAGTAACACAGTACTCTAATCGTAAGGTAATCTAATTGCAACAGGTTAGCAATGATAAAACACACATGTACACAGAACTAGGGTAATAGGAATCAAACAAGCTCTATCGCAGTCTAGGGGTAAAACGTTCAGTCTCATGTGACGCAGAGTTCAGTTCAGCTTAGTACAGTTCGCAGTAATCACTGTTGTGCCGTTGGGGAGAGAGAGAGGGGGAATGCAAATTTCGATTCAGACAGACCTTTGGTGTTCCTCGCAGTTAGCTTTCGGGTGAGCCCTTTTAATGTCGTCTGAGGTCACCGACTGTGACCCCTCCATTCCGGATACGATCGTTCTTCCGCGGTGAACCCGGCACCCAGGCAAGGGCGGACACACACACCAGGTTTCCGCCAATCGTACCTTTTCACCCTGTGCGTCTATGGTCGGTCCCGCGACCAGACCTCCAAACTCCCACCAACTTGTGGGGGCACACCGCACTTCCAGGGTCTCGTTAACTCGTGATCTCGTGGTGTCTGTCGTGCCTTAGCAAACCTGTTCCTTTTATCCTCCTGCTGGGGTATCGCCTGTCCATCAAACTTCAAACAGTTCAGGTTCAAAGCAACTGGTCTGTCAGTACTCGGAACTGTGTCTCTTTTCATTAATCTCTCTCCTCTCTCATTAACATTTTGAACGTTTCTCCCTTTGTCTCTCTTATCTCTCTCATCAGCATCAATCTTCTGACAACTTGGTTTTTTTCGTCACACCTACCATAACTTCCCTGTCTCATTGGAACATACCTATGCAGAACTCCACACAAATATCCCCTGAACATTTGCACATTTCTTCTATACCTTACCCTGAGAACATCTGTTCCCAATTGAAGCTTCCAAGTTCCTGCCTGATAGCCTCATAATTCCCCTTACTCCAATTAAACTTTTCTAACTTGTCTGTTCCTATCTCTCTCCAATGCTATTGTAAAGGAGATAAAATTATGTTCACTATCTCCAAAATGCTCTCCCACTGAGAGATCTGGCACCTGACCGGTTTCATTTCCCAGTACCAAATCAAGTACAGTCTCTCCTCTTGTAGGCTTATCTACATATTGTGTCAAGAAACCTTCCTGAACACACCTAACAAACCCCACCCCATCTAAACCCCTTGCTCTAGGGAGATGCCAATCGATATTTGGGAAATTAAAATCTCCCACCACGACAACTCTTTTATTATTACACCTTTCCAGGATCTGTTTCCCTATCTGCTCCTCAATATCCCTGTTACTATTGGGCAGCCTATAAAAAACACCGAGTAGAGTTATTAATCCCTTCCTGTTCCTAACCTCCACCCACAGAGACTCCATAGACAATCCCTCCATGACTTCCACCTTTTCTGCAGCCGTGACACTATCTCTGACCAATAGTGCTACGCCCCCATTTCTTTTGCCTCCCTCCCTGTCCTTTCTGAACATCTAAAACCCAGCACTTGAAGTAACCATTCCTGTCCCTGAGCCATCCAAGTCTCTGTAATGGCTACCATATCATAGCTTCAAGTACTGATCCACATTCTAAGCTCATCCGCTTTGTTCACAATACTCCTTGTGTTAAAATAGACACATCTCAAACCGTCGGTCTGAACGCATCCCTTCTCCATCACCTGCCTATCCTCCCTCACACACTGTCTCCAAGCTTTCTCTATTTGTGAGCCAACCGCCTCTTCCCCAGTCTCTTCAGTTCAGTTCCCACCCCCCAACAATTCTAGTTTAAACTCGCCCCACTAGCCTTAGCAAACCTCCCCGCCAGGATATTGGTCCCCCTGGGATTCAAGTGCAACCCGTCGTTTTTGTACAGGTCACACCTGCCCCAAAAGAGGTCCCAATGATCCAGAATGATGATCACTATCTCCAGTTCCTATTCAAGTCAAGGGTAGATATTCTGTAGTTCCCATTCAGAACTGATTGCGTACTTGATAACCCTGATCAAAAGCAATCATATTATACCAGTTTGGCTCCTGTAATACAAATAGTGTCCCTAATTTATTAATTGTGTTCAAGATTTTTCTTTGACTGGAGAAGATTATAAGATTATTTTAATCTAAACCTATAGTATCTTGAACTTAGTTTTCTTTTAAGGCAGTATTATATTTCTGCCTCTGTTCTTACTTGTTCCCCTCCTCCCACTTTCTAACTCTGACTTCTCATCCTTTTTTCTCCAGTCATGCTGAAGGGTCTCGGCCCAAAACGCCGACTATACTCTTTTCCATCCTGGCCTGCTGAGTTCCTCCAGCATCTTGTGTATTATTTGTTCAGCTGTTTTCGTGCTATTTTGTGAGCAGATTATTCATTTTCCTGGACAGTGTTCAAAAGTTCAAAGTACATTTATTATCAAAGTAAGAATGTGGTATCACCCTTGAGTTTATTTGAACAACTTTTATACAACTCATTTATTTGTGCATGCAATTTTCAACATTTTATTACACAAATACCAGCTTATCTCATTTACTGTAGGATACACTTTGCTGGTTATCAAGTACCCAATCAATATTCTACCATGCATCATATGCCTCTATTTCACAACTCCAGACATTTCTATAATGAGTAGTTAAAACTTCTCAAGGCATCTCTAGCCCCAGCCTAGCCACCATCATATATACAGAAAGGTGCCAGAAACAGACCAACTATATCATAAAGGATCCCATCCATCCTATTCAAGGACTGAGTGTCCTACTCCCATCAAGGCTGTCACTGAGTGTCACTCCCATCAGTGGCTACACAGTATCCACGCCAGGACCACCAGACTCAAAAACAGTTAACTTCCCCCCCAAAGTAAGGTTGATTAACACCTCCACCCAATGACCTACCCCGGCACCCCTCACCACCACTGCATACACATCATATAACCATATAACCAACAATTACAGCACGGAAACAGGCCATCTTGGCCCTTCTAGTCCATGCCGAACTCTTACCCTATCTTAGTCCCACCAACCTGCACTCAGCCCATAACCCTCCATTCCTTTCCTGTCCATATATCTATCAAGTTTAACTTTAAACGACCACATAGAACCTGCCTCAACCACTTCTGCTGGAAGCTCATTCCACACAGCTACCACTCTCTGAGTAAAGAAGTTCCCCCTCATGTTACCCCTAAACTTTTGTCCTCTAATTCTCAACCCATGTCCTCTTGTTTGAATCTTCCCCACTCTCAATGGAAAAAATCTAACCACGTCAACTCTATCAATCCCTCTCATAATTTTAAACACCTCTGTCAAGTCCCCCCTCAACCTTCTACGCTCCAAAGAATAAAGACCTAACTTGTTCAACCTTTCTCTTTAACTTAGGAGGTGAAACCCAGGCAACATTTTAGTAAACCTCCTCTGTATTCTCTCAATTTTATTGACATCTTTCCTATAATTCAGTGACCAGAACTGTACACAAATACTCCAGATTACCAATGCCCTATACAAATTCAACATTACATTCCAACTCCTACACTCAGTGCTCTGATTAATAAAAGCCAGCAAACCAAAAGCTTTCTTCACCACCCTATCCACATGAGATTCCATCTTCAGGGGACTATGCACCATTATTCCTAGATCTGTCTGTTCTAAAGCATTCTTTAATGCCCTACCATTTACCATGTATGTCCTATTTTGATTAGTTCTACCAAAATGTAGCACCTCACATTTATCAGCATTAAACTCCATCTGCCATCTTTCAGCCCACTCTTCTAACTGGCCTAAATCTCTCTGCAAGCTTTGAAAACCTACCTCATCATCCACAACACCACCTTAGTATCATCTGCATACTTACTAATCCAATTTACCACCCCATCATCCAGATCATTCGTATATATGACAAACAACATTAGACCCAGTATAGATCCCTGAGGCACACCGATACACACCGTCCTCCAATCTGACACACAGTTATCCATCACTACTATCTGGCGTCTCCCATCTAGCCACTGCTGAATCCATTTTACTACTTCCATATTAATGCCTAAGGATTGAACCTTCAACCTTCCGTGTGGAACCTTGTCAAAGGCCTTACTGAAGTCCATATAGACAACATCCACTGGTTTACCCTCGATAACTTTCCTAGTAACCTCTTCAAAAAATTCAGTAAGATTTGTCAAACATGACCTTCCATGCACAAATCCACGTTGACAGTTCCTAATCAGACCCTGTCTATCCAGAAAATTATATATACCATCTCTAAGAATACTTTCCATTAACTTACCCAACACTGACATCAAACATACAGGCCGATAATTGCCAGGTTTACTCTTAGAACCCTTTTTAAACAATGGAACCACATGAGTAATACGCCAATCCTCCGGCACCATTCCCGTTTCTAATGACATTTGAAATATTTCTGTCAGAGCCCCTGCTATTTCTACACTAACTTCCCTCAAAGTCCTAGGGAATATCCTGTCCGGACCCGGAGACTTATCCACTTTTATATTCCTTAAAAGTGCCAGTACTTCCTCTTATTTAATTGTCATACTTTCCATAACTACCCTACTTGTTTCCTTTACCTTACACAATTCAATATCCTTCTCCTTAGTGAATACCAAAGAAAAGAAATTGTTCAAAATCTCCCCCTTCTCTTTTGGCTCCACACATAGCTGTCCACTCTGATTCTCTAAGGGACCAATTTTATCCCTCACTATCCTTTTGCCACTAGCATAACTGTAGAAACCCTTTGGATTTATTTTCACCTTACTTGCCAAAGCAGCCTCGTATCTTCTTCTAGCTTTTCTAATTTCTTTCTTAAGATTCTTTTTACATTCTTTATATTCCTCGAGTACCTCATTAACTCCAAGCTGCCTATATTTATTGAAGATCCCTCTCTTTTTTCTGAACCAAGTTTCTACTATCTCTTGAAAACCATGGCTCTCTCAAACTTTTAACCTTTCCTTTCAACCTAACAGGAACATAAAGATTCTGAACCCTCAAAATTTCACCTTTAAATGACCTCCATTTTTCTGTTACATCCTTCCCATAAAACAATTTTTCTCAATCCACTCCTTCTAAATCCTTTCACATCTCCTCAAAGTTAGCCTTTCTCCAATCAAAAATTTCAATCCTAGGTCCAGTCCTATCCTTCTCCATAATTACATTGAAACTAATTGTATTGTGATCACTGGACCCGAAGTGCTCCCCAACAAATACCTCCGTCACCTACCCTGTCTCATTCCCTAACAGGAGATCCAACACTACCCCTTCTCTAGTTGGTACCTCTATGTATTGCTTCAAAAAACTATCTTGCACACATTTTACAAACTCCAAACCATCCAGCCCTTTTACAGAATGAGCTTCCCAGTCTATGTGTGGAAAATTAAAATCTCCCACAATCACAACCTTGTGCTTACTACAAATATCTGCTATCTCCTTACAAATTTGCTCCTCCAGTTCTCGATTCCCATTAGGTGGTCTATAATACACCCCTATAAGCATTACTACACCTTTCCCATTCCTCAATTCCACCCAAATAGCCTCCCTAGACGAGTTTACTAATCTATCCTGCCAGAGCACCGCTGTTATATAATCTCTGACAAGCAATGCAACACCTCCCCCTCTTGCCCCTCCTACTCTATCACACCTGAAGCAACGAAATCCTGGAATATTTAGTTGCCAATCACACCCCTCCTGCAACCACGTTTCACTAATAGCTACAACATCGTATTTCCAGGTATCAATCCATGCTGTAAGCTCATCCACCTTTCTTACAATGCTCCTAGCATTAAAATAGATGCATTTAAGAAACTCTCCACCTCCCACTCTCTGTTTATCCTTAATTGAGCAAACAAATTTGTTATCTTCTTCTTCTTTTTCCCCTACATCAACCTCCCCTCTCCTAGTCTCCTTAATTTGATTCCCTTCCCCCAACCATTTTAGTTTAAAGTCACCTCAGTAGCCCTCGCAAATCTCCCTGCCAGAATATTGGTCCCCCTAGGATTCAAATGCAACCCGTCCCCTTTGTACAGGTCACGCCTGCGCCAATAGTGATCCCAATGATCCAAAAACCTGAATCCCTGCCCCTTGCTCCAATCCCTCAGCCACGCATTTATCCTACATCTCATTGCATTCCTACTCTCACTGTCGCGTAGCACAAGCAGTAATCCTGAGATTACTACCTTTGTCGTCCTTTTTCTCAACTCCCTTCCTAACTCCCTATATTCTTCTTTCAGGACCTCTCCCCTTTTCCAACCTATGTCATTGGTACTTATATGTACCACGCCCTTTGGCTCCTCTCCCTCCCACTTCAAGATCTCTTGGACGCGATCAGAAACATCACGGACCCTGGCACCAGGGAGGCAAACTACCATCCGGGTCTCCTGACTTCATCCACAGAATCATCTATCTGACTCCCTAACTATTGAGTCCCCTATTACTACTGCCCTCCTCTTTTGTTCCCCATCCTTCTTAGCTGCAGGGCTGGACTCTGTGTCGGAGGCACGGCCAGTGTTGCTTCCCCCAGGTATGCTGTCCCCCCCAGCAGTACTCAAACAAGGGGCACAGCCACAGCCACAGGGGTACTCTCTATTACTTTATTCTTCCTATTCCCCCTCCTAACCTTGACCCACTTGTCTGCCTCCCATGGCCCTGGTGTGACCACCTGCCTGTAACTTCTCTCTATCAACTCCTCACTCTCCCTGATAAGACGAAGGTCAGTGAGCTGCAGCTCCAGTTCCCTAACGCGGTCTCTTAGGTGCTGCATCTCGACGCACCTGGCACAGACGTGGACGTCCAGGAGGCTGGGAGACTCCACTACCTCCCACATCCGGCACTGAGAACAACAAGCTGCCCTCACACTCATACTTCCCCCTCTCCTCAAATAACAGTGAAAAAAAAAATGAATAACCAAACCCTCTTCGCCTCGCCCGTTTCCGCCTAAGCCTGTTTAGCCAAAGCCCTTAAGCCTTCACTCTGCTCCCGGCTCACTCCGTAGCCCGCAAACTACGCTGCCCGCTATACAAGGCTGTGTTCCTTTTAAATCTTCCTCGTTTCCCTCCACGACGTCACACGCCTGCGCAGTCCTGACTCTCTTGACGCCTATGAAAAAAACCGAAAAATTTAAAAAAGGCTTCCTCCACACTCCCACTGCGAATCTCAGTCTTCCTTCTCCCAATTCTAGCGTCACTTTATGGATATATGATCAGTCTATGTATATAAGAGTTACTTATACATTCTGTTTTATAGGATTGCTTTTATATTTATAGTTTAACTTTGTTTTTTATAGTGTTCTTTATGCTTACTTTTTATGCTGCCTTGGATCTGGAGTAACAATTATTTTGTTTTCTTATACACTTGTCCACTGAACAATCTTGAGTATCGTGCAGCCCTTTCCCAAGAGATACTTCAGGAAAATTTTCTACCATTCTGTGCTAGTGCAATTGCTTCTGGTTATGTCTTTAATCACGCACTAATATCTCAAGGGAATTATTAAACTTAATAATAATTTCTCAAAAGAAATAACGGAAACTAACAGTACCCTTCCTTTACAGAGATCAGAAGTCCTCTGAGTCTCTGAGGTGAAGATAAGAACAGTTGAGTAATTGATGTGGTGAGTTAAGGGACCTGTTTGTGAAGTATAAGGCTCTGTGACTTGATAGCATTTTCTCTGTTGGACAAATTCAAGTTTAGTTGTCATACAACCATAACAAATCCCCGTTAACACAGTCAAACAAAACAACAGTACTCCGGGGCCAAATACAAAACACAATACCAACAGTCGCACACAGCACAAAGCACGCATAGCACATAAAGATGTCAGTAAGATACAGCCATGCAAAAAATATGTATATATGTAGTCCAGACCCTGAGTTCATCAATCCTGCAGAAATCTTCTATCAACCACAATAGAGCTGGTCTTCTGCTGAGCGAATATTGGGGGCAGCATGGACTCCTGCTTGGATGCCGTGTCGCAATGAGAATGAAACCAGGAGTGAAAGGCTTAATGTATGAGGAACGTTTGATGTCTCTAGGCTTGTACTCACCGGAGTTTTGAAGAACTGGAGGGTGAGGGGAATCTCATTGAAACCTTGAAAGGTTAAGGCAGAGAGGATGTTGAGAGGATATTTCCAATAGTGGGACTGTGTACGACCTGTACAAAAAGGACAGATTACACCTGAACCCAAAGGGGTCCAATATCCTAGCAGGTAGGTTTAATAAAGCTGTTAGGAGGGTTTAAAGTCATTTGGCAGGGGAATGGGAACCGGAGTGATAAGGCCGCGGAAGGAGAAAAAAGAAATAAGTCAAAGATAGTGTGCAACAGAGATGATAGAAAGGACAGGCCGGAGATGAGGCATAATGACAGCCAGTGGGATGAGTTACAGGGCAATAGATGCATGGTGCAGTTAAAACAAAAAGCAACAAATACTGGACTGAAAGTGTTATATTAGAATGCACACAGCATAAGAAATAAAATGGACAATCTTGAAATTCAGCTGTATGATGTTGTGGCCATCTCTGAAACTTGGCTAAAGCATGGCTGCCATTGGGAGCTGAATGTCCAAGGATATACGGTGATTCAAAAGATAGGTTAGTAGGCAGAGGTGGTGGTGTGGCCCTATGTATAAGAAATGATATTAAATTGTTAGAAAGGGATGACATAGGATCGGAAGGTGCAGAGTCTCTCTGGGTTGAGTTAAGAAATGACAAGGGTAAAAGGACCCTAATGGCAGTTGTATACAGGCCTCCAAATAGCTGGGATGTGGATTACAAATTACAGCGGGAGATAGAAAAGGTATCTCAGAAGGGTAATGTCATGATAATTGTTGGGGATTTTAAATGAAAGTGGATTAGGAAAACCAGGCCAGTACTGAACCTCAAGAGAGAGAATTTGTAGAATGTCTACGGGATGGCTTTTTAGAACAGCTTGTCGTTGAGCACAATCGGCTGTGCTGGATTGGGTGTTCTGCAATGATCCGGAGGTGATAAGAGAGCTTAAGGTTAAGGAACCCTTAGGGAACAGTGATCACGATATGATCGAGTTCACTTTGAAATTTGAGAAGGAGAAACTAAAATTTGATGTGTTGCTATTCCAGTGAAATAAAGAAAATTACAATGGCATGAGAAGGGAACTGACCAAAGTTGACTGGAAAGGGACACTAGCAGGAAGGACAACAAAGCAGCAATGGATGGAGATTCTGCGAAAAATGAGGGAAGTGTAAGACAGCTATATTCCAATTAAGAAGAAATTTTCGAATAGAAGAAGGACACTACCATGGCCAACAAGTGAAGTCAGAGCCAAAGTAAAAGCAAAAGAGAGGGCATATAAGGAAGCCAAAGCTAGTGGGAAGGTAGAAGATTCAGAAGGTTTTAAAAACTTGCAGGAGGAAACTAAAAAGGTCATTAGGAAGAAAAAGATGAAATATGGTAGAAAGCTAGCGACTAATATCAAAGAAGATACTAGAAGGTTTTTTAAGCATATAAAGGGTAAAAGAGAGTTGAGGGTAGATATAAGACCAATAGAAAATGACGCTGGAGGTATTGTAATGAGAGACGCAGAGATGGCAGAGGAACTGAATGCATATTTTGCATCAGTCTTCACAGTGGAAGACATCTGCAGTATTTTGGACATTCAAGAGTGTCAGGGATGTGAAGTATGTGCAGTGAAAATTACGGCTCAGAAGGTGCTCAGGAAGCTTAATGGTCTGAGGATGGATAAAGCTCCTGGACCTGATGGAATGTACCCTTGGGTTCTGAAGGAAGTAGCTGGAGAGATTGCAGAGGCATTAACAATGATCTTTCAAGAATTGATAGATTCTAGCATTGTGCCGGGTGACTGGAAAATTGCAAATGTTACTCCACTATTTAAAAAGGGTAGGGGGCAGCAGAAAGGAAACTATAGACCTGTTAGCCTGACATCAGTGGTTGGAAAGTTGTTAGATTCGATTGTTAGGGATGAGATTACGGAGTACCTGGAGGCACACGGCAAGATAGGCCAAAACCAGCATGGTTTCCTGAAAGGAAAATCCTGCCCGACAAACCTACTGCAATTTTTTGAGGAAATTACAAGCAGGGTAGACAAAGGAGATGCAGTAGATGTGGTGTACTTGGATTTTGACAAGGTGCCGCACATGAGGCTGCTTAGCAAAATAAGGGCCGATAGAATTACAGGGAAGTTACTAGCATGGGTGGAGCATTGACTGATCGGTAGAAAACAGTGATTGGGAATAAAGGGATCCTATTCTGGCTGGCTGCCATTTACCAGCGGAGTTCCACAGAGGTCGGTGTTGGGACCGCTGCTTTTTACAATATATGGGAATGATTTGGACTATGGGATTAATGGATTTATGGCTAAATTTGCCGATGATACAAAGATAGATGGAGGAATGGGTAGTGTTGAGGAAACAGAGAGCCTGCAGAGAGACAGATAGTTTAGGAGAACGGGCAAAGAAGTGGCAAACGAAATATAACGTTGGAAAGTGTATGGTCATGCACTTTGGTGGAAGAAATAAACAGGTGGACTATTATTTAGATGGGGAGAGAATTCAAAATGCAGAGGTGCAAAGGGACTTGGGAGTCCTTGTGCAGGATACCATAAAGGTTAACCTCCAGATTGGGTCGGTGGTGAAGAAGGCGAATGCAATGTTGGCATTCATATCTAGAGGTATAGAATATAGATTAAATTAGATTATGAGAACACTCAGTCCTCTTTTATTGTCATTTAGAAATGCATACATGCATTAAGAAATGATACAATGTTTCTCCAGAGTGATATCACAGAAAAACAGGACAAACCAAAGACTAACACTGACGAACCACATAATTATAACATATAGTTACAACAGTGCAAAGCAATACCATAATTTGATGAAGAACAAACCATGGGCATGGTAAAAAGAACGTCTCAAAGTCCCCAAGTCGATCGACTCCCGAGTCCCCGATTGCAGGCGGCAAAAGGAAGAAACTCCCTGCCATAAACCTCCAGGCACTGTCAACTTGCCGATGCCTTGGAAGCAGCCGACCACAGCAGACACTGAGTCCATCCATCCGAAAACTTCGAGCCTCCAACCAGCCTCTCCGATACAGTCTCCTGAGCGCCATCCTCTGCCAAGCGCCTTCGACCTCACCCCGGCCGCTGAAACAAGCAAAGCCGAGGATTTGGGGCCTTCTGCTGCGGAGATTCCGGTTACCACACAGTAGCAGCGGCAGCGAAGCGGGCATTTCAGAAGTTTTCCAGATGTTCCTCCGTACTCTCATGTCTGTCTCCATCAAATCAGAATTGTGCACAGTCCCTTACTTGACAGATTACAGATATTCATCACCGGAGAGGCCGCACACGCTGCCGTCGCGCCGCCATCTTCTCTTCCTCCAGGGATGTAATGTTGAGGCGCTATAAGGCACTCGTGAAACCACACTTGGAGTATTGTGTACAGTTTTCGGCTCCTTACTTTAGAAAGGATATACTAACATTGGAGAGGGTTCAGAGAAGATTCATGAGAATGTTTCCAGGAATGAAAGGGTTACCGTATGAGGAATGTCTGGCAACTCATGGGCTGGATTCCCTGGAACTCAGGAGAATGAACAGGGATCTTATAGAAACATTCTGAACGTTAAAAGGCCTGAACAGTTTAGATATGGCCAAGTTATTTCTCATGGTAGGGAAGTCTAGGACAAGAGGTCATGACTTCAGGATTGAAGTACATCCATTTAGAACAGACGTGGAGAAATGGCTTTAGTCAGAGGGTGGTAAATCTGTGGAATTTGTTGCCATGAGCGGCTGTGCAGGCCAAGTCATTGGGTGTATTTAAGGCAGAGATAGATAGGGTCTTGATTAGCCAGGACATCAAAGGGTATGGGGAGAAGGTAGAGGAGTGGGGATGACTGGAAAAATTGGATCAGCCCATGATTGAATGGCGGAACAGACTCGATGGGCCAAATGGCCTACTCTGCTCCTATATCTTATAGTCTAGGACCAGAGGGCACAGTCTCAGAATACAAGGACGTCCATTTAGAACAGAGATAAGGAGGAATTTCTTTAGCCAGAGGGTGGTGAATCCATGGAATTCATTGCCATGGACAGCTGTGGAGGCCAAGTTATTGAGTATATTTAATGCAAAGTTAGTAAGGGTGTCAAAGGTGAATGGAATTGAGAGGGATAATAAATCAGCCATGATGGAATGATGGAGTAGAGCTGATGGTTCAGATGGCATAATTCTGCCCCTGTGTAGTCCAGACTTTGGACTATATCATCCCACAGGACCTAAACTATCTTTTTCTTCCTCCCTCATGTCTGAATGATGACATAAATTACTTTTACTTTTACATGTCAGCAAGTTTACACAAGCTCGTTTCTGTTTGTTTTATCTGTGTCTCTGTGCGATGATATCTTTAACACCGGTCACTCGATGCTGAGGATGTTCTACGAGTCTGTGGTGGCCAGTGTGATCGTGTTTGCTGTTGTGTGCTGGGGCAGCAGGCTGAGGGTAGCAGACACCAACAGAATCAACAAACTCATTCGTAAGACCAGTGATGTTGTGGGGTTGGAACTGGACTCTCTGACGGTGGTGCCTGAAAAGAGGTTGCTGTCCAAGTTGCATGCCATCTTGGACAATTGCTCCCGTCCACTACATAATGGACTGGTTGGGCACAGGAGTACATTCAGCCAGAGACTCATTCCACCGAGATGCAGCACAGAGCGTCATAGGAAGTCATTCCTGCCTGTGGCCATCAAACTTTACAACTCCTCCCTTGGAGGGTCAGACACCCTGAGCTAATAGACTGGTCCTGGACTTACTTCCTGCACAATTTACATATTACTATTTAATTATCTATGGTGCAACTGTAACAAAAACAGGATCAATAAAGTATGACTATGACTTCTCATAAAGTTTGCAGCTCAGCTAAGAAATTTGGAAGTAGAGTTTACAGGAAAGAAAATTATTTTCAGCAGAACAATTGACTTCATGTAGCAGATGTGGCAATCTCTTCAGTCAAAAGATCAATCAAAAAAGAACAGCAAGAAATGTCGATGTCAGCAGTGAGCAGCAATTATTTCCTCCTAGGCTCCTTGCTTTTTCTTGGTCACAGAGATTCATTAAGCAATCAGCCCAACCAATTTACCTGACTGTATGTTGCTCAGATTTCCAGCATCTGCAGATTTTCTCTTGTTTGTACCTAACTGAAATTGTCCCATTTGCCTATCAACCTTTGCATTAAATATACTCAATAACTTGGCCTCCACAGCTGTCTGTGGCAATGAATTCCACAGATTCACCACCCTCTGGCTAAAGAAACCATGGGTTCCCAACCAATTTTTTTAATGCCATTGAGCCTTACCACTAAATGAGGGGTCTGTGGAGCGCAGGTTGGGAACCCCCGCTCTAAACCTTTCCTATCTTGTACCTGTCTAAATGTCCTTTAAACGTTTTCATTGTATCCACCTCTACCACTTCCTGACAGCACATTCCATATATTCACCACCCTGTGTGTGAAAACCTTGCCCCTCAGGTCTGTGTTAAAATCTATCCCCTCTCACTTAAAATCTACATCCCCTAGTTTTGGACTCCCCTTACTTACTGCCCATTACACCGCCGGCATTTAGGGCAGCAATGAAGTTCCTCCATCTCTGGTTGTTTTCAGGGCTTCCTTCACCACGTCAGTAGCTTCCTATCAGTCTTCACTACTGTCAGTCATGCAAGTCCTGGGTAGAGGTTCAGGAATACCCTCGCACTTAGATATAGAAGGATTCTTCATTGCTGTTTCCAGTACAATTTTGTTTTACCATTCAGGGTTATTAGCCCTGAGCTGATCCCCCTAACTTGGAGGATTGGTGGGCCACGCTTAGTCTGTCCTCTACCCTTTGATCTATTTGGCATGGGTGACCCTACCAAGAGCTAAAGCATAAAGCCCTGTATCCAGCCAACATAGATCTCCAGGTCATTGAGGCACACAAGCCTCCAAACCCAATGACAAGGTTGTGGTCCTCTTGGAGGTTAGACTCCCCTACAGTGGAAAAAAGACTGATCCTCCTTAAGAATCCTCATTCTCCTTCGCCCCATGGAAAACAGTCCCAATCTGTTCACATAATCCAAGCCCTCAGTAAGCTAGGGCTGGCATGAGTTCCACCTTCATGTTATTAGCATGCTGCTGGGTTTTTACCCTTCATGCTTAAAGACAGATGATGCACTTCAGGATGTTGACTAATGTTCCTAGCCAGCATTTTCCTCCATAATTTAACCTATATGTAAGCAAAAACAAATCATTATGTTGTTTGATTGTCACTTCCTGCTGCTTTCAACATAGCACCACATCCCTCCCATTGTTTAAAAACTACATTAGTCACAGAAGACTTAAAAAGATCATTTTAAAAAATGGGACTAGGAAGGGAGAATCTCAATAAACCAAAGTGCTTTCTAAATTGTAGCCAAATCCTCAAAGTATGTTTGACTACCACATTTTCAGTTACCTTACTTAAGGATAAAGGAAGTGAAGATCCCAAAAGAGAGATAATAGAAAATTTATTAACTGAGTTAGCTTGTAAAGAAACTCACCCGCGACGGTCCTCATGGTTATTATAACCAAAACATGAGATTCCATATATTAGCTGCCCAGTAATAAAAACTAAAATTTGGTAAAGCTAAACCTCCATTCTTTTTAACTTTCTGGAGATGGACTTTATTCAATCGAGGACGTTTATTTTTCCATATATAGGAGGATAAGATAGAGTCCAAAGAGTCAAAAAAGGATTTAGGAATAAAAATGGGTAAAGCCTGAAAGAGGTATGTAAATTTAGGTAAAACATTCATCTTAATAGAATTAATTTGACCAATGTGTGGGCACGTGGCCAGGTGGTTAAGGCATTCAACTAGCAACCTGAAGGTCGTGTGTTCGAGCCCCAGCCGAGGCAGCGTGTTGTGTCATTGAGCAAGGTACTTAACCACACAGTTCTCTGCGACGACACTGGTGCCAAGCTATATTGGCCCTTGCCCTTCCCTTGGACAACATCGGTGTCGTGGAGAGGGGAGACTTGCAACTGCCGGTCTTCCATACAACCTTGCCCAGGCCTGCACCCTGGAGAGTGAAGACTTTCCAGGCGCAGATCCATGGTCTCGCAAGACTAACGGATGTCTTAAAATTCGACCAATCAATGATAACTAAAGGGGCGACCAATTTGATAGTGTTCTTTTTATATAATTTAATAAAGTAAGAAAATTTTCATTAAATAGGTATTTATAATTCTTAGTAATTGTTACACCCAAATAAGCGAATTGGTTTCTCAATGGGAAGGATTGGGTGGGCATTACATGTTTCCAGGATCTGTTTGTGGAGGAAGTCTTTCTTCGTTCGAACAATTGTCAACTAACTATAGTCGACCAAAAGCCCATTTTTGTCAGTACTTACAAATTAGAGATTTTCTGCGATCTCAATTATATACATTTCCAAATAGCTCTGATAAGAATGTATCAGATGAAATTCTTAATAGGAAATCATTTTATAATGGTTCAATATCCAATATTTATATGTTATTGGGAATGAGAAATGATTCTTTAGACAAAATCAAAACTCTTTGGGAACAAGATTTACAGACTTCAATTTCTGAAGAAACTTGGAATGAAATTTTTTAATTGGTTAATACTTCATCGTTATGTGCTCGTTATTCCCTCCTACAATTTAAAGTGGTTCATAGGGCTTATATGACCAAGGATAAGTTATCTCGTTTTTATATGGATATATCTCCCTACTGCGATAGGTGTAACAATGGAGAAGCTTCATTTATTCATATGTTTTGGACATGTCCAGGTCTTGGAAAATATTGGGAGGAAGTATTCCAAACTTTTTCTGTATACTTTAAAGTAAATTTTAAGCCTAATCCTTTGACTGCCCTATTTGGTATTGTTGGAAGGAAAGATAACACCTTGAAGACATCTGATTTGCACATTCTGTCTTTTATCACTCTTACAGCTAGGAGGGCGCTTTTGTTTAAATGGAAGGATGCTGTTCTGCCTAATCATGCTCAGTGGTTACGGGATGTTGCGGCATGCCTAAATTTAGAAAAAAATCGTTGTTCAATTTCTGAACCTAACCAAGATTTTCAAAATTTGTGGGGGCCGTTTTTAAATTATTTTCATAATCTGACTTCTCGTTAAAGTATAGGTTAGTTAATAGCATATTTTATTATCTGATAAGGTTTTTTTTTCTTTTTTTTTCCCCAAACAGCTTCGACTTCAGTAGTTGGTATAAATTATTTTTTATAAAATTGTTTATATTCTAATATACGAATTAATCTAATCTATATGAATATAGAGTAAGGAGTTCGTTAATGTGATTCAATATACTGTATCTGGTATTATTATATTTTTTCTTTTGTTTTATAATATGTATTCTCTTGGACTCTGTATTCTTCTATATAGAAATCAATAAAAATATTGAAAAAAAGAACATAGCATCATATAAGCAGTGTTCTCAAGATAAACATCGGGAGCACCACATACAAAAGATGACCCCAACAGATTCACAGCTGAAGCATTGCCTCACCTGGAAGGACTGTTTGGGACCAGAATGGAGGACAAGGTGAAGGTGAATGGGCAGGTGTAGCACTTTGGTGGCTTGCAGGGATAAACGCCGGGAGAGAGGTTAGTGTAGAAGGGGAATTGATAAGGGAATCACGGAGGGACTGATTCCTGCGGAAAGCAGAAAATGGCTACACAGGTCGATAAGGTGGTTAAGAAGGCTTATGGAATGCTTGCTTTTATTCGTCAAGGCACTGAGTTCAAAAGTCAAGAGGTTATATTGCAACTTTATAAAACTTTGATTAGGCCACATCTGGAGTATTGCATAGAATTCTGGTTGCCCTACTATAGGAAGGATGTTGAGGCTTTGAAGAAGGTGCAGAATTTGTTTACCAGGATGCTGCCTGATTTAGAGGGCATATGCTATCATGAGAGGCTAGATAAATGTGCCGGAGGCTGAAGGGAGATCTGATGGACATTACAAGATTATGAGAGGTATAGATAGAGTAGACAGAGAGTATCTGTTAACCAGGTTTGAATGTCTAATACCAGAGAGCATGCATTGAAGGTGAGAAGGGATAGGTTCAAGGGGGATGTGAGGGGTAAGTATTTCACTCAGAGAGTGGTAGTGTCATAAGGTGGTAGCTGGGAACGGACCCAAGTGCGAGACACAGACACTGAAGTACAAGGGACAGGACTGGGATACAGGGCAAGGCCTAGGACATGAACATGAAAACCGGGAACCCAGAACATGACTGGACAAGAGAGCTAGGAGCCAGGGCTTGAACTCCGAGCCAGAGACTGGACAAGGACCCAGAACCTGGGTTTTGCCTCTGGCTCGGACTCCAGAACAAGGCAAGGACGTGACTTGGCTGGCAGGCAGGACGAGGCGGAGTCTTCAGGCTTGAGACTTGAGGCGAGGCTGGAGACCAGAGACTTGGGGTCTTGAAGCTCCTCTTGGGCAGGGCGCGGATCTCCACCCGATGGAGGCAAGGGACAGAACCCACCGCAGGGTAACGGCAATCTGGCCTGGCTTACCCGACGGAGGCAAGGGACAGGAAGGGACAGAACCATCCGCAGGGTAATGGCAATCTGGCCTGACTTACCGGACGGAGGCAAGGGACAGGAAGGGACATAGATACAGGGTGGCTCCAAGACAAGACTTCAGGCAAGCCGAGGCGAGAGTTACCAGCAAGACAAGGCAAGGCTTCAGGCAATGCAAGGCGAGACAAGAACTTCAGGCAAGGTGAGAGTTACTGGCAAGACAAAGCAAGGCTTCAGGCAAGGAAACAGAAGGTAGGGGAAGGAATACAAGGAGTAAGGACAAGAACAATCCAGCCCATGCCCTGGTCTCTGGAGGTATTTATGCAGCCAGACCCAATGAGAATCAGCTGCCTCAATTAGTGCTCAACAGGAACAGAAACAGGCTAGACAGGAAAACCTGGAGCAAGGGTCGATGGACCGGACCGTGAACCGGAATGCGGACTTCATGGACCGGACCATGACAGGTAGATGCCTGGTATGGTGGTAGAGGCAAATACATTAGAGGCTTTTAAGAGATGTTTGGATAGGCATATGGATGTGAGGAAGATGGAGGGATGTGGACATGGTGTAGGTAGGAGGGATTCATTTGGGTGATTTTGATTTGCTTTTTAGCTGCTTCGGTACAACATTGTGGGCAGAATGACCTGTTCCTGTGTTCTATGTTTTTAACATGTAGTGTTTGTATGGTCTATTTAGATAAAATAAGATTACAAAGATTAACATGCCAGGACCGCCAGACACAAAAATAGTTACTTTCCCCAAGTAGTAAGACTGATGATCACCTCCACCCAGTAATCCACCTCTCCGCTGCCCCAAACACCACTACTTTGTCAGTTCCTGTCAAAGTTACATTATGTACAAATATTCCTGTGCCACTTTATGGACATACAATCAATCTAAGAATATAAGCTGTATTTATACTTATTGTGTTTTTATTATTACATTCTTTATCTTACTGGGTTTATTTTTGCACTGCATCAGATCCAGTGTAACAATTATCTTGTTCTCCTTTACACTTATGTTCTGGAAATGAGTTAATTAGTATGGTTTCCTTCCAATTTTTGTTTAAATGGATTTGAGTTGGTAGATTGATGTTTTTCTTTTATGGTAGCTTGTATGAGATATAGCTCCATGGTCCTGCTCCCAATGGCTTTTTTTTTTTGTTTTTTTTTTAAAGGTAGTAGTGTTTTTTTTCTTATTTAGTAGGGGTTCTTTTTTTCCTTTTTTTCTTTCAAAAAATATTCTTAACACTTTATTTTTTCTTCTTCTTATTGATATATTGCTTAGCTTTGTTAATCAGTCATTTGTTAATTTAATTCTTCATTGTACATATTGACTTAATTACTTTAATATATTTTTTGTTGATCTTTAATAATAATTAATAAAAAATTTAAAAAATGAAATGTTCTGGAAATGAGCTTAAACAAACCAGAGTCTTGAATCTTCATTAGCTCTATTTGTCACATGTGCATTGAAATATCCAGCGAGACATGTGATTTGTTTCAAATCAAAGCGGCGATGGGCAGCCTGCAAGTTTCACCTTGGCAACAGAGCATGCTCGCCTTTGGAATGTGGGAGGAGACCCACAGGATCATGAAGGGAATGCACAAATTCCTTATAGACAGCAGCGGGTATTGCACTCCACTGGAAAGCAACACTACCACACCACCCCTACACTACTGCTTACTATCTGCTGGGGTCGTCAATTGTCTGCGGTGCTCCCGATACAGCCCACTGCACATTGGTGGGACCGCTTTGTCCAGCACCTCCACTCCATCCGCCAAAAGTAGAACTTACTAGTGTCCCAGCATCTTAATTCCAATTCCCATTCCTGTTCCTACGTGCTGCTTCATGATGAGGCCACTCTCGGGGTGGAGGAGCAACACCTTATATTCTGTCTGGGCAACTCCATCCTGATGGCATAAATATTGATTTCTCTTTCTGGTTAAAAATATATATTCCCCTGAAGGTTTGTCTACAGATTTTAGAACTGGTTTATTTATACTGCTTTTATTAATACATTATTCAGTGAGCTCATGTTGTTGTCACTGGGCAAAAAATTGAACAGCACAGGATTTTTGTGCACACTGGTAAATTAGAGTGAACATTGTATGTTTGTGCATATTAAAAAGCTGCTCTTTTGGAACTACTTGTTTGAAATTACTCATTTGCCAGGTATACATTCTATTAATTCTTACATAATCAACCCTGAGGCAAAGTTCCAAGCCAAAATTTCAAAATCTGCATAAATTAGTGTTTTCAACTAGAATTGCCTAAATATTCAGAAATGCTAATGATACCTCAGTAAATGAAAACATATAGATTTGGCACAACAGTGAACCCTACCACCTTTTCTTACCATGTAACTTTTTTGTGAATTTTTACACAGAGCTCTTCATTGACAAGATATGAACAAAAGAACACAGTCAAAGTCCTGTTTATGGTCATAGGCACAGGAATCTGTGTACACAGTTCAAGATAACTAGCCCATCAGATTTCTCAGGCTGGCGTGCTAGTGTAGTTGCTGCCTAAAATAGACTTTGTTTATTTGTTGTAATTGTGTTCTTTCTTGCAAAAAAATGTCTAATTTATAGTAATGTTTATCTTGTAAATGGTGCTTATGTTCTTCTGTATCCCACAAGCAGAACTGAGTTCTACAGAACAAACAGTGAGAGCCACTGAATAATAGTCATTAAGGCAGCTCACACAGCTTTGTGTTACCTGTCACCTGTAACCAGTAATTTGGTTGGAAATGTACAGGGTGTGGTTGCAGGGCAAGTTTGCAGCAACTTAGATCAAAATTACTTTTGAAAGACAGTAAGTATAAACACCCCCTTTGTTTCCTTGTCCCCAATCAGCATCACCCTCCCCTTATTGCCTTCCCTCTCTGCCCTGTCTTCCCTCTCACCCCAACATTGGGCACAAGTTAAGGGTGAAAGTGAAATACTTTAGGGGAATCAGGAGGGGAATTCTGCACTCAGAGGTTGGTGAGTGTGGAATGAGCTGCCATCAGCAGTAGTGGATGTGTTTGATTTAGACATTATAGTGAAATTTGGGTGAGGACATGAATGGGAGGTGTATGAAGGCTTTGGTGCAGGTAGTTTGAACTAGGCAGTAAATACAAAAACAGGTCAGCATGGACTAGAAGAGCCTGTTACAGTGGTGCTGGGCTCTGTGACTAACTTCCCAGTGGGCAGACATTTCAATTCCAACTCCCATTCTATCACAATGGCAGGGGGCATTGGGAGCAAGGGTGGACCCAAATGCAAGACACATCTTGTGAGGTTACATAGATTTAGTTTATAGTTCAAAACCAGGAGAGCAAGGCAGGAGTAGGAATAGCAAACTAGACAAGGACTGAGGACTACAACTAGGCTGGGACCAAGGGTCTGGGCTAGGACTCTTGATTCAGCTCCCAGAACTAGAGGAGACATAAAGCAGCTAGGGTATGAACTCCAAGCCAGTATCTGGGTCTTGCCTCAGGCGCAGACCCCAGAACCAGGCATTGACATGACATGAGCTAGGGAGAGGAGGAACATGGAAAACAGAGCCTTGGTCTCAGGAGAGCAGGTACAAGGAACCATGAACATATACAGAGGACAGAGAGCCAGGACCCCTCCTTGGGTACAGGACATAGGGCCAGGACTCATGACCCCCCACAGGGCAACAACAAGACAGCCTGAGTTACCCCAGAGGCAAGGACAAGACAAGACACCACTCCCCACAGGGCAACAGCAAGACAGCCTGACACCCCAGAGGCAAGGACAGGACAAGACATGACTCCCTGTAGGGCAACAGCAAGATGGCCAGACTTACCCCACAGAGGAAAGGACAAGACAAGGCCAACACAAATGAACACCAGACAGTACCTATCTATCTGCAGTGATGGAACTAGACCAAAGTGCAGGCAGGGGCTGCAGACGAGGGCTAGAGGCGAGAGGGGATTCAGACAAGGGGGTAGGACAGGAATCAGACCACCAGGGCCAGGATTTGACTCAGAACTGGGAAGCCGCTGGAGTCAGGACGTGGACGTGGTACTTAGACGCCGCCGGGTAGTGCCGAGCTCTCGACTCGGCCCGGGAACAGTAGACAGCGGCTCTTGATTCTCTCCGGCGGATTAACTAACGGACCCACCTTGATGAAGAAACTTCGCAGGCTCGCTTCGGCGAGGTAACTGCACAGGGTTGCTCCGGTGAGGAAAGGCAAATTACCGGCACTCGCTTCGGGCGGAGACTAGGCTTGCTCCGACAAGATAACATTAGCACGCCGTAACCTGACAAACGCTCCCACAGCAAACGGCTGAAAGCCGGAGACTATAAACTACCGGTTCAGCCAAGTATTAATTGCCTCTAATCACCAAAGTCGAGGGACACGGGAAAACAGGGAAACAACGGTCCGGATCGTAACATAAACAAGCTAAATTTAGAGGGACCCGATCCGGACCATGACACATTGCCCTTCCACCATGTCAGTCCATGGCCTCTTGTGTCAATATAAGACCACCCTCTTGGTGGAGGAACAACACTTTATATTCCCTCTGGGTAGCCTCCAACCTGATGGCATGAATATCGATTTCTCCTTCTGGTGAACGAAAATTCCCTCCTCCCTTCTCTATTCCCCACTCTGGTCTTTTATTCCTTCTCCCCTGCCTATTAATTCCCCTTGAGTCCCCTACCCCTTCCGTTTTTCCTATTATCCAAGCTCCCCTCCTGTCAGATGCCTGGTTTCACCTATCACCTTCCATCTATCCTCTTTCTCCTTCCCCAACTTTTTAATTTAGGCATGTTGATTGCTGGGTGGTGTGGCATGAAGGGCAGGAAGGACCTATTCCCTGTTACATTTAGATAAATAAATAGACAGATAGATACCTTGTCTTGGGGTTTGGAGGCTTGCATACCTCACTGACCCAGAGAGCTGTGTTGGCTGGAGTCAGGGCTTTATGCTTTGGCTCTTGGTAGGGTCACCCATGCCAAACATGTCACGGAGTAGGGGTCAGACTATGAGTGGTCCACCAATCCTCCAGGTTCGGGGGTTCAGCTCAGGGCTAAGAACCCTGACTGGTAAAAAAGGGAACAGCAATGAAGAATCCTTCTACACCTAAGTGCAACGGTATTCCTGAGTCTCCACCTGGGACGAGCTACCAATACGATGAAGGAAGCCCTGAACACCCCCAAGAGATAGAGTTCCTTCATTGCTGCCCTAAATGCCAGTGGCATAAAGGGCAGTAGAATAGATAGATAGATGAGTAATTACTAAATAAACAATCAGTATCAGGTTTAATATCACCCACATTTGTCGTGAAATTTGTTAATATATTGGCAGCAGTACAATGCAATACACGACAATATAGAAAAATATCTATATCACAGTAAGTATATGTATGTAACTTAAATAGTTCAGTTAAAATAAATAGTGCAAAAACGAATTTTTTTTAAAAAAGTAACGAGGTCGTGTTCATGGATTCAATGTCCATTCAGAAATTGTGTGGCAGAGGGGAAGAAACTGTTCCTGTATTGTTGAGAGAGTACCTTCAGGCTTCTGTACCTCCTCCCTGATGGTAGCAATGAGAAGGGGGCCTGTCCTGGGTAGTGGAGGTCCTTCATGATGGACGCCGCTTTTTTGAGCCATCGCTCCTCGAAGGTAATCTGGATACTATGGAGGCTGACCTGGATAATATGGAGTGTTGGTGATGGAGCTGACTAACTTTACAACTCTCTGCAGTTTACTTTGATCAGTAGCCTACCAAATTCCCCCACCCCATACCAGACGGTGGTGTAGCCAGTCAGAATGCTCTCCAGGGTACATCTATAGAATTTTTCAAGTGTTTTTGGTGATAAACCAAATCTCCTCAAACTCCTAACGAAATATAGCCGCTGTCTTGCCTTCTTTATAGCTACATCGATGTGTCACAAATAAATAAATAGATAGATAGATCAATAAGAAAGAAAATAAATTACACACAATTTTTACAGTACAGTTAACTCATTCAGGTACAGAATATTTATGAAAGCAGGTGATACTTGTTGGCCCCTGTTCCTAAAAATTTAACATGCTTATATTTTTGTCTTAAATTACAAAATCAGCTTCTTTCCTCAGATCAGGATTTAATGTGAGGTGCGTTGCCATTAGCAATGAGTAATATCACATTCTTTAACATCTTCAAATTAGAGACATTTCGCAACAGGAAATAATTTAAGCTCTCAGCACTATAAAGGGAGCAGAAATCAGGGGTCTAGCATCCGTCATCCGGCGAACCTGAGCATTCCAGCAAAACTCAATACTCCTGGAAGACTTCGTGAGTATATGTTTGCTGCGCCAAAAACTTGTGTTGTACTGAGTTGGGTTAATGTTGCAAATCGATGCATTAGATGGGGAGCCTCGTTAAAAAGTCGAATTTAGCTGCTCTCAGTCTTTTAATTTTGTGTCCCGTTTATATATAATATCGTAGCATTGCTTCAGAACATTATGCAGTCTGATCCGTTAATGCTACTTTCCTGCAGGTTGTTCGTTACGCTGAATGCATTTGATACTCCTCCAGAGAGAAATAAAAAGTATTTTCTTTTTGCTTCAGTTCCAATATCTAGTGCGCACGGTTTTATTTAAGAACGGCTTCTGTCGTCTTTATTAGGTGCGCATTGAGTGAGTGGGTCCTTTGTGAAATGGGGGTCTTTTAGGATCAAGAATGCTCTCAAGCAATTCAAAATAACCGGCTGAGCAGAGTTATCAAACTAGGTAAAATAAACGGCACTGCCTCACAGTGCCAGAGATCCGGATTTAATCCTGACCTCGGGCGCTGTGTCATGTAAAGTTTTCATCTCATAAACTCCAGGACAGAGGGCACAACCTCAGAATACAAGGACGTCCCTTTAGAACAAGAGATGAGGAGGAATTTCTTTAGCCAGAGGGTAGTGAATCTGGAATTCATTGCTACCGACGACTGTGGAGGCTAAGTCATTGGGTATATATAAAGCGAAAGTTGACAAGTTCCTCATTAGTAAGCATAAACGAAGTTATGGGGAGAAGGCGGGAGAATGGTGTTGAGAGGGATAAATTAGCCACCATGGAATGGCAGAGCAGACTCGATGGGACGAAGTCGCACAGATGGAGGGTCGCGGCCCGAAACGTGACTCTTTATTCCTCTCTGTAGATGCTGCCTCACCTGCTGAGTTCCTCCAGCATTTTGTGTGAGTTGATCTGAAGCTTCCACCTTCACTCTATCACTATATAGATTTTCTCTGGTTGTTCCCATTTCTTCCCACATCCAAAACAGGTGGCCACTATGAAGAATCCGAAGGAGGACTGAGAGGTATTTATAGTACTGTGCAAAGTTCTTGGCACATACTCATATAGCTAGGATGCCTAAGTAACTTCTATGTATTGCATTGAATTGCTGCATCAAAACAAAAAAAAAATCACAAAGTATGTCAGTCTTGACCAGAGAATGGAACAGAGTTGCCGTAATAGTATTGTTTAGGAAGAAGAGCTACCTTTTATGTGCCGTCCAGGCAGATCAAGAAGCCTCAGACACATGAAAATCAGCAAGACAGTTTTAGCTTAGTTGAACTATTGCAAAGCATCAGCATCGGCAGTTAAACACATTATATTCAATAGACAATAATAGACAATAGGTGCAGGAGTAGGCCATTCGGTCCTTCAAGCCAGCACCACCATTCACTGTGATCATGGCTGATCATCCACAATCAGTATCCATTTCCTGCCTTCTCCCCATATCCCTTCACTCCACTATCTTTAAGAGCTCTATCCATCTCTTTCTTGAAAGCATCCTGAGACTTGGCCTCCACAGCCTTCTGGGGCAGAGCATTCCACATATCCACCACTCCCTGGTTGAAAAAGGTTTTCCTCAACTCTGTTCTAAATGGCCTACCCCTTATTCTTAAACTGTGGCCTCTGGTTCTGGACTCTCCCAACATCGGGAACATGCTTCCTGCCTCCAGCGTGTCCAATCCCTTAATAATCTTGTATGTTTCAATCAGATCCCCTCTCATCCTTCTAAATTCCAGTGTATACAAGCCCAGTCACTCCAATCTTTCAACATAAATCAATCTCTCTCTCTCTCTCTCTCTCGCTCGCTCGCTTCGCGCCTCGTAAAAAAGCTATGAAAAGTCCATCATCGCAGACGCGCAGGCAGGCACAAGCCAAAAATAAAGAAATGCAAGGAGTATGACGAGGTAGACCAGAACATCAAAAGTTCAAGAGGGCAGCACAGCGGTAAATGTAACACAGTAACAGTGCCAGTAACCTGGATTCAATTCTCACCACTGGCTGTAAGGAGTTTATTCATGTCTTTTTTTCGGTTGTTCTGGTTTCCACCCACATTCCAACGATGTATGCGTTAGCTGGTTAATTGGTCACTTGGGTGTAATTGGGCGGCATGTGCTGGTACCATGCTAAAGGTAAAACACAAAAATGTTGGAGAAACTCAGCAGGCCAGATAGCATCTATGGAAAAGAGTACACAGTTGATGTTTCTGGCCAAGATCCTTCATCAGGAATCTATTCAAGAGCCTGATAACAGCAGGATAAAAGCTGTCCTTTAGTCTGGTGGAAGGTGATCCCAAACTTTTTATTTTCTGCCTGACAGATGAGGGTTGAAGAGAGAATGTTTGGGGTGGGAGGGGTCCTTGGTTATATTCATGGCTTTTTTGAGGCTGTGGGGGGCTGTGGGAAGTGAAGATGGAATCAATAGAGGGGAACAACACACATCAAAGTTGCTGGTGAACTCAGCAGGCCAGGCAGCATCTCTAGGAAGAGGTACAGTCGATGTTTCAGGCCAAGACCCTTCGTCAGGACTAACTGAAAGAAGAGCTAGTAAGAGATTTGAGAGGGGGAGGGGGAGGGGGAGATCCAAAATGATAGGAGAAGACAGGAGGGGGAGGGATGGAGCCAAGAGCTGGACAGGTGATTGGCAAAAGGGATATGAGAGGATCTCCCTCCCCCTCCTGTCTTCTATCATTTTGGATCTCCCCCTCCCCCTCCCACTTTCAAATCTCTTAGTAGCTCTCCCTTCAGTTAGTCCTGACGAAGAGTCTCGGACCGAAACGTCGACTGCACCTCTTCCTAGAGATGCTGCCTGGCCCTGCTGCGTTCACCAGCAACTTTGATGTGTGTTGCTTGAATTTCCAGCATCTGCAGAATTCCTCGTGTTTGCATCAATAGAGGAGAGTTTGGTTTATGTGATGAACTGGGCTGTGTTTGGAACACCTTGGTTGCTGATCTATCTTTACTTCACTTGAATAATCAATATATCTTTGCTTGTGTAGAAAATAGAATCAGGACATCAAACAGATTAATTCAGAACTTGGGCTTGCAGACTACTGACGCTGATGTCTACAGGACTTTAGCTTTCATTGGAGACTGCCCACCCTATCTATGTCTCTCATCAACTAGTGCACCTCTGTCAAGTCACCTCTCGTCCTCTTTCACTCCATAGACAAAAGACAATCAGTTCTGTTCTCTCTATACCCCTTGGTCCCCAGTAGTGTTACAATTTATTCTATCCCATATACTAATTAACACATTTTTGTTTTTTTTCCCCACTTAAAGGGAACATGGGACAGTACAGCCCTTCAGCCCACAATGTTGTGTGGACCCTTTCACCCACACTAAGATCCCTCCCCTCTCACATTGCCTTCCATTTTTCTTCTATCCATGTGCCCATCTAAGAATCTTTTACCACTACCCTGGCAGGGCATTCACAACACCCACCACTCTGTGTAAAATCTTACCTCTGATATCCCCCCCATACTTTCCTGCAATCACTTTAAAATTATGACCCCTTGTATTAGCTACTTCCATGCTGGGAAGAATCTCTGGCTATCCACCTGATCTATGTCTCTTATCATCTTGTCACCTCTCTATCTCCTTCGGCACCAAAGAGAAAAAACACTAGCTCAAAATGTGCAGATGCTGGAAATCCAAGCAACACACACAAGATCCTGGAGGAACTCAGCAGGCCAGGCAGCATCTATGGAAAAGAGTACAGGCGATATTTCCAGTCCTGAAGAAGGGTCTCGGCCCGAAAGCTTGACTGCTTACTCTTTTCCATAGATGCTGCCTGGCCTGCTGAGTTCCTCCAGCACTCTGTGTGTGTAGCTCACTCAACTATTGTCATAAGATACGCTCTCTAATCCAGGCAGCATCCCAGTAAATCTCCTCTGCATCCCCTCTAAAACTTCCACATCCTTCCTGTAATGAGCTGATGAAACCTGCAAATACTGGGGTACTCTGGATATGCCCCAGTATTGTGGCTGCACAGGGAGAAAATGGGTAGCTGGTTTTGCAGCATTTAACTTCAGCACAGTAGCCAGGGGTTTGCCAGAGGTGGTGCAAAATGTTTGTATTTTCAGCAGGAGACTTTGTTGTAAACTGAAAATTTAAAATGTAAGTAAAACACAGGGAGTACAGAGTAGGCAAATGCTAGCTCTGTGTTTTTTTTTTGAATTCTCAAGAAAATGCAAATGATGACCATAGTGATAATCTTTTTCAGGTAGAAATGATGGGAGAGTATGAAAAGTGTGTCATCTATACTTCAGATAACAGGGTGTTGAGCATATACACGAGCTCTCCAAATAGGTTCAAGCTGATACCCACAGATGATCACAGACGTCATGGTAAGCCCTAGATTGCTGGTTATGTACACATTTTCTGCTGGTGCATGCAAGGTGGTGCCATCAAGTTATAAATTATAACTGGAAAAATCAGAGGCAAAATTTACAACCACAGTAATAAATAGTTGAGCAATCCTAAATAGAAATGTAAGAAAGAAACAAATCGTAGCCCCTGATGAAATATCTTGAGGACTTAGTATTTTCTCCAGAGATAAAAGTAAGTCAGTGCAACGTACAGGTAAGAAAGTGGTTGAGGTAATAGAACATAAAACAGAGAAGAGCGCAGCACAGGAACAGGCCCCTCAGCACATACTGTTGTGTTGAACCAGCTAAAAAGTAAATCAAAATGCTCCCAGAAACTAATCCTTCCTACCTATGCCATGTCCATATCCTTCCATCTTCCTGACATTCATGTGCCTATCTAAATGTCTCTTAAAAGCCTCTAATGTATTTGCCTCCACCACCACACCAGGAAATGCATTCCAGGCATCCACCACTCTCTGAGTAAAAAAAACTTATCTCTCACATCCCCTTTGAACCTACCCCCTCTCACCTTCAATGCACGCCCTCTGATATTAGACATTTCTATCTTGCAAAACAGATACTCCCTGTCTACTATATTTATGCCTCTCATAAACTTATAAACCTTTATCAGATCTCCCTTCAGGCTCCTCCATTCCAAAGAAAACTATTCAAGTTTGTCCAGCCTCTCATGACAGCACATACCCTCAAAACCAGGCAACGTCCTGAGAAATGTCTTCTACACCCTCTTCAAAGCATTCCTATAGTGGAACGTCAAGAACTGAATGCAATACTCCAGATGTGGCCTAACCAGAGTTCTATAAAGTTACAACATAACCCCTTGACTTTTGAACTCAACGTCTTGGCTAATAAAAGCAAGAATTCTAAATAACTATAAATGAACAAACTCAACAATGTTAGTGATACAGTTAATGCCTGGTTGTCTCAGTCTTTAGAAGTCCAGAGATGTTGAAATTCCTCGGTGACATCTGCAACAACTCATTACAGCAGACAATTGAAACTGTTACCAAGGTCAGTCACTCTGCAGGCTGTCCGTCAGTATTGAATACCTGGCTTATAGATACCTGTGCATAGGACAGGAGCTCCTACAATGTCCAACATACATTCTTACAAACACTCATTCCTACAAACTTCGTAACTAGAACATAGAACATAGAAATGTACAGCACATTACAGGCCCTTCGGCCCACAATGTTGTGCTGATCATGTAGCCTACTCTAGAGACTGCCTAGAATTTCCCAGCGACCTACGCTCGAAACTGCCTAGAGTTTTATCTTGCCCTGTCATTTTGTCCACTTCTAGTAATTGTTCTTGTCAGTCTTATAAGTGGAGCGGACAGCAAAGGACTTTTTCCCAGAGCAGAAATAGCTAATTTTAAGGTGATTGGAGGAAAACTTAGCTGGAGTGAAGTCAGAGGTCGTTTTTTTTTTTACACAGAGTGGTGGGTGTGTGGAACGCCCTGCCAGGGGTGCTGGTGGAGGCAGATACATTAGGGACATTCGAGAGACTCTGAGATAGGCACATGGGGGGGCTATGTGGGATGGAAGGGTTAGATTGATCTTGGAGGAGATTAAAAGTCAGCACAACATCGTTGGCTGAATGGCCTGTACTGTTCTTTAGTATTCTATGTTCCACGTTCTAGGTGAGAGTGCTTTTGTTGCCATTCATTACAATATTGTGGAGGTATGGCTGGCTGGTGGTGTAGCATCGGACTTCGAGGCAAACAGTCCTGGGTTCAAATCTGGCTGGCTCCTTGCACACTTTCTGTCTGTGCTGGATTGAGCGTCAAACTAACAACTTGGCCTTGTTTAAAAAAAAGCCAAATGCAATGGAAGCTGCTAAAATGCCGCCTGATCAGCCACAAGGCACAAAAAAGAACAATGGCTACAATATTGGGTAATTTTTGTGTAAGATCTGATGAAGGAAAAATCTTGATTTGTAGAGGACTGTAAAAGCAAAACCCTGAGACCTCTGAGTAGTGACTAACTACAGCTCTTGCCGTTCTGCAACCAACAACACTTGCAATGACAAGCCAGCACCAGGATCTGTCAAAATCTGTCTTGCAACACACACCTAATGCTGGAAGAACTCAGCAGGCCAGGCAAAGAGTAAACAGTGGACAGTTTGGGCTGAGACCCTTCATCAGGTCACTTCATCGTTCCACGCATCCACCACTATGTGTAAAAGGGTCTCAGCCTGAAACGTCGACTGTTTACTCTTTTCCCTAGATGCTGCCTGGCCTGCTGAGTTCCTCCAGCATTTTGAGTGTGTTGCTTGGATTTCCAGCATCCACGGATTTTCTCTTATTTGTTATATCTTTCTTGTTTGCTTTCCAGTCTCAGCACACATCAAGACTCACAAAGACGGGACTAAGTCTTTGCTTTTTCTCAAAGGAAAAAGGAAGTTCTTATGCTGCTGTGTCAGGGAGGGAAAGAAACTAACACTCAAACTGGTAAATGCACTTTTGTTCTGTAAATGCAAATTTGTGGGACGTATAGAGATTTAAAACCTTAATCTACTTTCCAAACCTTTCCCTTCCCCGCCTCACCCCTGAAGTCTATTATTGCTGGGTGCAGCAATTTTACATATCATGCCTTTCTTGAATTTTAACCAGCTCATTTTGAGAAAGTCGCTTGAAGCCCAGGGAGGTAAAATAAAAGATCAACTATTCAGAGCGATTGACTGGGATAATATTTGTAGAGGGACGTGCATCCAAATTGTCCACTGGCAAAGTACTGAAGCTAAAGCATTGAATTTCTAAGCACTTTTTTATGACCTAAACTGTACAATAATAATAGAAAAAATGTGAATTACACAATACATATATATATAGTAGTTAAATTTAATAAGTATTGTAAAAATAGAAATAAAAAAGTAGTGAGGTAGTATTGATGGGTTCAGTGTCCATTCAGAAATCGGACGGCAGAGGAGAAGAAGCTGTTCCTGTGTGGTTGAAAGTGTGCCTTTAGGCTTCTGTACCTCTTCCCTGATGGTAGCAATCAGAGCAAGGGTGATGAGGGTCCTTAATGATGGATGCTGCCTTTTTGCAGCATCACTTCTTGAAAATGTCTTGGATACTATGGAGGCTGGTGCCCGTGATGCCGCTGTCCGAACTTACAACTCTCTGCAACTTATCTTGATCGTGTGCAGTAAAACCTTCCCCGCCCCCACCACAATACCAGACAGTGATGCAGCCAGTTAGAATCCTCTCCATGCTATATCTGTAGAAATTTGTGAATGTTATACTACATTATATATTGTGTTATTCTAGTTATTCACAGCTAAACTTTACCTCAGAGCCACTTTCTTATAAGAATCCTGTATCCTGTATTCTATTCACGCCCAAAAATCCATTCAATTTGGTCCTGAATAAATCCGTTTAAATTTTTTGAGGAAATAATAGGCAGTAAAAGACGGCGGCAGCTAAATGCATCACACTTCCAGGAATCAGTTCCCCTCTACCACCACTCTGCTCTGTCTAGCGGAATTAGTCCTTACTCTTAATAATTTCTCCTTTGGCTCCTCCCACTTCCTCCAAACTAAAGGTGTAGCTATGGGCACCTGTATGGGTCCTAGCTATGCCTGCCTTTTTGTTGGCTTTGTGGAACAATCTATGTTCCGTGCCTATTCTGGTATCTGTCCCCCACTTTTCCTTCACTACATCGACGACTGCATTGGCGCTGCTTCCTGCACGCATGCAGAACTCGTTGACTTTATTAACTTTGCCTCCAACTTTCACCCTGCCCTCAAGTTTACCTGGTCCATTTCCAACACCTGCCTCCCCTTTCTAGATCTTTCTGTCTCTGTCTCTGGAGACAGCTTATCCACTGATGTCTACTATAAGCCTACTGACTCTCACAGCTATCTGGACTATTCCTCTTCTCACCCTGTCTCTTGCAAAAACGCCATCCCCTTCTCGCAATTCCTCCGTCTCCACCGCATCTGCTCTCAGGATGAGGCTTTTCATTCTAGGACAAGGGAGATGTCTTCCTTTTTTAAAGAAAGGGGCTTCCCTTCCTCCACTATCAACTCTGCTCTTAAATGCATCTCCCCCATTTCACGTACATCTGCTCTCACTCCATCCTCCCGCCACCCCACTAGGAATAGGGTTCCCCTGGTCCTCACCTACCACCCCACCAGCCTCCGGGTCCAACATATTATTCTCCGTAACTTCCGCCACCTCCAATGGGATCCCACCACTAAGCACATCTTTCCCTCCCCCCCTCTCTCTGCATTCCACAGGGATCGCTCCCTACACAACTCCCTTGTCCATTCGTCCCCCCATCCCTCCCCACTGATCTCCCTCCTGGCACTTATCCGTGTAAGCGGAACAAGTGCTACACATGCCCTTACACTTCCTCCCTTACCACCATTCAGGGCCCCAAACAGTCCTTCCAGGTGAGGCAACACTTCACCTGTGAGTCGACTGGGGTGATATACTGCGTCCGGTGCTCCCGATGTGGCCTTTTATATATTGGCGAGACCCGACGCAGACTGGGAGACCGCTTTGCTGAACACCTACGCTCTGTCCGCCAGAGAAAGCAGGATCTCCCAGTGGCCACACATTTTAATTCCACATCCCATTCCCATTCTGACATGTCTATCCCACGGCCTCCTCTAGTGTAAAGATGAAGCCACACTCAGGTTGGAGGAACAACACCTTATATTCCATCTGGGTAGCCCCCAACCTGATGGCATGAACATCGACTTCTCTAACTTCCGCTAAGGCCCCACCTCCCCCTCGTACCCCATCTGTTACTTATTTTTATGCACACATTCTTTCTCTCACTCTCCTTTTTCTCCCTCTGTCCCTCTGAATATACCTCTTGCCCATCCTCTGGGTCCCCCCCCCCCACCTCCTTGTCTTTCTTCCCGGACCTCCTGTCCCATGATCCTCTCGTATCCCCTTTTGCCTATCACCTGTCCAGCTCTTGGTTCTATCCTCCCCCTCCTGTCTTCTCCCATCATTTTGGATCTCCCCCTCCCCCTCCCACTTTCAAATCCCTTACTCACTCTTCCTTCAGTTAGTCCTGACGAAGGGTCTCGGTCTGAAACGTCGACTGTACCTCTTCCTAGAGATGCTGCCTGGCCTGCTGCGTTCACCAGCAACTTTTATGTGTGTTGCTTGAATTTCCAGCATCCGCAGAATTCCTGTTGTTTACACTTCCAGGAATGGCGGGTGTGCAATAGTACTACCCCCCCATCCATATATTATTAATTTTGGACTGCATTCCTGAGGTTTTAGAGTTTATTTTATGTATATATTCTTTGTCATGCTGCAAAACGTTGAGCTGCTAAACTGTGTTTCATTGCTCCACAGCAATGACAATAAAGGTAAAGATATTCTACAAGAATAGACAAAAGAAAGCCAGTGTTGATGTCACCTATTTGGATTTTCAGAAGGCCTTTGACAGGGTGCCACACATGAGGCTGCTTAAAAAAATAAGAGCCCATAGTATTACAGAAAAGACACTAACATGGACAGAAGATTAGCTGACCGGCTGGAGGCAGAGAGTGAAAATAAAGGGAGCTTTTGTTTGTTGGCTGCTGGAGACTAGCGGTGTGCTGTAGGGGTCAGTGTTGTTTCACTTCGTTCCATTTTGTACGTCAGTGATTTGGATGAAGGAATTGATGGCTTTGTGGCCAGTACTGCAGATGATAGGAAGATAGGTAGAAGGACAGGTGGGTGTTGAGGAAGCAGGGTGTCTGCAGGTTGGAGGAAAGGGCAAAGAAGTGGCAGATGGAGTGTAATGTAGGGAAGTGCACAGTCATACATTTTGGCAAAAGGAATAAAGTCGTGGACTATTTTCTAAATGGAGATAAAATGCAAAAATCAGAGATGCAGAGGGACTTATGAGTCCTTGTGCAGAGTTCTTAACAGGTTAACTTGCAGGTTGAGTCGGTGGTAAGGAAGGTAAGTGCAATGTTAGCATTCATTTCAAGAGGACTAGAATACAAAAGGAAGGATGTAATACTAAGGCTTTATGAGGCATTTGTCAGACCACACATGGAGTATTGTGAGCAGTTGTGGACCCTTATCTAAGAAAAGATGTGCAGGTATTGAAGAGTCCAGAGCAGGTTAACGAGATTTATTCCAAGAATGAAAGGGTTAATATATAAAGTGCAATTGATGGCTCTGGGCCTGTACTCACTGGAGTTTAGAAGAATGAGGGATCTCACTGAAACCTATTGAATATTGAAAGGTCTGGATAGAGTAGATGTGGAGAGGATGTTTCCTATAGAGGGAGAGTCTAGAACCAGAAGACAGCATCAGAATTGAGAACAGAGAAGAACAGTGATGAGGAAACAGACGGTGGTGAATCTGTGGAATTTAAGGTGGAGGTTGATAGATTCTTGATTAATCAGGGGATCAAAGGTTACAGGGAGAAGTCAGGAGATTGGTGTTGAGAGGGATAATAAATCAGCCATGATTTGATGGACCAAATGGCTTCATTCTGCTCCTAGGTATTATGGTCTTAAAAACCAGTGGCTCAGTACGTAGCCACCAGGGGTAGAAAATTCAAAAGATTCATCTGGATTATCTAGTTACCCCACTATAGGATGGATGTTGAGTCTTTGGACAGGGCACAGAAGAGGTTTACCAGGATGCTGCCTGGTTTAGAGGGCATGTGCTATCATCAGGACTGGAAAGGAAAGGGAAAGAGGCCAGAAGAAGAAGGCAGAGGAGGGGAAGGAGTAAAAGCTGGCAGGTGATAGGTGAAGCAATGCACACAAGGTGCTGGAGGAGCTCAGCATGCCAGGTACCATCTACGCTGCCTGGCCTGCTGAGTTCCTCCACCATTTTGTGTGTGTTGCTGGGATTTCCAGCATCTACAGGTTTTCTCTTCTTTGTGAGATGATAGGTGAAGCCTGGTGATGGGGAAGGTGGATGAACGAAGCTGTGGGGAATGAGAGAGAGAAGCTGGAAGGTGATAGTTTGGAAAAGGTAAAGAAGGAATCTGATAGGAGAGGACATTGGACCATGGGAGAAAGAAATGGAGGAAGGGCATGGGAGAGGTATTAGGCAGGTGAGGAGTAAAGATCTGAGGGGAGCAAGAATGAAAAAAAAAGGACAAAAGAGGAGAAATGACCAGAAATTGATGACATTGATCAGAAATATTGGCAGGATCTGATAGACATAGTCATAGGGTACTATAACAGATAAACAGATAACAGGTCCTTCTGCCCATCTAGTCTGTGCTGAATTATTATTCTGCCTAGACCCATTGACCTGTACCTGACACATAGCCCTCCGTACCCATTCCATTGATGGACTTATTCATACTTCTCTTAAATGCTGCAATGAAATCTGCACTCAGTACTTCTGCTAGCTTGTTCATGACCTGGAAATGATAAGCAGTAGTCACTTCTTAGTCCTTCGTTATGCCCAGCCAGATAACTTCAATATAACCCAACTCTTTGAATTACCTCTCCTTTGCCTGAAGGGACACATCAAAATCTTTTGGCCAATTATACTCATTCTCCTCTCTGTTTAGACTGGTCCACTTGTGGCAGTAGGTTACTCCTGTAGAGACCAAGTCATTAGGTATATTTATTTATTTAATGTTTATTGAGAGGCAGCGTTGCCTGTATTGTAAAGCATTGTGCTAACCACTATACTACTGTGCTGCCCAAAGTGGAGGTTAAACTCCTTGATTATGTCAAAGGTTACAGGGAGATCTAACTGCAGCACTAATGTAGAACCACTTTACTACTGTAAATGATTCCCAAACATTTGGAAATAGCCTGTCAAATCAGCAGAAACACTGACAGAAGGAAATCTATTGAGATATCTGCCATGTTCTACAAGTACTGTACAGTAAACAGGTGTTGATTCCTTCATTTTCTTCATTCCAGTGCGACCCTGAACAAGGGAACTTAGACAAGAGCTTCCGTTTCTTTCAGAAGGTGGAGTCCGATCAGCGGGCACGTTTTGAGTCATGTGTCATGCAAGGTTGGTTTATCCATAGTGAAAGCAACAAGGTGACAATCAATAACAATAACTTCGAAATGGAAGCCAAATATTTTAAAATTAAAGAAATCGAACAGTCAATGTAGAAGATTGCCTACAAGCTCTCCAAGTATCGTTATTGTTGAGACTGCATTCTGCCTTACTCAGTGTTCAGTGATTAGTGTGAAAAAGTACCGTGCAATCTGTGTTTCATTTACCTCTTTATCGATTTGAATCCATGTACTCTTTTACTAGCTACGTCACTCCATTTAAGGCATTATTTTAAATCAGACTTTTCCATTCTTAGACCATAAACTGTAGGATCAGAATTAGACCATTCAATCCATAAGTCTTCTCTGCCAATCAGTTATGGCTGATTTACTTTTCTTTTTTCAACCCCATTCTCTCACCTTTTCCCCATTTCACTTATTTTAAGAGATTAAGATTATCACATAATTCCACACCCTGCTTCCTGCCCCTTACCAATAAGCCTCTGCCTTAAATGTGCACAGTGACAGTCTCTACTGCTCCCTATGGTAATGAATTCTTCAGGTTCACTACTCTCTGGTTGGAAAAAAATTCCTTCTTATATCAGCTTGAAACAATATCCTTTATTCTGAGGCTTTGCCCGTGGATCCTGGATACCGGGAACGAAAAGGTTAATGTATGAAGAGAGTTTGATTACTCTGGGCCTGTACTCACTAGAGTTTAGAAGAATGAGGGAGGATCTCATTTAAACTTATTGAATATTGAAACGCTTAAGTAGAGTGGGCATTGAGAGGATACTTCCAATAGTGGGATGTCTTGGTCCAGAGGGCACAGCCTCAGAATACAAGGACGTCAATAGACAATAGATGCAGGAGTAAGCCATTCAGCCCTTCGAGCCAGCACCGCCATTCACTGTGATCATGGCTGATCATTCACAATCAGTACCCATATCCCTTGACTCCGCTATCTTTAAGAGCTCTATCTAATTCTTTTTTGAAAGAATCCAGAGAATTGGCCACCACTGCCTTCTGAGGCAGAGCATTCCACAGATCCACAACCCTCTGTGTGAAAAAGTTTTTCCTCAACTCCATTCTAAATTGTCTACCCCTTATTCTTAAACTGTGGCCTTTGGTTCTGGACTCCCCAACATCAGGAACATGTTTCCTGCCTCTAGCATGTCCAATCCCTTAATAATCTTATATGTTTCAATCAGATCCCCTCTCATCTTTCTAAATTCCAGTGTATACAAGCCCAGTCGCTCCAATCTTTCAACATATGACATTCCTGCCACCCCTGGAATTAACCCAGTGAACCTACGCTGCACTCCCTCCATAGCAAGAATGTCCTTCCTCAAATTTGGAGACCAAAACTGCACACAATACTCCAGGTCCCTTTAGAACAAGGATGAGAGGGAATTTCTTTAGCCAGAGGGTGGTCAATCTGTGGAATTCATTGCCACAGACAGCTGCAGAGACCAAGTCAATGGGTATATTTAAAATGGAGAGTAAATATTAAATATATTTAAAATGGAGATTAAATAAGTTCTTGATTAGTAAGTATAACAAAGGTTACCAGGTGAAGAGAGGAGAGTGGGGCTGAGAGCCATAATAAATGATGGAATGGCAGAGCAGACTCGATACATTCTGCTCTTATGTCTTATGGTCTAATATGCATTTAGTAATCGGTATAACATACTCGAAAATTACTACCTGAATTAATTAACAATTGTTATTGAAGCTTGGAACTGTTCCAACTTACTATCAGTAACTTTCCAGATGTTGGTCAAATAGAATGGAAGGTCATGAAGAGCACAAACTGAAATCCCAGAAGTCCTCCAAGACGTGGGAGTAGATTTTAATTTGCTGTGTAAATAAATTGGACTGTGACCATTGTCATTGCATGTTCTGCTCAATTAGGCAGTTAGCATTAACTTCTTTGGAACTCAGCTAATTAGTCACCTGATTAAAAAATTACTCATGCACTCTATATTATTCATATTAAAACTGTGAAAGTTGATGTGTCTTGTAATATTTTATATTAATAACTTGTTAATAAATATGTTGTTTGTATGTCTAACTGTGTTGTTTGGTTGTTGATAATTGAGTTTAGTAGACTCGATAATATTCTTTCGTGCTGATGTCCTTAAAATTCTTGAAAACCTTGAAATTATACTTCATCGTGGAACCTTATGGTCCTTCACAATGGAATTTAGTCACATCCTCAACCACACTTACATACTTGAGGAAAGTCTTCAGTGGGTAGATGTCTTTAAATTGGTATGTTCTGTAAAAGTGTGACTGGTGTCACTAATGAGTTTTTAACAAGTACATGGTTCACAACCAGGTCTTGAATTCAAGTATGGGGAAGGCCAGGTATGTTATAAGAAAGTTGTACCTGTCTGGGTATATTCTTTGTTAATATTCCACTTCATTTTTCCAGGATAACCCACAGTCATCTTTCAGGACAAGTTCTCTATATATATGTGACCATCCTCCCATACAAATCTTTGCACCAGGCAATATGACTAAAGCCAACATATCAAAGACTACACTCAAACCAGATATTCTTCACCCCCCACCCCCTTCCCAACAGGTGGAAGATCCCCCTGAGAGCACATATTATAAAACTATTGACCATTCCCCTTGTACAATAAAATGGACTATTCAACTCACAACTTATCTCGTTGTGGTAGTTAATTGCTGTATTCCTATGCCATTTGGTTAGCCACCCCCACATGGGAGAGATCACGTATTGTACAAGCAGCATTGCCATTTAAAGTTCATTCGAACACCCTGCATACTGGTGGTGTCCTTGTGTGCTCTGCACTCTCTCTATATCAAGCACAACAGTCTACACTGCACTTTCTCTGTAACACTTAATTGTGCATTGTTATTGCTTTCCTTTGTACTACCTCATTTCACTGATCTGTGTGGGTGGCAAGTTTTTCATTGTATCAGCACATGACAGTAATAAACTCATTGACCAGGTGCCCTGTCACAGCTGGTTGGTGATCTCTCCTTTCACCATTAGTACTTTTAAGAAATCTCATAGTGGAGCTGCGTACCAGTCAGTGCTGCTGCTACGTAGCTCCAGGGAGCAGGGTTTGATTCTGATTTTGGGTTCCATCGAAGTAGAGTTTGCAGGTTCGCCCAGTCACATGTGCTAGTGCTGCCTTATATCCCAAAGGTGGCTGGTGGATTATTCAGTTAATGTAACTTACATTAACTCATTAATGCATCCGCTATATCCTGGCTTTTTCAATATTCAGGAGAGAGAATTGGGAAAGTGTGGCAAAAAGTGTTGATCGGGGACATGAGAAGGATTTTAAGGAAATAAATGAGAGAATGGGGCTAAGGGGAATTCTTTGAGAGCTGACATAGACTTGATTGTCTTTGATGTTATATGAAAATAAGAGACACAATCGAAGTGGTTTTACCACTTCAAGCAGAGACGTTAATTGGGAGCTGGTACTTAAGAGCTTCCAGTATGCAGCAGGTCAAAGGCGAGGCTGTACAAAGTGGGGACCTAAAGAGACATGACTCAAGCCTCAAACAACAGGAATTCTGCAGATGCTGGAAATTCAAGCAACACACATCAAAGTTGCTGGTGAAACGGTCTTGGCCTGAAACGTCAACTGTACCTCTTCCTAGAGATGCTGTCTGGCCTGCTGCGTTCACCAGCAACTTTGATGTGTGTTGCATGGCTCAAGCCTTGCTGATTCCAAAATGTGTGATGTATTGCATCCAAGAACATCAGCTCTTCCCACAATCAAAACTGGTGCAGGTCGAAAGAGACCTGGTTATTCTGAGACACAAACACGAGGAAATCTGCAGATGCTGGAAATTCAAGCAACACACACACAAAATGCTGGTGGAACGCAGCAGGCCAGACAGCATCTATAGGAAGAAGCACAAACATTCACTGTGCTTTTTCCTATGGATGCTGTCTGGCCTGTTGTGTTCCACCAGCATTTTGTGTGTGTTGTCTGGTTATTCTGAGATTGTGTCCTTGGATCCTAGATTTTCCTACCACTAGAAACATCCTCTCCATGTCCACTATATCCTGTCTTTTTCAATATTCAGTAGATTTTAATGAATTCCTTACTCTCCTCATGAAGTTCAAGCCCCAAGATATCAACTGCTCCTCTTATGTTAAACCTTTCATTCACAGGATCATTATTCAAGGGCACCACATCTTTTCTTAGATATAATGTAGGACAGTGATTCCCAACCGCCAGGCCGCAAAGCATGTGCTTTGGTTGCGAGGAAATGATATAATTTGGCGATATGAAACAATATGAGTAACCTGCACCTTTCCTCATTCCCTGTCACGCCCACTGTTGAACTTGAACGCACGTGAGGTCATTACGCACATGAGGTCACTACCTACGTGAGGTCATCAGTAGGTCATTAACCTACAACTATTGTACTCGATGAGTTAAAAAACAAATGTTGCTTGAGAGTTCTTTGGAAGAGGTGGTAGGGGACATAAAAAGCCTAATGATGATGATAATGCAGAGACAGCTGAGGCCAAGACTGCAAGAAAAAAGAAAACTTCCTTCAATGCAATGAATGCAACGAAAACTAAATTGTGGAATAGACTGGACATAATGAACCCCCTTCGAGTATTGATGTCTCCCACCACCCCTCGATGGGACCATCTTGTTGCAGGAAAACAAGCCCAGGGCTCCCACTGATTCAGCAATATTGGTGTGTTGCAATGATTTTATATGTTCAAATGAGGAAAGTGTGTGCTGTGTTTAATATCCAAAAGTTACTTAAAATGTTATGATGCTATTGACTTATAATTGACTTATCACTATATTCATGCAAGGAAAATATGCGCTGCGTGTTTAATATTAAATTTGTTAGATACTGTAAACCCTTTTAGAAACGAAATTGAGTGTATTGGTCACTTATAAGTGACTTGTAGTTGACTTATCACCTATATTCCGGTTGTGATTAACACCCTTCCCGCCCCCCCCCCCCCCCAGTTGGCTGGTCTGCAAGAATATTGTCAATATTAAACCGGTCTGTGCTGCAAAAAAGGGTTGGGGACCCCTGCTGTAGGACCTAAACTTGCTCACAATATTCTGACCTTATATTGAGCTTCAGCAGTGCATCCTTGCTTTTCATATTCTAGTCCTCTCTAAATATCTGTTAACATTGGATTTGCCTCCCTCACTACTGACTTAGCCTTGAGTTAACCTTAGGGAAATCCTGAACCAGGACTCCCAGATCCCTTTGGATCTCCATTCTCTGAATACTCTTCCCATTTAGAAAATCCTTATCCCTCCTGCCAAAATGCACAACCCAACAGTTCCACATGCTGTATTCTAACTGCCACTTCTTTCCCATCTCCCAATAAGTCCAAATCCTTCTGTAGACTTGCTGCCCCCACATTACTGTCTGCAATCTTGGTCACAATGCCATCAATCCTTCATCCAGATTATTAACTGAAAATGAAAAGGTGACTGACTCCTTTATCCCCAGTCCCAGCCTTCTGCCAGTCAATCTTCTATCCATGCTAGTACCACATCTCTAACACCATGGGCTCTTACTTTATTTAGCAGCCTCATGTCTGAAATTCCAAATGAATAAGGATGTTTAGAATTAGGATGTTTCTCCCATTGAGTCTACTCCATCAGTTAATCAAGGCTGATCCATTTTCCTGTCAGCCCCAGTCTCCTGCCTTCATCCATATCCATTCATGCCCTGACTAATCAAGAGTCTATCAACCTCTGCCTCAGATATACCCAATGACTTGGCCTCCACAGCCAACTGTGGTAATAAATTCCTTCTCATCTCCATTTAAAAGGACATCCCTGTATTCTGAGGCTCCCCCACCACGGGAAACATCCTCTCCACGTTCATTCTATTAAATCCTTTTAACATTCAATAGGTTTCAATGAAGACCCAGCCTCCCCCCTGTTCTTCTGAATTCCAGTGAGTACAAGCTCAGAGCCATCAAATGTTCCTCATATATTAACTTTTCAATCCCAGAATCATTTTCGTGAAACTCCTTTGAACCCTCTCCAATGTCAGCACATCCTTTCTTGGAAAAGGGGCCAAAAACTGCTCACAATACTCCAAATGAAGCCTCACCAGTGTCTTATAAAGCCTGAGCATTATATCCTTGCTTTCATAATCTAATCCTCTCAAAATGAATGTTAACATTGCTTTTGACTTCCTCACCATTCACCCTACCTGTAAATTAACCTTTTGGGAATCCTGCACAAGGACTCCCAAGGCCCTTTTCATCTCAGATTTTGAAATTTTCTCTCCATTTAGAAAGTCTACACTTTTATTCCTATCAAAGTGCATAACTAAACAATTCCTGACACTGTATTCCATTTCCCACATTTTGCCCATTCTCCTAATCTGTCTAAGTCATTCTGTAGCCTCTCTGCTTCCTCAATGCTACCTGCCCCTCCATCTATCTTCAGATTATTTGTAAACTTGGCCACAAAGCCATCAATTCTATCATCTAAATCATTGAAATATAACGTAAAAAGAACTGGTCCCAACACTGACCCTTGTGAAACATCACTAGTCACCAGCAGCCAACTAGAAAAGGCTCCCTTTACTCCCACTCCTCATCTCCTGCCAATCAGCCAATGCTCTATCCATGATAGTCTTTCCTGTAGTTCCATGGGCTCTTATTTTGTTAAGCAGCCTCATGTGTGACATCTTGTCAAAGGCCTTTTGAAAATCCAACCACATATCCACCATCTCTCCTTTGACTATCCTGCTTGTTATTTCTTCAATGCATTCCAAAAGTTTTGTAAAGCAAAATTTTCCTTTAAGTATGCTGACTTCAGCCTATTTTATCAAAGTATCTCAAAATCACATCCCTAACAATCGACTCCAACATCTTCCCAAACTTCTGAGGTCACACTAACTGGCCTATAATATCCTTACTTCTGCCTCTTCCTACTTGAAGGGTGGAGTGATATTTGCAATTTTCCAGTCCTCTTGAACCACAACAGAATCTATTGATCCTTCTTGAAAGGTCATTACTAATGCCTCCACAATCTCTCCAGCCACCTCTTTCAGAACCCTGGAGGTCTAGTCCATCTGGTCCAAGTTCAGACCTTTCAGTTTCCCAAGCACCTTCTCCCTAGTAATGGCAACTTCACTCACTTCTGTCCCCGACACTCTTGAACTTCTAGCATGCTGCTAGTGTCTTCCATTGTGAAGACTGAGGCAAAACACCTACTCACTTTGTCCACCATTCTGTTGCCCTCCTCCCCCCCATTACTATCTCTCCAGCATCAGGAATACTGTCCACTGGCTAAACTGCTTGTTTCCTCAAAAGAATTCTAACAGCTATATGCCTCCCACTTAAAATTCCATCACATAGTAGCAGCCTTTATTGTTGGGGTAAGTGGGTGGAAGGAAGTAGCTCAAACTGGCACCTAAGAAATCATCGCATAACAGGTGTTGAGACACAGTCACTTTGCTACTAATCCACTTGAAATCAACTACCTCAGATTAGCCTTTTGTTATGCATGTTGACTCCTGAGAATGGGAGAGTCTCATGCCAAGATAAGCGTAGTTATATCATTTTCCCAGAAATTTATCAGTTGTCAAACACATTTATTTCACCAAGGCCATTTCAGTAAGCAACATTTTATTTTTAAGCACACGATGGTGCCTATACACAAGTTTATTATGTACAAGTTTAATTCTTATCGTTTTAAAAACTTTACAGCAATTGTGCCATTCCTTCAATGGCAGGGTTACATAATTTCCTCCCTATTGCTAGGGTATAGACAATGCAAGTAGAACTAGCATTTAGTACCTACTCCAAGTTAGCTTGAACTGCTTGGGAAGTTCAAAGGGCAGTTAAGAATCAACTATGTGGATGGGTTTACAGTCATACGTACACACACTCACTCAGAGGCCACTTTATTAGCACACTGGCTGTTAATGCAACTATCTAATCAGCCAATCATGTGGCAGCAACTTAATCCATTAAAACATGCAGAAATGATCAAGAGATTCAGTTATTGTTCAGTCCAAATATCAGAATGGGGAAGAAATATGATCTAAGTGACTCTGACCATGGTCTGACTATTGGTGCCAGAGTAGTTCAAGCATCTCAGAAACTGCTGATCTCCTGGGATTTTTATGCACAGCAGTCTCAAGAGAAGGGGTTCCCAACCTGTGTTCCGCGTACCCTTTGGTTAATGGTAAGGTTTCATGGCATAAAAAAAATGTTGGCAACCCCTGCACTAGAGTTTACAGAGAATACTACGAGAAACAAAAAATCATCCAGTGAGCACAGTCTGTGCGCGAAAATGCCTTGATAATGAGAGTTCAAAAGAATGGCCAGATGGGTTCAAGCTGACAGGAAGGCAACAGTAATTCAAATAAACACGCTTTACAACAGTGGTGTGCAGAAGAACATCTTTGAATACACAAGACATCGAACCTTGAAGTAAGGGGCTAACAGCAGAAGACCAAACTGGGTTCCACTCCTACATAATAAAACAGCCACTGTGTATACATATCATGTCTTGCCTCATATGCTCAGTAGGACAGCATGGTCACACGGCATTTAGTATTGCTAGCTCACAGTTCTAGTCATCTAGCTTTGATCCCATTCTCTAGTGCTGCCATGTGGAGCTTGTGTATTGCCCCTGTGACCACCTTGGAGTACCCGGGGAAATCAATTCCGTCCTATATCAGACATGCTGGTTGGTAGGTTCATTGTGGGCATGTTGCATTGTTGGCACTGGAATGTGTAGCAACATTTGTGGACTGCCCCAAGCACATTTGCTGTGTTGGCTGTAAATGCAAATGACACATCATCAATCTACATGTGATAAGTCAATCTGAACTTGTAAACTATCCCTATTTGTGGATGTGGTGAGGGAAGCAACAAGAGACAATATCTCACGAAGGAATAAACAGACGAAATGGAATTGATTGGAACTAACGTAGGCACAATGAGCCAAATGGCAGCCTCTCATATCATAGTGAAATATGAGGATAAGTTTAATAAGCAATGTTACTAATATTCTGCTTTGGAATATGTTAAATAGTTGATGAAAGTACAAACTAATAAACCTTGCTTCACAGATTACATGCCACAGTGAACAGGTACGAGTTACTTCACACAAAAAACTACTGGAGGAACTCAGCAGTTTGGGCAACATCTATGGAGTCCCGGTGAAAGGTTTCAGCATGAAATATTGGCTCTTCATTCCTCTCCATAGATGCTTCATGACCTGCTGAACTACTCCAGCACTTTTTTTCCAACATCGGCAGAAGCTCTTGTGTTTACTTCATTTCCATAAATGATATCAATGACCTCAGAATTACACAGAGCCCTTGAAAGTCATCCAATCAGATTTTAACAAGCTGTTATTGATGTAATGGAGATAGGAAAAACTTGAGAAAGATAAAACAACATAAAGGTATATTTACAGTGATGGGTGGAAGAGCAGAGAGAAACAATAGGAAGTACTTGGAAGTCTATCGATTGAAATATGAACTTACCACCCAGTAATTAGCTTTTCCCAGTAAAAATCAAGCAGTAATAGAGTATTGGTATTTGTGGAATCAGGAGATTGCTTAGCCAAGGAGATAAGTTAGCACATCTATAGGCAACAACAGTAGCTTGGCGGTTAGAATGTCACTATTACAGCTAGGGGCATCGGAGTTTGGAGCTCAATTCCAATGTTGTTTGTAGTGAGTTCGTATGTTCTTCCACGTGAATGAGTTGGTTCCCTCCGTATGCTCTGATTTTCTCTTGTATTCTAAAGATATATCAGTTAGTAGGTTAAATGGTCATTGTAGATGGCTCTGTGATTAGGCCAGGGTTAAATAGATGGGTTGCTGGGTGGTGTGGCTCATTGGGCCAGAAGGAGCTGTTCTGCATTGTATCTCTAAAATAAAAATAAAAATGTAGCTTATCTTTGAGATTACCAAATGCAATAGTTTATTCTATACATAATGTACAAATAATCTGGTAGCTAATGTGAATGTTATGCACTAAACATCTGAAGCATTCCAGTCACAATTCTGTTATTCTCCCAGCAGAGCCTGGTTTTCTCTGTATACAAATGCTTCAGCCTCTTCCTCATCTAGAAGTTCATTCAGTGAGGTCACACAGCAGTCATGTTCTCTCAGCATCTCAGGGTGTGAAGCAGAAATCTGCTCAATGCGAACTGAACGCCGGACCGGGGTGAGAAACTTCAGATCCTGGTGACCTGTTGATCGGATTCGTCTCATAGATTCATTCATTCTGCAAAGGAATGCATTATATGTGAGTTTGAAAAAGTGTCACTTCTTTGATTTCACTCTTTGCAGTTCCCCATCTTTGCAGGAACTGGTGAGATGGAGAGCCCCCAAAACAAGACGCTAATAGTGACAGAACATGTAGGGAGCATCTGCACAGAAGCACACCATCCTCCAACTGGCCCAATTAAAAAAATAAATGTTTGGTAAGCACTTTCTGTAATCTGGAATCTGAAGGCATCACTAAAAGCCTCACAGTTATTTACTTATGACAAACAATTTCTAAGTGTAGGGCAAGGCATTAGAAACAATTACAACTCATGAACAGGAAATATGTCCATTGTTTGAGAAATTAACAACCAATTATTTTTATCATTGATCCTTATCATAATGTTTTTGATTACTCAAAATACTTGATAAATTGAGAGCCTGGTAACTATTTAAGAATTCCAGAATGGTTCTGTCTTATGCATTATGCCTTAAGTTGTCTGGAACACTTTCAAAAATAAAAAACATTACAAAAGTCTTTTGATTGTTTTGGTAAGAAGCCAAATTTAATCAACTGGAACATTTCTTGCTGCCCCCATGATAATCTGTAGTGTTGCATTACTTCTGGGAACTTACACAGGGACAAGTAAGGTCAGCTCTGATAACAAGCTGAGGTAGATATCATAAATCAAATCTGAAAATGTGCTAAAAGATTATTGGCCAGGACAGATGTATTTGCTGCCAATTTCAAAATCAGTCCGGTTTAGTGGTATTGCTTGAGTGATAGTGGCCAGAACACTAGATCATAGTTCTTTGAGCTTTTACTGTGGCTCTCTTGCATCTGATTCTTATTCTCCTCTTACCCTTAGAAACATAGAAAATAGGTGCAGAAGTAGGCCATTCGACCCTTCGAGCCTGCACTGCCATTCAGTATGATCATGGCTGATCATCCAACTCAGAACCCTGTACCTGCCTTCTCTCCATACCCCGATCCCTTTGGCCACAAGGGCCATATCTAACTCCCTCTTAAATACAGCCAATGAACTGGCCTCAACTGTTTCCTGTGACAGAGAATTCCACAGATTCACCACTCTCTGTGTGAAGAAGAATTCCACAGATTCACCATTCTCTGTGTGAAGAACCCTTGCACCCTATTCACCCCCCCTCCCCTCAGAAGACAGAACCTTCAATGTTACAGTATTCATCATCATGTGCCGTATCGTATGATGTGGGCGATCATGGTCTGTGACCATAATTGTTCTTGGCAAATTCTACACACGTGTTTTGCATTGCCTTTTTCTGGGCAAGACAGGTGACCCCAGCCATCATCAATACCTTTCAGAGATTGTCTGCCTGGTGTCAGTGGTCACATAACCAGGGCTTGTGATATGTACCAGCTGCTCATACAACCATCCACCACCTACACCCATGGCTTCACATGACCCCGATCAGGGGGCTAAGCAGGTGCTACACCTTGCCCATGGGTGACCTGCAGGGAAGCGGAGGGAAAGAGTGCCTTACACATTCTTATGTAGAGACACATCTTCACCCGCCACCCAACTCTGAACTAGATTATACTGTATGCTCAAATCTCTGGAAAGAGGTTTGACATTTGAATTAATGATTTTAAGCCACACTTGCAATGTAGATATTTTTATCTTATGCAGCACAAGTCAGTATTTTGTAATAAGTCATCTCTGCAGTTTAAATGTTCTTGATATATTTACATCACTGTTAAATATTTATTAGTGTTAAAATGAGCTGCATCAGTTACCTGTACTAATTATGCCCTTTCGTTTAGAGAATAAAATGCTCGCCTTTGGCATCCTTGCTATACTTTCCTCCAGTCACCTTAAAATTATGACTCCTCATATTAACCATTTCTGTCCAGGGAAAAAGTCTCTGGCTATATTCCCTCTCCATGTTTATAATTTCATATCGTGTTTCATCGATATACAGCCTCCTGTATATCAGTGAGACCTGATGTAGATTGGAAGACCACTTCATTGAGCACCTTTGCTCCATCTGGGATTTCTAGGTGGCCACACATTTCAATTCTGCTTTCTATTCTGCCATGTCAGTCTTCGTCTATTGCCACGGTGAGGCCACACTCAGGGTGGAGGAGCAACAACTTATATTCCATATAGGTAGGCTCCAACCTGATGGCATGGACATTGATTTCTCGAACTTCTGGTAATTGCTCCCCCTCCTCCCCTTCACCATTCCCCATTCTTGTTTCCCTCTCACACTTTCTTTCCTTTCCTGCCCATCACCCCCCCTTTGGTGCTCCTCCCCCTTCCCTTTCCTCCATGGTTTTCTGTCCTCTCCTATCAGATTCCCACTTCTCCAGCCCTTTATCACTTTCACCGATCAACTTCCCAGCTCCTTACTTCACCCCGTCCCCCTCTTCTGGTTTCACCTATCACCTACCACCTTTTTCCTCTGACTTTTCCTCATCCTTTCCAGTCCCAAAGAAGTGTCTCAGCCTGAAACTTTGACTGTTTATTTCCAACCATAGATGCTGCCCGACCTACTGAGTTCCTCCAGCACATTGTGTGTATTGTTCGTAACATATACACTTCTATCAAGCTCATGGTATCCAAGGCAAGTTACCAAAGTCAGCTTGATAATAAGAGTCAAATGCGTGGTTGTGCATTTGTTTTTCTGATTGGAAGCCTGTAACCAGTGGAATATCACAAAGACTGGTCCTGGGACCCTTGATGTTAGTGATTAACAACTTGTATGAGAATGTAGAGGTATAACTAATGTCACTTGCAAACTGTGTTGTAATCTCGGAGGATTGTTTTAGGCTACCATGGCACTGATCAGCCGGAAAGTTGGGCAGAGCATTGGCACACCTGGAGGGTTATATGCGGATCTGGTTACCACACTGTAAAAAGGATGTGATTGCATTAAAGAGTTTACCAAGGAGATTTAATCAGGGCATTCCTGGGATTGCAGCATTTGAGTTACAAGGGAAGATTAAATAGGCTGGGGCATAAATAGCCAAGCAATAACAGGAATACAAAATTAGGAAGGGAATAGATAGGTTCTATCTTTCGCCCCATGGTAGTGTGTGTCAAAAACGAGAGGGCAAAGGAATAAGGTATAGGTAGAAGGTTTAGTGGCGATTCAAGGGGAATTTCCACCCCTCCTCCCAACAAAGTGGCTGGAATCTACAATTCACTGTCTGACACGGTGGTGAAGGCAGGTATTCTCACAACCTTTAAGCAGCATCTAGATAGTTGAATTGTCAACATAAGGAAGGCAACAAATGCAAGTAGAAGGGATCAATATAGAGAAGTACATTGGTTGGCTCTCTTGCTTCTTTTCACTCTCATCAGTGGAAGTGGGTTGATTCCAAAATCTTACCTGAGCACTTGAGGTGTTGCAGTGATTTTGTATTTGATCACGGATGAACCACGCTCATCTGTTTTGCCACACAAAAGCCTCACTTTTGTACAAGGTGTGACAACTGCAGTCTCTTCAAAACTTTCTGTTTTAGTATCTTCTTTTTCTGCCAGAATATAAACACAGGCAAAATTGAGAATGATTTGGATGATGGCTTTGCGGCCAAGTCTGCAGAAGGACTTAACAGGTTGGGGGAATAGGGAAAGAAGTGGCAAATGGAATGTGATATAGGAAACTGCATAGTTATGCATTTTGACAGAAGGAATAAAGGGTGGACAATTTTGTAAATGGGGAGAAAATTCAAAAATTAGAGGTGCAGAGGGACTTGGGAGTCCTTTTGCATAATTCCCTAAAGTTCAACTTGCAGGTAGAGTTGGTGATAAGAAAGACAAATGCAATGTTCATTTTGGGAGGACAAGAGTACAAAAGCAAGGGTGTAATGCTGAAGCTTTACAAGGCATTTGTCAGACCACACCTGGAGTATTAATTGCAGTTTTGGGCTCCCTATCCAAGAAACGATGCGCCGGCATTGGACAGTCCAGAGAAGGTACCTGAGAATAATCTCAGGAATGAAAGGGTTAATATGAGTGTTTGATGGCTCTGGTCCTGCACTCACTGGAGTTTAGAAAAATGAGGTGGTATGTCATTGAAACCTATTGAATATTGAAAGGTTTGAATAGAGTGGATGTGGAGAGGATGTTTCCTATAGTGGGGGAAGTCTAGAATCAGAGGCCACAGCCTCAGAATTCAGCGATGTCCATTTAGAAGAGATGAGGAAAATTTTCTTCAGCCAGAGGTTGGTGAATCTGTGGAATTCGTTGCCACAGACAGCTGTGCAGTTCAAGTCATTCGGTATATTTAAGCCAGAGGTTCGTAGGTTCTTGATTAATCAGGGCGTCAAATGTTATGGGGAGAAGGCAAGAGAATAGGGTTGAGAGGGATAATAAACGAGTCATGATGGAATGGCGGAGCAGACTCGATGGCCAATTGGCCTAATTCTGCTCCAAGGTCGTATAGTCTATAGTCTTAAGATTAAGATGCAGAAGATCCCTGGTGAATTGACCACTTGGATTCAGAACTGGCTTGCCCATAGAAGACACAGGGTAGTGGTTGAAAGGACTTATTCTAGCTAGATGTTTTTGATCAGTGATGATCTGCAGATGTTGATGAGCAGAGGGACTTGGGGGCCCATGTTCATAGCTCACTGTAAGTGCTTACAGAAGTTGATGGGGTGGGAGAAGGCACCTTAAATTCTTGCCTTTATTAGTTGAGGCATTGAATTCAAAAATCAGGAAGTTATGTGGCAGCTTTATAGAACTCTAGTTCAACTGCATCTGGAGTATTGCATGCCCTTACTAATCACAGACCTATCAACCTCCTGTTTTAAATACGTACAGTGGATATCGGTTAACTGGGCCATTAGTTAATCAGGGCAGCCACTTATTTGGGACAACACTTAAAGAATATAAACTAATCAAAAAAGTAGCCAGGATTTTCTTCATTTATTCAGGACACTATGCTGCTTAATTGGGACAGGACACTTTTGCTGAATGTAGCCATTCTGCACTTCTGTAACCTCTGATCTGGGCTGACATTTACGTGCCGGGCGGCACCTAATTAATTAGCTTGATTATTTCGGCTTTTTTCTTAAAGATATGTTGGATGCATCCCGGCTACCACTGCATTCTCCGCGGCAATGTATCGGTCCGTGGTCTGGAGTTGGGATGGTGGGACACTGGGGTGTCATCTCATAAACGTCTGTTTCCATCAGGGCAGGCAGATCATCTTCTTTTATGTCTGCCTGCCTCGATGTCGAAGGTCGAGGTTCATCGTCTGCTGTGGCTCATGTGGAAGGCTTGAAAAACGACAGTATGCTTGACTGCTTAGCTTCGTGCATTTTTCTATCATCTCATGCAGTTGCTTTATGTTTAGTTCCTGGACGACTTCACTTTCGGTCCGTTCGCTACTGCATTCGGTTTCGATTGTTATCCTTTGCTCTTCCAATTGCATCAGCTCTTCATCTATCAGTTCTTGGACATGGGATGCCAAAACCGCTTCAACATCATCTTCGTCAATTTCCACATGCCAAACTCACGTTGTCCTTACTTTGTTCACCACGATCGAAACGCTTAATTATGTCTAGTTTTACGCTAAGTGTAACACCCTTACGAGCTCTTTTAGGCTTTTCTGATACCTTAGAACTCATCTTGCTAACGGCTGCTCACAGGCATGTGTTTAAGCAATGCCGGCTAGAATGCAGCTCCAGGGGAGGAGCTTGGCTGCTCGGGGCGCATGCTGCCTTTTTTCCTAACAGTGAAAACACCTTCTGTTAGCGAAAACAGATAACTAATGTGGGTCTTTCGTAACAGCGAGGTTTCGTAAAGCGAACGTTCAAAAAGCGGGGAACACCTGTATAGTGGAAAGGTTGAGTTGGTTAGGACATTATTCCCTAGAGCATAGGGGTTGGAGGGGAGATTTGATACAAAATTAGGAGGGGTACCAATAGGGTAAATGCAGGCAGGCTTTTCCCACTGAGGTCGGGTGAGACTAAAATTAGAGGAGATAAGTTAAGGGTGAAAGGTGAAATAATTAAGGGGAACCTGAGGTGGAAACTTCTTCACTCAGAGAGTGGTGAGGGTGTGGAACATGTTGCCAATATAAGTGGTGGACGTGGGTTCGATTTCAACATTTAAGAGAAATTTGGATAAATACATGGATAGGAGGGATATGGAGGGCTATGGTCCAGGTGCAGGTCAATGAGACTAGGCAGAATAGGTTGGCATGGACTAGATGGGCTGAAGGGCCTGTTATCTGTGTTGTACTGTTCTATGGTTCTAGGTACACCATTGAAAAACTTGAATTTCTTTGTTTAAGCAGCCTTGATGGTTTAAAACTGATGACATTAATTTAGTACAAGAACATCATTTAGAAATAATTTTATAAAAAATCATTATAAATCTAAAGGAAACTCTTTTAAAGCTACAAATTTACCTGTACAGGCTGTGTGAGAGTTTGCATTTCTCATGATGGTTTCCACAAGTGCAGACCGCAGCTCTTCAACAGGCTATGAAAGAGTTAAGAGTTTCTCATTGCAAAGGACAAAACTTCAAAAATTTAAACCTGCTATTTTCAATAATTCAAATGCATTTTAGTGTTTTACCCAAATATTGTTACCTCTGCACCACTGTGAACAGCCTTCTCAAAAAGGGCAATGACAGCCTCCATTGTGTCAGTTAATTCCAGCAGACGTGCTTGGCAAATCCAGTACTTGGCAAATTTTTCACCTTCTGGAACATTCTTCAGTGCTTCATATACGTATTCAGGAGAGGAACCCTAGGGAAATCGAGGGAAAACAATCACCTGCATAGTGATTCGAGACCGCACCTAAAATCCAGCCAAAATCTGGTGAATTTAGCAGTGATTGAACCCACTGATAAACTGACAGAAACCGGTAAACAATTAAGTACAGTCAATTATTTTAAAGGCCAATTTAGTTTACAAAAAAAAACCAAAGTTGAGCAATCAGTTCTGCTACTTCGCAGCTGATTAGAAGTCCCAATTGGATGTCAATAGAAGAATGAAGAAAACCCCTGCTCCAAATTCTTAACAGACTTTATTACTTTCTTAAAAGCAGCGGCACAGTAGCTTAGTTGGTTAGCACAATGCTTTACAGTACCAGCGATTCTCGCTGTTGCCCGTAAGGAGTTTACACGTTCTCGCTGTGACCGCTTGGGTTTCTTCAGGGTGCTCTGGTTTCTTCCCAAGACCAAAGACTGGTTGGTAGGTTAATTGGTCATTGTAAATTACCCAATGATTACTCTAAAATTAAATTAGGGGATTGCTGGGTAGCGTGGCTGGAAGATCCTACTCCCCGCCGTATTTCAATAAATAATTGCATTTTATGCATTTATCTACATTATTAATTTCAAGATATTCAAGATAGTTAATTATCATTCTTCAGTACACAAATGTAACGCTCAACACAATTATTGTTACTCTGGATCTGATGCAGTATTAACAAAACAATTAAAAAAAACTAAAGATTTACTTGTATTTTATTAAATGTTGGGCACGTGGCCAAGTGGTTAAGGCGTTCGTCTAGTGATCTGAAGGTCGCTGGTTCGAGCCTCAGCTGTGGCAGTGTGTTTGTGCCCTTGAGCAAGGCACTTACCCATACATTGTTCCAGTGTCTGTGTGAGGAGTGGCGCCCCACACAGACTTCCAATCTGCGCCTTGTATGGCATGAAAATGCCCGACACAGGCCTCTCATGGTCTGAGTCGACGTTCCCTCCCTCCCCACCCTTTTTAAAAGATTAAATTGTATGTACATAAAGTGATGCTAGGTACAGAAGTCTCTGTACCCAAAGTGATTCTGGCACACAAGATGATAAAGTAATGATGATGGGGATGTGTGGTGGGTGGAAGTGTTGATCAGCCTGGCAGCTTTGGGAAGTAACTGTTTTTGAGTCTGGTGGTCCTCTTTTGGTAAGACCATAAGATATAGGAGCAGAAGTAGGCTATTTGGCCCATCGAGTCTGCTCTGCCATTCAATCATGGGCTGATCCAATTCTTCCAATCATCCCCATTCCCCTGCCTTCTCCCCATACCCTTTGATGCCCTGGCTAGTCAAGAAACTATCTGTCTCAGCCTTAAATACACCCAATGACTTGGTCTCCACTGCCACTTGCGGCAACAAATTCCACAGATTTACCAACCTATGACAATTAGTGATAATTTTTCAAAACTCGTTAGATTAGTGATAATTTTTCAAAACTCGTTAGATTCTGGACTAGTTCCTGAGGATTGGAGGGTGGCTAATGAAACCCCACTTTTTAAAAAAGGAGGGAGAGAGAAACCAGGGAATTATAGACCGGCTAGCCTAACGTCGGTGGTGGGGAAACTGCTAGAGTCAGTTATCAAAGATGTGATAACAGCACATTTGGAAAGCAGTGAAATCATCGGACAAAGTCAGCATGGATTTGTGAAAGGAAAATCATGTCTGACGAATCTCATAGAATTTTTTGAGGATGTATCTAGTAGAGTGGATAGGGGAGAACCAGTGGATGTGGTATATTTGGATTTTCAAAAGGCTTTTGGCAAGGTTCCACACAAGAGATTAGTGTGCAAACTTAAAGCACACGGTATTGGGGGTAAGGTATTGATGTGGATAGAGAATTGGTTAGCAGACAGGAAGCAAAGAGTGGGAATAAACGGCACCTTTTCAGAATGGCAGGCAGTGACTAGTGGGGTACCGCAAGGCTCAGTGCTGGGACCCCAGTTGTTTACAATATATATTAATGACTTGGATGAGGGAATTAAATGCAGCATCTCCAAGTTTGCAGATGACACGAAGCTGGGCGGCAGTGTTAGCTGTGAGGAGGATGCTAAGAGGATGCAGGGTGACTTGGATAGGTTGGGTGAGTGGGCAAATTCATGGCAGATGCAATTTAATGTGGATAAATGTGAAGTTATCCACTTTGGTGGCAAAAATAGGAAAACAGATTATTATCTGAATGGTGGCCGATTAGGAAAAGGGGAGGTGAAACGAGACCTGGGTGTCATTATACACCAGTCATTGAAAGTGGGCATGCAGGTACAGCAGGCGGTGAAAAAGACGAATGGTATGCTGGCATTTATAGCGAGAGGATTCGAGTACAGGAGCAGGGAGGTACTACTGCAGTTGTCCAAGGCCTTGGCGAGACCACACCTGGAGTATTGTGTGCAGTTTTGGTCCCCTAATCTGAGGAAAGACATCCTTGCCATAGAGGGAGTACAAAGAAGGTTCACCAGATTGATTCCTGGGATGGCAGGACTTTCATATGAAGAAAGACTAGATGAACTAGGCTTGTACTCATTGGAATTTAGAAGATTGAGGGGAGATCTGATTGAAGCGTATAAAATCCTAAAGGGATTGGACAGGCTAGATGCAGGAAGATTGTTCCCGATGTTGGGGAAGTCCAGAACGAGGAGTCACAGTTTGAGGATAGAGGGGAAGCCTTTTAGGACTGAGATTAGGAAAAACTTCTTCACACAGAGAGTGGTGAATCTGTGGAATTCTCTGCCACAGGAAACAGTTGAGGCCAGTTCATTGGCTATATTTAAGAGGGAGTTAGATATGGCCCTTGTGGCTACGGGGATCAGGGGGTATTAGGGAAGGCTGGTGCAGGGTTCTGAGTTGGATGATCAGCCATGATCATAATAAATGGTGGTGCAGGCTCGACGGGCCGAATGGCCTACTCCTGCACCTATTTTCTATGTTTCTATGACTAAAGTAATTTCTCCGCATCTCTGTTCTAAATGGACGTCTTTCAATTCTGAAGTCGTGTTCTCTTGGGAAATAACTTTGCCATATCAAATCTGTTCTGGCCTTTTAACATTCAGAATGTTTCTATGAGAACCCCCCACCCCACCTCATTCTCCTGAACTCCAGGGAATACAGCCCAAGAGCTGCTAGACATTCCTCATACAGTAACCCTTTCAATCCTGGAATCATTCTTGTGAATCTTCTCTTAACCCTCTTCAATGTCAGTATATCCTTTCTAAAATAAGGAGCCCAAAACTGCACACAATACTCCAAGTGTGGTCTCACAAGTGCCTTATAGAACCTCAACATCACATCTCTGCTCTTATATTCTATACCTCTAGAAATGAACGCCAACATTGCATTCACCTTCTTCACCACAGACCCAGTCTGGAGGTTAACCTTTATGGTAGCCTGCACAAGGACTCCCAAGTCCCTTTACATCTCTGCATTTTGTATTCTCTCCCCATCTAAGTAATAGTCCGCTTGTTTATTTCTTCCACCAAAGTGCATGACCATACACTTTCCAACGTTGTATTTCATTTGCCACTTCTTTGCCCGTTCCCCAAAACTATCTGAGACTCTCTGCAGGCACTGTTTCCTCAACACTACCCGCTCCTCCAGCTACCTTTGCATCATCAGCAAATCTAGCCATAAATCCATTAATCCCATAGTCCAAATCATTGACATACTTTGTAAAAAGCAGTGGTCCCAACACTGACTCCTATGGAACTGCACTGGTAACCAGCAGCCAGCCAGAATAGGATCCCTTTATTCCCACTCTCTGTTTTCTGCCGATCAGCCAATGCTGTACCCATGCCAGTAACTTCCCTGTAATTCCATGGGCTCTTATCTTGCTAAGCAGCCTCATGTGTGGCACCTTGTCAAAGGCCTTCTGAAAATCCAAGTACACCATGTCTACTGCATTTCCTTTGTCTATCCTGCTTGTAATTTCCTCAAAGAATTGCAGTAGGTTTGTCAGGCAGGATTTTCCTTTCAGGAAACCATGCTGGTTTTGGCCTATCTTGCCATGTGCCTCCAGGTACTCCATAATCTCATCCCTAACAATCGAATCTAACAACTTTCCAACCACTGATGTCAGGCTAACAGATCTATAGTTTCCTTTCTGCTGCCCCCTACCCTTTTTAAATAGTGGAGAAACATTTGCAATTTTCCAGTCACCCAGTACAATGCCAGAATCTATCGATTCTTGAAAACTCATTGTTAATGCCTCCGCATTCTCTCCATCTACTTCCTTCAGAACCCAAGTGTGCATCCCATCAGGTCCAGGAGATTTATCCACCCTCAGACCATTAAGCTTCCTGAGCACCTTCTCAGTTGTAATTTTCACTGCACATACTTCACTTCCCTGACACCCTTGAATGTCTGGTATACTGCATGTCTTCCACTATGAAGACAGATGCAAAGTACGCATTCAGTTCCTCTGCCATCTCTGCGTCTCTCATTACAATATCTCCAGCATCATTTTCTATTGGTCCTATATCTACCCTCAACTCTTTTACCCTTTATAAAATTAAAAAAGCCTTTAGTATCTTCTTTGATATTAGTCACCAGCTTCCTTTCATAGTTCATCTTTTCCTTCCTAATTACCTTCTTAGTTTCCTTCTGCAAGCTGTTAAAACCTTCCCAATCCTCTATCTTCCCACTAGCTTTGGCTTCCTTGTATGCCCTCTCTTTTGCTTTTACTTTGGCTCTGCTTCACTTGTCAGCCACGGTGGTGCCCTTCTTCCATTCGAAAATTTCTTCTTATTTGGAATATATCTGTCTTGCACTTTGCTCATTTCTCGCAGAAACTCCAGCCATTGCTGTTCTGCCGTCCTTCCTGCTAGTGTCCCTTTCCAGTCAACTTTGGCCAGTTCCCCTCTCATGCCATTGTAATTTCCTTTATTCCACTGAAATACCGACACACTGAATTTAGCTTCTCCTTCTCAAATTTCAATGTGAACGCGATCATATTGTGATCACTGTTCCCTATGGGTTCCCTAACCTTAAGCTCTCTTATCACCGCCGGATCATTGCACAACAACCAGTCCAACACAGCCGATCCCCTAGTGGGCTCAACAACAAGTTGTTCTAAAAAGCCATCCCCTAGACATTCTGAAAATTCTCTCTCGAGGTCCAGCACTGGCTTGGTTTTCCTAATCTACTTCCATGTTAAAATCCCCAACGATGATCATGACATTGCCCTTCTGACACGCCTTTTCTATCTCTTGCTGTAATTTGTAATCCACACCCTAGCTGCTGTTTGGAAGCCTGTATACAACTACCATTAGGGTCCTTTTACCCTTGTCATTTCTTAACTCAACCCATAGAGACTCTACACTTTCCAATTCTATGTTATCCCTTTCTAATGATTTGATGTTATTTCTTATAGACAGAGCCACACCACCCTCTCTGCCTACTAACCTATCTTTCTGATACACCGTACATTCTTGGAGATTTAGTTCTGCTCCCAATGGCAGCCATCCTTTAGCCAAGTTTCAGAAATGGCCACAATGTTATACTTGCTACGCTGTAGCTGAATTTCAAGATAGTCCATTTTCTTTCTTATGCCGCGTGCATTCGAATATAACACTTTCAGTCCAGTATGTGTTGCTTTCTGTTTTAACTGCACCATGCCTCTATTGCCCTGTAACTTATTCCACTGGCTGTGATTATGCCTCATCTCCAGCCTGTCCTTTCTATGATCTCCATTGCACGCTATCTTTGATTTATCTGTTTTCCCCTTCCTCAGCCCTATCACTCCGGTTCCCATGCCTCTGCTAAATTAGTTTAAACCCTCCCTACCTGCCTGCTAGGGTATTGGACCCCTTTGGGTTCAGGTGTAACCTGTCCTTTTTGTACAGGTCATATCTCCCCAGACAGGCCCCAGTGATCCAGGAATCTGAAGCCCTGCCCCCGAAGCATTAATACTAATGTCATTCTAGGTAAACCAGAGGAAATATATTTTAAGGTGAGGGGGAATGTTTAAAGAAAATGTGTTGGACTAGTTTTGTTTGTATTTATTTACAAATAGAGATCGGTAGGAGTTTGGAACTGTCTGCCAGGGTGGGGATCATTGGAACCAGATACAATCACAGTATTTAGAGTCTGGATAATGTTAGGGAATGAAGAGATGTGGACCACATACAGGTAGAAGGGAATTAGTTTAATTTGGCATTGTGTTCAGTGCAGACATTGTAGAATGTAGAGCCTGTTCCTGTGCTTTATAATCTTGTGTTCTAAAAAATCTTCCATACCCTTTCGAGTAACTTCATGCAATCATCCAACATGTCCTGTACCCGATCTGCCAGGTCTTTCTGTTCTTCTCTTTCCATTACTTCCAAGAAAGAATGCTCCAAATTCTTCTTAACGGACTTTATTACTTTCTTAAAAGGGGTTGGCATGGGAGGGCGTTTGTAGGTCTTCCCTTTGGAAGCCAACCATTCTTCAAGCTGCTTCCTGAAGCAAAACACAGGCAAAGGTCAAAGGAAACCATGATGAAATGATGAAAAGAACCACAATAGTATTGTAATGGCACAGATAACATGTGGAATGCAAAGCAATCCAGTCAGTCCCATTAAAAATTCAATATAACCACCAAACATTTATATTTATATTTTATTTTGAGGTAGAGCATGGTAACAATTTCATTCATTTGATCAATTAACCCACTAACCCATACTTTTAAACGTGAGGGGAGAACAGAGCATCTGGAGGAAACCCATGTGGTCACGGGAAGATTGTACAAACTAGTTACAGACAGTGGCAGAATTGAACCCGGGTCACTGGTGCTATAATAACATTAGGGTGGCCACTGAGAGATCCCGCTTTTGTGGTGAATGGAACAAAGGTGCTTGGCGAAGCGGTGTCCCGATCTATGTCAGCTCTCACAGGAAGCCACATTAAGAGCACCAGATACAGTAAATGTCCCCAGCTGACTCACAGGTGAGGTGTTACCTCACCTGGAATTAATATGTAGTGGATGCTGTTCCTGTATATTTGCTCACCTATTAGGTTTATTTTACTGGGATGTTAAGCAGAATATTAGTTATGTTTAAGAATGAATAAATTCTCGGGCTTCCAGCTGGGTACAGATATCAATTATAACCAACAGTTCAATGGACAAACTCTGCCACCTTCATCAGGTAGTATTTATACCTCCCAGTCCATCCCTCCTGATTGGTTAGTCCTCATTCAATCAGTTTCCACTGCTCCAGCTTGTTTACAATCAAATTCCAGTTCTTACTTAGAGCAAAATCCTTGACTTTGCTAAAATTCTTTTCCTCAGTCTGCTGGAGTGAGAGGTTAAAAATATCAGTGACAACTCCAGCCAGTCGATCAATACAGTCTTTAGTACCAGGCCAGGTACTCCGTCTGGACTGGATGCTTTCCGTGGGTTCACCCTCCTGAAGTTTGCCCTGAAGTTGGCCTCAGATACTGAAGTCACAGGTCATCAGGGGCTATGGGAGTTCGTGAAGGTGCCTCCTTGTTTTGATGGTCAAAGTGAGCATAGAAGGCATTGAGCACATCTGAGAAGGAAGCTTTGCTGTCACTTGGTTTCCCTTTTATGTGCGTTGCTATAACCTGGAGGAATGTGTCTTCCAAGTCTATCATCCTTAAAACAATATTCAATGGGTTGGAGGAACTCAGTGAGTCACGCATCTACTGTAGGAGGAAAGAAGTGGACTATTTGGGTTGAACCCTGCGTCAGATCCTATACTGTTCTCCCATTATCAAACCTTCTCAATTTCCTGCTGGTTGACGTAGACTACATCAGTTCCATTGCCCTTATCAATAGTTCAAAGTTCGAAGTAAATTTATTATCGAAGTACATGTATGTCACCAGATACAACCCTGAAGTTCACTTTCTTGCTGGCATACTCAATAAATCCATAATAGGATAATAGCCATAATAGAATCAATGAAAGAAATAATAAAAAATAAATAAATACACAATAAATATCAAGAACATGAGATGAAGAGTCCTTGAAAGTCTATCGGTTGTGGTACATTTCAGTGATGGGGCAAGTGAAGTTATCCCCTTTGGTTCAAGAGCTTGATGGTTGAGGGGTAATTACTGTTCCTGAGCCTGGTGATGTAAGTCTTAGGTTCCTGTACCACCACCTTGATGGCAGTAAGAAGAAGACAGCATGATCTGGGTGGTGGGGTCCTTATTACCTATTCAAAAATTACAGAATTGGTCAGATAAGATCTCTCCATTACAAATTAATGATGACTGTGTTGGATTACTTCCTTCTTTTCCACGTGTACATTAATTTGTCCTTCAGAAGTTTTCTCCAGTAACTTCCTTACTTAGATTGAGAGTGGAGTGGTGAGAAAAGATTCTGAGGTAATTAATTGACTGAGGAGAGGTTTAAGATGATAGGTATGTAGTGCCAAGTGGAAGAGATGAGCGTGCAGCATCTGGGAAGAAAGGAGGGCAGGATAGGTAACTCAACATTCCATGCCACAGAATCTTCAGACATGGCATTGGAATGATATAAACAGAAGGGGGCATTGCAATGTTAAGGAGGGACCCAGTGAAGGAACAGGCTGGTGTTTCAGAGAGGCTGCATTCCTATCAGTGTATCAAGGGAAATACTAAAGTACAAATAACTATTCCTGAAGGTTTAGTGGGATTGAGCTCTGCTGTATCCATACGGATTGAAGGTGCTTATGATAGAGCCATACTTGACACAGGTTCTCAAGCTACTTTGCTTATAGATCCTTTTACAACCGGTATTTGACACATTTGACATTGACGCCACTCATTGCCCTTGAGATTAGGGGGCTTAGTACTGATGGATATCCTTAGGATGGTTACGTCGTTGAAGTTGGAGTTTTCTGAAGCAGATGTTGGAGTAATTGAGACAATTGACACACCAGTGTTGGTCTGCCCAGATCCGGTTTTAAAGGGTGGAGCTTCCATTCTCGTGGGAACAAATACTGCTGTTGTAAGAAGGCTCTTGGGAGCATGCAAGGAGAGAAATGGAGAGAACATATTGAAAACCTTGTCCATTCACCCTGTGTTCAGAGCTGCTTTTGAGAAGGTGCCTCCTTAGTGGGATGCTGAGCAAAAATGAGGAACTGTGGTACACCTAGTCTAAATTTGTTGTGTTACATCCTGGAGGAGTAGATAGAATGACAGGAACCCACAAATTTGGCGGAATGTCCAAGGAATCTCAGGATTACTGCCTGTGTCACGCAACAGTGAGTATAGGAATAGAGTGAGGTGGAGGATAAATGCATGGCTGAGGGATTGGAGCGGGGGGCAGGGATTCAGATTTCTGGATCATTGGGACCTTTTTTGGGACCGGCATGACCTGTACTAAAAGGATGGGTTGCACATGAATCCGAGGGGGACCAATATCCCGGCAGGGAGGTTTGCTAAGGCTATTGGGGAGAGCTTAAACTAGAATTGTTGGGGGGTGGGAACCAAACTGAAGAGACAGAGGAAGGGGCTGTTGGCTCACAAATAGAGAAAGCTTGTAGGCAGTGTGAGAGGGAGGATAGGCAGGTGATAGAGAAGAGATGCGCTCAGACTGATGGTTTGAGATGTGTCAACAGTCAGCCCTCCTTATCCGCGAGTTCCGCATGCGTGAATTCAACCAACCGCGAATCAAGGAAACCCAGAAGTGCTCTTCCAGCACTTGTTGTTCAAGCATGTATAGACTTTTGTTTCTTGTCATTATTCCCTAAACAATGCAGTATAACAACTATTTTACATAGCATTTGTATTAGGTATTATAAATAATCTAGAGATGATTTAAAGTATACGGGAGGATGTGCGTAGGTTATCGTGGATCGAGATCAAAAAAACTGGAAGTTCTCTTACTAAGTAATTTGGAACAGGTACATCCGGAATTATTTAGCGTCAGTTAGTCAAATGTTTGTCTTTGTATATAGTATATATTTTACCTTTCTATGCATATAAAACAGTTAAGAAACGTATGTTTCAGCGCCAGGCTCGGGAACGGAAGTTCCCGGGTTTGATCCAGTGACAGCCGCTCCCGAGCGCACCCTCCATTCATGACGGGTTGATGTGGAGGATCAAAAACCTAAAACCCAATAATTAAATCACTGCGTTGCTTAGTAATAATTGTAGCTTTCACCGGGGCAGGGCCTTTCTCACTTTATCCTTTAAAATTGTTCCAATCATTGACTGACTGTAACCTAACGCTTTTCCAATGACCAATGGCATTTCACCTCTTTCCGATCGCTTTATTATTTCCACTTTATTTTCAATCGTGATTATTTTCATGAACAGAAACACTGCGGATTCAGAGCTCCGCCGCCGGGTCCTAATGTCCACTGCACTGAGACAGGTTAAATAAGGTCCAGAGTTCCACTGGGAACTAAGATCCACCGCATTGAGACAGGTTGAATAAGGGACTTGAGCATCCGTGTTTTTTGGTATCCGCGAAGGGTCCCAGAACCAATCCCTCGTGGATAAGGAGGGCCGACTGTATTTTAATCAAGGAGTATCATGAACAAAGTGGATGAGCTTAGAGTGTGGATCAGTACTTGGAGCTATGATGTTGTGGCCATTACAGAGACTTGGATGGCTCAGGGGCAGGATTAGCTACTTAGAGTGCCAGGCTTTAGATGTTGCAGAAAGGACAGGGAGGGAGGCAAAAGAGGTGGAGGCATGGCACTGCTGATCAGAGATAGTGTCATGGCTGCAGAAAAGGAGGAAGTCATGGAGGGACTGTCTACTGAGTCTCTGTGGGTGGAAGAATAGAATAGAAACAGGAAGGGGTCAATAAGTCTACTGGGTGTTTTTTACAGACCACCCAATAGTAACAGGAACATCGAGGAGCAGATAGGGAGACATTCTGCAACGGTGCGGTAATAATAGGGTTCTCGTGATGGGGGATTTTAATTTCCCCAATATTGATTGACATCTCCCTAGAGCAAGGGTTTAGATGGGGTAGAGTTTGTTATGTGTGTTCAGGAAGGTTTCCTGACACAGTATGTAGATAAGCCTACAAGAGGAGAGGCAGTACTTGATCTGGTATTGGGAAATGAACCTGGTCAGGTGTCAGGTCTCTCAGTGGGAGAGCATTTTGGAGATAGTGATCATAAGTCTATCTCCTTTACCATGGCATTGGAGAGGGATAGGAACAGACAAGTTCAGAAAGTGTTTAATTAGAGTAAGGGGAAATATGAAACTATCAGGCAGGACCTTGGAAGCATAAATTGGGAACAGATGTTCTCAGAGAAATGTACAGCAGAAATGTGGCAAACGTTCAGGGGATATTTGAGTGGCGTTCTGCACAGGTACGTTCCAATGAGACGGAAAGGATGGTAGGGTACAGGAACCGTAGTGTACAAAGGTAGATGAAAATCTAGTCAGGAAGGAAAGAAAAGCTTATGAAAGATTCAAAAAACTAGGTAATGATAGAGATCTAGAAAATTATAAGGCTAGCAGGAAGAAGCTTAAGAATGAAATTAAGAGAGCCAGAAGGGGCCATGAGAAGGCCTTGGTGAACACGATTAAGGAAAATCCCAAGGCATTCTACAAGTATGTGAAGAGCAAGAGGATAAGACGTGAGAGAATAGAACCTATCAAGTGTGACAGTGGAAAAGTGTGTATGGAACCGGAGGAGGTAGCGGAGGTACTTAATGAATATTTTGCTTCAGTATTCACTACGGAATAGGGCCTTGGCGATTGTAGGGATGACTTACAGCAGACTGAAAAGCTTGAGCATGTAGACATTAAGAAAGAGGATGTGGCTCGAGCTTTTGGAATGCATCATTGGATAAGTCACCGGGACCAGACAAGGTATACCCAAGGCTACTGTGGGAAGTGAGGGGGAAGATTGCTAAGCCTCTGGCAATGATCTTTGCGTCATCACTGGGGACGGGAGAGGTTCCGGAGGATTGGAGGGTTGCAGATGTTGTTCCCTTATTCAAGAAAGGGAGTAGAGATAGTCCAGGAAATTATAGACCAGTGAGTCTTACTTCAGTGGTTGGTAAGTTGATGGCGAAGATCCTGAAAGGCAGGAGTTATGACATTTGGAGAGGCACAATATGATTAGGAATAGTCAGCTTGGCTTTGTCAAAGGCAGGTCGTGTCTTATGAGCCTGATTGAATTTTTTGATGATGTGACTAATCACATTGATGAAGGTAGAGCAGTAGATGTAGTGTATATGGATTTCAGCAAGGCATTTGATAAGGTACCCCATGTAAGGCTTATTGAGAAAGTAAGGAAGCATAGGATCCAAGGGGACCTTGCTTTGTGGATTGAGAATTGGCTTGCCCACAGAAGGAAAAGAGTGGTTGTAGACAGGTCATATTCTGCATGGAGGTTAGTGACCAGTGGTGTGCCTCAGGGATCTGCTCTGGGTCCCCTTCGTGATTTTTATAAATGACCTGACTGAGGAAATGGAGGGATGGGTTAGTAAATTTGATGACACAAAAGGTTGGGGATGTTGTGGATAGTGGGGAAGGCTGTCAGAGGTTACAGTGGGACATCGATAGGATGCAAAACTGGTAGATGGAGTTCAACCCAGATAAGTGTGAGGCGGTTCATTTTGGTAGGTCAAATATGATGGCAGAATATAGTATTAATGGTAAGACTCTTGGCAGTGTGGAGGATCAGAGGGATCTTGGAGTCAGAGTCCATGGGACACTCAAAGCTGCTGCGCAGGTTGAATCTGTGGTGAAGAATGTATACGGCGTATTGGCCTTCTCAATTCCACAGTTGATGTTCAAGAGCCAAGAGGTAATGTTGCAGCTATATAGGACCCTGGTCAGACCCCACTTGGAGTACTGTGCTCAGTTCTGGTCACCTCACTACAGGAATGATGTGGAAATTATAGAAAGGGTGCAGAGGAGATTTACAAGGATGTTGCCTGGATTGGGAAGCATGCCTTATGAGAATAGGTTGAGTAAACTTGGCCTTTTCTCCTTGGAGTGACGTAAGATGAGGGGTGACCTGATAGAGGTGTATAAGATGATGAGAGACATTGATCATGTGGATAGTCAGAGGCTGAAATGGCAAACATGAGAGGACAGTTTTAAGGTGCTTGGAAGTAGGTACAGAGGAGATGTCAAGGGTACGCTTTTTATGCAGAGTGGTGAATGTGTGGAATGGGCTGCTGGTGATGGTGGTGGAGGCGGATACAATAGGGTCTTTTAAGAGGCTCCTGGATAGGTACATGGAGCTTAGAAAAATAGAGGACTATGGGTAACCCGAGGTAATTTCTAAAGTAAGTACATGTTAGGCACAGCATTGTGGACCAAAGGGCCTGTATTGTGCTGTAGGTTTTCTATGTTTCTATGAATGGAAAAGGAGAAGATTTTGGAATGCGAAGATGCGTTTTCTACTGACAAGTCTGATGTTCATTACTCCAGGAGTACTTGCCACACTTTTGGAGTGACCAAGACTACCCCTTTCCAAGAGAGGTCTCACCTATTAGCACCAGCGGAGGTTGAAGTAGTTTGGCAACACCAACTTAAGCTGGAAGTTAAATTCTTTCATGGAGAAGGGGACCTGAGCTGCTGGAAGACACGAACGTTAAATAGGTGGAGGCACCCTCAAGTAGACAGGGATGGTTCCAAGCGGTGAAGCTGGAAGAGCTGAAGATGGGATAAGGAAGTCTCAGAGTCAGGGCACCCCCAGATAGGCTGGCCGATGACACACCAGGGGAGCAGACTGTAGCATCTATCCCCTTAGTGAGATATGTCACTACCATTTACAAATGGTTTGGAGGTCCTGACATCATGAAATTCCTTTGAAAACTGTGTTATTAGTGATGAGTTGTTAAGTTATAAAGTCATGAGGATATGACTATTTTTGGTTGGGGAGAGGGTGTAATGTCCTGTTTAAGGTTTTTACTGCTATGCTGTAGGTATTTCATTTTAGCAGTTCTGTTCTGCTTTCAATCTGTTTGGGTTTGAGCTAAGATAAGGGACTTTGTTGTTTAACTTAGGAATGTTGTGTCAGCCAATCAGAATGGTGGAATTAGGAGATGGTTCTAGAGAATGCTGGGCAGAGAAGTTTTTGTGATGGACACTGGTGGTGGGTCGATGTCCTTTTGGTGGGAACTTGGGAGAAGACAGGAGGGAAGATGGCTGAGGATGCCATCCCTGTTGCACAAGTTGCTCTGTGCTGATGAATGGCTTCAAGGAAGAAGGACCAATATTCCCATGGGGGAGCCCGTTTGTTCAAGACGGATTTCAAGCAACTTTCAGAAGGTGGTGTGTACTTTCACACAGACTGGGGGTCTAGCGTGTCAGTTAAAGACAACTTTGAGATGAACTCCAACTTGTATGCACATTTGGACTGCGTTAACTGTAATAGGTCCTTTTTATTTTTTTCTTTCTCATACTAACTATTTGATAAAGCTGACATTTGTAAATATACTTTCTTTATAATTGTATGCAGTGTATGATCTGTTATTTCTTGCTGATGGCTATTTGCATGGGGGTTGTATTTACACAGAGGGGTTCGTGTGGGCAAGACATCCCAACCTTCCGGGTTTGGTGGGACTGAAGTCATATCTACCCTAGACATACAGAGCCTGAGAAAGGTTACTTCTTCACTAACACATCATTTTCCAAAACTTTTGGTATCCTCTTTTATATTATTCTGTAGCTTGGCTTCATATTTCATCTTTTCTTTCCTTATCATTCTTTTGTTGTCTTCTGTGATTTTTGAAAGATTCCCAATCCTCCAGATTCCTGCTAAATTTTGCAATATTGTACACTTTCTCTTTTGGTTTTGTACTTTTCCCTTGCCAACTATGGTTGCCTCATCATCCCTATAGAATTGCTACTACTTCTTTAGGATGAAGTGACAGTCACATAGGCCCATATCCTTCTACTCTTTTCCAATCCACTGAGCCATCCAAATGCTTTTTAAATGTTGTAATAGTGCCTGCCTGCGCTACCTCCTGGTAGCTCATTCAAAATATGCACCACCTCTGTTGGAAAGATTTATCTCTCAGATCTCCTTTTAAATTGATCTCTTCTGAAATAAAACCTTTAACTTATAGTTCTATATTCCCCTGGCCTGGGGTAAAGATTCTGACCTCTCCTATCTATGCCTTCATGATTTTGTAAATTTGAGTTCATCTCTTGGGCTGCTTAATGCCCTGGTGCTGTACTGCTCATCTTCCACTTGAGGTTCTAATTAGTGTGAAGTGCGTCACCTTGCTAGCAAGACCACAATGCCCAAATGAACAAAAATCTTGCTGTGAGGAAGAATACAGACAAACTGAATTGAGAAACTGTGCTGTGTTTACAGTGCAAACGTGTTGCAATATTGTGCAGGTCCCAGCATTAGGTGTGGTCCCATTTCAGAGAAAGACACCACAAGCATTGTGACCACCGTATTAAACTACCAGACACTCACAGAATATCCAGTAACGTCGGTGTTTCGAAGTGTGAGTTTTTATCTTAACTGTAGTGATTTGAACATGAGCATCTTAGTGGTCAAATATCAACTAGCAAGGAAAGTAGAGAATTTTTGCAGCAGATCTGTTACATTACTGGACTGGAATTCAAGCCTATCATAGCTGCTATGAAATTTAAGTTCAGCTAGTATTCAAAGCAGACACAATATGCAGAATGTCCTAATTTTGCTCCAATGTCTTATAATCTGTGATAAAAGTAAACTTGTTATTATTGATATGTAGTCATGATACCAAGAGTAGTAAAAAGATATCTTGCAATACACATCAAAGTTGCTGGTGAACGCAGCAGGCCAGGCAGCATCTCTAGGAAGAGGTACAGTTGACGTTTCTGGCCGAGACCCTTCATCAGGACTAACTGAAGAAAGAGCTAGTAAGAGATTTTAAAGTGGGAGGGGGGAGGGGGAGATCCAAAATGATGGGAGAAGACAGGAGGGGGAGGGATGGAGCCAAGAGCTGGACAGGTGATTGGCAAAAGGGGTATGAGAGGATCATGGGACAGGAGGCCCAGGGAGAAGGAAAAGGGGGAGGGGGGGAAAAGCCCAGAGGATGGGCAAGGGGTATAGTCAGAGGGACAGAGGGAGAAAAAGGAGAGTGAGAGAAAGAATGTGTGAATATAAATAACGGATGGGGTACGAGGGGGAGGTGGGGCATTAGCGGAAGTTAGAGAAGTCAATGTTCATGCCATCAGGTTGGAGGCTACCCAGACGGAATATAAGGTGTTGTTCCTCCAACCTGCATGTGGCTTCATCTTTACAGTAGAGGAGGCCGTGGATAGACATGTCAGAATGGGAATAGGATGTGGAATTAAAATGTGTGGTCACTGGGAGATCCTGCTTTCTCTGGCAGACAGAGAGTAGGTGTTCAGCGAAATGATCTCCCAGTCTGCGTCAGGTCTCGCCAATATATAGGAGGCCACATCGGGAGCACCAGACGCAGTATATCACCCCAGCCGACTCACAGGTGAAGTGTCGCCTCACCCGGAAGGACTTGGCAGAATTAGTCCTTACTCTTAATAATTTCTCCTTTGGCTCCTCCTACTTCCTCCAAACTAAAGGTGTAGCTATGGGTACCCGCATGGGTCCGAGCTATGCCTGCCTTTTTGTTGGCTTTGTGGAACAATCTACGCACATAAAATCTTAGTGGAATTAAAATGTGAGGCCACTGGGAGATCCTGCTTTCTCTGGCGGACGGAGCGTAGGTGTTCAGTGAAACAATCTCCCAGTCTGCCTCTCATATCCCTTTTGCCAATCAACTGTCCAGCTCTCGGCTTCATCCCTCCCCCTCTCACTTTCAAATCTTTCACTAGCTCTTCTTTCAGTTAGTCCTGACGAAGGGTCTCGGCCCGAAACACCAACTGTACCTCTTCCTAGAGATGCTGCCTGGCCTGCTGCCTTCACCAGCAACCTTTGTGTGTGTTGCTTGAAATTCCAGCATCTGCAGATTTCCTCGTTTTCGCCTCCAGGTTATAGGATATTTTGGTGGACAAACCTATTTCGGCTTTTAAGAGTACAAGGTGCCTCTGAACCCCACTGCATGACTGAAATAAATTCGGTTAGCAAAAGGACTAATTCTAGTGATAAGTACACTTAGTGGTTACTTATGAGGTAACGCCTATACCTAATAAAGTGGCCACTTAATGTTCATGGTCTGCTGCTGTAGCGCATCCACTTCAAGGTTCGACATGTTGTGCATTCAGCGATGTTCTTCTGCACACCATTGTTGAAATGCTTGGCTATTTGAGTTACAGTCACCTTCCTGTCAGCTCGAACCAGTCTGGCCATTCTTCTCTAACCCCTCTCATTAACAAAGCATTTTTTTCCCCACTGAAATGCTGCTCACTGGATGTTGTTTTGTCTCTGTGAGCTCTAGAGACTGTTGTGTGCAAAAATCCCAGTTTCCAAGATACCCAAACCACCCTGTCTGGCACCAACAATCATTCCACAGTCAAAGTCACTTAGATCATCTCCATTCTGATGTTTGTTCTGAACAATAAATACACCTCTTGACCGTGTCTGCATGCTTTTATGCATTGAGTTGCTATCACATTTGGCTAATTGGATATTTGCGTTAACAAGGTGTAGAGGTGTACCTAATAAAGTGGCTACTGTGTGTATTTTGAAAAAAAACCCTTAAGAACAAGTTAAAAAGGAGTCAGCTTCAAATAGAAATTTTGTTTACCTTCTTTCATCTTTTCCTTTCAGTGTCTTGATGTTAGAGCTTTTGACATCTCGACGCTTAACTGTGCTCATTACTGTTTTTGGAGATCCACTTACATTTTGTACTGCCCCTTTACTTTTTATATTTCTTGTAGGAGACTCCAAGGTTGAATGCAACTTTTGAGCAGATCTTGTAAAAGGTTTCCATATTGTCACTGGCCTACTGGCAGCAGAATTAGATCCATTCTGTATGCTTGCACTGTACAGAGATCTCTCCACTTTGACACTTGCAAACTGCTGTTCTCTCTTGTTTAATTTCCCACAGATCTTTTCCATCTTCTCTTTCGGAATTGTCACTGTACTTGTAGATTTAGCTGCTGCTGAGGTTGTCTTAACCACTCTGGGGGCCACTGTTGAAGCTCCTACAGGCTTGGAGTCACCCACAGGCCTGGCTGCTCCTGGGGCGGCCCTGGGCGCACCCACGGGCCTGGCTGCTCCCGGGGCGGCCCTGGGCGCACCCACGGGCCTGGCTGCTCCCGGGGCGGCCCTGGGCGCACCCACGGGCCTGGCTGCTCCCGGGGCGGCCCTGGGCGCACCCACGGGCCTGGCTGCTCCCGGGGCGGCCCTGGGCGCACCCACGGGCCTGGCTGCTCCCGGGGCGGCCCTGGCTATATTGTCAGTACCAATTGCCCATGATTGATTGTCTGAAGCAGTATTCTTTAATTTGCAGTCTTGAATATTATTTGCCCGTAAAGTAAACGTCTTAATTAAAGCTCTGTTTGAAGACTGTCCCACAATTTGAGCTTTACCAACTGTGAGTTTATTTTCCTTTCCTTGGTCGCTTGAGTTATGATGAAATTCACCACATGCTGAAGCTTCAGGATGCAAATCCCCCACACATTGTCTGGATTGGGTCACTGGATCAGCGATAGATTCCTTTGACTCCACAGGGAATAAAACAGTCATAACTTGTTTAGTGAGTGTGGGTTTTGAATCACACTGAACTTGTTTCCTAGAAATTACTGATTCGTAATGATTCATGCATGTTGGGTTCTTCACACTGTTTAGCTTAGATGGTTTTGTGTGAGCATCATGCTTCCGATTTTCCCCCTGAAACAGGCGAAGTTCATGCAACATCAGTCAAAGCAATGATTAAACCAAGTTTTTAAAAAATCCTTTCATTTCACAAATGTTTCTGATGATTTGGAAAATTTTAAATGCTTTATCCTCCTAACCTATTAATCTTGGAATCCCCTTATCCATTCACTATGAAAACTGTATTTGAGCATATCACTTTCTCGTTTGTCACTGACTCAACCAGGAATTTCACAATTTCTGCATTTTTTTTTTAACCTTCCAAGCCCATCTCAGAATCACTTAAATTTAAGTCATCTTCAATCTCCTACAATTTAGGTCTCCACTTCCTGGCTTTTCTAGCTCCAAACTAAACTTCTGCAAACTCACATGTACCACTGTAAACCAGCACACTAATGCTGTACTGATTAGAATACAGAGCTTTTACAAAACTATTCTATTTAATTTGCTTCACATCAAATTCTCACCCCAAAACCACCTTTGAAAGATTTAATTGCTGACTTCCATCTTCCCTCCCTCGGAAACCAATAAATCCTGTTGTTATTCTTTATAACAAAATGTTCAATTACCAATTGCTTCCCAGCTTATTTAGTTTTTCCTCATATCTCTTTTTAAACAAAAATTAACAACAACTTAAGGAACAGAGAAGAGATTACCAACTACTAAACCAGTGATTTGAGATATTAACTTTTGCCCCGTGGGTTTTGAACACAATTGTTCCCAATTCTCATTCAATACAGAACTGAGAAAATGAAAAGATAATTCAAGACATATTCAATGATCCCTCCTACAAGTGCCACAAGTTAATAAGGCTCAACTACTACAACCTGGAATGGCTTAATGAAAAGAAAATACACATCAAGATACTGCTTTGACATATCAATTTGAGTGAAGCACAGACACTCTGATGAAAGATTTTAAACTCAAAACAGTAACTACTTCCACAACAAATGATGTTAACCCAAGTATTTCTATCATTTCCCCATATGCCCTCTTCTTATTGTTACTGTTGGAAAGGAAGTACAGAAGCCTGAAGGCACACACTCAGCAATTCAGGAACAGCTTCTTCCCCTCTAATTTCCATTTTTGCAATATTTTTGATTTAACTATATATATATATATATATATATACACACACATATATACATATACACACACACACTCTGCATTGTACTACTGCTGTTAAGTTAACAAATTTCATGTCATATTGTCATATCGCCATTCACTGTGATCATGTCAGCCATGATCACAGTGAATGGCTGTGCTGGCTCAAAGGGCCGAATGGCCTACTCCTGCACCTATTGTCTATTGTCTATCATATGCTGGTAATATTAACCCAATTCTGATATTGTACCCAATGATACGCAGTTGTGGAATTGGCAAGAAATTGTCATTATCAATAGGTAAACTGTTAAAACAAGCTCTAGATTAAGCCCAGTCAAGTTCATCCAAACGAGAAACAGTGTTGTACTACAAACTTAATGCCCTTCAGTAAAAATTAGCCTCGCTTTAACTAAGTAACTCTTACTCTGAAACGGATCAGTTTCTGACTTACCAAGGCAGCTTTTAATGGAGCAATTCGTTGCTGTAGCTTCTGATTAGTTTTGTCCCCCAAATAGTATCTGAAAAGAGATATTTTAATATGAGAACAATATACAACTTGAATTTTTTATTCTCCACAGACATCGTCAAAGCAGAATACTGACCCCAAAGAGTCAATTGCAGAAAAAAAGTGGGGGTTGGGTGGAGAAGAGTGAAAAGTGTGGACTTAAAAAGCACATTGCAATATCTTCCAATTTAATAGCTAAGATCCTAGTTACTCATATTTTCAGCTTTTACATTTTTTCTTGAACCCTAGTTCTCCATGTGCCATGTTTGTTTCTTCCTTTACCTTCGCCTTCAAGTTTTCAGTAATTATATTGAAATTCTCCTAAATATTTGAACATAGAGTAGTACAGTACATTACAGGCCCTTCAGCCCACAATGTTGTGCCGACCCTCAAACCCTGCCTCCCATATAACCCCCCACCTTAAATTCCTCCATATACCTGTCTAGTAGCCTCTTATACTTCACTAGTATATCTGCCTCTACCACTGACTCAGGCAGTGCATTTCATGCACCAACCACTCTCTGAGTAAAAAACCTTCCTCTAATATCCCCCTTGAACTTTCCACCCCTTATCTTAAAGCCATGTCTTCTTGTATTGAGCAGTGGTGCCCTGGGGAAGAGGGAGATTTGAGTATATTAATGCCCCTATGTGTTTTGTAATTTTTGGAGGATAAAAAAAATGCACTTCCATTTATCAAACACTCAGTCTGAAGAAATTTTTAAAATGCAGTAATGAGACCTGGTTGAATAGACAATACCTAAGCAGCATGTTAGGGTAGTGGTTGTCGATGGAACAAAGCAGCACAATAGTTTGGCACATACCATATGGGCCAATGTACCTGTTTTTGTGTTGTGTTCTATGACTCTAAATCTGCTTGCTTGTTAGACCGCAGTCTAACCAGAAGACCACAGTCTGTGCAGATTGATGATAACATATCCTCCTCGCGGACGATCAACACTTGTGTACCTCTGGGGTGTGTGCTTAGCCCACTGCTCTACTCTTTGTAAGCACACAGGCATAGCTCAAATACCATCTCCAAATTTGCTGACAATACAACCATTGTTGGTAGAATCTCAGGTGGTGACGAGATGGTGTACAGGCCTGAGATATGCCAACTTGTGGAATGCTGCCGCAGCAACAACCTGGCACTCAGCATCCATTTAGGAATCGAATGGCAGAGGGTAAGACGAAAGAGCTGATTGTGGACTTTAGGAGGGGTAAGACGAAGGAGCACATACCAATCCTCATAGAGGGATCAGAAGTGGTGAGAGTGAACAGCTTCAAGTTCCTCAGTGTCAACATCTCTGAGGATCTAACCTGGTCCCACCATATCGATGTAGTCATAAAAAAGACAAGGCAGCAGCTATACTTTATTAGGTGTTTGAAGAGATTTGACATGTCAACAAATACATTCAAAAACCTTTATATTTGTACAGTGGAGAGCATTCTGAAGGCTGCATCACTGTCTGGTATGGAGAGGCTACTGCACAGGACCAAAAGAAGCTGCAGAAGGTTGTAAATCTAGTTAGCTCCATCTTGGGCACTAGCCTACAAAATACCCAGGACATCTTCAGGAAGCAGTGACTCAGAAAGGCAGCGTCCATTAATAAGAACCTCCAGCACCCAGGGCATTCCCTTTTCTCACTGCTACTATCAGGTAGGAGGTACAAAAGCTTGAAGGCACACACTCAGCGATTCAGGAACAGCTTCTTGCCCTCTGCCATCTGATTCCTAAATGGACATTGAAGCTTTGGACACTACCTCACTGTCTGTGAAGTCACCTCCAGACATTGGTTAAAACTAAACAAATAGCCCATTTTTCTATTTTGTGATTGCTGTTTCAACCCTTTGACTCCTTGCAGGATAAGGAAACTAACACCAATATCCCTCGCATGCCAGCATCTCAAGCACTGAGGTCCTAATTACATTTCGTTGGTTTTGTTTGGACAAAGCATATTGTTCACATGCCTGATTTCTGACCTGATAAACAGATAAAAGGTCCAAGATAGAAATATTCCAAATAAAAACAAGAAAAAAAGCATTGAAAGGTTATTGACTTGAAATGGTAACTGATTAACCTCCCACTGATGCAACCTGACCTTGTGAGCAATTTCTGTTTTTATTTCTGAGCATCTGCAAATTTTTCCTTTTCATTCTTTGATGCATCAAGAGAGTAGATGATGAGACATTCCCTCACACAAAGTCCTGTGGAAGTAGTGTTGCGTGATAGAATATTTAGTCAGTTGTACTGGCTCTGTCCATCAAATACTTCTCAGAAAAGCATGACTGAACCCACTGCAATTAAACAATAATTGTATCAAATGTTAATTATTCCATTGGATAATTAAACTTCTGTACTCAGTACATACTCTCTCTAAACCAGCAAATTCTCATGTAGGTTCTGAACAGCTCCAAACATGTACAGGTTACTAGGTTGATTGGTCATAAGTGAATAATTAGACAGCAGGGTCTCGTAGGGGCACAAGGGTCTGTTACTATGCTGCATCTCTAAACAGTTTTTTAGAAACAGTGTTTCTCTTGTGCTCTTCCATGTCCATTTCAACTGGCTGTTTGTACTGCCTGAGGCTATACTCTCTGGAGTTCAGAAGAATGAGAGGGGATCTTATCAAAACGTACAAAATTTTGAAAGGGGTAGATAAGATAGAAGTTGGAAAGTAGATAAGTAGGTGAGGCTAGAACTAGGGGACATAGCCTCAAGATTCAGGGGAGAAAATTTAAGGCAAGGATGAGGAGAAACTGTTTTTCCCAGAGAGTGGTGAATCTGTGGAATTCTCAGCCCAGGGAAGCAGCTGAGGCTTCTTCACTAAGTATATTTAAGAAACAGAGGGATAGGTTTTTACATAGTAATGGAATTAAGGGTTATAGGGAAAAGGCAGGTAGATGGAGCTGAGTTTATGGACAGATCAGCCATGATCCTATTGAATGGCGGGGCAGGATCGATGGGCCGGATGGCCTACTCCTGCTCCTATTTCTTATGTTCTTATATGTATCAATGCTAGTTACTTCCATATCCTTCGGCTCTAAAAGATTATACCCATAGAACTTGTGCTAACTTCAGCAAGAAATAAATTCAATAGCAACTGATTTTAATCATTGTACATTATGCAAAATTAATCTCATAATAAAGTTGGTTAAAATCGGCACACCATTAAAGGAGTCTCACCAAGTGTTCATGTCAGATAACGGTGGGGATCTGGAGACAAGTTACGAGGTTGAGTGAAAACTAGAAGAGCAGGAAGACTTCGGGTTGGTTTGAAATTAGTCATTCAACCAAATTACATTACAACAGAAATAATATAAAATTAACCTTTGAGAAAAATGATCATCAATACTTACGCCAGAAACAGGAATATGTAGTTTTCAAAAAGAAAAAAAAAACACCCCAACAATACTACAGGGGAGAAAAGGGACAAATCTATCAGATAATTGCCGCACTCATGTAATGTAACCCATACGCATTTTGACTAGAATGTTTTCCGAACTAATGTGGACAAACCTGTCATTAGGACCCGGAATCTTCAGTTTCCCCTTTCTCTGGAGATAGGCTGCAAGTTGTTGCCTTCGGCATTCTGTTTCAGAGGGGGAAAGAATTGTTATGGGTTAAACTTGTAATCATCATTTAATTAAATCTAAAAATGCACTGAAATCACAAAACTTTCTCAGGATAAAGTGGTGATTGCATTTGCTTGAAAATACAACTGCTGAAATCACAAACTACGCAATGCGTAACCAATAAAAATCTGTTGCAAGTTGCTCATAATCAAGCAACCACAATTTACTTCTCATAAATTCTTGGCAACTCAGCTCAAACCTTTTCAAGCTGGTTTGTTATACAGCTTTTGTAATAGATTCCAACATTTTTTCTACCATCTGCATTAGATGAGTAGGTTGATAATTCCCCAATTTATTCTTCCCTTCTTTCTTTAATATAGTTCACATTTGTAATGCTTCCACAGAAATTATTCCAAAATGTATGGAATCCCAGAAAGTGACAACCAAAGCATCAACTGTTGTTAAAATCCTGTCCAAAGCTCTGGGATGTAGTTCATCAGGTCCTTGGTATATATCAGTTTTCAGACTCACCAACTTTTCTAATACTCTGTTTGGTCAACAGATAAATCCTGCAGTTCCTCATACTACATCCTTGGTTCTCTAACATTGCTTGTCTTCCATAATTGTTTAATTTCACTGCTTTTTTCCATTATAATTTCCAATGTCTGTGCCCTTGCTAGTAGTACCTGAAAATGCCCTTCAAGGCAAACACCATCCTACTTAGCAACATACACAAAACAGTGGAGGAACTCAGCAGGTTAGGCAGCATCTATGGAAAAGAATAAACAGTCGACAGGTGGAGGGAGGGGAAAGAGACTAGCTGGAATCTGGTAGGTGAAGCCAGCTTCGTGGGAAAGGTCAAGGGCCGGAGACAAAAGAATTTAATAGGTGAGGAGAATGGACCATGGGACAAAGGGAAGGAGAAGGAGACCCAGCAGGGGTAAGTAATAGGCAGGTGAGAAGTACAAGGTCTGAGTGCGGAATTTGTTGACCGGAAGCAGAAATCTATATTCATGCCATCAGGATGGAGGGTACCCAGATGGAATATAAAGTGTTGGTCCTCCACTGGAGGGTGGCCTCCTCTTGACTCAAGAGGAAGCCATGGATTGTCATGTCGGAACGGGAGTGGGAATCAGAATTAAAATGTTTGGTCACAGGGAAGTCCCGCTTGTGGCGGATGGTGTGAAGGTGCACTGCCTCAACGACTACCGTCCCGTCGCACTCACGTCCATCACCATGAAGCCCTCCTCACTGGACCCCCTGCAGTTTGCATACCGTCCCAACCATTCAACAGACAACGCCATTGCCATCACTCTCCACCTGGCCAAAAAAGACACGTACATTCGAATGCTGTTCATAGACTTCAGTTCAGCATTTAACACAATCATTCCTCAGAAACTGATTGGAAAGCTGAGCCTACTGGGCCTGAACACCTCCCTCTGCAACTGGATCCTAACTGGGAGACCTCAGTCAGTCCGGATCAGAAGCAGCATCTCCAACACCATCACACTGAGCACGGGGGCCCCTCAGGGCTGTGTGCTCAGTCCACTGCTGTTCACTCTGCGGCAACACACAGCTCGAACCACATCATCAAGTTCGCCGATGACACGACCGTGGTGGGTCTCATCAGCAAGAACGATGGGTCAGCACAGAGAGGAGGTGCAGCAGCTAATGGACTGGTGCAGAGCCAACAACCTGTCTCTGAATGTGAAAAAACAAAAGAGATGGTTGTTAACTTCAGGAGGACATGGAGCGACCACTCTCCGCTAAACATCGACGACTTCTCCATAGAGATCGTTAAGAGCACCAAATTTTTTGGTGTTCACCTGGCGGAGAATCTCACCTGGCTCCTCAGCACCAGCTCCATAGCAAAGAAAGCCCAGCAGCGTCTCTACTTTCTGCAAAGGCTGAAAAAGTCCATCTCCCACCCCCGATCCTCACCACATTCTACAGAGGTTGTATTGAAAGCATCCTGAGCAGCTGCATCACTGCCTGGTTCGGAAATTGCACCATCTTGGATCGCAAGACCCTGCAGCAGATAGTGAGGTCAGCTGAGAAGATCATCGGGGTCTCTCTTCCCACCATTAGAGACATTTACACCACACGCTGCATCCACAAAGCAAACAGCACTATGAAGGACTCCATGCACCCCTCATACAAACTCTTTTCCCTCCTGCCATCTGGCAAAAGGCACCGAAGCATTTGGGCTCTCACTACCAGACTATGTAACAGTTTCTTCCCCCAGGTCATCAGACCCCTCAATACCCAGAGCCTGGACTGACATCAACCTACTGCCCTCTACTGTGCCTATTGTCTTGTTTATTATTTATTGTAACACCTGCACTGTTTTGTGCACTTTATGCAGTCCTGGGTAGGTCTGTAGTCTAGTGTAGTTTTGTGGTTTTTTTTACGTAGTTCAGTGTAGTTTTTGAATTGTTCATGTAGCACCATGGTCCTGAAAAACGCTGTCTCGTTTTTACTGTGTACTGTACCAGTAGTTATGGTCGAAATGACAATAAAAAATGACTCGACTTGACTTGAAATGATGGGTTGAATTACTGGGACTCCATACCTTTTAAAAATAAATTGGTAAATTGGTTTATTAATGTCACATGTAATGAGATTTTGCATCCATCCATACTGATCATTACAACAGTACATTGAGGTGATACAAGGGAAAACAATAACAGAATGCACCGAAAGTGCAGTGCTAGCCGATCATAAGGTGCTAGTCCATAACGAGGTAGTTTGTGAGGTCAAAAGTTCATTTTATCATACTGTGGATTATTCAATAGTTAGTGGTGCAGAAGCTGTTCTCAAGCCTGCTGACAGGTGCTTTCAGGCTTTTAATTTCTACCTGGTAGTAGAGGTGAAGATGACAGAATGTCCATGTTGTCTTACCAAGGCAGCAAGAAATGATGAGTCTACAGAGAAAAATCAGCTATCTATTAATTTCCATACATGTGGCCTGACCTACTGGGTTCCTCCAGCATTTTGTGTGCCCACGGAGGGCCTCTTGAAAAGGACCCTCTAATGGACATTCTGATGCAAAAGCCCTATATGAGGTTTTGAAAGATTAGCAGGCTCACATTACAGCAATATTAATCACAGCAAAACCACTGGAGGAACTTAGTGGGTCAAGCAGCATTTATGGAGGTAAAAGGACGGCCGGCAATTTAGATCGACGGCGTACATTGAGAATCAACATGGCAGCAGACCTCTGCCATCTCTTCCTACATAAGACACGAAAGGTGCACATGCCACTTGCCTGGTAGAGCAAAAACTATCGTGTTTTATTGTAGGTTTTGATATAGTCCACTCTGGATGCTGACAGAGCCCAGTATCTTATTCTGACCCTTAAATTCTTCATCTCCCATCATCCAGCAAACCAAACTGCCCTGGAAGAAACCGGTTCATGGTTCATGCTCTAATTTGGAGAGGCCAAACTCAGATTGTATGATGACTTGCAAAACACTACGATAAGGTCAGTAAGGTCGACTCTGAGCTTCCAGTTGCCTCTCACTTTAATTCTCCATCACATTCATCCTTCAATGTTTCTCCTATAGCATCAGGTACAAGAGGTTGTATCTCATGTTCAAGCTTTTTGTCATGCATACATATCTAGTGTATACATGACATGAAAATTAGTTTTTGCAGCAGCAGTAATAGCACAGTGCATTAGAAAGATGATAAATCTTTTACACAAAACTTACATGACACAATAACCAAAACAAAACCACAACGTTTAAGCAATTTGACAGAAGTATCTACTTGCATGTAGAACAGCTTACTTGCATCAGCATCACAGGCTACACCCCTCATCCAATCTGCTCAACCTGTCGGTTCGTAGAAGCTATTTCTACCTTGACAACTTCGTTCTGCACTTAGAGACATTCATTGCTCTCTCTACTCCCTCCACCAAAAGCACTTCTTGTTTGTTTACTATTCAAATACTGATTGAGATGTCAAGGGCTGTTTCTTTCCCCAAAGATGCACTTTGACCTTCTGGGGCACTTCCAATATTCTTGGGTTTTTTTTGGTCATAATTTCAGTAACTCTATCTAAAATTAAAGACCCAAGGCAGATCAGACCTTAAAGCATGGATGTCAGCACTAAACAGATGTCCACTCCCCACCCATATTGACCACGGGCGCCCGCGGTCCCCAGCTGGACGAAAAGGTGGGCAAACCCCTTATTGAGACGCTGCCAGATCCTCCTCACCCCACCTTTACCTGATTCGGCGATCCGAGCGCTGTCACACCGCCTTCTCGTCTCCATGTCGCCACTCGCCGCACCACAACCGCCGTTGCGTTCAACCCAGCCACCACCGTTCGCGCCGCTCCCTGACGGGAGGCGCCGCCATCGACGTATTTCAAATTCGGCCAATCGCAGCCCCGATGCCCTCGGTCGCGCCCTCTGACGTGGTCGGCGGGCTCGGGAGGCTGGCCGCCAGAGGGGCGGGAACTTGAGTGAGACGTGTTGTCAGCCTCCATCCTAGCAAGCCCTTTCTCCTCCGTTCAGAGCCCCAAACCGTGCTTCCAGGTGAGGTAACGCAAAAGATTCACCTGCGAATCTGCCGGGGTCCGATACGGCCTCCTCTACATTGGTGAGACCCGTGGTAAATTGGGAGACCGCCTCTGTACCATCCGCCATAGGCGGGACTTCACGATAGCCAATTATTTACATTCCGATTTCCATTCCCGTTTCGACGTGTTGGTCCATGCCTCCTCTTGTGCCAAGTTGTGTCCACCCTCAGGGTGGAGGAGCAACCCCTTGTATTACGTCTAGGTAGCCTCCAACCTGATGGCATAAATATCAATTTCTCCTGGCGGTGAATAAATTCCCCCCTCTGCCCTTTCACTTCTTCTCACCTGCCTGTTACTTGCCCCTGGGTCCACTGTTCCCCTTTTCCCGCGGTCCACTCTCTGCTATCAGATTCTTTTTTTTCTCCAGCCCTTTATCTTTCCTACCCACTTCTCTTCACCTATCACCCTCCAGCTCTCCTCGTTTCTCCTCCCTCCACCCTTTTATTCTCACGTATTTCCTCTTCCTTCTCAGTCCTGAAGAAGGGTCTTGGCCCAAAACGCCGACTGTCTATTAGATGTTGCCTGACCTGCTGAGTTCATCCAGTATTTTGTGTCTGTTCTGTTGTTAGCTGGTGTAGGAGGGATGTTGATGAAAGACAGGGCTTATGATGTAAGCTATCATAAGCTCTGGCATCTGCCTGAGGAAGCCCTGGAGAAGTTGCTTGAGTTTTATAATGAGGTCTGGAAGCACTGAATTCCTCCAGGACACTGGAAAGGAATCTGAATCAGATTTATTATCACCTGCATGTGACGTGAAATTTTGAACTTAGCAGCAGCAGTTCAATGCAATACATAATCTAGCAGAGAGAGAGAAAAAAACAATAAAATAAAACATAATAAACAAGTAAATCAATATAGATTATTAAAAATGTGAAAAAACAGAAATACTATATATTAAAAATAAAGTGAGGTAATATCCAAAGCTTCAAAGTCCATTTAGGAATCAGATGGCAGAGGGGAAGAAGCTGATCCTGAATCGCTGAGTGTGTGCCTTCAGGCTTCTGTATCTCCTACCTGATGGTAACAGTGAGAAAGGGGCATGCCCTGGGTGCTGGAGGTCTTTAATAATGGACGCTGCCTTTCTGAGACACCGCTTCTTAAAGATGTCCTGGGTACTTTGTAGGCTAGTACCCAAGATGGAGCTGACTAGATTAGCAACCTTCTGCAGCTTCTTTTGGTCCTGTGCAGTAGCCTCTCCATACCAGACAGTGATGCAGCCTGTCAGAATGCTGCCCACGATGTAATTATAGAAGTTTTTGAGTGTATTTGTGGACATGCCAAATTGCTTCAAACTCCTAATAAAGTATAGCCACTGTCTTGCCTTCTTTATGACTACATCAGTATGCTGAGACCAGGTTAGATCCTCAGAGATCTTGACACCCAGGAACTTGAAGCTGCTCACTCTCTCTACTTCTGATCCCTCTATGAGGATTGGTGTGTGTTCCTTCATCTTACCCTTCCAGAAGTCCACAATCAGCTCTTTCGTCTTACTGACATTGAGTGCCACAGGCCTATTGCTCTTGCTTCACTATGCAAAATAATGGAGAAAATTATATTGACTAGGCAGATGTGTGTTTTGGAGAAGAGAGAGTTGCTACCAATGTGGGTTTCTTGAAGGGAGATCTATATGTGATGCCCTTGTACTAATGAGAAATGATACTCAGAAAGCTTTTACAGTGAAAGAATTTGTAGTTGCTGTGTTGTTGGAGATTGAGAAAGTTTAGGATAAGCTATGGACGGAGGGGCTTCTGATTAAATCAGTTCGCTTGGTTTTGGTGGTAGGTTTTACAACTGGGTTTTTGCAGTGTTTTGTTTGGCCAGTTGTTTAACATGAGGGTAAGTGAAGAAATGTCATCAGAGTTTGTGGTGGATAATGGGACCCTTAGGATAGTGTTATTAGTCCGATAATGTATAATCTGATGATTGATTGTATTTTTGATGGTGTTGGTCCTGGGTTCAGTTCAGCTTCTGATGATGGGGCTCTAGAATACTGCCTTTGTGGTAAGGTCTGTGCAAACAGCGTTATCAGCATTGGAAAAGTGGACTTCAGACTAGGGTTTAAAATTTTCCAAGTCAAAATATATGTTTTTTTTTACTCAAGAGTGTGGATTACATTCACCTTGCTCTGTAAGGGTGTTTGGTTTCAGGGGTTCCATATTTGATACTATGGCTGGATGCGGGACTGACTTGGAGAGCACGTAATAAAATTTTTGGAGGATAAATGCAAGCAGATCATTAACTTTATGCGCTGCATGGCTGGGTGTGACTGGGGAGCTTCTAGGGGTATTGACAATTTATTGTGCTTTAATATGCTCTTGTCAGGATTATAGTTGAATTATTTATGGGGAGACAGCTTGTTCAGTTTTACATAAGTTGGATGTTCTATCGGCCAGTGTATTTAGAGCATTCCACACCACACCTAAAGATCCATTGGGAGTTGAACTAGGCAATTTGTCTCTTGACCTGCTTGAGAAAAATTGAACCTTGTATACTGGACTTCCTTAGTAGGGTGGGGGGGAGCATCCCATTTGACATATTCTGTTTTAATGGATATTTGGGAATATATAAACAGAGTTGGTAAATATTTTGGGCAGATAGTTAAGGAATCGAACTGAGCAAGACATCAGCAGTATACCAGACACTCAAGGGTAGCAGGGAAGAGAAGTGTGCGCAGTCACAATTACGAAAGAGAAAGTACTCAGGAAGCTGAATAGTCTAAAGGTAGATAAATCTCCCGGACTAGATGGAATGCACCTCGTGTTCTGAAGGATCTGTGGAGATTGCGGAGGAATTAGCGATGATCTTTCAAAAGTCGATAGATTCTGGCATGGTTCTGGAGGACAGGAAGATTGCAAATGTCACTCCGCTACTTAAGAAGGGGGCAAGGAAGCAAAAAGGAAGTAGTCATAGTCATACTTTATTGATCCTGGGGGAAATTGTTTTTTGTTACAGTTGCACCATAAGTAATTAAATAGTAATAAAACCATAAATAGTTAAATAGTGATATGTAAATTATGCCAGTAAATTATGAAGTAAGTCCAGGACCAGCCTATTGGCTCAGGGTGTCTGACCCTCCAAGGAAGGAGTTGTAAAGTTTGATGGCCACAGGCAGGAATGACTTCCTATGACGCTCTGTGTTGCATCTTGGTGGAATGAATCTCTGGCTGAATGTACTCCTGTGCCCAACCAGTACATTATGTAGTGGATGGGAGTCATTGTCCAAGGTGGCATGCAATTTGGACAGCATCCTCTTTTCAGACACTACTGTCAGAGAGTCCATTTCCATCCCCACAACATCACTGGCCTTACGAATGAGTTTGTTGATTCTGTTGGTGTCTGCTACTCTCAGCCTGCTGCCCCAGCACACAACAGCAAACATGATAGCACTGGCCACCACAGACTCGTAGAGCATCCTCAGCATCGTCCGGCAGATGTTAAAGGACCTCAGTCTCCTCAGGAAATAGAGACAGCTCTGACCCTTCTTGTAGACAGCCTCAGTGTTCTTTGACCAGTCCAGTTTATTGTCAATTCGTATCCCCAGGTATTTGTAATCCTCCACCAAATCCACCCTGACCCCCTGGATGGAAACGGGGGTCACCGGTACCTTAGCTCTCCTCAGGTCTACCACCAGCTCCTTAGTCTCTTTCACATTAAGCTGCAGATAATTCTGCTCACACCATGTGACAAAGTTTCCTGCCATAGCCCTCTACTCAGCCTCATCCCCCTTGTTGATGCATCCAACTATGGCAGAGTCATCCGAAAATTTCTGAAGATGACAAGACTCTGTGCAGTAGTTGAAGTCCGAGGTGTAAATGGTGAAGAGAAAGGGAGACAAGACAGTCCCCTGTGGAGCCCCAGTGCTGCTGATCACTCTGTCAGACACGCAGTGTTGCAAGCACATGTACTGTGGTCTGCCAGTCAGGTAATCAAGAATCCATGATACCAGGGAAGCATCCACCTGCATCGCTGTCAGCTTCTCCCCCAGCAGAGCAGGGCGGATGGTGTTGAATGCACTGGGGAAGTCAAAAAACATGACCCTCACAGTGCTCACTGGCTTGTCCAGGTGGGTGTAGACACAGTTCAGCAGGTAGACGATGGCATCCTCAACTCCTAGTCGGGGCTAGTAGGCAAACTGGAGGGGATCTAAGTGTGGCCTGACCATAGGCTGGAGCAGCTCCAGAACAAGTCTCTCCAGGGTCTTCATGATGTGGGAGGTCAATGCCACTGGTCTGTAGTCATTGAGGCACGGCGTCTTAAGTACAGGGACGAGGCAGGACGTCTTCCACAGCACAGGAACCCTCCGGAGCCTCAGGCTCAGGTTGAATACATGGTGAAGTACTTCACATAGCTGAGAGGCAGAGGCTTTGAGCACCCTGGTACTGACACCATCTGGTCCTGCAGCCTTGCTTGTATTGAGACGTTTCAGCTGTCTTCTCACCTGTTCAGCTGTGAAGCCCACTGTGGTGGTTTTGTGTGATGGAAGGACAGATGGATGTTACAGCAAACCAGGCACTTACTAAGTCTTTCAATCCTGGAATCATTTTCATGAAGCTCCTTTGAACCCTCTCTAGTTTCAGCATGGGGGCCCAAAACTGCTGACAATACTCCCAAGTGAGGCCTCACCAGTGTTCTATAAAGCATCAATATTACATCCTTGCTTTTATAGTCTGCGCCTCTGAAAATAAATCTTATCATCGCATTTGCCTTCCTCACCACCAACTCAACCTGCAAATTAAGCTTTAAGGAATCCTGCATGAGAACTCGCAAGTCCCATCACACCTCAGAGTTTTGAATTTTCTCTCTGTTTATGAAACACTTCCTGCCTATTTGAGGGTGGCAGGTTGGAGATGCGTCCCTACCCAAAGGAGGTGTAAGGTGCACCTGCCTTCTGCTAGCCCACCCCCCCCCCCAAAAAATCAGGGTCACGTGAAGTCATGGGAGCAGATGCTGGGTGGTCATATGAGCAAGTGGTGCATATCACAAGCCCTTGTTATGTGTCCACTGATGCCACGCAGACAAATACATAAAGGGTATTGATAATAGCTGGGGTTACCCTGAAAAAGGCAATGGCAAACCAATTCTGTAGAAAAATATGCCAAGGACATTGATGATCACCTATGTCATATGACCCAGCACGTGATGACAATGATGAATTTTAAGGTGATTGGAGGAAAGTATAGGGGGATATCAGAGGTAGATGTTTTATTCAAAAGGTTCAAAGGAACATCTAAACAAGCCCTGATGCATTTTGAAAACAAGTCCTGTGGACTGATGAAGTTAATATAGAACTTTTTGGCTGCATTGAGCAAAGATATGTTTGGAAAAAAAAGGTGCAGAATTTCATGAAAACCCCTCTCCAACTGTTAAGCACGGGGGTGGATCGATCATACTTTGGGCTTGTGTTGCAGCCAGTGGCACGGGGAATGTTTACTGGTAGAGGGAAGAATGTATTCAATTAAATACCAGCAAATTCTAGAAGCAAATATCACACCGTCTGTAAAAAAAGCTGAAGATGAAAAGGGGATGGCTTCTACAACAGGATAATGATCCTAAACACACCTCAAAATCAAGAGGCGCAAGCTGAAGGTTTTCCCATGGCCCTCACAGTCCTCTGACCTAACATCATAAAGCATCTGTGGATAGACCTCAAAAGAGCAGTGTATGCAAGACTGCCCGAGAATCTCACAGAACTAGAAGCCTTTTGCAAAGAAGAATGGGCGAAAATCCCCCAAACAAGAATTGAAAGACTCTTAGCTGGCAACAAAAGGTGTTTACAATCTGTGATATGTGCCAAAGAGGGTGTTACTAAGTACTGACCATGCAGGGTGCCCAAACTTTTGCTTCGGGCCCTTTTCCTTTTTTGTTATTTTGAAACTGTAAAAGATGGAAATAAAAAAGTTTTCTTGCTTAAAATATTAAAGAAATGTGTCATCTTTAACGTTATGCCTTTTGGAAATCAGTTCATCTTTTACCCGCTAAGCTATTCACAGTAACAGAGATTTTGACCGGGGTGCCCAAACTTTTGCATGCCACAGTATATATTTATTGTTGTCTAATTATAATTTGTCCTGTGTTTTCCTTCATTACATTGGTAATTAACTTTAAAATTGTTTTATGCATTGTAAAATGCACAGGGCCACACAAGGTCAAAAACTCAAGGCAGTGATAAGAAACAGGTAGCCTGCAGCTAATTGAAGGGGGCTAAAAGAAGCAAGCAACCGTGGAAATACTGAAACCTCAATGGGATAAGGGGCTTCCGGTTAACATGGTGCTGAGCTGCGGTTTCCATCAAGGTCATAGCTCAGGCGTAGTTGTTTTAGTAAGGTTCATAGGGATGATTTGGAGGACAGAGAGTGGAGTCAGGGATGTGGGGATGTAGAAGTTTGGACTGAGTCTAACCCTCTGCTCCACATCTGAAGGCCAGTGATGATGTTGCCTTCGGACATCTGGCCCAGAAGGCACAGTGAACAAAGACCAGCATGGACAAGGGCCTCTCATCAGTTGATCAAGGTCAGCATGTCCCCCATAGGATCAGGTAGATCAGAGGTCCATGTGGGCCGCAGGTGTGATGGCCCATGACTGATGGCCCATGACACCCCCCCCCCCCGCCAAGATACGTGAGTTGACAAGTCCAGAGTTAAAATCCTGAAGGTCGTAGTCCCAGCATTAGTGAGTCCAGAGTTTGAGGCCTGAGTTCAGGGTCCTGATATGAGAGAATCCAGAATACAAAGCCATAGTTTGAGGTACCATCATTGACAAATCCTGGAGTCAATCAGAAGTCTGAAGGGTGAGGCCCAACAGCCAGAGCCATGAGTCTGTAATTCCAGTGGGGAAGCCAGAGACCATTGTCTGCAGGTCCGGAGGCTGGAGGCCCGGCATACCGTGTGATTGGAGGACTGTGTGTTTGTATGTATGAGAGGAAAGAAAGGGGCTAGAGGACATTCTATTTTGGCACTGGCATCTACAGCCACTTGTGAGCTGCCCTAGCTCATCCTTAGATGTGTTGGTTCTTAATAGAAACAACATATTTCATTGTATCAACACACACAAAAAATGCTGGTGCGCGCAGCAGGCCAGGCAGCATCTATAGGAAGAAGTACAGTTGACGTTTTGAGCCGGGACCCTTCATCAGGACTGATGAAGGGTCCCGGGCTGAAACATCCACTGTACTTCTTCCTATAGATGCTGCCTGGCCTCCTGCATTCAGCACTTTTTGTGTGTGTCACTTGAATTTCCAGCATCTGCAAATTTCCTCTTGTCTGCGTTTTTATTTCATTGTATGTTTCAATGTACAATGTCCAGATAAATAATTCTGAACCTGAGAGCTTATAGATGTCAGAAACTTTATGTACTTTACCTTTTCACAGAAAATTCAAGGAAATATGAAATGAAGAGGGGACTTGTGATTTGAAAATAACATATTTAATCAACCAAGAAGGTTTCTCCACCTGTACAGTAATAATTCAAATAATAACAATAATTGTTGAATTATATTTTTGTATTTGAAAACTCAACACATTATTCTCATGAATAAATAGCTCTAAATGATAAAACGTAAATGTGAGCAAATATTGCTGCCTGTATATCTCAGTATTTAGAAGATAATTCTATCTACTATTAATCAAATAAGAGATATTCTGTACTTAGTACATACATACTCTCTAAACCAACAATTTCTGATTTGTTTTCTAAATAACACAGAGAATTAAAATGCCTCATTTAGCTGTGAAGATCGTGATTCTGTTATGGTGTTTCTTCTCATCCATTTCAACTGGCTGCTTGTCCCTGTGGGATGTGCTGATGTACCACCCATGATGTAGAGCTGACTCAAACTCAAAGTAATGGCCTGCACCTGAAACCTTCTTGAAGAAAACGAAGCGAAGCAGGTCAGTGGCACTACTGATATTTTGCAAATTCTGATCCCATTTCTGTGAAAATAAATGTCAGAAACGAAGTTAAGTACAGTTACATTTCAAATGAGAAAGCTATAAATAGTATTACTCAGGACAGGCTGCCTCCACAGCAGGTGCTGAGCATGTGTTGCTGGGATGAGATTTGTGCCAGCTGCATGTTTGTAAAGATAGCCCTAACCTTGCCAACCCTTTCCGTATTTAAAGTGTTCAGGCTGGAGAGAATTGGGATCCTCTGCTCTGTTTAAACTTCTCATTACTTAATTACCTATCATTTAAAAGTCGCTAACAATTCAGTTTTGAAACTGTTCTGAGTTGGCTGACCTGAATTGGGGAGGGACATAGTTCTCAACATTCCAGGATTGGGGACAAAAGTACAGAGTACTGACCACTGACCTCACAGATTAGGATATTAAGTAAGGATTTAGTTGTGATATCACTCTCCAGTCAAGAGCGTTCAGTTTCAATGATCAGCTCTGTAGAAATGTATTTTTTTTATCTTATGAGTGTGTGTGTGAGAGAGAGAGAGCATTAAACCTATCTTCTCAATGCTACCTTCTGATTGTGCCGTTTTACTCCTTTTTCCAATAATTTATTCTTTGTTCTCTTCCTTGCCATCAATTCACTTTGATTTTCATGCTAACTAGCAAAACCTTGGGTAACATGCAGGGGACAATTAACCTGCACGTCTTTAGGATATGGACAAAAGTGGAGCACCTGGAGCAAGCACACCTCCAGAATAGAGAATGGTCAGTACCCTGGAATGGAAATTCTTCCGGAGGAAATCAGATATGGTGAAAGGTGTTGGAAGGTTCTCAATGATGTTATGGAACCTGAATATATGCTGGATATAGGCTAACAAAGCCAGTGTAAGGGAGATGTTTTGAAAAGTGGATAAAATTCTCTGTCACATGTGATTTGCAGAAAGCCCAAGGAAAAGGTGGAAACAGAGGCAGATTCTCCAGACAACAATACATGGGACTGTGTACCAGTCAGTTAACCACATGCATACATGATTTCTTACCTCCACTCGCATCCTGGGATTGTCCGGTGGCCCTGAGCACGAGAGGAACATATTCTGATTGTTTATTCCCAGAACAACTGGCAAATAATTTACTTCACCGGCAGTTGCCTTGTAGTACCTCACATTAAGTGTTACTGTCGACCAAAGGAGGGATACTTTAGCACAGTCATCAAAATACATATATACTCATATCAATAAAAGTGCTGCAATGTGGTAGCTACTTTATTTGGAGTTATAACCAAGCTATTCATTGCATCTAAGTAATCTAAGGCCATGAATGGAGCATGACACATTGGGCAGGGCAACTATTCAGACTCCCATTCTTACCCATGATTCATTCATAACTTTGCTTAGCTCTATATTCCTATTTCAGCTGGAGAAGCATGCTGATGACAGGGTTAAATAAAATGTCGCAGACTGAAGGCAGCACATTTTTAGAGAGTTAGAGGTATGAGAGGGACATGTGAAAAGCAATTGAAGACATTTCCTATTTTGTGCAATGTTCTTTCCCATTCGTCATAACACCTTGAAGAGTTAGATACTTCTGCCAATCTTTCCATATTTTAAGTACAACAAAAAAGTGGGAGCATAAAGTTTACCCACCTTCATCTGATGGCTGCTGCAAGAACATGGCCAGGAGCTGGAAGTTCTCTGATAACTTCAGGCATTTGTCTTGTTCATCCCTCACTTGCTGACACTCAGTCTTCATGAACCTGTAGGAGCTGGACACCACTTCAGCATCTTCATAGTTGGTGTAAGTGATGGCTTCTGTTGGCACAAATAAGATTAAGTTATTGATCATGGTATATTAACAGAGATTAAACATAAATGAAATCCTGGACCCAACTATTTCTTTACTATTCCTGGGCATTGTCAGTGTTGACAAATCTGAGTGTATTGATTTGTCGTGGTTATTCTGTTGAACATAGAACATTGCAGCATCATATAGGCCTTTCAGCTTATGAAATTGTGATGTCCCTTTAATCTGCTCTGAGATCAATCTAACCCTTCTGCATAACTCTCCAATTTTTTATATATCATCATCAATGCTATCTTAGATATTCTTAAATGGTCCTAGTGTATCTGCCTCTGCCACCACACTTAGCAGTGCATTCCACACATCCACCACTCTTTTATAAAGACCTTACCTCTGACGTTCCTCCTGTACTATCCTCTGATCACCTTAAAATTATGCTACCTTGTATGAGCCTTCTCTGCCCTGGGAAATGTTTCTGGCGATCCACTGTCTATTTTATCATCTTGTACATCTCTGTCAGGTCACCTCTCATCCTTCTTTGCTTCAAGGAGAAAAGCCTTAGCTTGCTCAACCTTTCTTCATAAGACGTGCTTTCCAGTCCAGTCAGCATGCTGTCTCTTTTGGGTTTTTTTTTTTGATAACCTTTCTTCTCAAATCTTTGTGGGAAAGGCACAGTCCTGCATTTTGTAGGAAATCTCATGACAGTGATGAGCATCAGTGAAGGCTCAGTGTTAACAGAACCACTGGGATCAGGAGCAGATTGCAGGCCTTCACATTGGAACCAATGCTTCCAATTGTAACTAATCACGACAGACAGAGTAACAATACTGAAAGGAAAGATCAGCTCACCTTCTACAAGTGCATTGAAGTTTCCAAGCAAGTCAGTGTCTCCAAAGCAAGTACTTTCACAGTCCCAGCTGTCTGTGCATGGCTGCTGCAACTTCTTCTTGAATTTTTCAACTGCAAGAGCCAACATGATGGCTTTCTCCAGTGTCAGCTTTGCAGAACCAGCCGTGCTAATAGATAAGAACTCTCCCGTGATCTTCAATTGGTAACTGTCTGAATGGTGACGTGCAGTGCTCAGCTCCATCGGACTTGGTAATGTTTTTTGAAATGGGCTCTGCATAATGAGAAACCACCATTAAATCTCCCAATTCAGCTATCATAATAATTTTAGAGGGCCTGATAGCTAGGGTACAGAACAATTGATAATCAGGTCCATCCCAAGATCTGTGGGCTAAACATCAGACAGTGTAAAACTCACAGTTTAAAAGGGTCCCTGACATCATACTTCCCCGTCTGGATTCTCTGATACCTCATGGCAACTAAATATTTATTGATTCAAACTTGCACTAATTTTAACAATAATATCTTCCCCAAAACTTATTCTGGTATCATATCTATTATTCTTACCTTGACCCAGGGACAAGAAGTAGGAGATATAATATGACAATCCCCATTGTGCCAGTAACTTAAGGATCTGTAGATGAAAGACTTATTTCAGTCAGTTTATATGGAAAAGGGTAGATCACCTTCAGTAAGTTATTAACCATACATGAAAATCTCAAGTTCAAGAGATTCTGCAAATGCTAGAAATCCAGGGCAACACAAACAAAATGCTGGAGGAACTCAGCAGCTCAGGTAGCATCACCCAGCCTTCCTTTGACATTTTCCCCCTTCTTTTCCAGTCCCGATGAAGGGTCTTAGCCTGAAACTTCAGCTGTTTATTCATTTCAGTTACTGAAATAATTAGTTACATGTTGCTCTGAATCCTAGGCAATGGAAGTGGGCCCAGTCAGATATAAACCTACTCCACATCCACTTGTCTGTAGCTAGTCTTCACACACTTACAAAATAATATGTCTGGGATCTGGCAGGATGCACTGACCTTTATTTGAAAATTAGAAAAAACAATTCTGAGAAAACCGTAAATATTCTGAATATTGTCACAGTTACCAAATCTGATAATAAGCAACTATAAGTAGACTATGCCACGCATATAACCAATGTTATACTTCCCTTTCTCTAAAATACTGCACAGACAATTAAGTCTAAATATTTTCTCCAAATTGTACTCTCATCCTTGATGATAAGAGTACCATTCTGTTGGTTTGGTTTGAGCTGAGATCAGACATATTTAGTAGCTGTAAATATATTCACTGTTCAAAAAGGGCACTAATATGTTTGCACAACTATGTTTTACATACTAAACAAAAAGTGCTGTGGAGAAACCATTGGCTCACCTCAGGGATTCACTGTCAGCCATTGTAATTTTTACAGATCCCGTCTCAGTCCTCGTAATAGCGTAGCTCTCAGATTGTCAGAATAGTACTGCGTGAGTTCTAATTTTGCTCTGCTGATGATCAGCCTCTATCCCTTATTTAAAGTTCACTGTCCTTGTGTGCTCCTCCTCCAGGGTGTGACACAGTGAGTGGAAACTTTATGATTACAAAGTTTGGTGAATTAGCCTCTCACTTCCTCACTTGCAGATCTTCCCAAAATTACGTCCTTGTGACATGGAAGTTTGAAAATTTTTTTAAAAAATCAGAATAATATTACTGAGGTTGCACTGCAAAAGAATTAAAAATGAAATTCCCCTTTCTTTATGTTTATTTACATTGGTTTGACAGCAATTTTCTATCTCAATGTTTTGGAGGCTAAGAATCAAATTGTTTAATGATAATGCTGGAAGATTCATTTTGTAACAAACAGAAAATGTGGTTCTTTGTCCATTCTGTTCTATTTCATTTATTAAATGGATTAAGATCAGTTTATTTGTCACATGTACATCGAAACATTCGGTGAAAGGCATCGTTTATGTCAAATCAGATCTACAAGGTTTGTGCTGCCATGCTTCCAGTGCCAACATGGCATGCCCACAAGCCTAACCATATGTCCTTGGAATGTGAGAGGAAACCAGATACCCAATGGAAACCCATGCGTTCACAAAGAGAACATACCAACTACTTACAGACATTAGCCAGAACAAACTTTCCACCTGTGCACTAATCTGGTGAGCACTTAATCATTTCTTTCCAGATCTCCAGTTAGCGGAGTATTCTATTTTGTGTTTACGGACTATGTCAAAGGTTGCAGATCAATAAATCAAGATGTGTTATGGATAATTGTGCATAGTGGAATTGATGCTTCCATGAGGTGGAAACACAATAAGATCAAAGTCACTGCTATTGTAGTCAAAAATGGAGATTAAGTATTAAATGATCTGAGGAGGCTATTCAATGGATATTCCCATCCTCAAAGATGGTATGCCCAGGCATTTATAGTTACCATCAGACTTTAGTGCCAAGACAGTAATCAATCTCAGCCTCTTCCTAAAGTCTGAAGCACGACTGAAACTAATCATCAGTCACTTTAAAGAGTTGCATTCCAGGAGTAACAGTGATGCCCCTTGATATTGTCAAAAGTTGTTGAATAGTAGATTGGTCTGTAAAGTAAAGCCCATGTTATTAAGGGGAGAGAGGGAAATTGAATCCAAAATTTGTTATATGGCAGGACACAAAGATAAAGATTGCTGAGTGTGATTGTGATTGGAATTTGTGATGTTCACTGTAGGAGTCTACAGGGTTCAGAACACATTGCTGTTTACAATATACATGTTTTAAATAGATAGGCATGATCAATTAATCTGCACATGATAGAAAAATTGATTTCTGGAGGAAAGGTTTATACAGCAACAGAATGCAGTTGGTCTGGTCAGTTGTTTAGAAAAGTGATTTCCAGAGAAAAGATTTATACTGCAACAAGATGTAAATGGTCTGGTCATTTGGTCAGAAAAGTGGAAACAGGATTTTAACCATGGAAATAATTAATCAAGGTTTCTTTGGATCCAAAAGCGTTGTCTAAAAGGATGGTGCCAGATTGTTAAGATTTGTAAAAAAAAGGATGGTACTCTGACGGTTGATCATGATAAGATAAACAAATCCTTTCAGGAATTTTATACTTCTTTATATCAATCAGAATTTCCTGATGACCCCACTATAATGCACGAATTTTTGAAGACATTGAATATTCCAAAATTACCACCCAATGAACGTTTAAAACTAGATGTACCTATTACGGTAGAAGAAATAAAGAATGCTATATCCACCATGAATTCAGGTAAAGCACCTGGTCCAGACAGTTATACAGTAGAATTTTTTAAATCCTTTTCTACTGTACTTTCTTCTTGGTTATGTAGAATCTTTAAAGATGCAGTATTTAGAGGTAAATTACCACAATCTTTTTATCGAGCTTCTATTTCCCTAATTCTTATAAAAGATAGGGATCCTACTGAATGTGCATCTTATTGGCCTATATCTTTGCTGAATGTGGATTCTAAGATTTTTTCTAAAATATTGGCAACGAGACTGGAGAATGTATTGCCTCAAATTATTTCTGTTGATCAGACTGGATTTATTAAAAATCGTTACTCCTTCTTTAAGATTAGGAGAGGAGAAGATTGCGGCGTGACACAGCAAGCGTGGCCACTCTGAAATGATTTCGTATTTGTCAGTAGGTACCATGCACAATCCTGATTTGATGGAGACAGACGTGAGAAGCACGGAGGAACATCTGGAGAAGCTGCTGAAATGCCCGCTTCGCTGCGGCTGCTATTGTGTGATCGAGAATCTCCGGAGGGGAAGGCCCCAAATCCTCGGCTTTGCCTATTGCCTGTTGCCGGGGCCGGGGTCGAAGTGCTCGGCAGAGATGGTGCTTGGTGTCGGAGGGCTGGTCGGAGGCTCGAAGTTTTCGGACGGACTCAAGAGTCGGCTGTGGTCGGGTACTTCCAGGGTGCTGCATCGGCAAGTTTGCGGCGCTGGAAGCTCATGGAAGGGAGAGTTTTTCTTCCTTCTACCGTCTGCGTAAGATGATGGGACTTTCGAGAGACTTTGAGACATTTTTTTTACCGTGCTCATGGTCTGTTCTTTATCAAATTATGATATTGCTTTGCATGGTTGTAACTGTATGTTATAATTATGTGGTTTTTGTCAGTTTTTCAGTCTTGGTTTGTCTTGTGTTTCTGTGATATCATTCTGGAGGAACATTGTAAATGACAGTCAAAGAGGACTGCGTGTCCTCATAATCTAATCTAATCTAATGAATATTGTTTATACTTCTTCACCTAGAACTCCAGAATGCGTCATTTCATTGGATGCTGAGAAAGCTTTTGATAGAATCGAATGGATATATTTGTTTAATACGCTTGAGAAATTTAATTTTAGTCCGATATTTATATCTTGGATTAAATTGATATACCTTACTCCTTTGGCTCCGATACTTACCAATAATCAGAGATCTCCCTTTTTTCAGTTATTCCGTGGTACTAGGCGGGGTTGCCCTCAGTCCATTATTATTCGACATTGCCCTGGAACCGTTAGCTATTGCTATTTGTGACTCACCTAATATATTTGGTATTACCCGTGGGAATGAGATATATAAATTATCACTATGCAGATGATTTACTATTATATATTTCTAACCCTGAGAAAACCATTCCGGCAGTATTATCTCTGTTTACTCAGTTTAGTAGTTTTTCTGGTTACAAATTGAATCTTAGTAAGAGTGAACTTTTTCCATTAAATATGCAGGTTCCCATTTGTAGCTGTTCACCGTTTAGATTGATTACTGACTATTTTACTTATTTGGGGGTTAAAATTGCTAAGAGGCATAAGGATTTATTTAAGCTCAATTTTTTACTGTTAATTAGTCAGGTTAAACAATTGCTTACTAAGTGGTCCCCATTGTCTCTATCACTGATTGGCCAAATCAATGCTATTAAAATGATTATTCCACCTAAATTTCTATATCTATTTCAAGCAGTACCAATTTTTATTCCTAAATCCTTTTTTGATACTATTGATTCTAAAATGTCCTCTTATTATATGGCAGAATAAGAATCCCAGGTTAAGTAAAAAATATTTACAGAAGTCCAAGAAAGATGGTGGTTTAGCATTGCGGAATTTAAGATTCTAATACTGGGCAATTAATATTCGATATTTAATATTTTGGACGCAAGATTGGGATATAATTCTAAGTCCACATTGGGTAAACCTTGAAGGTTACTCTGTACGAGGGTTTTCATTGGATTCAATTTTAGGAACTTCACTTCCCTTTGTGCTTTCTAAATTGAATAAGCAAATGGTTAATCCAATAATTAAACGCACATTATGAATATGGTTCGACTTCCGTAAATTTTTTGGTTTGAACAAATTTATATCATCAAGCCCTATTATATCTAATTTTTTTTCCAACCCTCTGTTATGGATCAAGCCTTTTTGATATGGAAAAGGAAGGGTATAAACATGTTTCCGTGATTTATTTTTGAATAATGGTTTCATGTCTTTTGAACAGTTGTCTAATAAATATAACTTGTCCAGATCCCATTTTTTTAGATATTTACAAATAAGGAACTTTTTAAATACCACGCTACCTACCTTTCCAATTTCATACTCAGCTGATATCACAGAAAAAATTTTAGGTTTAAATCCTTATCAGAAGGGATTAATAGCAGCTATTTATGATATAATTATGAAAATACAGCCTGGTATATCTGATAAAATTAAAAATGAATGGGAAAGGGAACTTCAACTTCACCTACCTGTAGAGAAATGGGAAAACATTTTTCAATTAGTTAGCTCTTCCTCTATATGTGCTAAACATACGCTGATACAATTCAAGGTAATGCATAGGGCCCACATGTCTAAAGATAAGCTAGTTCATGTTTACTCCCATATAAATCCTATTTGTGACAGATGTCACTCTGAAGTGGCTTCTTTGACTCTTATGTTCTGGTCCTGCCCTCTTTTTGAAAAATGTTGGAAAGATATTTTTGATATTATTTCAACAGTTTTGCATTTTGATTTACAACCCCATCCTATTATGGCAATTTTTGGTTTGCCAATGACGGAACATAGACCTTCATCCTCTTCAGCCTGTCGGATGATCGCATTTGTTACATTAATGGCCAGAAGATCTATTTTATTGAATTGGAAAGAGACCAATCCCCCTACTACATTTCAATGGTTTTCCCAAACTATATCATGTTTAAATTTAGAAAAAATCAGAAGTGTCATTTTTGATCCTTCAGTTAAATTTGAAGAGACTTGGAAGTCATTTATTCAACATCTTCATATGATGTAGTTTGACCTTTTCCGCATCCTTTTTATTAACTTAGAATATATGAATAGAGGAGCGGAGTTGACGACGTTAATGAATTAATTCGATCTAATAAGATAATAAGAGAAATAGATAGAGTGGATAGCCAGCGCCGCTTCCCCAGGGCACCACTGCTCAATACGAGAGGACATGGCTTTAAGGTAAGGGGTGGGAAGTTCAAAGGGGATATTAGAGGAAGGTTTTTTACTCAGAGAGTGGTTGATGCGTGGAATGCACTGCCTGAGTCAGTGGTGGAGGCAGATACACTAGTGAAGTTTAAGAGACTACTAGACAGGTATATGGAGGAATCTAAGGTGGGGGCTTATATGGGAGGCAGGGTTTGAGGGTCGGCACAACATTGTGGGCCGAAGGGCCTGTACTGTGCTGTACTATTCTATATGTTCTATGTAATATATTGATTCAGCCTTGTTCTGTTTGGAGTTTTTTTTGGGTCTAGTAATTTATTTTTTTTTCTTCGCTTTTTTTGTTTTTTTGGAGTTTTTCTTTGTGATATCCTTTTCTTTTTATTTCTTTTTTCTTCATGATTAATTATATCAAGAGTTTGGAAGTCTATTACACTTGTATTATTTGTAGTTTCTTTTATATATATTTATTACCAATAATGTAACTCCAATCTCTTTGTATCACTATTGTTATTATGTTTATAAACTTGAAAACTAATAAAAAGATTTAAAAAAGAAAGAAAGTAGAAGGATGGTGGAAGTAGATTCAATAACAGGACTTATTTTCAATGGAAAATTTGGTAAAATCTTGAAAGAAGATATGCAAATATGCATGCATGTTATGGTGAAAGAACAGTCAAATGTGACTACTGTAATGTTCTTTCAGATGGGTGGAACCTCAAATGATGTCATATAATTCTTTTTCCTTCCCTTCCCTATAGTCTTACTCTGAAAACAAAACAAGAAAAGAATTGACGCACAGGTTAACAGAGGGTAGAACTGAACTGTTGGGTCAAATGTTAACACATAATATTCCCTCAGGTGCACATTCACGTTTTCAAAGCCCGGAAAGGTATCCTACTTTCTAACAGATGGGATTCCATCTTAATAAACACAAGCAAAAGTCCACACCCATTTATTCTTTTAAAGTCATTTAACACATAGGGGCTGGTATCAATCATCAGCTTTGGACTTAGTCCCAGAACTTGCATGCCAAGGTTTCATCAGAGATGTTTTTGTGTGAGACAAAAGTGAGCAACGTAAGCCAATCTCATCATGAGGGAAAGTTTCAGAAAATTGTAACTTGACAGCTCACTGAGGTCTCAGTCTAAAATGTCGACTGTACTCGTTTCCATAGATGCTGCCTGGCCTGCTGAGTTCCTCCAGCATTTTGTGTGTGTTGTTTGGTTTTCCAGCATCTGCAGATTTTCTCTTGTTTGTTACAAAGGTCAGTGACTGCAGTTACTTGAAACATTCCCAGTTGTCAATGCATACCAGAATACCTGTCAGTTGTACTCAAAATACAGGACAATGCTGAGACGGAGGTTGACAAGGCAATGAAATAAAACAGAGGCACTGGCATACAGTGATTCTTACAGTTTCCTTCCCAATGTACAGAGACTCAGATTAAGTAGATGCTGACATACTCCACTTCCCTTCTGCCATCCGATTCCTAAATGGACATTGAGCCCTTGGACACTACCTCACTTTTTTTAATATACAGTATTTCTGTTTTTATCACATTTTTAATATCTATTCAATACATGTAACTGATTTACTTGTTTATTTATTATTATTTGTTTGTTTTATTATTTTTTTCTCTTTCTGCTAAATTATATATTGCATTGAACTGCTGCTGCTAAGTTAACAAATTTCAAGTCACATGCCAGTGATAATAAACCTGATTCTGATTCTGACATCGTACAGGTGCTTGAGCATGTGTTGCTGGGTTGAGATTTGTGCTAGCTGCATGTTTGTAGAGTTACCCCTAAACTTGCCAATCTTTCTTCAGTGTTCATTTTGTGAGAGAGAGGGTGACCATTCAGCCTATTTCGTGAATGCTAGCTTTTCTTGGTTCCATTGTCCCCCATTTTCCTGTAATCTATTCTCTGTTCTGTTCCTTGCCATCAATTCCTTTCAATTCTCCTGGGTAACATGACCAATTAACCTGCATGTCTTTGGGATATGGAGGAATATGGAGCATAGTCATTAAAACATATAACTACTCAAATCGATAACAATTTAGTTTTACTGGGTAGCTACTTTATTTAGAGTTATAACTGAGCTACTCATTGGGTCAAAGTTAACCGAGGTAAAAACTGGACTATGACAAATTGTTCATCTACACATCAGCGCAGGACAGAACAACTTTTCGGACTCCCATTCCCACTCATCATCCAGTTACCTGCAGACATTCATTATTTTTCTGAGCTTTACATGCCTATCCCTGTTCGAGTAGATTGATAAAACCACAATGGAAACTCAAAGCCTCAGCTCAGAGGCAGCATGTCTAGGGAGGTAGGGAAGGGTGAAAAAGGAAATGAAGAGAATTCCACTTCCTGTGAAGTGTTCTCCCTGCTCACCATAACAGCTTCAAGATTTAGATACTTCTGCCAATTTTCTCTTATTTTAAATGCAGCGGAAAAGAGGGGTGTAAGGTTTACCTACCTTCATCTGATGGCTGCTGCATGAACATGGCTAGGTACTAGAGGGACTCGGATAAATCAGGCATTTGTATTCTTCATCCCTCACTCACTGACACTCACTCTTCATGAATCTGTAAGAAGTGGGCACCATCTTCATCACTGGTGTAGTTGATGCCTTCTGTTAGCACAAATCAGAATGAATTATTTATCATGGTAAATTACAGTTTAAACAGGAATAAAATATTGGACTGTAATGTTTCTTTAATATTCTCCTATAGTGTTCTTTAATATTCTTATGTGCAAAGGATGGTCATAAGAGCTGTCTGTGAGTTCCTAATGTTTCTGTACTGACAAACAGCCTCCATACTTATTTAAAGTACACTGGACTCCATATGCTCCTCTCTCCTGGGTGTGCCACTGTGTAAATTTTATGATTGCGCAGTCGTTTGGTGAACTTTCCTCTCACTTCCTCCGTTTGCAGATCTTTCCAAAGATTACACTCTGGTGACATGGAAATTTGTAAGTTTGAAAATCCGAATTATTTCACTGATAAGAGAAAATCTGTAGATACTGGAAATCAAAGTAAGAACATAAGAAATAGGAGCAGGAGTAGGCCATCTGGCCCACCAAGCCTGTCCCACCATTCAGTAAGATCATGGCTGATCTGTCTGTAAACTCAGCTCCAGCTACCTGCGTTTTCCCCATAACCCTTAATTCCCTGACTATGTGAAAACCTATCAAACTGTATCTTAAATATTTTTAGTGAAGAAGCCTCAACTGCTTCCCTGGGCAGAGACTTCCACAGATTCACCACTCTCTGGGAAAAACAAGTTCTCTCTCATCTCTGTCCTAAATCTTCTCCCCTGAATCCTGAGGCAATGTCCCCTAGTTCTAGTCTCACCTACCAATGGAAACAACTTTCCAACATCTACCTTATCTATTCCTTTCAAAATTTTGTATGTTTCGATAAGATCCCCTCTCTTTCTTCTGAATTCCATAGAGTGTAATCCCAGGCGACTCAATCTCTCCTCATAGGTTAAACCCTTCATCCCTGGAATCAACCTGGTGAACCTTTTCTGCACTGTCTCTAAAGCCAGTATATCCCTCCTCAAGTATGGAGACCAGAACTGCACACTGTACTCCAGGCGCAGCCTCACCAGTACCCTGTATAGTTGCAGCATGACCTCCCTGCTCTTGAATTCAATCCCTGTAGCAGTGAAGGCCAACATTGCGTTTGCCTTCTTAATAACCTGTTATACCTGCAAGCCAACTTTTTGTGATTCATGAACAAGCACTTCCAAGTCCCTCTGGACAACAGCATGCTGCAATCTTTCACCATTTAAATAATAATCTGCTCTTTTATTATTCCTTCCAAAGTGGATGATCTCGCATTTACCAACGTTGTATTCCATCTGCCAGACCTTGGCCCACTCACTTAACCTATCTATATCCCTCTGCAGACTCTCCACATCCTCTGTACAATTTGTTTTTCTACTCAGTTTGGTGTCATCGGCAAATCTTGCTAGGCTACACTCAGTCCCCTCTTACAAACAGCTGTGGGTCCAGCACCGACACCTGCAGCACCCCACTCAGCAAGCTTCAGTTATTTCTTGGTTAATCGCCTCTGCCACTGCAATGTTTTTATTAGGTGGCCTATAGACAACACCCACCAGTGATTTTTTTCCCTTTACTATTCTTAATCTGTACCCAGATGGACTCAACATTCTGCTCTGTAGATCTTATATCGTCTCTCACAATTGCCCTGATCTCATCCCTAATCAAGAGCACCACCCCACCTCCTCTGCCTTCCTACCTGTCTTTCTGTATTACCTGATACCCTTGGATATTTAATTCCCAGTCATCTCCACCTTGCAACCACGTTCCTGTAATGGACACTAAATCATATGCCTTGGTACCAATCTGTGCCACAAGTTCACTAACCTTGTTTCTAATACTACGGGCATTTAGATAAAGTGCCTTTATACCCATTGTCCTTTTAGAATCTAGTGACCTCTGTGATTTTTGCTTTTTACTTTTATGCACTCTACTCTTTTTTTCTTCACTATCTCTAGCTTTGGTCTCTGCATCACTTCCCTCTTCTTTTCTGTGTGAGTTCCCATCCCCCTACCATATTAGGTTAAAGCCTCCCCAACAGCACAAGCAGACATAAAATGCTGGGGGATCTCAGCAGAGCAGGCAGGATCTATGGAGAAGAGTACAGTCGATGTTTCGGGCTGAAACCCTTTGCCAGGACTCGAGAAAAAAAACTGAGGAGTAGATTTAAAAGGTGGGGGGGGAGAAAGACAAGGTGATAGGTGAAACCTGGATGGGGAGGGATGAAGTAAAGAGCTGGGAAGTTGATTGGTGAAAGAGACACAAGGCCATGGAAGAAAGAAAAGGGCAGCGGAGCACCAGAGGGAGGTGATAGGCAGGTAAGCAGATAAGGTGAGAGAGAGAAAAGGAGATGGGAAACGGTGAAGGAGACGGGGGGGGGGGGGGGGGACATTACTGGAAGTTCGAGAAATTGTTATTCATACCATCAGGTTGGAGGCTGCCGAAACAGAATATAAGGTGTTGTGCTCCAACCTGGTGTGGCCTCATCATGACAGTGGAGGAGGCCATGGATAGACATATTGGAATGGGAATGGGAAGTGGGATTAAAGTGGGTGGCACTGGAAGATCCGGCTTTTTCTGGTGGACAATGCGAAGGTACTCAGTGAAGCGGTCTCACTGGTATACAAGAGGCCACATTGGAAGCATCGGACACAATATATGACTCCAGCAGACTCACAGTTGAAGTGTCACCTCACATGGAAGGACTGTTAGAACCTTGTTTGGTAGTGAGGGAGGAGGTGTGGGGGGAGGTGTAGCTCTTGTTCCATTTGCAAGGATAAGTGCAAGGAGGGAGATCGGTGGGGAGGGATGAATGGTCAAAGGAGTCACGTAGGGAGCAATCCCTGTGGAAAGCAGACAGTTGGGGGGGAGGGGTAGATGTGTTTGGTGGTGGGATCCAGTTGGAGGTGGTGGAAGTTTTGGAGAATTATGTAGTGAACACAGAGGCTGGTGCGTGGTAGGTGAGGACAAGAGGAACCCTATCCCTGGTAGGGTGGTGGGAGTATGGGGTAAGAGCAAAACCTGTGTGAAATGGAAGAGATGCAGTTGAGGGCAGCATTGATGGTACGGGAAGGAAACCCCCTTTCTTTGAAAAAGGAGGACATCTCCTTCGTTCTAGACTGAAAAGCCTCACCCTGAGAGCAGATGTGTTGTAGACAGAGGAATAGAAAGAAGAGGATGGCGTTTTTACAAGTAACACGGTGGGAAGATGTACAGTCCAGATAGCTGTGAGAGTCCGTGGGTTTATAATAGACATCAGTGGATAAGCTGTCTCCAGAGACAGAGACAGTGGGATCGAGAAAAGGGAGGGAGGTTTCAGAAATGGACCAGTTAAGTTTGAGGGTAGGGTGGAAGTTAAAGGCAATGTGGATGAAATCAATGAGTTCAACATGGGTGCAAGGAGCAGCACCAGTGCAGTTGTCGATGTAGCGTAGGAAAAGTGCGGGACGGTCACCAGTGCAGGCTTGGAACATAGACTGCTCTACGTAGCCGACAAACAGACAGACATAGCTAAGACCCATGTGAATGTCCATGGCTACACCTTTTGTTTGAAGGAAGTGGGAGGAGCCAAAGGACAAATTAGAGTGAGGACAAGTTTCACTATGACAAGTTTCACGGATGTTATGTTGTAAAAGAATTAAAAATAAAATTCCCCTCTTTACACTTGTTGACAATGTCTTGACAGCAATTTGATATTTTGGTGATTTTGAAACTGAGAATCACTTTGTTTTGGAGACAGTACCAGAAGATTCATCTTGTTATATACCAGATATACTGTTTTTCTCTCATTCCAGCAAGTTCTATTTCATTTTTCTTCCAGGACAAGATCTTCCATAGATGCAACTGATCCAATGAGCATTTGCAATATTTCTTTCCAGAGCACCAGTTGCAGGATTACTTTCCTTTGTGTTTCCAGACCATCTCAAATCCAGTAGCTGAATGTCAATAAATCAAGCTGTATTTTGTCTCAAATAGAATTGAATCCTCATTACGTAGATGGACAATCAGATCAAGGTTACTGCAGTTGTCTGTTATCATTGGTCTTTGCTGAACAGTTGTTCGGATGGAGCGGTGCTCTGAATTCTTCAGCACTTTACAAAGTTCTGGAAATTTTCAGCCAGATTGTGGAGAGAGCAGATGATACAAAGTAAAACCTTGATTGTAAATGGAAAGCAGTTTTCCCTCAGGATTTACATGAATGTGTGTGTGCCTTCAAGAACATACCAAGTCCTCCCAAACTAGAAGTCCTGGATGAACCAAGAGATTTACAGTCTGCTGAATGCTACATCTGTGGCATTCAAGACTGACAATCCAGAACCCTACAAGAAGTACTTGTACAACCTAGACAAGAGATTGTGAGAGCAAAAGGCATTTCTGTGTAAAGTTGGAGATACAATCGGATGTACAACAGCTGTGGCTGGATGAGCTCAACACTTTTATATACATTTTGTCAGAGAGAATAAGACCATATCTGTGGAAATCCCCAGGTCATCTGGCAACTCTGTGATTCGTGTCTCAGAAGCCAAAATTAGAACTTCCTTCAAAAGGGTGTACCCTCCTTGCAAGACATTAGGTCCTGATTGTGTACCTAACAGGGTACTGAAAATCTGTGCCAGCCAGCTGGCTGGAATGTTCAAGGACATCTTCAACCTCTCACTGCTACAGTCAGAGGTTCCCATCTGCTCCAAAAGGCATCAGTCACTGACGCACAAGGTTCAAAGTAAGTTTATTGTCAAAGTACATATATGTTACTATATACAACCATGAGATTCATTTTCTTATGGGCATTCACAATAAATACAAAGAAACACTACTGAATCAATGAAAAACCGCAAACAACAAGATGAAGAGTCCTTGAAAATGAGTCCATAGAGTGAGAGAACAATATTAAGTGGACTGAAGTCGAGTGATGTTATTCTGTCTAGTTCGAGAGCCTGATGGTTGAGGGGTAATAACTGTTCCTAAACCCGGTGGTGTGAATCCTGAGGCTCCTGTACCTCTTTCCTGAAGGCAGCAGTGAGAAGAGGGCATAGCCTGAATGGTGGGGTCCTTGCTGATGGATGCTGCTTTCCTGTGACAGCACTTCATTTAGATGCGCTCAGTGTTGGGGTGGGCCTTATCCGTGATCTGTGATAGACTGAGCTGTATCTTAAACTTTTTGTAGGCTTTTCTATTGAAGGGTATTGGTATTTCCATCCCAAGCCGTGATGCAACCAGTCAGTATAATCTCCACCTCAATTTACAGAAGTTTGTCATAATGTTAGGTGACATGTTGAATCATCAAAAACTTCTTAGAAAGTAGAGGCGTTGCTGTGCTTCCTTTCTAATGGCACTTGCGTGCTGGACCCAGGACGGATCCTCTGAAATGATAACGCTGAAGAATTTGAAGTTTCTGATTCTCTCCACCTCTGATGCCCCAATGACAACTGGCTCATGGACCTCCAGTTACTTCCTTCTGCGATCAATAATTAGCTCCTTGGTCTTACTGACATTGAGTGAGAGGTGGTTGTTGTTGTGGTACCACTCAGCCAGATTTTCAATCTCTCTCCTACAGTATATGCTAATTCGTCACCATCTTTTATTCTGTTAACAATAGAGATGTTGTCAGCAAACTTGCATTGGAGCTGTGCTTAGCCTCACAGTTGTAAGTGTAAAGTGACTAGTGCAGTGGGCTAAGCACACAGCCTTGCGGTGCACCAATATGAAAATCTGTTAACTCTGCTTCTCGTCCCATAGATCCTCTCCAGCATTTTCTATTTATGTTTCTAAGAATCTACAGATATTTGCTTTTCTCTTTTTGATGCAAAAAAAGATGTTGTACTTCGCTTCAAACCTATTTTCCACACAATGTGCTTTCAATGCTGGAGCTGTGTGCACTAACTTCTAACGAGTTGTACTGGAATCCGCTCATTCATCCGATTAAACTGTATCAGCAGGTTCAAGTGTTCACTTTAAATGGCAATATGTCCATCTGTATCATTGGCCTATCTAAGTCTTCAAAGTTCACTACACACTCAAGTTTGTGTTCCTGTACATTTTGAAATTGTCCCCTTTATTTAAGAAACCTTACTCTTTCAAGGTTTGACATTGTAAGTAACTATGAGGGAGAATATTTGCTTGGCTTGACGTGCAAAGATGTACCTCGGATGGACAACCAAAATGTTGTATTTATGATGGTTGGCTATATTTAACTAACATCACTGCAAGGTATGTTAGCTATTCACTTATTGTTCTCTAGTTATAAATTGTCTTGTCCTTTCCTTCATTACTCTAGTGATTAACTTTAACCATGCTTCCTTTATGCTCTGTAAAATGAGCTGGGCCACCCAAGGCCAAAAGCTCAAGGCAATGATAAGAAACGTAGCCAGCAGCTAATTAAAGGGGGCAAAAATAAACAAGTGGCTATGGAAATACTGAAGCATCATTTGCCAATGAGAGATGGGGCTTCTGTACTTGCAAACCCTCCCCCCCACCAGATCAGAGGTCCATGTGGGCAGGAGGTTTGAAGGTCGGTGATCTTTGAGATACAGCAAGGCCAGAGTTAAAGTCCTGAAGTCTACAGTCCCAACATCTGTGAGGCAGGCGCTTGAGGCCTGAATTCGGGGTCCTGTCATCAGCATCCAGAGTACAAAGCTTTTGTTTGAGGTACCATCATTGACAAATCATGGGATTGATACTGATGATCAAAGCCTGAAAGTCTGGAGGACTGTGTGCGAGTGTGTGCAAGGGAGGGAAGGAAGTGGCTTGTGGGCATGCTATGTTTGTGCTGGAATGTATGGTGACACCTGGGGGCTGCCCAGCTTGTCATTAAGTGTGATTTGGTGTGTTGGCGCTTAATGAATACCACGTATTTTAATTTACATACAATAAATCAGTCTGAATCTGAGAATATTAAGGTAATATGAAAAATGAAGAGGGGAACTTGTTATTTGAAAATAATATATTTAATCAATCAATGAGAAGGTTTCTCCTCCAGTACAACAATAATTTAAATAATAACAATAAATATAGAAATATCATAATTCTGAATTCCAAAACTCAGCACACTTTTTTCACCAATAAATAACTCCAAATGATAAAACTTAAATGCAAGCAAATATATAATCAACAAACAAGGTTTCTCCTCCAGTACAGCAATAATTTAAATAATAACAATAAATATAGAAATATCATAATTCTGAATTCCAAAACTCAGCACACTTTTTTCACCAATAAATAACTCCAAATGATAAAACTTAAATGCAAGCAAATATATAATCAACAAACAAGGTTTCTCCTCCAGTACAGCAATAATTTAAATAATAACAATAAATATAGAAATATCATAATTTTGAGTTCCAAAACTCAGCATACCTTTTTCACCAATAAATAACTCCAAATGATAAAACATAAGAGCAAGCAAATATTGCTGCCTATACATCTCAATAATTTGAAGACAGTTCTATCAACTATTAATCATATAAGAGATTCCCTGTACTTAGTACATACATACGCACTAAACCAACAATTTCTGATTTGAGTTCTGAACAGTACAGAGACTTAAAATGCCTCATTGAGCTGTGAAGATAGTGATTCTCTTGCGGTGTTCCTTCACGTCCATTTCAACCGGCTGCCTGTTCTTGTGGGATGTGCTGATGTACCACCCACGGTACAGAGCCGATTCAAACTCAAAGTAATGGCCTGCACCTAAAACCTTCTTGAAGAACACGAAGCGAAGCAGGTCAGTGGCACTACTGATATTTTGCAAATTCTGATCCCATTTCTGAGCAAAGAAATGACAGAAACAAAGTTAAGTACAGTTACATTTTAAATGACAAAACTGTAAATGATATTACTCAGGACAGGTTGGCTTCCACATAGCAGATGTCTGAGCATGTGTTGCTGGGATGGGATTTGTGCCAGCTGCATGTTTGTAAAGACAGTCCTAACCTTGCCAACCCTTTCAGCAGTCAAAGTGTTCATGAGGAGTTCCAGTCTGGAGAGCAATGGTATGCTTTGCTCTGTTTGAACTTCTCATGGCTTAATTATCTATAATCCATAAATTGCTAACAATTCAGTTTTGAAACTGTTCTGAGTTGGCTGACCTGAATTGGGGAGGGACGTAGATCTCAATATTCCAGGATTGGGGACAAAAGTACAGAGTACTGACCACTGACCTCACAGATTAGGATATTAAGTGAGGATTTAGTTGTGAAATCACTCTCCAGTCAAGAACTTTCAGTTTCAATGATCAGATCTGTAGAAAATGTCTTTTTTTCCATTTAGAGAGAGAGAGAGCTTTCAGTCTATCTTCTCAATGCTAGCTTTTGATTGTGCCATTTTACCCATTTTTCCAAAAATTTATTCTTTGTTCTGTTCCTTGCCATCAATTCACTTTGATTTTCCTGCTATCCAGTAACACCCTGGGTAACATGCAGGGGACAATTAATCTGCACATCTTTGGGATATGGAGGAAATTGGAGCACCTGGAGCAAGCACACATCCAAACTGGAGAATGGCCAGTACCCTGGAAAGGAAATTCTTCAGGAAGAATTTAGATATGGTGAAAGGTGTTGGAAGGTTTCTCCCTGCAGTTATGGAACCTTAAAAAATGCTGGATATAGGCTAACCAAGCTATTGTAAGGGAGACATTTCGAAAAGTGGATCAAATTCTGTCACATGCGATTTGCAGAAGGCTCAAGGAAAAGGTGGAAGCAGAGGCAGATTCTCCAGACAACAATACATGGGACTGTGTACCAGTTAGTTAACCACATGCATACATGATTTCTTACCTCCACCCGCATCCTGGGATTGTCCGGTGGCCCTGAGCACGAGAGGAACATATTCTGATTGTTTATTCCCAGAACAACTGGCAAGTGATTTACTTCACTGGCAGTTGCCTTGTAGTACCTCACATTCAGCATTACTGTCAACCAAAGGAGGGATATTTTAGCACAGTCATCAAAACACATATATGCTCATATCAATAAAAGTGCTGCAATTTGGTAGCTACTTTATCTGGAGTTATAACCAAGCCATTCATTGGATCTAAGTTAACCATGGAAACAACTGGAGCATGACACATTGGTGCAAGACAGAACTATTCGGACTCCCATTCCTACCCATAATTCATTCGTAACTTTGCTTAGCTCTATATTCCTATTTCAGCTGGAGAAGCATGCTGATAACAAGGTTTAGTAAAATGTCACAGCCTGAAGGCAGCACATGTTTAGGGAGTTAAAGGTATGAAAGGGACATGTGAAAAGCAATTGAAGCCATTTCCTCTTCTGTGCGATGTTCTATCCCATTCGTCATAACACCTTGAAGATTTAGATACTTCTGCCAATCTTTCCATATTTTAAGTACAACAGAAAAGTGGGAGCATAAAGTTTACCCACCTTCGTCTGATGGCTGCTGCAAGAACATGGCCAGGAGCTGGAGATTCTCTGATAACTTCAGGCATTTGTCTTGTTCATCCCTCACTTGCTGACACTCAGTCTTCATGAACCTGTAGGAGCTGGGCACCACTTCAGCATCTTCATAGTTGGTGTAAGTGATGGCTTCTGTTGGCACAAATAAGATTAAGTTATTGATCATGGTATATTAACAGAGATTAAACATAAATGAAATCCCTGACCCAACTATTTCTTTACTATTCCTGGGCATTGTCAGTGTTGGCAATTCTGAGTGTATTGATTTGTTGTGGTTATTCTGTTAAATGTAGAACATTGCAGCACCATATAGGCCCTTCAGCCCATGAAATTGTGATGTCCTTTTAACCTATTCTAAGATCAATCCAACCCTTCTCTCCTGCAAAACTCTGCATTTTTTAATATATCATTCATGCCTATCTTAGATGTTCTTAAATGGTCCTAGTCTATCTGCCTCTGCCACACACTTGGCAGTGTGTTCCACGTACCCACCACTCTTTTATAAAGAGCTTACCTCTGACATTCCTCCTGTACTTCTCTCTGATCACCTTAAGATTATGCTACCTTGTATTAGCCTTTTCTGCCCTGGGAAAAGTTTCTAGCCACCCACTGTCTATTGTATCATCTTATGCACCTCTATCAGGTCACCTCTCATTCTTTGTCTCATGACAGTGAATGAGCAAAAGTGAAGGCTCAGTGTCAACAGAACCACTGGGATCAGGAGCAGATTGCAGGCCTTCACATTGGAACCACTGCTTCCAATTGTAACTAATCACGACAGACAGAGTAACAATACTGAAAGGAAAGATTAGCTCACCTTCTACAAGCGCATTGAAATTTCCAAGCAAGTCAGCATCTTCAAAGCAAGTACTTTCACAGCCCCAGCTGTCTGTGCATGGCTGCTGCAACTTCTTCTTGAATCTTTCAACAGCAAGGGCCAACATGATGGCTTTCTCCAGTGTCAGCTTTGCAGAGCCAGTCGTGCTAATGGACGAGGACCTCCCTGTGATCTTCAAGTGGTAACTGTCTGAATGGCGACGTGCAGTGCTCAGCCCCATTGGTGACGTTTTTTGAAACGGACTCTGCATAATGAGAAACCACCAATAAATCCCCCAATTCAGCTATCACAATAATTTTAGAGCGGCTGATAGCTAGGGTACGGAACAATTGATAAGCAGGGAGAAGTCTATCCTAGGATTCGTGGGATAAACATCAGACAGTGTGTAAGACTTGAAACCTCACAAATAAAAATTAATTCTGACATCGTGCTTTTCTGTTGTGATTTTGATACCTCATGGCAATTAAATATTTATTGATTCAAACTTGCAATAATTTTAACAAAAATATCTTCCCCGAAATCTGTTCTGGTATCATCTTGATAATTCTTACCTTGACCCGGACACAGGAAGTAGGAGATGATATATGACAATCACTGTTGTGCCGGTAACTTAAGGATCTGCAGATGAAAGAATTGTCTCGGTCAGTTTATATGGAAAAAGATAAAACCACCTTTAGTAAATTATCAACCGCACAAGAAAATCGCAAACACAAGAGATTATGCAGATGCTGGAAATCCAGAGCAACACACACAAAATTCTGGAGGAACTCAGCAGCTCAGGGAGCATCACCTAGCCTTCCTTTGGCATCTTCCCCCTTTCTTTCCAGTCCTGAAGAAGAGTCTTGACTCATAACGTCAACTATTTATTTAATTTCATACATGAAAATCTCAAAGTTACTGAAATTGTCAGTTATGTGTTGCTATGAATCCTAGGTAGTGGAAGTGGGGCCAGTCAGATATAACCCTACTCCACACCCACTTGTCTGCAGCAGGCTTTCACACACTTACAAAATCATATTTCTGGGCTCAGGCAGGATGCACTGACCTTTCTTTGTAAATTAGAAAAATTATTCTAAGAAAACCTTACAGACTATGAATATTGCTGCAGTTAACAAATCTGATAATAAGCAACAGGCAAGTTTAATTATTAATATCGTATGGCAGACAGATAACCAATGTTATATTTCCCTTTCACTCTAAAGTACTGCACTGATGATTAAGGCTGGGCAATTTCTCCAACCTGTATTCTCATTCTTTATGATAAGAATTTCATTCTTTCGGTTTGGTTTGAGCTCTGGTCAGACATATTTATTAGATGCAAATATATACACTATTCAAAATGGGGCACCAGTGTGATTGCATAGGTACTGTAAGTTTTAAATGCTAAATAAAATTACAGTAGACAAAACCGTGGGCTTACCTTAGAGATTCACTCTCAGCAATTGGGATTTTTACTGATCCAGTCTCGGTCCTCATAATGGCGAAGCTCTCTGAAGTTGTATCTGACCGTCTCAGATTGTCAGGATATTTCTGTGTGAGTTTCTAAAGTTGCTCTGCTGACGAACAGCCTTTGTTCCTTATTTAAAGCTCACTGAACTCACATGCTCCTCCTCTCGGGTGTGCCACTGTGTTTGGAAATTTTACAATTGCAGTCTTGTTTGGTGAATTATCTGCCCACTTCCTCATCTTGCAGATCTTCCCAAAATTAAGCTCTGGTGGCATACAAGAGAAAATCTGTAGATGCTGGAAATCCAAGCCACTCACACAAAATGCTGGAGGAAGTCAATAGGCCAGGCAGCATCCATGGAAAAGAGTACAAACACTTGCTGAAGGTTCTCAGCCTGAAATGTCGACTGTCCACAACCCTAGCTGTATGTCTTTGGAATGTGAGAGGAAACTAGATACCCAGTGGAAACCCACGCGTTCACGAAGAGAACATACAAACTACTTATAGTCATTAGCAAGAACAAAATTTTCTCCTGTGCACCGATCTGGCGAGCATTTAATCATCCTTTCCAGAACTCCAGTTAGTGGAGCATTCTATTTTGTGTTTACAGACTATCTCAAAGCCAAAGTCTGCAGATCAATAAATCAAGAATTTATTCATTGTAATTGTGCATAGTGGAATTGATGCTTCATGAGGTGGAAACACAATCAGATCAAAGTCACTGCTATTGTGATCAAAAATGGAGATTAAGTATTAAATGGTCTGAGGAGGCTATTCAATGGATATTCCCATCCTCAAAGATGGTATGCCCAAGCATTCATAATTACCATCAGACTTTAGTACCAAGACAGCAATCAATCTCAGCCTCTTCCTAAAGTCTGAAGCACAACTGAAACTAATCATCAGTCACTTTAAAGAGTTGAATTCCAGGAGTATTGCCCCTTGATATCGTCAAAAGTCGTCAAATAGTAGATTGGTCTGTAAAATAAAGCCCATGCTCTTAAAGGGAGAGAGGGAAATTAAATCCAAAATTTGTTAAATGGCAGGACACAAAGATAAAGATTGCTGAGTGTGATTGGAATTTGTGATGTTCACTGTAGGGATCTACAGGGTTCAGAACACATTGCTTTGCTTTTTACAATATACATGGTTTAAGTAGTAGGCATGATCAATTAATTTGCAGATGATAGAAAAATTGATTTCTAGAGGAAAGGTTTATACTGCAACAAGATGTAGATGGTCTGGTCAGCTGGTCAGAAAAGTGGAAACAGAATTTTATCCATGAAAGTATTTAATCAAGGTTTCTTTGGATCCAAAAGCGTTGTCTAGAAGGATGGTGGAAGTAAATTCAATAACAAAACTTTCAATCAAAAATTTGATAAAATCTTGAAGGAAAATATGCAAATATGCAGGGTTATGGTGAAGGAACAGTCAAATGTGACTACCATAACATTCTTTCATCTGGATGAAACCTCAAATGATGTCATATAATTCCTTTTCCTTCCCTTCCCTATAGCCTAACTCTGAAAATAAAACAAAAGAATGGATGTGCAGGTTAACAGAAGGTGGAGCTAAACTGTTGAGTCAAATATGTTAGCATATAATATTCCCTCAGCTGCCCATTCACGTTTTCAAAGCCCAGAAAGGTATCACTTTCTAACGGATGTGATTCCGTCTTCACTAACACAAGCAAATGTCCACACCCATTTCTTCTTTCAAAGTCAGTTAACACAAAGGGATCAGTATCGATCATCACCTTTGGACTTAGTCCCAGTACTTGCATGCCAAACTTTCATCATAGGTGTTTTTTATGTGAGACAAAACTGAGCAACATAAGCCACTGTCATCTTGAGGGAAAGGTTCAGGAAATTGTAATACGTCAGTTCACTAAGGTCAGTAACTGCATTCACAAGAAACATTCTAGCTCTCAATGCATACCAGAATGCCTATGGTCAATTGTACTCTATATACAGGTTAATGATAACAGATGAGGAGTGTTTGATGGCTGAAGCATTCGGTGTGCAGTACTGTGCAAAAGTCTAAAGCACATATTATATATGTGAGTTTGTAAATTTGGTGGGAGCAAAAAATGTTTGGAATGTTGAGGGTGCAGTGCCACAGGAGGGGTGTGGGACAGGTGGCAGAGGCGGTGTGCCAGGAGCAGGGTGGGGGGTGATGCAGGTGCAGAAACATGCCCAGCCCTGAGTCACCAGTCAACGTCATTTGATTCCAAACAATTGGTTTATTGATCATTATAGAATGTGTCTCTGGTGCCTCTTGCTCTTGCTCCCCTCCCTTCCCCTTTTCCTAACCATAATTCCCCTCTCTCCACCCCCTTCCCACGCTCAGTCCACAGTAGAGACCTATATCAGAATCAGGTTTATCACCACTCATATGTCATGAATTTTTTTTTTTTGTGGCAGCAGTACAGTGCACTACATAAAATTACCACATTACTGTGCATAAGTCTTAGGCACCTGAGCTTCATACATGTGCGTAAGACTTTTGCACAGAGCTGTACTCGCTGGAGTTCAGAAGAATGAAGTGAGATCTCATTGAAACCTATTGAATATTGAAAAGCATAGATGGACTAGATGTGGAGAGGATGTATTCTACAGTGGGGGAGCCTAGGATCAGAAGGCAAAGCCTCAGAATACAAGGACATTTGGAACAGAGTTGAGGGGGAATTTCTTTAGCCAGAGGATGGTGAATCTGTGGAATTCATTGCCACAGATGGCTGTGGAGGCCACATCATTGGGTATATTTATACCAGAGGTTGATAGATTCTTGATTTGTAAGGGCATCAAAGGTTACGGGGAGAAGGCAGGAAAATGTGATTGATAAGGATAATATATCAGCCATAGTGGAGTGGTAGAGCTGACTCAATGGGCTGAATGGCCTAATTCTGTTTCTATCTATGTCTTATGGCCAACTGTCATCCTTCCTTGGAAAGACTGGTGCACCTTGAGTGGGAACAGAAGCCTCTTAAAATTTTTTCTCTTTCTAATCTGCTATCCTGTTGAGATTAATGTACTCAGCACAGACGGGACGGCTCTGCATAAGGTAGTAAGTAGCATGCTGTCTTTATCAACTATGTCATCAGGGAAACCAACCCTGGAATATATGAGAAGATCAATTTTTAATTACACACCAGTCAATCAGAACATTGCCAGTCCTTCACCATGCTTGGCATATTATTTATCTCTGCCACACTACCTGCATGAGCCTCCAGAGAAACCACAAGACGTCTGGAGCGTTCTTATAAAGCCTATATGGTACTCCATTCAGCCCAGGAGCAGATGTCACTCTTCCCCATCGGACTGCTTTCTCCACTTCTCTCCATTTTGTCGGGTCAAAATCCAGGTGGTAGGTTGTGGGGGTGGGGGTCTGAATTGGCGGGATGTCGGATGAAATGATCATACGTTCCTGCCTTTTCTATTGGTGTAAATCTTTTCCAGGTGCTCTTCCAGTTCTTGCTTTGATGTTTTCAAAGTTCCACTTGTTTCCGGTGTGAAGAGAACTTCAATGAACTTAAAAGGTTCTTTGTAGAACTGTGTTCTTGTTTGTTCTTTCTTTCTGTACAGGTTCCTTAGGTTCTGAGCTCTTTGCAACTTTGTCAGCTGGCTCTTGGTGTCCACTTGGAGTTGGTTGAGCCCTTCCCTTTCACTATCTGGGGCTTTCTTCCACTGTTTCCTTAGCTGTCTCCTTTCTTGAACCAGTTGTTTAACCTCTTGTTGTCTCCTGGTCTTTATTGGTGTCAACGATGTTTTTCCAGTCTTCCTTGTGCTGACTCCAAGCTGCTGTTCCCCACAGCAGTAGATGATATCTCCCATTTCATTCAACTTCTTGCTGTTCACTTTAATTGCTCCAAAATTTTCATCAAGTTGTTGATGGGTTACTACTCTTTCTTATCAGCAGTTTTGGGTCACCACGAGCGGTTTATGCCCTGTAATCTTTCTCTGTTTAGGAGGTGTTGGTGGTTGGGTGGTTCCCTCAGCTGGGATTTCTCTGCTAACCTCAGTGTCAGGGGTGCTAGTGCTCTGCAAACTTTGGTTTGTGTCCAGTCACTGCGCTTCACTTGACTTAGTTGATTGATTTTGCAAGAAGTACTGGTCAATGTGAGGTCCCTGTCCCTGCTCCCTCAAGCACCCTTTGCTCCCTTAATGGAACTTCAACCCCTTTTCTTATGTTACTTTCTCCCACCCACAGATGCAGTCTCAACACTTGTGTCCCACTATTGCTGCTGGTGTTTTGGTGGTCTCTTGTGCAGTGCTAAAGCAGCATTGAGGACTGCTGCCATGGGTAGCTAGTCCATGACAGCCCCATTGGGGTCGATTCCCTCCTGTCAGCTGTCTTCCCATGCTGTCACAAAGTGTTTCCCTTGTCGTCAGCTGCCCTGACAGGTCCAGTTAATCAAAATCAAGACACACAGGATAAGATGCTAATGCCTCTCATGCCAGTGGGTCGTGAGCACTTGCTCAATACTGCCTTGATGTTGGGAGTTGCACAGAGCAACACACAGAGGTTTTTAAGTGGGCATCCTCCTTCTTCGATGTTTCTTCGATTAGCCACTAGATCTCCAGAGGGCTCGACAATGACTTCCAGTGTGTCAGATTCACCCCCTGTTGTGTCTTCCCACTCTCTTGATGCTATCCTGGAGCCCAGGAGAGGTCTTTTCTCTTGATCCAAAGCCAGTGACTGCTTTTTTCCACCACCTCTCGTGAGTCTGTTGGATTGCTGTCGAGTTTGACCATGGATCCTTAGCTCCTTCAGCAATTCGATGGTGGATGTGGCTATAAATCCCCTACAACCCACTTCCACGGGACAAACTTTGGTTTTCCAGCCCGTCGCTGAGCTTCAGCTGCTAGATCTGCATAGCGTAGCCTCTTCTGCTCATATGCTTCAGCCACTGAGTCCTCCCACGGGGCTGTGAGTTCCGTGATGTAGACCATCTGTGGTGAATTGGACCAGAGAACCAAGTCTAGACTAAGGTTAGTGGCAGCAATGTCCGGTGGAAAAGTGAGTTGTTTTTTGACATCCACCAGCATTTTCCAGTCACTGGCCATGTTAGTCTGTCTTGTTTCTGGCTAAGGAGGGAGATTAGTTGGTTTTTCTCTCCCTCCCAGACGAATGCTGTTGACGTCAGAGCATTAGTCGTTCTAGGGGGCAAGGAGTTGGTTGCTACCCTCTTGGTCTTGATTGCCGCTGTCAGACTCTTTAAGACTTGGTTGTGACACCATGTTTATCTACCTTGTGTGAGGCTGGTTTTGCAGCTTGCCAGGATATGCTTGAGGGTTGCTGGAATTAGGCACAGGGAACATGTTGGGTCCTCACCAAACCGCTGGTGGAGGTTTTATTGAGAGGGAAGCACATCATATGTAGCTCTGAGGAGAAAGCTAAGTCTGCCTGCTTCCATCTCCCATATGACCTTCCAGCTGATTTTCCTCTTCTCAGTGCTTTCCCACCACATCCTTTGCCCCTGCTTTGCCAAGGAGACAGCCTTTGCACTTCTATCTGACTCTTCTTGTTGCTGCACTTCCTCAACAACCAACCTTTGCCCCACTTCGCCAGCGAGACAGCCTTTGCACTTCCATCTGACTCTTCTTGTCATCGCACTTCCTCAGCAACCATCCTCCTTTGCTCTGGAATTGTGGCCTTGTGCCAGGTGAGTCTACTTGCTGCCAGACCAAAGCCACCCCTGCCCTGTTGGACTTGCCCAACATGTCTCTGTGCTTAAGGGCTGCTGTTGCTTGCTGCACTGCATCAGCTGGGGTCCATTTCCGCCCAGTTGATAAGGTCCGTGCAGCGTTACTGATGATCTTGTCATGAGAGTCTTTGAGTGTCATCAGCAGATGTACTTTAGAACACTTGAATTCCTCATTAAGGCCAGTGAAAGGTAGTTCAAGAACTCCTTTACCATAGAGACTGATGTTACTGATACACCTTGGGACACTGAGCCTCTTCTTTATGAATGACGTGATGGTTTGCTCGAGCTTCTTCGCAGTTGTTAGTGGGACCTCATAGACAGTGAGAGGCCACATCACCCGGGGTAGAAGCCCAAACTGTAAGCACCAGAGCTTCAGTTTTCTAGGCAGCAAGGTCTTGTTGAATTTGAAGTTGTACACCCTTTCCACTGCTGACCCCACGATGAGCACTGGAGTGCGTTCTCCCATCTTTGCTTCCTGAAGTCCACAGTCAATCCTTTGTTCTACCTAACGCTGACGGTATGAGAATATGCAAACTTCTAAAGGACAGCATCAGAGGTCAGGATTAAACCAGGGTGTTGGGCACTGTGCTGCCCTGTTTACGCTGAAGAAAAGTTGGCACTCAATGGCTACTTTATTATCTACACCTGTCCACTTGCTCATTAATGCAAATATCTAATCAGCCAATCATGTGCAGCAACACAATGCATAAAAGCATGCAGACATGGTCAAGAAGACCACGAACATACACTCAGTGGCCACATTATTAGGTACAGAAAGTACCTTATAAAATGGATACTGAGCTTATATGTATTAAAGGAGTTTTTAAATTTTCAATGAAGTGGCCATAAATACACACTGAACCAAAAGATGCAAGGGTACTGGAATATCCAATATGCAGATAAAACCAGTCATTTTCCCCCGGATATCATTAGTCTAAGGTAAGAAACTAACATGAAAGAATCTGACCAAAAACCTTGCTGTTTCTTAATTATGCAGAATGGATCAAGACCACGGGGATTGAAACTTCCAAGTGCTATGTGAAGGAGGAACTGAAACCAGAGCAAAATTTCAAATAAGGAAGGGGTTTTGCTTTTTGGAAATTTTTGATCACATTGTTCCAGTACAAATTACAGTATCTGTAAACTGCAGATACAGAACCTTCAGATTATCGTCCTGCTATATTATGCCACAGTACTCCTACACACACAACACTTCCTCATTTGTTTATAGTTTGGCTTTCTTGCATTGGTTTTCTATGGTCTTGGGTCCACAATTTCCCTGTTACTTATCTTGAGCTGCTAGATCATCATGGTCTATGTTTACAGTTGACTGAAATCAAAGTAGTTTGCCATGTGTAAGGAAAAGAGACTTAGAAACAAGGAGATGAGGATCTTACTACACCCCAGTGCATTTTACTTCATCGATACTCCTCTGATTACTATTTATTGATTTACCACGCACTGTTCGCTGCTCTTTACAGCCTTAACAAACATTGTTGATTTGTTTGTTCTTGGAGTTTTACGTGTACTATTTGCCAGGATAATTATAGTTCTGCTTTATGTTTTATATGTTTGATAGGAGCTGTTATGTATTCAGGAACTTGTTTCGAGAAGCTGTAGTATTGTCGAGAAAGGTGGTTTAAAAAGATCTCAAACTGATACTGTGATTTAAATACCGGGCCAGGTGGATTGAAAGGCAGGGTGTCAGAACCAGAGGCAAGGGTTCTGCTCGCTGCTCCACGATGTTTATTCCACTATGCGCCAAACTGAGGCTGAGGCTGTGGCCTGCTCTGGGCTTCGTGTCTGAGTACTCACTTACGCTCAAAATGCTATTTGCTTACTTTTATTGTTTGCATGATTTGTGATTTCCCCCTCTATACATTGGGTGTTTGCTAGTCTACTTTTTATGGATTCTTTTGGGTTTCTTTGTTTTGTGGCTGCATGTAGGAAGATGAATCTCAAGACTGTATAATGTATACATACTTTGACAATAAATGTACTTTGAACTTTGATATTCTCAATCATAATTGATTTGCTTTTTATGTAGCTAGTGTCAGACGAGACTGCTTACAAAATGGATACATATTGATGAAGGCTGGTACTGATTAAGGCTAGCTGAAATCTGTTAAAAACGAGGCTGAACTGGGAAAAGGCCTGTCAGAAGCTATGCAACTGAGGATGATTTGGGGAAAGTGTGTAAGTTGTGGAACCAGGAAAAACATGGATCACAACTGCACTCAGTGGCCACTTTATCAGGTATCTCCAGTACCTAATAAAGTGGCTACTGAGTGTATGTTCATGGTCTTCTGCTGCTGTAGCCCATTACTTCATGGTTCAACATGTTGTGCATTCAGTGATGCTCTTCTGCACATCACTGTTGTAACGTGAGGCTATTTGAGTTACAGTCACCTGAGACGATAGGACATTGTTGTTGTTGTTGTTCCTCTCTGCGCCTTGTGGCACATCGAGCGGCACCTTGCCATTTCTTTAGCATTTGTCTGTTTTTTACGAGGCTGAGTTGCTAGCTCGACACTCAACCCAGCATGAAGGAAAAGCGTGCAAGGAGCTGGCCAGATTCAAACCTGGGACCACTGACCTAGAAGTCCAGTGTGGATGCCACTACACCAACAGTCAGCTTAGATGATAAGACATAGGAGCAGAATTAGGTCATTTAGCCCATCAAGTCTGCTCCGCCATTCCAATATGGCTGATTTATTATCTCTCTCAACCCCATTCTCCTGCTTTCTCCCCATAACCTTTGATGCCCTGACGAATCAAGAACTTATCAACCTCCACTTTAAATATACCCCTACAGTCTATGTGGCAATGAATTCCACAGGTTCACTACGTTATGGCTAAATTCCTCCTCATCTCTGTTCTAAATGGATGTCCTTCTGTGCCCTCTGGTCCTAGGCTCCCCAACTATAGGAAACATGCTCTTCATATCCACTCTATCTAGGCCTTTCAATATCAAGTAGATTTCAATGAGATCCCCCCTTATTCTTCTAAACTCTAGTGAACAGAGGCCTAGTGCCATCAAACATTCCTCATATCTTAACTCTTTCATTCCAGGAATTATTCTCATGAGCCTCCTCTGGACCCTGTCCAGTGCCGGAATACCTTTTTAAAGATAATATCATCATCATTATGTCCCATGTTGTATGATGTAGGCAATCATGGTGATCATGATTGTTTTTGGCAAATTTTTCCACGGAAATGGTTTGCCATTGCCTTCTTCTGGGTAGTGGCTTTATAAGGAAGATGACTCCAAAGATGATCAATATTCTTCAGAGATTGTCTGCCTGGCATCAGTGGTCGCATAACCAGGACTTGTGATATGCACCAGCTGCTCATACGACCATTCACTGCCTGCTCCCATGGCTTCATGTGACCTTGATTGGGGGTCCCAGAATTGCTGACGATACTCCAAGTGCGGTCTGACCAATGCCTTATAAAGCCTCAGCATTACACCCTTCCTTTTTTATTCTAGTCCTCTTGAAATGAATGTTAACATTGCATTCACCTTCCTTATCACCGACTCAACCTGCAAGTTAACCTTTAGGGAATCCTGCATGAGGACTCCAAGTCCCTTTGCACTTCTGATTTCTGAAATTTCTCCCCATTTAGAAAATAGTCTTTGCCTTTATTCCTTCCATCAAAGTGCATGACCATACACTTCCTTTCACTATTTTCCATCTGCCACTTCTTCCTAGCTGTCCAAGTCCTTCTGCAGACTCCCTGCTTCCTCAACACCACTTGCCCTTCCACCTACCTTCATATTGTCCACAAATTTTGACCACAAAGCCATCAATTCCATCATTCAGATCATTAACATATAAAATAAATAGCGGACCCAACACCGACTCTTGTGGAACATGACTAGCAAAGGTACCCTTGATTCGAACTCTTTGCCTCCTGCCAACCAGCTAATCCTCTCTTTACGCTAGTATCTTTCCTGTAATACCATGAGCTTTTATCTTGTTAAGCAGCCTCTTATATGGTACCTTATCAAAGACCTTCTGAAAATCCACATAAGCAACATCTACTGACTTTCCTTTATCTATCTTGTTTGTTATTTCCTCAAAGAATTCTAACAGATTTTCCAGGCAAAATTTCCTCTTAAGGAAACCACTGACTTCAACCTATTTTATTATGTGCTTTCAAGTACTCTAATACCTCACCCTTAATTATGGACTCCAACTGGAGGAGAAGATGGCGGCACGACAGCAGCACGCGCGGCCTCTCCAGTGAATGATATCTGTAATCTGTCAAGTAGGGTACCGCGCACAATTCTGATTTGATGGAGATAGACGTGAGAGTACGGAGGAACATCTGGAAAACTTCTGAAATGCCCGCTTCGCTGCTGCTGTTACTGTGTGGTAACCGGAATCTCCGGAACAGAAGGCCCCGAATCCTTGGTTTTGCTTGTTTCAGCGGCCAGGGTGAGGACGAAGGCACTCGGCAGAGGGTGGCTCTCAGTAGGCTGTATCGGAGGGGCTGGTTGGAGGCTCGAAGTTTTCGGACGGATGGGCTCAGTGTTGGCTGTGGTCGGCTGCTTCCAAGGTATCGGCAAGTTGACGGTGCCTGGAGGTTTATGGCAGGGAGTTTCTCCCTTTTGCCACCTGCTATCGGGGACTCGGGAGTCGATCGACTCAGGGACTTTGAGACTTTTTTTTACTGTGCCCATGGTTTGTTCTTCATCAAATTATGGTATTGCTTTGCACTGCTGTAACTATATGTTATAATTATGTGGTTCTGTCAGTGTTAGTCTTTGGTTTGTCCTGTTTTTCTGTGATACCACTCTGGAGAAACATTGTATCATTTCTTAATGCATGTATGCATTTCTAAATGACTGTGAAAGGGGACTGAGTTTTCTCATAATCTAAACTTCTCTGTCAGCATGAACCAGTCTGGCCATTGTCCTCTGACACTTCCCTTTAACAAGGCATTTTCTCCCACAGAAATGCCACTCACTGGATTTCTTTTTGTTTCTCGCTCTGTTTCTCTGTAAACTCTAGAGACTGTTGTGTGTGGAAATCCCAGTTTCTGAGATATACAAACTGTCTGGCACCAATGATGAAAGCCACTTAGATCATATTTCTTCCCCATTCCCATGCTTGGTCTGAACAGCAACTGAACCTCTTGACCGTGTCTGCATAGTTTTATCTATTGAGTTGCTGCCACGTAAGCTGATTAGATATTTGCATTAACAAGTTGGTGTTTCTAATAAAGTGGCCAATGAGTGTATATTGGGACGCTGTACTGTACATGTTATTGGAGGAGATGGGAAGATATGCTGTATCCACATAGGAATAGAAAGCCCTCCAGACATATCTATTAGGAAACAGTGAGTGTCAGGCCTGAAATGTCGACTATACCTTTTCCTAGAGATGCTGCCTGGTCTGCTGCGTTCACCAGCAACTTTGATGTGTGTTGCTTGAATTTCCAGCATCTGCACAATTCCTGTTGTTTGCGTTTTAAAAGAGGAGGCATGATCATTTTGCTGGCGGTGTACTCCTAGCCTCCCAATAGTCATTCGGAGATAGAAGAGCAGAGATGGAAACATCACAATGCGGTATTATAGTAAGGTTATAGTAGTAGGGGATTTCAGCATCCCCAATATTAACTGGGATCACTTCAGTGTAAAAGGCATACAGGGGATGGAATTTTTAAAGTGTGTCCAGAAGAGCATTTTGAACTAGTGTACTGATAATCTACCAGAGAACATAATAAGAACATAAGAGATAGAAGCAGGAGTAGGCCATCCGGCCCATTGAGCCTGCCCCGCCATTCAATAAGATCATGGCTGATCTGTCCGTAAACTCAGCTCCACCTACCTGCCTTTTCCCCATAACCTTTAATTCCATTACTATGTAAAAACCTATCTAACTGTTTCTTAAATATATTTAGTGAAGAAGCCTCAACTCCTTCCCTGGGCAGAGAATTCCACAGATTCACCACTCTCTGGGAAAAACAATTTCCCCTCACCTCCGTCCTAAATCTTCTCCCCTGAATCTTGAGGCAATGTCACCTAGTTCTATTCTCACATGGAAACAACTTTTCTATTTCTATCTTATCTATACCGTTCCAGTAGAGGAGGCACTACTGGACATAGTCTTAGTCAATGTATACAAGCAAGTGATTGAGGTGCTACTAGGAGAGAATTTTGCAGACAGTGACCTAGCTCTGTAAGTTTCAGGGTAGCCATGGAAAGGAATAAGGATAGTCTGGAAATAAAGTTCATGTACTGGTGGAAGCAGCAAATGCAAAATGCCTGAGGAACTCCGCAGGTCAGTCAGCATCTATGAAGAGGAATGAACAGTCAACGTTTCGGGCTGAGACCCTTCAGCAGGACGAAGATGGAAGAGGGAAGAAGCCAGAACAAGAAGGAGGGAGGAGCACAACTGGCAGGTGACCGGTGAAAGCAGGTGAGAGGGTAGGTGGGTGGAGGGGAATGAATTGAGGTTGGGAGGTGAAAAGGGGAAAAGTTAAAGGGCTGAAGAAGAAATCTAATAGAAGGGGACTGAAGACCATGAGAAAAAGGGAAGGAGGAGGGCACCCAAGGAAGTTAATGGACAAATGAAGAGAAGAGAAGAGAAGGGTTAAAACAGGACCCATTCCAGCTTTCCAGTCTTGATGAAGGGTCTTGGCCTAAAATGTGGACTGTTTATTCCTCTCCATAGATACTGCCTGACCTCCTGATTTGTATATTATAAAACTTTTAATTTATAAATTATAAAAATTATAAACTTTTTATAATTATATAAAGTGGAAAAGGGTGGCCAAAGTGAACATAGGTCCCTTGGAGGATGAGAAGGGGGAATTGATATTGGGTAATGGGGAAATGGCCAAGGCTTTGAATGACTTTTTTTGTGTCAATTTTCACAGTGGAGGACATGCCAAAGAGAGATGATGTGGATGCGATGGGAGGTCAGGACCTTGATACAATAGCTATTGCTGGGGAGCTAGTGCTGAGCAAACTTGTGGGCCCAAAGATAAACAAGTTCCTTGGTCCTGATAGAATGCATCCCAGGGTACTGAAGGAAATGGCAGAGTTTATTGTAGAGGCTTTGATGATAATTTACCAAAATTTTCTGGACTCTGGGCAGGTCTAGGCGGATTGGAAGAAAGCGAATGTCAGGCCTCTGTTCAAAAAAGGATGTAGGCAAAAGGCAGGTAACTATAGGCCAATTAGTTTAACATCCGTAGTTGGGAAAGTACTTGAAGCTACTACTAAAGAAGAAATAGCAAGGCATTTAGAAAGAAATGCATCTGTCATGGAGACTCAGCATGGATTCTGCAAAGGCAGGCCCTGTTTGACAGATTGCTGGAACTCTTTGAGGATATAACAAGTGTGCAGATAGAGGGGAACAGATGGATGTTAATTACTTGGATTTCCAGAAGGCATTTGATAAGGTACCACATAAAAGACATCCATAAGATAATGATGCATAGAGTTGGGGTGATGTATTAGCATGGATAGAGCATTGGTTAACTAAAAGAAAGCAGAGAGTTGGGATACATGGGTGTTTCTCTTGTTGGCAATCAGTGGTATGCTGCCGGAGTCAGTGCTGGGCCCGCAACTGTTCACAATATACATTAATGGTCTGGAAGAGGAGACCATGTGTAGTGTATCTAAGTTTGCTGATGACACTAAACTGAGTGGAAAAGCAAATTGTGCAGAGGATACGGAGAGTCTGCAAAGAGTTATAGTTAGATTAAGTGAGTGGTCATAGGTCTTGCAGTTAGAGTATAATGTTGGCAAATGCAAGGTCATCCACTTTGGAGGGAAAAATGGAAGATCAGATTATTATTTAAATGGTAAAAGATTGCAGCATGCTGCTGTGCAGAAGGATTTGGGAGTACTTGTGCATGGATTGCAAAAGGTTGGTTTGCAGATACAGTAGGTTATCAAGAAAGCAAATGGAATTTTGGCCAGAGGGATTGAATTTAAGAACAGGGAGGTTATACTGCAACTCTACAGGATACTGGTGAGGCCACATCTGGAGAACTGTGTGCAGTTCTGGTCTCCATACTTGAGGAAGGATATACTGGCTTTGGAGACGGTGCAGAGGAAGTTCACCAGGTTGATTCCAGAGATGAGGGGGTTAGACTATGAGGAGCGATTGAGTCGCCTGGGACTGTACTGACTAGAATTCAGAAGGATGAGAGGAGATCTTAAAGAAACATTTAAATTATAGAGGCAGGAAAGTTGTTTCCACTGGTAGGTGAGGCTAGAACTAAGGTACGTAACCTCAAGATTCGGGGGAGTAAGTTGAGCAGGAAGATGAGGAGGAACTGCTTTTCCCAAAGAGTGGTGAATCTGTGGAATTCTCTGCCCAATGAAGCAGTGGAGGCTACCTCAGTAAATATATTTAAGACAAGGTGGGGTATATTTTTGCATGGTCGAGGAATTAAGGGTTATGGGGAAAAGGCAGGTAGATGGAGGTGAGCCCATGGTCAGATCAGCCATGATCTTATTGAATGGCAGAGCAGGCTCAATGGGCCAGATGACCTACTCCTGCTCCTAGTTCTTATGTTTCTTATGTTCTTGTGATTTGAGTATCTTCGCTAATAAAGACCTCATCTGTACTCACGAGGAAAAAGGACATTATAGCTGGTGAATTCAGGGAGGGGGAAATTCTAAAACATGGTGTCAGTCAAAAATGAAATATTAGATGTTTTAGTTGACTTAAAGTTATAAAGAAGGGCTGGACTGGCTTGGTTTATTTTCCTTGGAGCAGAGGAACCTGAGTGGGGATCCTAATTGAAATTAACTAAAGTATGAGTAGCATAGAAAGGATAGATCATTGGAAACTTTTCCCCATGTGAGAAGCATCTAAAATTAGAGGGCAAGGATTTAGAATTAGTGTTGGAAGTTTAGAGAGGATCTAAGAAAGAATTTTTTCTATCCAGGGTGTATTTGGAATCAGGAACATGAACTGCTGGTGGTAGTAGAGGCAGGTAATGACATTTAAATATCTAGATAACTACACAAGTCACCAAGACATAAAAGGCCATGTTGGTTAATAAGATTAGTATAATATAGTAATTAATGTCAGCACAGAAGTAATGGGCAAAATAACCTCTTTCTGGGCTTTATGACTTTATGACTGATCAGTAGCAGTCTAGACCACATAAATTCCAGACAATGATCACATCCAACAAGATAGAAGTGAACAGTTACCATTATTGAAAGCCTACCATTAATATATAGGTCACTCCTAACTGGATTAGGCACATGAACATAAGGCCAGAGACAAGAAGCCAGATGATGGGTATTCTGTGATGTGACAGAAACTACTTTAAACATTTTTACCAATGGCTACAAATCAGGTGACTAGTAGAATGCCCTGCAAAAGCTCTCTTTGTTACATGCCCTCCTGACATGACAGTATTACTCTTCTTTCATCATTATTGGCACAGAATCCTACTTATCTGCCAACAGTCTGAAAATTTACGATATCATATGGTTTGCTACAGTTCAGGGAGGGGTTATAATAAATACTTGATATGCCAGTGACATCACACATTCCAAAAGTGAGAATAAAATATCATTTATCCTTCCATTTGAATTACTAGCCTCAGGCAATTCTCATTTCAACACCTTCCTCGTCACTCACCTGTAAGCAAACTCCTATAAATCTCTCGCACGAAGATGTCTTAACTAACAATCACCACACCTGTGTTCATTTGACGTTGTTGAAAAAAGTCACATATGTATTAAGTTGCAAAATACAGGGTGACTTAACTACATCCGTATGCCTAAGACTTGACTAAATTGCATCCAATGCCTTATACTTGATTCCTGCAAGACACCCACAAGCTGCAGTCTCTGTCAAATTTGTGATTTAGATTTAGTTGTTTTTTAAATTCATAAGAGACAAGAAGGGAGTCAGGGGCCAGGCTAGGGTTTAAGAATAGGGATATGGAGGATTTAGAGGTCAGGCAAAGTCTGTTCCACACTCTGTGTATGAAGGCCAGCAACTTGGACGTGTGGTGAAGAACATCCACAGTCTATGCCTCCACTCCGCACTTGAAGGCTAACAACATGTGGCAATGGGTACAAAGGACATCTGGAGTCCTGGCCTCTGCTTCGCATTTGAAGGCCAGCAACATGAAGGACTGGCAATTGCTGTGGACAAGGACCAGCAAGATTGAGGGTTGGAGGCCCACTGGATCAGTGAGCTCCTCCCAGCTCGGTGGGTCCCAGGATGCACGAGAGCCCATGACTCTCTTGGTACACAAGTTGATGAGTCTTGAGTTTGGGGCCTTGAAATCGATGAGTCCAGAGCTTGAGGTCTGAAGCTCGGGGTCCAGTAATCGCCTATTCCTGGGGTCAATACTGAAGGTTGAAGCCTGAAAATCAATCAGAAGTTGAAGCTTAGTGGCTGAAGCATTGGGTCCTCGGGTCTGAAGCCCACTGGGGAAGTTGGAGGCCTGTCGACCATGAGTCCAGTGGAAACCCAGAGGCCTGATCTGCTGTTGAAGGACTGTCATTGTGGAAGAGAGGAAGGACAGGAACTTGTTTTGCTGTTGTTTCAGTGCTTGTTGTGTTCTGCTGAACATTGTGGGCATGCTATGTTGGCACCAGAACTTACGGGTCACCCCAGCACATCTTAGGTTGTGTTGGCTATTAATACAAATGATGCATTTCACTATATGTTTAGTCATTTCTGTGATAAATAAATGAACCTGAAAGGGTTGGTGCTTGCTATCACTGCATCTTTTATTGCTGATGTTGTGACAATAGTGTGAAGAAAGTGCAATTCTTTTACTATCCTCCAACAATACACTTTCTTCTCAACCCACACTCCCTTGGATTTATGAGATGCTATGCGCACAGTTGCATAGTGGTTAGCACAACGCTTTACAGTACCAGCGACCCAAGCTTAATTCCCACTGCTGTCTGCAAGCAGTTTGTACGTTCTCCCCGCAACTGTGTGGACTTCCTCCCGATTCTCCGGTTTCCTCCCACTGTCCAAAGAAGTATGGATTGGTAGGTTAATTGGTCGTTATAAATTGTCCTGTGATTAGACTAGGGTTAGATCAGGGGTTGCTGGGCGGCACGGCTTGAAGAGCTGGAAGTGTCCATTCCCCACTGTGTGATAAAATTTTTTAAAAGTATGCACCATAACCTGTTGATGCACTAAAGTTTTACTGACATATTTCTCTTGAATTTATTGCTATTTTTGTTTTGTGACTGCTTTAACTTTGTCTGAAAATCCTATTGCATATTCTTTGACCGAATTTTAACCAAGCTATTTAAAGCAGAGGTTGCTAGGTTCTTGATTTGGAAGGGCATTAGAGGTTACATTGAGCAGACAGGAGGACGGGTTTGAGAGGAATTTTAAATCAGCCATGATGGGGTGGTAGAGCAGACTCAATGGGCCAAATGGCCTAATTCTTCTCCGATGTCTGATGGTATTTTGATTTCAATGTTCTGTTTCTTTCCTTTCATTTGTTTAAGTAACTGCCAAGGTTCACTGTTCAAGTTCAAAGAACATTTATTTTCAAAGTACATACGTGTCACCTATACTATTCTGAGATTAATTTTATTGCGGACATTCACAGTAGAACAAAGAAATACATTAAAATCAATGTAAGCGACACAAAGAGACTGACAAACAGCCCATGTGCAAAAGTGGTCAAACTGCAAATACAGTGGGGCGGCAAAACGCTTTACATTGCCAGAAACCTGGGTTCAATTCCCACCACTGTCTGTAAGGAACTTGCACGTTCTTCCCATGACTGGGTGAAAATTTTCCAGGTACTCCAGTTTCCTTCCACAGTCCAAAGGTGTACTGGTTAGTCTTAGAAGATTAATTGGTCATTGTAAATTGTCCTGTAATTAGGCTAGGGTTAAGTAAGTGGTTTGCTAAGCAGTGTGGCTCAAACGGCTGTATCTCAATCAATAAAAATGAATAAACAAATAAATAATAAATAAACAGTTAGTAAATAAAACTGACAATATGAGTTTTGAGTTGTTGAAACTGAGTCTTGATCTTTTTATTTGAAAATGAAGAAAAATTGTAGATAAAAATCTGAAATAAAGAACAGGAAGTGCTAGAAACACTCAGCAGGTCAGGTGGTGTGTGTGGAAAGATCTCTTGACCACTCTGTTCGGAAACTGGGCAAAACAGAACCAATCTGATACTGCCCTTCCTCTTTGTGCCAGTGTAACTGTCAGTGTGGCTTTAAAAAAAAAACAACTGGTCTGCACCACTTCTTCAATCTTGAAATAATTTAACCTCTTAAAAAAAAAAGATTCTGGTCAAATGAAATAAAAGACAGAAAATGCTGGAAACACTCATCAATTCAGGCAGTTATAACATTAACACATAAGCTCTTCCTCTTTCTTTGGATGCTGTCCAACCAGCCAAATGTTTCTAACATTGCCTGTTTTTCTTGCATTCACCCCCCCTTATCTGCCTGTGCCATTTTCTACATGAATCAGGTAACAATGTGTGAATTATAATCTTTGACATCCTCATTTATATTTTAGTTGGTACCTTTTGCCTAAATTATTGATTCCAAAAGCAATTGGATCCCCCTTCTCCTTTTCCAATGTTAAAAAAGGCACCACTTCTAGAGTTTACTTAAAGATAACAAAAGACCATAAGATATAGGAGCAGAGTTAGGTCATTTGGTCCATTGAGTCTGTTCCACCAATCCATCATGGCTGATCTATTTTCCCTCTCAACCCCAGACTTCTGCCTTCTCCCCATATCTCTTCATGCTCTGACTAATCAAGAATCTATCAACCTCTGTCTTGATGACTTGGTCTCCACAGCCACCTGTGGCAACGAATTCCATAGATTCACCACTCTGGCTAAAGAAATTCCTCCTCATCTCCTTTCTAAAAGGATACCCCTCTAATCTGAGGCTGTGTCCTCTGGTCTTAGATTCCCCCCCCATAGGAAATATACTCTCCACATCCATTCTATCAAAGCATTTCAATATTAGATAGAAATATAGGAAACCTACAGCACAATGCAGGCCCTTCAGCCCACAGATTTATGCCAAACATGTCCCTACCTTAGAAATTTCTAGGCTTACCTATAGCCCTCTATTTTACTAAGCTCCATGTACCTATCTAAAAGTCTCTTAAAAGACCCTATAGTATCTGCCTCCACCATCGTTGCCAGCAGCCCATTCCACACACTCACCACTCTCTGAGTAAAAAACTTAACCCTGATATCTCCTCTGTACCTACTCCCCAGCACCTTAAACCTGTGTCCTCCTGTGGTAACCATTTCAGCCCTGGGAAAAAGCCTCTGACTATCCACACGATCAGTGCCTCTCATCATCTTATACACCTCCATCAGGTCACCTCTCATCCTCCGTCGCTCCAGGGAGAAAAGGCCGAGTTCATTCAACCTATTCTCATAAGGCATGCTCCCCAATCCAGGCAACATCCTTGTAAATCTCCTCTGCACCCTTTCTATGGTTTCCACATCCTTCCTGTAGTGAGGCGACCAGAACTGAGCACAGTACTCCAAGTGTGGTCTGACCAGGGTCCTATATAGCTGCAACATTACCTCTCGGCTCCTAAATTCAATTCCACGATTGATGAAGGCCAATGCACCATATGCCTTCTTAACCACAGAGTCAACCCGCGCAGCTGCTTTGAGCGTCCTGTGGACTCAGATCCCACGATCCCTCTGATCCTCCACACTGCCAAGAGTCTTACCATTAATACTATATTCTGCCATCATATTTGACCTACCAAAATGAACCACCTCACACTCCATCTGCCACTTCTCAGCCCAGGTTGCTGTAACCTCTGACAGCCCTCCACACTATCCACAACACCTCCAACCTTTGTGTCATCAGCAAACTTATTAACCCATCCCTCGACTTCCTCATCCAGGTCATTTATAAAAATCACGAAGGATAAGGGTCCCAGAACAGATCCCTGAGGCACTCCACTGGTGACCAACCTCCATGCAGAATATGACCCATCTACAACCACTCTTTGCCTTCTGTGGGCAAGCCAGTTCTGGATCCACAAAGCAATGTCCCCTTGGATTCCATGCCTCCTTGCTTTCTCAATAAGCTTTGCATGGGGTACCTTATCAAATGCCTCGCTGAAATCCATATACACTACATCTACTGCTCTTCCTTCATCAATGTGTACATCCTCAAAAAATTCAGTTGGGCTCGTAAGTGGTGGATATGTGGAATGCTGTGCCCCAGAAGGCACTGGAGGCCAAGTCTCTGGATGCTTTCAAGAAAGAGATGGATAGAGCTCTTAATGATAGTGGAATCAAAGGTTATGGGGATAAGGCAGGAACTGGATATTGATTGTGGATGATCAGCCATGATCACAGTGAATGGTGATGCTGGCTCAAAGGGCCAAATGGCCTACTCCTGCACCTATTGTCTATTGTAAGGCGTGACCTGTCCTTGCCAAAGCCATGCTGACTACTCCTAATCATATTATACCTCTCCAAGTGTTCATAAATCTTGCCTGTCAGGATCTTCAACAACTTACCAACCACTGAGGTAAGACTCACTGGTCTATAATTTCCTGGGCTACCTCTACTCCCTTTCTTGATTAAAGGAACAACATCCACAACCCTCCAATCCTCCGGAACCTCTCCCGTCCCCATTGATGATGCAAAGGTCATCGCCAGAGGCTCAACAATCTCGCCTCCCACAGTAGCCTGGGGTACATCTCATCCGGTCCTGGCAACTTATCCAACTTGATGCTTTCCAAAAGCTCCAGCACATCCTCTTTCTTAATATCTACATGCTCAAGCTTTTCAGTCTGCTGCAAGTCATCACTACAATCACCAAGATCCTTTTCCGTAGTGAATAGTGAAGTAAAGTATTCATTAAGTACTTCTGCTATTTCCTCCGGTTCCATAAGTACTTTCCCATTGTCACACTTGATAGGTCACTATTGTTCTTATTGTTCAATAGGTTTCAATAAAATCACCCCCAATTCTTCTGAATTCCAAGGAGTAGAGGCCCAGAGCCATCAAACACTCTTCATATGACAAGCCTTTCAATCCCAAAATTGTGAACCTCCTCTCCAATGTCAGGTCAGGTTTCATTTCCCACTGCTGTTTGTAAGGAGCTGCTATGGTCTCCCTGTGACTATGTGAGTTTCAATCAGATTCTCCGGTTTCCCCCAACATTCCAAAGATGTATGGATGAGCGTTAGTAAGTTGTGGGCATGCAATGCTGGTACCAGAAACATGGTGACACTTGCAGGCTGTCCCCGGCACATCCTCAGACTGTGTTGGTCATTGAACAAAGCAATACATTTCACTGTATGTTACAAATAAAGCTAATTTTTGATTCATTTAAATATTAAAAGCAAGCCAAAGGATTTCATAACTTTCCCACTATCGAGGCTTTTCAACATTCTATAGGTTTTAATTTCTTCTGAATACCTGGGAGTAGAGGCCCAGAACCATCAAATACCCCTCATATGGCAAGGTTTTCAATCACAGAATTATTTTGTAAATCTCCTTTGAATCCTCTCCCATGTCAGCACATACTTTCTTTGGTAAGGGGCCTAAAACTGCTCACAGTACCCCAAGTAAGGCCTCTTCAGTGCTTTATAAAGTCTCAACACAGCATTTTAATAGGCCCTACAGGCCCAACAGGCCTGTGCCACACAATTACACCCATGTGACCATTTAACCTACTAACCTGTACATGTTTGGAATTTGGGAGGAAACTGGAGCACCCAGAGGAAAGACATTTGGTCACGGGAGAACATACAGACTCCTTACAGACAACATGGGAATTGAACACAGATTGTTGTGTCACTGTAACAGCATTACACTAACTGCTCTGTTCCCATTCCACCCCTTTTTTAACTTACTACATTATTCAGTTGCCCCTGTATGAACCCCCTCCTTGCAGCCCCCCCCCCCACTGGAGACGAGGCTACACAGCTTCCATGCCAGGATCACCAGATTCAAAAACAGTTACTTTACTTCCAGCCATCAGTCTACTCAACACCTCCAGCCATTTTCCCTCCACAAGGTTCAGAAGACGGAAGGGAGAATGTCAGATACTGGGGAGCATTTCCGTGGCTGTCCCGCTCAACAATAAGTACTCCATTTTGTGTACTGTTGGGTGAGGGGGAGGGAGAGGAACCTACCTGAGGGATGCAACTGTGGCCACACCTTTGGCAGTCCGGCCTTGTGGCTCAGAAAGGTAGGGAACTGTAGAGGGTGGCAGCAGTAATAGGGGACTCTAAAGTTAGGAAGACAGATAGACAATTCTGCAGATGGTTGTTTGCCTCCGGGGTGCCAGGGTCCAGGATGTCTCTGCATACATCCACAATATCCTGAAAAGGGAGGGTGAGCGGCCAGAAGTCATTGTATATATTGATACCAATGACATAGGTATAGAAAAGGAGGAAGTCCTGAAAGCAGAATACAGGGAGTTAGGAAGGAAGCTGAGAAGCAGAACCTCAAGGGATTGCTGCCTGTGCTATGCGACAGTGAGGATAGGAGTATAGTGAGGTGACAGATAAATGCGTGGCTGAAGAATTGGAGCAGGAGGATGGGATTCAGATTTCTGGATAATTGGGATCTCTTCAGACTGAGGCAGGTGTGAACCATACAAAAGGGTTGGGTTGCACTTGAATCTGAGGGGGACAAATATTCTTGCAGACAGGTTTACTAGAGCTGTTGGGAGTGGTTCAAACTAAAATGGCAGGGGGACGGGTAGCAGTATGGTAGAGCTGAGAATGAGCCAGCAGGTTTTATAAATAGATGATGGATGTATTGGGACCACTAATTTTCACAGTCTGTCCATAATTTGGATACTGGAATTGATGGCTTTGTGACAAAATTTGCGGATGATACGAAGATGGGTGGAGGGCCAGCTGGTGCTGAGGAAGTAATGCAATTGCAGCAGGACTTAGACAAATTGGAATAATGGGCAAAAAAGTGGCAGATGAACTATAGTTTTGGGAATTGTATGATGATGCATTTTGGTAAAAAGACCAATAGTGCAGACTATTATCTAAATAGGGAGAAGGTTTAAACATCAGAAGTGCAGAGGGACTTAAAGAGTCCTTGTGCAAGACTCCCAGAAGGTTAATTTACAGGCTGAGTCTGTGGTAAAGAAGGCAAATGCAATGTTGAGATTTATTTCAAGGGGGATAGAATATGAAAGCGGGGAGATAATGCTGAGACTTTATAAGACACTAGTTAGGCCTCCCTTAGAGTATTATTAACAGTTTTGGGCCCCATATCTCAGAAAGGATGTGTTGTCATTTGAGAGAGTCTTGAAGAGGCTCAAAAGGATGATTCCAGGAATGAAGGTATTCACATATGAGGAGCATTTGGCAGTCTTGGGCCTGTCCTCACTAGAATTTAGAAGAATGCAGGGGAATCTCACTGAAACCTACCAAATGTTGAAAGGACTAGACAAGGTGGATGTGGAAATGATATTTCCTCTGGTGGGGGTATCCAGAACTAATGAGCACAGCTTCAAAATTGAGGGGTGATCTTTTGGAACAGAGGTAAGGAGGATTTTTTTAGCCAGAGAATAGTGAATCTGGAATGCTGTGCCACAGACTGCAGTAGAGGGCAAGTCCATGGGTACATTTAAGGCAGAAGTTGATAGTTTCTGATTGGTCAGGGCATCAACGGATATGCCGAAAAGGTACGTGTATGGTGTTGAGTGGAATCTGGGATCTGCCATGATGGAATTAGGCTGAATGGCCTAATTCTGCTCCTGTGTTTTATGGTCTTATGAATATATATATATACTTTGATCAGAAATGTACTTTGAACTATAAATCACTTCTACAGATGCTCCTCTACCTTGTGTCACGCTATGTACATACAGTCTATCTTATCTATTGTAATCATATGTATTTATATTTACTGTGTATTTTTTGCTGCATTGGATCTGGAGTAACAATTGTTTTGTTCTCCCTTACACTTGTATACTGAAGAATGACAATAAACAATCTTGAATCTTAAATCTCAAGAAGCTGGCTTATTCTGGTTGTTTTAAAAGAAGTGGTACAGTTTGAGACAAAGAGAGGACTTGCAAGGTTATTGGTCTAGAAATGAGGGTGACTGTGCTCTAGAGAACAAAGCTAACAAGCAACAAGTGTAATGAATCATTGTGTTTTGATGGTAGGCTGCAAGCAGTTAACTTCATCGGCAAAAAGATCACAAGGAAGCGAAACCTGTGTGAGTCCACTGGAAAAATATTCTTAGGAAATGAAAGTTACTTTTACATCCTCATTTTCTTCCCCAAGCCTACATTTGAAGTTAGGGGACTACTTTAATTCCACTTCTGAATTTTTTCAAACGTTTTTCTCAGCATTAAATGGTGATACGTCATACATTGTACAACATAAACAACTCTATTCATAGTTCAAAAATATTGTATGAAAGTTGCTGGAAATGTGTGATGAATTGGAAAGTTCTGGAAATAAATAGAAGGTTAGGCAGAGTTTGTAGAGTAAAACAGAATTAACATTTTCAGACCTTTGCAAGCAATGGTCACTTAATTTGATACCCCCTGTACCTAATAATGTGGCCACTGAGTGTATGTTCATGGTCTTCTGCTGCTTTTGCCCATCCACTTCAAGGTTCAACCTGTTGTGCATTCAGAACTTATCTTCTAAACACCAGTGTTGTAACACGTGGTTATTTGAGTTACTGTCAGCTTGAACCTGTATGGCCATCCTCACTTGATCGCTCTCATTAACAAGGTGTTTCTATCCACAAGACTGCTACTCACTGGATGTTTTTTTGATTTTTGCACCACTCTGTCTCAACAAGAGACTGTCGTGCATGAAAATTCCAGTTTCTCGGATAGTCAAGCCACCTCATCTGGCACCAACAATCATTCCACATTCAAAATCACTTAGATCACATTTCTTCCCCATTCCGAAGTTTAGTCTGAACAACAACTGAACCTCTTGACCATGTCTGCATGCTTTTATGCATTGAGTTGCTGCCACATGAATGGCTGATGAGACATTTGCATTAATGGTCAGGGTTACAGATATACTGCATAAATGTAGCCACTGAGTGTAGTATTAACTTTGTTTCTCTCCACCTACACTGACTAGTCTGATGAGCATTTCCAGCACTTTCTCTCTTTATTTGTAATACCTCTTGACTATTGTTAAATAATATCAGATACTTGACAGGACTGCTTTACCCCATAAATGAGCATAGAGCTTCTTAAGGAGTTAGTGGAACAGATGATGTAAAGTTTTATCAAGGTGGTAGATTTTATTATGTGTGTTAGAGGAGGAAAATTAAGTGGAGAAGTTTGGGAGGAAATTCCCGACTTTAGTCTTTGATTAAAGGCCTGTTTATTGTTACTGCACAGGAAGATGCATATGTGTACATGTATGCATGGGTACAAAAGAAAGAAGGTACTTGCAGCAGCATCACATGAACATAGCATCATATAAAGATTAAAAATTAACTTTATTTGTCACATAGTCATAGTCATACTTTATTGATCCCAGGAAGAAATTGGTTTTCATTACAGTCGCACCATAAATAATAAATAGTAATAGAACCATAAATAGTAATATGTAAATTATGCCAGTAAATTATGAAATAAATCCAGGACCAGCCTATCGGCACAGGGTGTCTGACCCTCCAAGGGAGGAGTTGTAAAGTTTGATGGCCACAGGCAGGAATGACTTCCTATGACGCTCTGTGCTGCATCTTGGAGGAATGAGTCTCTGGCTGAATGTACTCCTGTGCTCACCCAGTACATTATGTAGTGGATGGGAGACATTGACCAAGATGGCATGCAACTTAGGCAACATCCTCTTTTCAGACACCACCGTGAGAGAGTCCAGTTCCATTCCCACAACCTCACTGGCCTTACGAATAAGTTTGTTCATTCTGTTGGTGTCTGCTACCCTCAGCCTGCTGCCCCAGCACACAGCAGCAAACATGATGGCACTGGCCACCACAGACTCGCAGAGCATCCTCAGCATCGTCCGGCAGATGTTAAAGGACCTCAGTCTCCTCAGGAAATAGGGACGGCTCTGACTCTTCTTGTAGACAGCCTCAGTGTTCTTTGATGACTCAGTTTATTGTCAATACGTATCCCCAGGTATTTGTAATCCTCCACCATGTCCACACTGACCCCCTGGATGAAAACGGGTCACCGGTACCTTAGCTCTCCTCAGGTCTACCACCAGCTCCTTAGTCTTTTTCACATTAAGCTGCAGATAATTCTGCTCACACTTCTAGACAGCAGCAGGTGTTGACTCCAACTGGTGATCTGCTGGCGCCGCAGAGTGGTTGCAGTAACCGCTACGCTACCAAGCAACCCCAGCATAATAAAACAACATTCACAAGAAAAGCATAAAATAAACAAAGATTATACACATTTTGTACAAGATTTAAGTACGGTAGAACAAAATACTGGAGGAACTCAGCTGATCAGGTAGTATCTGTGGCGAGGAATAAACAGTTGATGTTTTAGTCTGAGACCTTCCATCAGGACTGGAGGGAAGGGGGAAGAAGCATGAAAAAGAAGGTGGGGGATGGGGAGGAGTACAAGCTGGCAGGTGAAAGGTGAGACCAGGTGAGGGGGAAGGTGGTTGGGTGGGGGAGGGGAGATGAAGTGAAGAGCTGTGATGGGATAGGTGGAAAGAGGCAAAGGGCCGAAGAAGAAGGAATCTAATAGGAGAGGATAGTGAGCCATAGGAGAAAGGTAAGGTGGGGGGGGGGGAACAGAGTGAGGAGATGGGCAGATGAGGAGAAGGGAAAGTGTTTGAGATGAGCCCAAATGGGGAATGGAAAAAGAGAAAGGTGGGGGAAGAATTAGAACAAGAGTTCATTTTTGTTGTTTCTTTGTTGTTTGTTGTTTTTGTGACTGTCTCGGGAGAAGACAAATCTCAGGGTTGTGAACTGCATATATACTTTGATAATAAATGTACGGTACTTATTTTAGGGCAAATGATCAGAGTGGCCTTAGTGTTTCTACATTGTAGTAGTAAACTGTCTCGTAAATTTGTAACTTTTAGGTTGGCAGACTAAGGTACTGAAGATCACTTCCAGAGTTGTATGCCTGGAAAATAATAGAGAGAGAAGGAGAGATTAGGTAAAAGATGGATTTGAAATGAAAGACATTGACTTAAAATTGAGAGCAACACACACAAAGTGCTGGAGGAACTCAGCAGGCCAGGCAGCATCCGTGGAAAAGAGTAAACAGTCGACGTTTCGGGCTCAGACCCTTCATCAGGACTGGAAAGAAAGATGAGAAGTCAGAATAAGAAGGTGGAGGGAGGAGAGGAAGAAGTACAAGATATTAGGTGATAGGAGAAACCGGGAGAGGGGTTGGGGGTGAAGTAAAGATCTGGCAAGTTGACTGGTGACGGAGTTAAAGGGCTGGAGGAGGAGGAATCTGATAGGAGAGGATAGAAGACATGGAAGAAAGAAAAAAGAGGAGGAACACCAAAGGGAGGTGATGGGCAGGTAAGGAGATAAGTTGAGAGAGGGAAACAGGAATGGGAAATGGTGAAGGGGGGGTAATTACGAGAAGTTCTAGAAATAATTTAAAATTGAGTTTTTGCTTAAACTGCAACACTTGCACGGCAGGTTTGTAGGTCAGAGGTGATGATGATGATGAATAGAGACTACAGTATTCTGGATACTTCATGCTGATGTCATCTCAGGGGCTTTGGAATTGGTAGTATTTCCCTTTAAGTTTAGAAATTCCGTATCCTCAATTTTCTATCGAGTAGTGCATTTCCCTTTTTATTGTTCTATAGTTCAACTCACATGACCAAATTTGATGATCCTTTTGACATTATGTAATTGTGATTATTATAATACCACCTTCACTTTATAAAGCTGTTGTTTCAGCTGAAAACCTGTGATGAGGAATATTAAACTGCCACCCTGCCTCACTTTGGGCAGCATTTCAGTAATCATTCAGATATTGTACTTTGATTTGTGTACCTGACCCTCAGTCACTGTCAGCCTTGCATATAGTTATACATGATAATGCGCAGTCTGGCTGCTTTCTGTTGTCTTTTATAACCTTAGTTTGTTCAGGCTCCCAAAATCTCATACTAATTTTATCCATTTCATTTCCTGCTCCGTGTTTTCCTTTCTGAATCCAAAGTTAAAGTAAATTTATTACCAAAGTTACCATATGCCACCTTGACATTTACATGAAACACTGTCATAGGAAAGCAGCATCCATCATCAAAGATCCTCACCACCCAGCTCATGCTCTCTTCTTGCTGCTGCCGTAAGGTAGAAGGTACAAGAGCTTCAGGACTCGCACCACCAGGTTCAAGAACAGTTACTCTCCTCAACCATCAGGCTCTTGAACAAAAGGGGTTAACTACACTAATCCTATTGAGATGTTCCCACAACCAATGATTTCACTTTAAGGACTCTTTATCTTGTTATTTCATGCTTTCACTGTTTATTGCTATGTATTTATATTTGCATTTGCAGTTTGTTGTCTTCTGTGCTCTTGCTCTTTCATTGATCCTGTTTGTAGTTACTATTCTATAGATTTGCAGAGTATGCCTGCAAGAAGGAAGAATCTTAGGGCTGTATGTAGTGACATGTATGTACTCTGATAATAAATTTTACTTTGAACCTTTACATTCATTTTCTGATGAATTGATGAAAAACTATACATAAACAAAGACTAACAACCAATATGCAAAACAGGACAAATAGTGCAAATAAATAAATAAATAACACTGAGAACATGAGTTGCAGAGTCCTTGAAAGTGAACCTGTAGGTTGTGGAATTTGTTCAGTGTTGAGGTGAGTGAAGCTATCCACGCTGGTTCAGGAGCCTGATGTTTGCAGGGTAATAGCTTTCCTGAACCTGGTGGTGTTGGACCTAAGGCTCCTGTGCTTCCTGCACCATGGTGGTAACAAGAAGAGAGCATAGCCTGGATGATGAGGGTCCTTGAGGATGAATGCTGCTCTCTTGTAGCAGTGCTCCATGTAATTGTGCTCAATGGTGTGGAGGCTTTTCACCCCACTGCCAAACAAATCTAATTTCATTGATAGTCCAAGGACTCAGATGGGTGGCTACATTTTATAGTTCAAAGTAAGTTTATTATCAAAGTACATACAGTATATGTCACCATATACAATCCTGAGATTCATTTTCTTCTGGGCATTTTCCATATATCTATAGAATAATAACTATAACAGAATCAATGAAAGACTACACTAACATAGGCATTCAACCAGGGTGCAAAAGACAACAAACTGTGCTAATACAAAAAGAAAGAAATAATAATAAATTAAATTAGCAATGAATATTGAGAACATGAGATGAAGAGTCCTTGAAAGTGAGTCCATTGGTTTTGGGAACATTTCAGTGATGGGGCAAGTGAAATTGAGTGATGTTATCCCCTTTAGTTCAAGAGTCTGATAGTAGAGGAGTAGTATCTGTTCCTAAACTTGGTGGTGTGAGTCCTGAGACTTCTATACCTTCTTCCTGATGGCAGCAGCGAGAAGAGAGCATATTCAGGGTGGTGGGGTCCCTGATGATGGATGTTGCTTTCCTGCAACGTCATTTCATGTAGAAGTGCTCAATGGTGGGAGGGCTTTACCCATGGTGATTACAATCCAACATAGATTAAAATGGTTAAAAAAGCACTATATTGCAGTTTGCTGCTGCATTCAGACATAATGGACCAATGCAGAGATTGATCAAATTCGAACAGGTCTTCATCTCCAATAATGTGTTTAAGTTAATCAAACGCAGGCACTTTCTGCCTGACTAGGAAACATTGGCCAGGGTTTTTTCCTTCCCCTTCTGCAGAATGCAGAGAGTATGAATTCATATAACCATGTAACAATTACAGCATGGAAACAGGCCATCTTGGCCCTTCTAATCCATGCCGAACTCTATCACCTAGTCCCACCGACCTGCACTCAGCCCATAACCCCCCATTCCTTTCCTGTCCATATATCTATCCAATTTAACTTTAAATGACAACATCGAACCTGCCTCAACCACTTCCGCTGGAAGCTCGTTCCACACAGCTACCACTCTCTGAGTAAAGAAGTTCCCCCTCATGTTACCCCTAAACTTTTGCCCTTTAACTCTCAACTCATGTCCTCTTGTTTGAATCTCCCCCACTCTCAATGGGAAAAGCCTATCCACGTCAACTCTATCTATGCCCCTCATAACTTTAAACACCTCCGTCAAGTCCCCCCTCAAATTTCTACGCTCTAAAGAATAAAGACCCAACTTGTTCAACCTTTCTCTGTAACTTAGGAGGTAAAACCCAGGTAACATTAGTAAATCTTAGTCTCAGTCTCAGAATTGACAGGAAACATGTACAAAAGGGAGCTGTGGAAACTGTGACGGCAATTTAATACTTCAGCAAGTTACAAAACTTCAACTATGTTGAGAGATACTTGATCTAGTGAGTTGTGTAATCTTTATTAACATCTTTATTGCGTAACTGGAATGCGGTGTCTAGTTAGAGCAGGTCTGTGGTGTTGAAACAGAACTCACCGGCACTTATCCTTGTAAGCAGAACAAGCGCTACACATGCCCTTACACTTCCTCCCTCACCACCGCTCAGGGCCCTAGACAGTCCTTCCAGGTGAGGCGACACCTCACCTGTGAGTCGGCTGGGGTGATATACAATTCCGTGTTAATTCGAGAGACTTGTTCTCCTTAACAACTTCCAATTCCTTGGCCCTGATCACCTCATCTTCACCATGGATGTTCAGTCCCTGTACACTCCTACCCCCACCCCCACCAAGAAAGCCTTAAATCTCACCATTTGTTTCTTGACAACAGACCTGACCAGTTCCCCTCCACCACCACCCTCCTCCATCTGATGGAACTGGAACAATTTCTCTTTTGGCTCCTCCCACTTTTTCCAAACTCAAGGTGTAGCTGTGAGCACCCTCATGGGCCCCAGCTATGCCTGTCTTTTCATTAGCTATGTGTAACAGTCCATGCTCCAAGCCTTCCCAGGCAGTGCTCCCCAACTCTTTCTGCACTACCTTGATAACAGCACTGGCGCTAGTTCATGCATCCATGCTGAGCTCGTCAATTTCATCAACTTTGTCTCCAATTTCCACCCTGCCCTTAAATTCACTTGGTCCATTTCTGACAACCTCTCTCCCCTTTATCAATCTCTCTGTCTCCATCTCGAGCCAAACTGTCTACCATATTTTTCATAACCCTATCGATTTCTATGGCTCTCTTGACTATACTTCTTCCCACCCAGCTACAGTAAAAATGCTGTTCCCTTTTCTCAGTTCCTTTGTCTCTGCTGCATCTGTTCCCAGGCTGACGATTTCCTTTCCAGGACATCAAAGATGTCCTCCTTCTTCAAAGAACTGGATATTCCTTCCTCTGCCATTGATGTTGCCCACACCTCCTACATTTCCTGAACATCCACACTCACCCCATCTTCCCGCCACCTTAACAGTGATAGGGTTCCTCTTGTTCTCACCTACCAGCCCAGGAACCTCTGCATTCAACAACTTATTTTCCACAACTTCTGACATCTTCAATGGGACCCTACCACCAAACACATCTTTATCTCCACTTTCCACTTTCTGCAGGGATCTCTCCCTCTGTAATTCTTTTCTCCATTCACCCTTCCCCATGAATCTCCTTCTTGACACTTACCCCTGCAAGGGCAACTCCTGCCCATTCACCCCCTCCCTCACTTCCATTCTGGGCCCCAAACAGTCCTTCCAGGTGAGACAACACTTCACCTGCAAATCTGTTGGGGTCATCACTGTATCCAGTGCTCTCAATGTGGTCTTCTCTACATTGGAGACACCCAATATAGATTGGGGAACTGCTTTGTCAAGGATATTTGCTTCATCTGCAAAAAGCAGAACTTCTCGGTGGCCAACCATTTCATTTCCAATCCCCATTCCATTCTGACATGTCGGTCCCTTCTGCCACAATGAGGCCGCTCTCAGGTTTGAGGAGCAACATCTCATATTCCATCTAGGTAGCCTCCAACCTGATAGCATAAACATCAATTTCTCCAACTAATGGTAATTTTCCCCCTCACCCTGCCCTCTTCTTCAATTCCCCACTTTGTTCCCCCCCTTACCTCTTCTTCTTGCCTGTCTATCACCTCCCCTTGATGCCTTTTTTCCTTCCCTTTCTCCCATGGTCTACTCAAAGTCAAAGTCAAAGTAAAATTTATTATCAGAGTACATACATGCCTGCACGTACAATCCTGAGACTTTTTTCTGTGGGCAGACTTAACAACCCTATAGAACAACTTTGTGAGCCGAAGGGCCTGTATTGTGCTGTAGGTTTTCTGTGTTTCTCTGTTTTTTAACAGTAACTGTGAACAGGATCAATGAACAACAAACTCTGCAAATGCAAATATAAATAAATAGCAATAAATAACGTGAGCATGAAATAACAAGTCCTTAAAGTGAGATCATTGGTTGTGGGAACACAAGAAATAGAATGAACGTAGTTAGCTCCTTTTGTTCAAGAACCTGATGGTGGAGGGGTAGTAACTGTTTTTGAACCTGGTGGTGCAAGTCCTGAGGATCTTGTACCTTCTACCTGATGGCAGCAGCAAGAACGGTGCATGGCCTGGGTGGTGAGGGTCTTTGATATTGAATGCTGCGTTTCTATGGCAACGTTTCATGTAGGTGTGCTCAATAGTTGGGAGGATTTTACCCGTGATGTGTTGGATGAACCCAATACCTTTTGTAGGATTTTCCACTCAAAGGCATTGGTGTTCCCATACCAGGCCATAATGCAGCCAGTCACCACACTTTCCACCACATATCTATAGAAGCTTGCCAAGGTTTTTGATGACATGCTGAATGTCTGCAGACTCCTGAGGAAGTAGAGGTGCTGTTGTGCTTTCTTTGCAATAATATTTATATGATGGGTTCAGGACAGGCCTCTGAGATAGTGACACCCAAGAATTTAAAGTTACTGACCCTCTCCACGTCTGATCCTCCAGTGATTACTGGCTCATGGGCCTCTGGTTTCCCTCCCCTGTAAACTACAATCAAATCCTTGTTTTTATTGACATTGAGAGAGAGGTTGTTGTTATTACACCACTCAGCCAAATTATCAATCTCCATCCTGTATGTTGATTCATCACCACCTTTGATACGGTCCACAATAGTGGTGTCATCAGCAAACTTGTACATGGTGTTGGAGCTGTACTTAGTCACACAGTCATAGGTATAAAGCGAGTAGAGCAGGGGGCTAAGCACACATCCCTGCAGTGCTCCTGGCCTGATGGAGATCGTGGAAGAAATGGTTTTGCCAATCCGAACTGACTGGGGTCTGCAAGTAAGGAAATCCAGGATCCAATTGCACAAGAGGGTATTGAAGGCCTCCTCACCTATCAGAATCCTTCTATTCCAGCCCTTTACTTTTTTCACCCATCACCTCCCCGCTTCTTACTACTTCCCCTCTCTCCCCCTTGCACCTGGTCTGTCCTATCACCTTCTCGTTCATACTCCTTTCCCTCCCCCCATCTTCCCCTTCCTTTGCAGTCCTGAAGAAAGGTCCCGGCCCAAAACATTGACTGTTCGTTCATTTCCATAAATGCTGCCTGACCTGCTGAGTTCCTCCAGTATTTTGCGTGTGTTGCTCTGGATTTCCAGCATCTGCAGAATTGCTTATGTTTATGAAATTCTAGAGTAGGAGTTCCCAAGTCCCCTTGATTAACGATACGAATCCATAGCATAAAAAAAGAGTTGGGAACTCCTGCTCTAGAGACTGTTCTGCATGAAAACCACAAGAGATCAACAGTTTCTGAGATACTCAAACCACCCTGTGTGGTATCAACCATCATTCCACAGGCAACGTGATGTAGATCACATTTCTTCCCCATTCTGTTGTTTAGTCTGAACCTCTTGACCATGTCTGCATGCTTTTATGCATTGTGTTGCTGCCAAGATTGGCTGATTAGATATTTGCATTAACGAGCAGGTGTACAAATGTAGATAATAAAGTGATCATTGGGCGTCAACTTTGGCTATGCCATGCTGGTTTCTTCAGCGTGAACAGGGCAGCACAGTGCCCAACACCCTGGTTTAATCCTGGTTTAATGCTGTCCTTTAGAAATTTGCATATTCTCATGCCTTCAGCATTAGATAGACCAAAGATTTGATTGTGGACTTCAGGAGGTGAAGTTGGGAGAGCGCACTCCAGTCCTCATCGAGGGGTCAGCAGTGGAAAGGGTGAACAGCTTCAAGTTCCTTGACGCCAACATCACAGGGCCAGCATATTGATGCAATCACAAAAAAGCCATGCCACACCAGTGGCAGTACTTTATTAGGAGTTTGACATGATTTGGTGTGTTACCAAAGGCTTTTAACAAACTTCTACAGATGTATGGTGGAGAGCATTCTGTCTGGTTGCATCACCATTTGGTATGGAGGCTCCAAAGTGCAGGATAGAAAGAGGCCGCAGAGATTTGTAGACACTTAGCTAGCTCCATCACAGGCACAAGCCTCCCGTCGAGAGCATCTGCATGAGACAGTGCTGCCTTAAAAAGATGGCATCCATCATTAGGACATTCACCATCCAGGACATGTCATTTTCTCATTACTACTATGGGGGAGGAGAATATCCACACTCAACATTTTAGGAACAGCTTCTTCCCCTCCACCATAAGTTTTCTGATTGGTACTGAACGGTCAGCACTGGACCTCAAGGCAGATACCCCTGAGTTTAAATCTGGCCTGGTCCCATACTGGGCAGCAGCAGTATCTGCGCAGAAGCAAGGCTGGTCAATCTACTTCTGTATCTCTCCATGAAAACTCTGTGGACAACTACACTCCCTCAGCTGCCTATCACCTCCCTCATGGTTCTGCCTCCTTCTACTACCCGTTGTGTTTTCCCCTATTCCTTCTTCACCTTTCCTGCCTATCACCTCCCTGCTTCCCCTCCCCCACCCCTCCCTTTATCTTTCCCCTTACTGGTTTTTCATCTGGAACCTACCAGCCTTCTCCTTCCCACCCTCCCCCCACCATCCTTATAGGGTCTCTGCCCCTTCCCTCTACAGTCCTGATGAAGGGTTCCGCCCGAAACGTCGACTCATCGTTTCCACGGATGCTGCCCGACCTGCTGAGTTTCTCCAGCGTGTTGTGAGTGTACACTATCCATGAGTTGATGGCAGCCAACAACAGCAACAGTGGTCAGCACAGTGGGTCAAAAGGTCTACTTCCGTATTGTATCTTCTTGTGGCCCAGTTCCTCATGGTTATTTGATAACTGTCACTTCAGCATTTCTTTTTGCAACACTTCAGACTGCTCCACATTGTTGTTCTGCGTTCATCGTTGCATCCAATTTTGTACTATTACCATAGAACGTAGAACATAAAACAGTACAGCATAGGAATAGGCCCTTCAACCCACAATGTTGTGCTGAACCAGCTAAAGAGAAAAATCAAAAACACCCAAACACTAATCCCTTCTACTACACAATGTCCATATCCCTCCGTCTTCCTCACATCCATATGCCTATCAAAATGCCTCTTAAAATCCTCTAATGTGTTTGTCTGTACCACCATACCAGGCATCCATCACTCTTTGAGTAAAAAGTGTATCCCTTACATCCCCTTTGAACATAACCCTTCTCACCTTCAATGCATTTCTATCCTGCGAAACAGATACTCCCTGTCTACTCTATCTATGCCTCTCATAAACTTATAAACCTCTGTCAGATCTCTCCCCACCCTCCGCCACTCCAGAGAAAACTACCCAAGTTTGTCCTGCCTCTCATGATAGCACATGCCTTTTAAACCAGGCAGCATCCTGGTAAACCTTTTCTGCACCCAACTCCAAAGCCTCCATATATGCTGTTCATTCTGTGAGCTTCACGCAAGGAATTTCATTTCATTGTATATATTGTACTGCTATTACTCGAGTCGAGTATAATGATCTACTAAAGGGTTATCTATTAGTGGGTCCTCTGGTGGCTGTAGAGGCCCACCCAGGATCCACATACTCTGCTGCAGTGTGGGCAAGAGTACGTGGTGGCTGTGGTTAGCGGTTGGGTCTTTTGGTTGTTCATTCTCTCCTCTTGTAGCTGCCGTTTTGGTCTCTGTGATGCAGTAGCGGCCGGTCTCATGTAGCAGAGGTCCCTCTTGAACAGATTTCCTCTTGTTGTATTTATCGGGTGCAATGTCTTCCCAGTGTTTAGATGAGATGTTGAATTTCTTCAAGCTGATTTTGATGTTATCCTTTTGAAGTGTTTCCTTTGCTCACCAGGGACTCACTGACCTTCTTTTAGCTGGGAGTAAAGGATTTGTTTGGGGAGATGTGAGTGAGGCATCTGAGTGACATGACCTGTCCATCGGAGTTGGTGTTGTTTTATCATGATGGAGATATTGTTCATGTTGATCTCCTCCAGAACATTGGTGTTAGTGCGTCTGTCCTTCAAGCTGAACCTCAAAATCTTTCATAAGTGTTTTTGGTGGTATTGTTCCAGGGCTTTCTGAGACAATAAACTGAACTAATTAAGCACCTCCGAAACTTCCAATTAAGTACAAAGTCAATACAGGCTTATTATAAGTGAAATTGTGATTCTCAGTGCATTGTATCAGGAAAGATGTTGCGGATTGGCTTGCCGTGTACAGAGCTTACAAGTCACACACAGTGCTAACTTATGGCAAGAAACACAAACAAAAAAGTTTTTTTTCTCCAGACCTACTGAAGGGTTTTGGCCCGAAACGTCGACTGTAGTCATTTCCATAAATGCTGCCTGGCCTGCTGAGTTCCTCCAGAATCTTGTGTATATTGCTTGGATTTCCAGAATTTGCAGATTTTCTCTTGTTTGATAGTGGCAACCAAGTGTATGTTTGTGGTCTTCAGTTGAAGTGCTGTAGCCCATCCACTTCAAGGTTCAACATGTGTGTTCAGAGATGCTCTTCTGCACACCACTGTTGTAATGTGCGGTTATTTGAGTTACTGTCGACTTCCTGTCAGCTTGAACTAGTCTGGTCATTCTCCCCTGACTGCTCTCGTTAACAGGGTGTTTTCCCCCGCAGTGCTGTCGCTCGCTTGATAATTTTCTGTTTTTTCCACCATTCTCTGTAAACTCTGGAAACTGTTGTGCATGAAAATCCAGGAGGTCATCAGTTTCTGAGATACTCAAACCACCCTGTTTGGCACCAATAATCATTCCACCTTAGATCACATTTCTTCCCCATTCTGATATTTGGTCTGAACAACAATTGAATCTCCTGACCATGTCTGCATGCTTTTATTCACTGAATTGCTGCCGCATGACTGGCTGATTAGATATTTGCATTAATGAGCAGGTGTACAAGTGTACAGCACCTCAATAGTTCAATTTAATATCAGAGAATGTGTACAGTATACAAACCAAAATTCTTACTCTTCACAGACATCCACGAAACAGAAAAAAAAAGCAAAAAAATTATTGGCAGGAGCATCAGAACCCCAACCCCCCCCCCCCACAGAAAAGCATCAATGCCTTTCCTGCCCCTCCCACTACTTGCTCCAGCAAAACCACTGAACCCCTCCCCCCACCATGCAAGCAACAGCAAAAGCCCTTAAAGAGTCCCTAATCTAGAGTCCATCAAAAAACTGCAGTCCATAACCCAACGCTTCGGTATCTCAGACAGGCTGTCCATCACTAGCGAGAGAGAGAGGTTGCTCCTGTAACAAATGAGAGTGGGAAATCATCAGCTCGCTGTTCCAATGTTAAAACCTTGCGCATTGCTTTGAGTCCCCCAACTCGAGGACTTTCACTCACCATCAAAAGAGAGAGAGAGGATTGCTTGATGCTGCAGCCTTCTTCTGAAGGTAGCGCACACTACCAGCTGCCTCAATGTTTCAGTCTCCTGCCCTGCTTCAGTCAGCAACATCGGTGAGGAACCGGGTCGTCCACAGGGCAACACCCCAAAGGTGTGCTTCAATTTAATTGTTTGCTTCAATGGCACTTTGGCCTTTAGCAAATAGTGCACAAAACACATAAAGGTCCTTATGAAAATTACCAATTCCTAATCTCTCAGTATTTAACAGATATCCCACTTTTCTGCAATTTGTATCCATGTGGGTGACTTCTCTTTTTTTCAAAATTATATTCCAGCTTGTGCAGATCTCCTTGAATTCTCTTTACATCTGCCTCCATATTATCAATCCAATCTTGTTTAATAAGTCCATAAACCATACTAAGAGCAAGATTAGGCCATCTGGCCCATCAAGACTGCTCCATCATTCATTCATGGCTGATCAACCCCATTCTCCTGCCTTCTCCCTATTAACTTTTGCACCCTTGCTAATCAAGAATCTATCAACCCCCACTTCAAATCTACCCCATGGTGAAAGTTATGGAGAATGATGTCCATTCAAAATTGGAGGAGCTGCATTTCAGATTAGATAGGGAACTGTGGCAAAGTCAGAAAATGTTGGAACTGCTCACTAAGCCATCAACCAAAATTCTCTGTCTTCAAAGGTGCCACCTGATCCACTGAATATATTCAGCATTGTCTTGTTTATAATTTTACATCTTCAGTACTTGCAATAATTTGTGCTTATATTATTGTTAAATAGGGGATCCCTATCTTCCTTCAGAAAATTGGAAGTAATCTTATGGCATATTTTAGAAGAACCTCCAAGACAAACACAGCCTTAATGTAGGTTTTGGAGGCTTGTGTGCCTCAGTGACTTGGAGAGCTATGTTGGCTGGAGTCAGGGCCTTGTGCTTTGGCTCTTGATAGGGTCACCCATGCCAAACAGGTCAAATGGTAGAGGCCAAACTAAGAGTGGTCCACCGGTCCTCCAGGTTCAGGGGTTCAGCTCAGAGCTAACAACCCTGATTGATAAAAAAAATAAGTTATGGAAACAGCAAAGAATCCTGTATGGACAGACAGAGATGGAGGACGTTGAATACCGTCCTAAACTCCAGCGGCATAATGGACAATCGGGAAGAAGGCTCCAGAGGTGCAAAACTGAGTTCCCTAACAAATATTCATCTCAAGTCATCATGGGAAGAGCACTGATTTAATGATCATTACTAAACTGTCATCAGCAGGGTATTTCTGAACACAAATTGGTTTAGGTTGCAATGGTAACTAATTGAAGAATGTTTTCAAGGTCACTGTGAAGTGACTTTGATCAAACCATAATATTATCAGCAAACTTGGATATATGAAATCTGATCTCTTCAGCCAAATTGTTGATATTGAATTGACTTTATTACTTACATGCTTCATCTACACGAGGAGTAAACATCTTTACGTTACATCTCCATCTAAACGTGCAATGTGTAATTATAGTAACTTATAATAAATATTATGTACAACAGGATAATCAATGTAACATAGAAATACAGTTGCGTCAGCATGAATTAATCAGTCTGATGGCCTGAGAGAGGAAGCTGTCCCAGAACCTGTTGGTCCTGGATTTCATGCCGCAGTACTGTTTCCTGGATGGCAGCCACTGGAAACCTTCAACCTAAGCACCAGTCTCTATGATTCTGCACTAAACACAGTCTGTCAAGACTGTCAGGCTAAGAATTATAATTTATTCCTACTATTTTACCTTCTTTCTGACAACATATCTCAAACCATATTTACATAACCAACCTAATGCCATTGTGACCAACTTCCTGTTTCCTGTGTTATTGAAATCCAATTACCTCATATCCATTGATTCATCTTTATGTATTCTGAGTCACACGCTTGGAGAATTCCAGCTGATTAGTCAAACATGATTCACCTTTCATAAATCCATGTTCGATCCTATTATTCTTTTCTAAGTGTTCCGCTATTACATCTTTCACTACAAATTCCAGCAATTTAGAATATACTTTGATAATAAATTTACTTTGAACCTCGAACAATTATCTTACCATTTACTTTCAGTAGTTGCATATTTTCTTTCTCTCTCTTAGGTGATGGAGACATGTTTCCACCCCATAGAAGTCTACGATCCACAGAAAGTCTGCAATCAGTTCCTGAACCTCACCCCCTCTGAATGCCCTGATCTTCAGTTTCTTCGTACTAACCCTGGCATAATCATTAAACCCACCAATAAAGGTGGTGCTGTGGTAGTCTGGCACATTGATCTTAACCTTTGCAGAGGCCAGATGCCAACTTTTAGCCATCTCTTCTGAAATATCCCAAGAATTAGTGGCCAATATGATGTCATCTTCTGCACTATTGCCTTGGAACATCTGGATAGCGAAGGTGCATTCATCGGGATGCTCTTTATTAATTACAGCTCAGCATTCAAAACCATCATCCCCTTAAAACTAAGCAATAAGCTTCAAGACTTTGTCCTCAATACCTCCATGTGCAATTGGGTCCTTGATTTCCTCACTTGCAGAGCCCAGTCAGTTCGGATTGCCAACAACATATCCTCTACAATTTCTATCAGCACAACTGCACCACAAGGCTGTGTGCTTAGCCCCCTGCTCTATGTGCTTTACACCTGTGACTGTGTGGCTAAGTACAGCTCCAAAGCCATATTCAAGTTTGCTGATGACACGACTGTCGTCGGCCAAATCAAAGGTGCTGACAAATGAGCGTATAAGAGGGAGACTGAAAATCTGGCTGAGTGGTGTCACATCAACCTTTTAGTCAGTGAAGCTGACTGAGTAACAAGGAGCTGATTATTGACATCAGGGAGAGGAAGCTGGTGGTCCACAAGTCCAGTTCTCGCTGGGAGAATCAGAGATGGAGAGGATCAGCAATTTTAAATTCCTTGGTGTTATCATTTTGGAGGACCTGTCTAGGGTCCACCACATAAGGCAATCACACAAAAAGTATGGCAGCACCTCTATTTCCTTAAGAGTTGGCAAAAATTCAACGTGACATCTAAAACTTTGACAAACTTCTATAGATGTGAGGTACTGAGTACATTAACTGGCTGCATCACAGCCTAGGAAGGAATAACCAATGCCTTTGAATAGAAAATCCTACAAAAGGTAGTGGATACTGCCCAGCTGATCACAGGTAAATCCCTCCCACCACTGAGCACATCTAACAAAGCATTGTCTTGGGAAAGCAGCACCCATCATCAGGAACCACGACCACCCAGGTCATGCTCTCTTCTCACTGCTTCTGTCAGGAAGTGGGTACAGGAGCTTCAGGACCCACACCAGCAGCTTCAGGAAGGGTTATTGAAATGCTCTGACAATCTATGGACTCACTTTCAAAGACTCTTCATCTTGTGTTCTTGATAGTTATTGCTTGCTTGTTTGTTTCTTTGTTTTTGTATTAGCACAGATTGTTGTGTTTTGCTCACTGGTTGAACACCCAGTTGGTGCAGTCTTTAATTGATTCTCTTATAGCTGTTCTTCTGTTATGGATCAATTGAGTGTGCCCACAAGAAAATGAATATCAGGGTTGTTTACGCTGACATATATGTACTTTGATAATAAATTTACTTTGAACTTCTATTACTGATTTAATCTCCTCCAAGAGCTTCCCTCCACTGGCAGCAACATGATAGCCCCCTTCCCCCGGCCTGTGCACTTCTATCTGCTCCCCAAAATCCACAGGAAGGTAGGGCCAGTGTCTCTGCCTGTTTGTGCCCTGCCTCAGCCATATCTTCATACCTCAATTTAAACACAAGGTACTCTGCAAATGCTGGAAATACAGAACAACACAGATGAAATGCTAGAGGAACTCAGCAAGTCAGGCGGTTGATAACTGATATTTCAGGCTGAGACATCGGCCGTTTATTCCTCTCCATTGATACTGCCTGACTTGCTGAGTTCCTGCAGTATTTTATGTGTGTTGTCCTTCCTACCTCATGGTCTCAGTAAGGCAACCAATATAATCAAAGACCCCACACACCCAGACATTCTCATCAGGCAGAAGATACAAAAGCCTGAAAGCAAGTACCATCAGGCTCAAGGACAGCTCTGTCCCACTGTTATCAGTCCCCTGAACAGACCTCTTATACTGTTAGGGTTTTTTGGGGGTTAGGACATACAGCAAATAATTTCAGCAACTAATTTCAGCCACCAATCTTCATATCTGAATATGAACTGAAGATTAAATTTAAAAAGCAGCTCTGGACAAAGGGTTCCTAGTGTTGTGAAAACAGCAGTTGATTGAAGGACCAGACATTGCTGATTAACATTGTCTGGAGTGTGGGCGTGAAGAAGGAGGTGTGAAAGTTATACAGAATTCAAATCAAGCATTTGAGTTGTCCTTTGATCTTCAGCATATAAAATGTCATGTAACATTTTGTCAAATAAAGCGACTACCTCATACCTACCAGCTACGTCTCTCTGGTGCCCTTGTTCATGTGTCAACAATACTATAAAGTGGACTCATCCTCAGAAACTACCCGTTAAGATATTGCACTTTACTATTTACCTGCACTGCTCTTGTTCAGTAGCTTTTACACTTTCTTCTTGTGATTTTTGGTAAAGGAGCAACACACACAAAATGCTGGAGGAACTCAGCAGGCCAGGCAGCATCTCTGGAAAAGAGTACAGTCGATTTTTCAGGCCGAAACGCTTTGGCAGGACTCAGGTAAAGAACTCAGGATTCACAATTCAAGATCCAAATGTATTTATCAAATGTGCATTAAAATATAGTGAAATGTAGTGAAAATATAGTGAAAAGAGTGTGTTGGGGACAGCCTGCAAGTGTTGCCAAACATTCTGACGCCAACATATCACGCCCACCATGATCAGTAGAACAACACAGAACACAGCAAAATAGAACAAAACAAGCACCATTCACACACACACACACACACACACACACACACACACACACACACACACACACACACACACACACACACACACACACACACACACAGACACACACACACACACTCCCCCAACCACACTTTGGACTCAGGCTTGCAGACGTTGGATACATTAACATAATCAAAGACAAGGATACTTTATTAAAATTGGAACCATGTGAAAACAAGCAAATTTATCCCTAACATCCTGCAAGAGATCCCTAAACATCAACTACATGTCCATAGTACATTTCGCTGCAAAAACATCTTCCCAATTCACACCCGCAAGTTCTAGCCTTATTGCCTCATAATTTGCCCTTCCCCAATTAAAAATTTTTCTGTCCTCTCTGATTCTATCCTTTTCCATGATAATGCTAAAGGCCAGGGAGCGGTGGTCACTGTCCCCCAGATACTCACCCACTGAGAGATCTGTGATCTGACCCGGTTCGTTACCTAATACTAGATCTAGTATGGCATTACCTCTAGTCGGCCTGTCAACATACTGTGACACTATTTCCCGATCTTCCTTTAAACTTATTGGAGTCCTATGGTCCCGAACTTCCTTTAAACTCATTGGGAACCCATTTCCCAAGCTCCCTTTAAACGCAGTGAGAGCCCATTTCCAAACTCCCTTTAAACTAATTGGAGTCATGTTTCCCGTGTTCCCTTTAAACTCATTGGGAACTCATTTCCAAACTCCCTTTAAACTCATTGGGGACCCATTTCCAAACTCTCTTTAAACTCATTGAAAACCCATTTCCTGAGCTCCCTTTAAACTCATCAAGGCCCTGTTCCCACTGCTCCCTTTAAAGTGACCAAGTCCCCATTTCACATGCCCCTTTTAAACTCACAACATCTGAAAAAAAGAATTAAAACTATGTTGAGATATTGATAGGAATAATATCTATTCATCCATAAAATCACTTCCAAAGTATTAAGCTTCCCACTTTATCAGAATTAAAGCACAATTACTATAACATTCCAGTATGGGTCTTGGCAGACATGATTTGCCTTATTATCCAAGGATTTGTAAATGGTACTGTGCATTTTCAAGAAGTAATGTCATCTCTACTTCTGAAAGCTTATTGATGAAAACCACATGTTGAACTCTGAGTTGGCATAGAGATTATACTTCAGAATTTGAAATCTAGGTAATCTTTAATTAAAAGCATTTTACGAACGTCAGTATCCACAGAGTACCAGTGGTATGGTAGCCAAGCCGTTAGCACAATCACTTTACAGGGCCAGTGATTAGCGATTGGGGTTCGATTCCTGCTGCTGTTTATAAGGATTTTGTTAGTTCTCCCCGTGATCACGTGGGTTTCCTCCAGGTGCTCCAGTCTCCTCCCACTTTCCAAAGTCGTACAGTTAGTGTTAATAAGTTGTGGGCATGTTATGTTGGCGCCAGAAGCGTAGTGACGCTTGCAGCACCTCCAGCACTAGCCCCGCTAATTTGATTTGATGCGAACAACGCATTTCTCTGTAGGTTTTGATGTACATATGACAAATAAAGCTAATCTTTATCTTTAAAGTACCATTTTATCATCAAAATTGTTGGCTTCACTAATCCTTATTATTTTATGTACCTATCTAATAATGTATTTATTTAGATATACAGCACAGTAATTTGGCCCTTCCAGTCCAAAGAGCTTACACCACCCAACTAGTCCTATGTGTCCAATTAACCAGTGAATCCGTACACCCTTGGAATGTGGAAGGATTTCAAAGTATCTAGAGGAAGCTCACGTGGTCATGGGGAGAACATGACAGGAATTATATCTTGTTAGTGTTATGCAAACCACAGCACTACTGTGCCTCCCTGCAGGAAGGAAATGCACTATCCATATAAGGACTGGCACATATGCAGTAGTTGACTCTTAACTGTCCTTTGCAATAGCCTGGTGAGCCATTCAATTTCATCAGACTGCCACACAAACTGTAATAAAATATGACCAGAAAGATAAACCCACTTCAGCTAAGGCATCACTAGTCCTGCATTGTTTCTGCAGAATATGGAAAAATTCACTGAAAAACATCGTGGAGCTAGCTGCGTGGAAGCAGTTGCACCCACAATTCCTTAGGAAGATGACTCATCAAAATTCAAACAAAATTTATTATTAGAGTACATATATGTTACCATTTACAACCCTGAGATTAATTTTCAATGCTCAATAAATCCATAATAGACGAACAGCCATAATAGAATCAATGAAGAGCCATACCAGCTTGGGTGTTCAACCAGTATGCAAAGGTTAACTGACTTTGCAAATATAGAAACAAAGCGATAATAATAATAAACAAATAAGCAATAAATATCAAGTACATGAGATGAAGAGTCCTTGAAAGTGAGTCCATTGGTTGTGGGAACATTTCAAAGATGGGCAAGTGGGAAATAACTGTTCCTGAATCTGGTGGTGTGAGTCCTGAGGCTCTTGTCCTTCTTCCTGTTGGCAACAGCAAGAAGAGAGCATGTCCTGGGTTGTGGAGGGTCCCCTGATAATGGATGCTGCTTTCCTGTGACAACATTTCATATGGATGTGCTCAATGATAGGGAGGGCTTTATCCATGATGGACTTGGCCATATTCAAGACTTTTTGTAAGACTTTCCATTCAAGGGCATTGGTGTTTCCATACCGGATGTAATGCAGCCAGTCAATGTACTGACCACTACACATCTATAGAAGTTTGTCGAAGTTTTAGACGTCATGCTCAATTCTCGCAAACTTCAAAGGAAGTAGAGGCACCTCTGTGCTTTCTTCGTAATTGTACTTACATGCTGAGCCCATTTCTCAAGGACAGACGGTGATGGGTAAAAATTGTTGGCCATGACAGAGCACCAACGTCTTGGTGAAATTTTTAGAAGAGGAAGAGAATCTGTGGACTGAAACGACCTGCCTGCAATACCATGACAACTTTTCTCATATGAGGCATAACCCCGCCATGTCTGCGGTTTCCATAAATGGAAATTGTCATAGTCATGGAATTCTAAAGAGATGCTCGATTCTGTCATGTCTGATATGGCAAGCATCCCAAATGTCTTCATCACCACTCTTTCTACCCATGCTGCCATTAAGGGTATCAACAGACTTACTCTCAGTGGCCACTTTGTTAAGTACCTCCTGTACCTGATAAAATGGCTACTGAGTGTATATTCATGGTCTTCCGCTGCTATAGCCCATCAGCTTCATGGTTCAATGTGTTGTGCGGTCAGAGATGCTCTTCTGCACACCACTGTTGTAATGCGTGGTTATTTGAGTTACTGTCGCCTTCCTGTCAGTTTGAATTAGTCTGACCATTCTCCTTTGACCTCTCTCATTAACAAGGCATTTTCACCCTCACAACTGCTCTTTATTGGATGTCTTTTTTTTGTTTTTCACACCATTCTCTGTAAACTCTAGAGACTGCTGTATGTGAAAATCCCAGGTGATCAGCAGTTTCTGAGATACTCAAACCATCCTGTCAAAGTCACTTAAATCATATTTCTACCCTATTCTGATGCTTGGTTTGAAAAACTGAACCCCTTGACAATGCCTGCATGCTTTTATGCATTCAGTTGCAGCCACATGATTGGCTGATTAGGTATTTGCATTAATGAGTAGGTGTACCTAATAAAGTGGCCACTCTGTGTATATAGATACAACTGAAGTTATTGCTGATAAATAATGGCTGCCTGCAGAGCACTGGATCATACAGGCCAATGCATTTGGGAATCACACTGATTGGGAACCAGTGTCCCAAATTCTTCAAGAAGCTAAGGAAATTCAGCTTGTTCCTATTGATCCTCACCAATCTTTACATAAAGTATCCTATGCAGATGCTTTGCAGATTGATACGGCAACTGGTGTGCCCAAGACTGCAAGTAATTGCAGAGTGCAGTGGACACAGCTCAGTCCATCATGAAATCTAGCCTCACTTCCATGGACTCTGCCTACACTTCTCACTGCCTTGGAAAACCAGAGAGCATAATCAAAGACCCCTCTTATCCTAAGCAATCTCTCTTCTTACCCTTTCAAAAAGACATAGTGGTTAGGAGGTTAATTAATCATTGTAAATTGTCCCACGATTAGGTTAGGGATAATCAAGGGGGTGGGGGGTTTTTGGGGGTTGCTAGGCAGTGTGGCTCGAAGGCCCCAAAAGGCCTATTCCACACTATATCTCTAGAAAGATAGATAGATAGATAGATAGATAAATCAATAGACAGATACATGGATAGATAGATAAATCATAAATGTGATGGAAGATACATAAGCTTGAAAATGCACACCACCAGGCTCAAGGATAGCTTCTATTTCCACTGTTATAAGACTCTTAAATGGGCCAATTGTACATTAATGACCAACTCTTGACTTCACAATCTACCCTTTTAAAGATAAAGATTGGCTTGAAGGTTGATTAGGTGGCAAGAAAGGCAAATGTTATGTTAGCATTCATTTCAAGTGGACTAGAAGTAGATAGCTCTTTACCCTTCTGATCCACCTGGCTTTACCTATCACCTTCCAGCTAGCCTTCTTCCCCTTCCCTACCTTTTGATTCTGGCATCTTCCTCCTCCCTTTTCTGTCCTGAAGAGTCTCGTCCCGAAACATCGACCTGTCCATTCATTTCCATAGATGCTGCCTGATTTGCTGAGTTCCCCCAGCACTTTGTGTGTGTTTCCTGGAATATAAAAACAAGGATGTAATGATGAGGCTTTACAAGGCATTGGTCAGACCACACTTGGAGTATTCTCAGCAATCTTGGGCCCCTTATCTAAGAACGGTTGTGCTGGCATTGGAGGTTCACAAGAATGTTCCCTGGAATGAAGGGGTTAAAATATGACCAGCGTTTGTCGGCACTGGGCCTGTACTCATTGAAGCTTAGAGGAATGGTGGAGGTGGGGGAGGGATCTCATTGAAACCTATCGAATATTGAAAGGCCCAGATAGAGTGGACATGAAGATGATGTTTCCTATTGTGGGAGAGTCTAGGTCCGGAGGACACAGCCTCAGAATACAAGAATGTCTTTTTAGAACAAAGGTGAAGGGGGAATTTCTTTGATATGCCATGATGGAATGGTGGAACAAACCCGATGGGCTGAATAGCCTATTTCTGCTTCTATGTCTTATGGTCTTCTATGTGGAATCAGCTGTTAGAGGAACTGATTGAAACAGGTACAGTAAGAACATTTCAAGGACAGAGATGTGGATTGGAATAGTTTAGTAGGTTATAGGCCAAATAGGATGAGATTGGATGGGCATCTTGGTTGGCATGAACCAATGGGCCAAAGGGCTTTTTTCTGTGCTGTGAACTCTGTGACTGTGAAATATACGTGCTTTTATTATTAGTTGAGCCTGTAAAATTGTTTTATTCACTAAATTCGGAAGAAAATTAGAACAATGATAGATACAGTTTTTCTTTATTGTGGCTGTGTTTCACAATTGAAGAGTTTTTCACATTTCTTTATGCTGTGTTATTCTAATATCCTGTTCTCTCCACATCCTCTGGAAATACGTCACTTGCAGCATGCGTTATCCTTCCAGCTTGCTTTGGCTATCGGCCCAAAAACTCTCTTTTTGCTGACTAAATCAACCTTTGAGTGAGTAATTGCGGGAAAGTCATAAAAGAGATTGCATGCTGGCCCTAATACCGCACCACAAAGCTGTAGTAGATAAACAAGTTTTCAAAGCCCACAAACCAAACAAATAGCTTGCCTACATAACTTTGATACAGTACTGTGCAAAAGTCTTAGACTCATATATATGGCAGGATGCCTAAGAGATTTGTACAGTAGCGTTTTTGTCAATGTGGAGCAGAGAGTGAGTTTGTAAACATGCCTGGAATGAAGAATGTTGGGAATGGTGAGAAACAGGTGGCAGAGAAAGAGTGCCTACAGCTGGGGTCTGATATGTGTTCAGACACACCCAGTCCTGAGACACCAAGCAAAGTAAATTGATTCCTAACAATTAGTTTATTGATCATTACAGAATGTCTCTCTGGTGCTTCCCACTCTGTCCTCTCTCCCTTCCTCTTTTCCCAGCCACGATTCCCCTCTCCCTGCCCCCTTCCCACTCAGTTCACAACAGAGACCCATATCAGAATTACATTTATCATCACTCACATATGGCATGAAATTTCTTCTTTTTTGTGGCAGCAGAACAGTGTAATACATAAAATTACTAAAGTACTGTGCAAAAGTCTTAGGTACCCTAGCTATATGTGTGGCGTGTGGCCAAGTGGTTAAGGCATTGGACTAATGATCTGAAGGGGGTTGTGAGTTCGAGCCGAGGCAGTGTGCTGTGTCCTTGAGCAAGGCACCTAACCATACACTGTTCCAGTCCACCCAGCTGAAGATGGGTACCGGCAAAATGCTGGGGGTTAACCTCACGATAGATTGGTGTCCCATCCGGGGTGGAGTCTCATTCTCTCAGTCGCTTCACACCACGGAAACTGGCGTAAGCACTGGCCTGATGAGCCTATAAGGCTTGGGACAGACTAACCTTTTTTTAACACTAGCTATATATATGCGCCTCAAAATTTTGCATATTACTTTATAGCTAGAGTGCTTAAAAAAGGATAAAAGTTATGAACTTAGAGCATGGATTGTGGTCATTACGGAGACCTTGTTGAGAGAGGGTCAGGAATGGGTGATTAATATACCAGGGATTTCAACTTCCTTTATATAAACTGGAACCTTCTTATTGCAAGAAGTTTAGATGGAGCAGAATTTGTTAAATATATCCAGGAAGGTTTCTTAATTCAATATATAGACAGTTCAACGAGACAAGGGGCTGTACTGGACCTGGTGTTGGGTAATGAACTTGGCCACTGACCTTTCAGTGGCTGAGCGGTTAGGGAACAGTGACCACAACTTCTTAACTTTCAGGATGGCTATAGATAAGGATAGGTATGGTCCTTGCAGGAGAGTCTTAAATTGGAGCGGGGCAAATTACAAGGGCTTTCGGCAGGAACTAAGAAGAGTTAATTGGGAACACTTTTTTTTCTGGCAAGTCCACATCAGACATGTGGAGGGTGTTTAAAGATCATTTGCACAGAGGAAAGGTAAGATATGTTAGAAGGAAGGACAAGGATGGAAAGATAAGAGAACCTTGGACGTCCAGAGAGGTGATGAATTTAGTCAAGAAGAAAAAGGAAAGGTATATAAAGTTTCAGAGGTTAAAATCAAATGGAAGCACATGAGGATTCTGAATTCAGAATTCACTTCTGGACTCAGAACTGGCTTGCACGTAGAAGACAAAGGGTAGTGGTTGAAGGGACTTATTTGGGCTGGAGGTCTGTAATTAGTGGTGTTCCACAGGGATCTATACTTGGACCTCTACTGTTCGAGATGTACAGTATATAAATTACCAGGATGAAAATGTATACGGGTGGATTAGTAAGTATCAAGATTGGTGGAGTTATGGATTTAGAAAACTGACAAAGAGCGCAGCACAATATTAATTAGTTGAAGATATGGCCAGAGAAATGGCAGATGGTGTTTAATCCAGATAAATGTGAGGTGTTCCACTTTGGTAGGATAAAGGGCGAGACCTTGTTGCTGAGCAGAGAGATCTTGGGGTCCAAGCTCATAGTTCCATGGAAGTGGCTGCACAGATCGATAGGGTGGTTAAGAAGGATTATGGAATGATTGTTTTTACTAGTTGAGGCTTTGAGTTCAAAAGTCAAGAGGTTATAGAATTTTATAGAACTCTGGTTAGGCCACATTTGGAGTATTGCATAGAGTTCTGGTTGCCAGAAGGATGTTGAGGCTTTGGAGAGGTACAAAAGTGGTTTGCCAGGATGATGCCTGGTTCAGAGGGCATGTGCTATCGTGATATGCTGGATACACTTGGGTTGTTTTCTCTGGAGCTGTGGAGGCTGAGGGAAGATCTGATAGAGGCTTATAAGATTATGAGAGGCATAGATGGAGTAGACAGGGAGTATCTTTTTCCAAGGGTTGAAATGTCTAATACCAGAGGTCATGCATTGAAGGTGAGAGGGGGTAGGTTCAAAGGGGATGTGAGGGGTAAGTTTTTTTACTCAGAGTGGTGGATGCCTGGAATGCACTGCCTGGTATGATGGTGGAGGCAAATTCATAAGAAGCTTTTAAGAGATGTTTAGATGGGCACATGAATATGAAGAAGATGGAAGGATATGGACATTGTATAGGTTGGAGGTACTAGTTTTGCTTGGCACAAAATTGAGGGCTGAAGGGCCTGTTCCAGTGCTGTACTGTTCTATTTTCTATGTTCGATGATGCCTAGAAATCCATCAGTACTTTAGATTAGATTAGATTAGATTATGAGGACACGCAGTCCTCTTTTGTTGTCATTTAGCAATGCATGCATTAAGAAATGATACAATGTTCTTCCATGAATGATATCACAGAAACACAAGACAAACCAAGACTAAAAAAAACTGACAAAACCCACTTAATTATAACATATAGTTACAACAGTGCAAAGCAGTACCGTAATTTGATAAAGAACAGACCATGGCACGGTAAAGAAAAGTCTCAAAGTCCCTCGAAAGTCCCATCATCTCACGCAGACAGTAGAAGGAAGAGAAACTCTCTTCCTGCCATGAGGTTCCAGCACCACAAACTTGCCGATGCAGCATCCTGGAAGCATCCGACCACAGCCGACTCTTGAGTCCGTCCGAAAACTTCGAGCCTCCGACCAGCCCTCTGACACCGAGCATCAAGCACCATCTCTGCCGAGCGCTTCAACCCCGGCCCCGGCAACAGGCAATAGGCAAAGCCGAGGATTTGGGGCCTTCCCCTCCGGAGATTCTCGATCACACAGTAGCAGCGGCAGCAAAGCGGGCATTTCAGAAGTTTCTCCAGATGTTCCTCTGTGCTTCTCAGTTCTGTCTCCATCGAATCAGGATGGTGCACGGCATCCTACTTATAAATACGATATCACTTCAGAGAGGCTGCACGCGCTGCGCCACCATCTTCTCCTCTACTCCTCCCCTTCACCATAAGATCATAAAACATAGGAACAGAATTAGGCCATTTGGCCCATAAAGACTGCTCCAGCATTAAACCTAATAAAGTAATTGAGTCACACAGCATGCCTAACTCACCCATGCTGACAGTGTTATCCAGTGAGCGAGTCCTTTGTACCTCCATGTGGCCCATAGCACTTATTATTATTAAAACCACACCACTTTATTCTGGCTTCTTCCCCCTTCCTTGGAGTCCTGATGAAGAGACTCAGCCCGAAACATCAACCATTTATTCCTCTCTCTAGATGCTGCCTGATGTGCTGAGTTCCTCCAACATTTTGTGTGTAGTCCTCTACAACTCCCCTATCCATGTACTTAACTAGAGTAGCACACACAAAATGCTGAGCAACTCAGCTATGGGACATCAGGGCAGCATCTATGGAGAGGAATAAAGAGACAGTGTTTCAGGCCAAAACTCTTCATCAAGACCCATCATCTGCCTGAAACAGACCTGTTGAGTTCTTCCAGCATTCTGTGTGTGTTACTCTGGATTTCCAGGATCTGCAGAATCTCTTGTGTTTATCATGTATTAATCTAATAGCTTTCAAACATTGTTAATGTGCCCGCCTCAAACACTATTTCTGGCATTGCATTGCAATCCCACGCCATCCTTTGCATGAAGAAGCTGCCCTGATGTCCCATAGCTGTTGAGTGCAATTAGAAAGAAAGCACAGCAGCGACTCTACTTTCTTAGGAGTTTGCGAAGATTTGGCATGACATCTAAAATTTTGACTAAGTTTGATAGGTGTGTATTGGAGAGTATATTGACTGGCTGCATCATAGCCAGGTATGGAAATACCAATGCCCTTGAATGGAAAATCCTTCAAAAAGTACTGCATATTGCCCAGTCTATCACGGGTAAAGCTTTCACCATCATCAGGCACACCTACATGAAACATTGCGGGAAAGCAGCATTCATCATCAGGGACCCCCACCACCTAGGTCATGCTCTCTTCTCACTGTTGCTACCAGGAAGGCGATACAGGAGTCTCAGGTCTCATACCACTAGTTTCAGGAACAGTTATTGCCCCTCAACATCAGGTTCTTGAACCAAAAGAGATAACTTCACTCAACTTCACTTGTCCGTCATTTAAGTGTCCCCACAACCTATGGACTCATATTCAAGGATTCTTCACCTCATGTTCTCCATATTTATTGCTTATTTACTTATTATTATTATTCCTTTCTTTTTGTATTTACACAATTTGTTCTATTTTGCACACTGGTTGAATGCCCAAGTTGGTGCGATCTTTTGTTGATTCTATTAAGGTTATTATACTGTTCTGGATTTATTGAGTATGTGTACAAGAAAATGAACCTTCAGGTGTATATGCTGACATACATGTACCTTGATATAAATTTACTTTGAACTTTAAACTGTTACTCAGTGTTGAAGCCAAATGCGCTTGCAGCAGTTTGAGATGTCTCTAGGGGCATCTGGAGCTCAGAGGACAATAGGTTGGACTGAGATGGTGATGAAGGACACCACAGACTTTAGAGGATACATTATGAAGAATCAATAGTTACCCTCCAATTAGAAGGATCAGATTAGTGTGAGATATTGCACTTTGGGAGGACAAACCAAGGTAGGACTTGCACAGTGAACGGTACGGTAGAACAGAGGGAACTGAGAATACAAATCCATAGTTCATTGAAAGTTGCATCATGGGTAGAGAGGTTCACAACAATAATTCCTGGAATGAAAAGGTTAACATATGAGGAACGATTGATAGCTCTGGGCCTGTACTTGCTCAAGTTTAGAAGAATGAGGGAGGATCTCATTGAAACCTATCAAGTATTGCAATGTCTGTATGAAGTATGTATGTGGAGTGAATGTTTTCTATAGTGAGTGAGCTTAGGACCAGACTGCCCAGCCTCAGAATAGAGGGACATCCATTTAGAACAGAGATGAGAAGAAATTTCTTCAGCCAGAGAGTGGTGGATCCGTAAAATTCATTGCATCAGGCAGCTGTGGAGACCAAGTCATTGAGCATATTCAGAGACAGATGATAGTATCTTCATTTGTCAGGGCATCAAATGTTTCAGGGAGAAGGCAGGAGAATGGGTTTGAAAGGGATAATAAATCAGCCATGATGGAATGGTGGAGCAGACTGGTTGAGCCAAATGGTATAATTTTGCTCTTCTGTCTTATGGTCTTATGGGTGAGGCCGAATTTAAAGTATTGTATGCAGTTAGTTCTGGTCACTTGCCTACAGGAAAGATATGAATAAGATTGAATGAGTACAGAGAAAATTTACAAAGATATTGCCAGGACCTCAGGACTTGAGTTATAGGGAAAGGTTGAATATGTTAGGTCTTTACTGCCTGGAACATAGGAAAATGAGGCAAGATTTGATAGAGATATACAAAATGATGAGGGGTATGGATAGCAGGATTTTTCCACTGAGCTTGGGTGAAAGTAGCACTAGAAGGCATAGGTTAAGGGTGAAACTTCGAAGTAAATTTACTTTCAAAGTACATATACCTCACCATGTACAACCCCGAGATTCATTTTCTTGTGGGCATACTCAATAAATCCATAATAGAATAATAACCATAATAGAATCAATGAAAGACCGCACCAACTTGGGCATTTACCCAGCATGCAACAGACCACATTCTATAAATATACTGTACCAAGAAAGAAATAATAATAATAAATTAAAAGCAATAAATATCAAGAACATGAGATGAGGAAATCTTAAAAGTGAGTCCATAGGTTGTAGGAACATCTCAGTGATGGGGCGAGTGAAATTATCCCCTTTGGTTCAAAAGCCTGATGGCTGAGGATACTAACTGTTATGAACCTGGTGGTGTGAGTCCTGAGTCTCCTGTACCTTCTTCCTGATGGCAGCAGTGAGAGGAGAGCATGGCCTCAGTGCTTGGGGTCCCTGATGATCAATGCTGTTTCCAGCGACAATACACCAATATATGTGCTCAATGGTGGGTGGGCTTGACCGGTATTGGATTGGGCCATATTTACTACATTTTGTAGAATTTTCTGTTTGTTGGCATTGATATTTCCCTACCAGACTGTGATGCATAGTCATAGTCATACTTTATTGATCCCGGGGGAAATTGGTTTTCATTACAGTTGCACTATAAATAATAAATAGTAATAGAACCATAAATAGGTAAATAGTAATATGTAAATTATGCCAGTAAATTATAAAATAAGTCCAGGACCAGCCTATTGGCTCAGGGTGTCTGACCCTCCAAGGGAGGAGTTGTAAAGTTTGATGGCCACAGGCAGGAATGACCTCCTATGACGCTCTGTGTTGCATCTCGGTGGAATGAGTCTCCGGCTGAATGTACTCCTGTGCCCACCCAGTACATTATGTAGTGGATGGGAGACATTGTCCAAGATGGCATGCAACTTAGCCAGCATCCTCTTTTCAGACACCACCGTCAGAGAGTCCAGTTCCATCCCCACAACATCACTGGCCTTACGAATGAGTTTGTTGATTCTTTTGGTGTCTGCTACCCTCAGCCTGCTGCCCCAGCACACAACAGCAAACATGATCGCACTGGCCACCACAGACTCGTGGAACATCCTCAGCATCGTCTGGCAGATGTTAAAGGACTTCAGTCTCCTCAGGAAATAGAGACGGCTCTGACCCTTCTTGTAGACAGCCTCAGTAGCTAGTCAGTAGACCCTCCATCACATATCTGTAGAAGTTTATCAAAGTTTTAGATGTCATGCCAAATCTTCGCAATCTCCTAAGAAAGTAGAGGCACTGCCATGCTTTCTTCATAATTGCACTTATGTGCTGGGTCCAGCACGATCCTCCAGGAAAATAACACCGGGGAATTTGAAGATGCTGACCATCTCCACCTCTGCTCCTTCAATGAGGACTGGCTCATAGACCTCTAGTTTCCTCCTCCTGAAGTCAATAATTAGCTCCTTGGTCTTGCTGAAATAGAGTTGTTCTGGTTGTCGTTGTGGTACCACTCAGCCAGATTTTCACTCTCCCGCCTGTATGCTGATTGATCACCTCCTTTGATTCGGCCTATGACAGTGATGTCGCCAGCAAAACTGAATATGGCATTGGAGCAGTGCTTAGTCACACAGTCATAAGTGTGAAGTGAGTAGAGCAGAGGTCTAAGCACACAGCCTTGTGGTACATCTGTGCTGTTGGGGATTGTGGAGGAGTTGTTGCCAATCCAAAGTGAGAAAATCAAAGATCCAATTGCACAAGGAGGTATTGAAGCCAAGGTCTTGAAGTTTATTGATTAGTTTTGAGGAGGTGACGGTAGGCAAATTGGAACAGATATAAGTCAATTCTTAGGCAGCACTTGATATGTTTCATCATCTCTCAAAACACTTAATCATTGAGGTTGTTAGTGTTACTGGATGATAGTCATTAAGGCAGGTTACCACGTTTTTCTTAGGCACTGGTTTAAGTGAAGCTTGCTTGAAGCAGGTGGGTACCTCAGACTGCCAAAGCAGGAGTTAAAGATCTCAGTGAACACTCCAGCCAGTTGATCCACGCAGGTCTTTAGTCCTTGGCCAGGTATCCTGTCTTGGCCCACTGCTGTCTTGGCTTCACCTTCCTGAAGGCTGCTTACACGTTGGCCTCAGAGAATGAAATTACAGGATCATCAGGGGCTGTGGGAGTTTGTAATACTTCCTCCATGTTTTGGCAGTCAAAGTGAGCAAAGAAGGCATTGAGCTATTCTGGAATCGAAGCCCTGTTGTTGCCTATGTCACTTAACTTGACTTTATAAGAGGTGATAGCATTCAAGCCCTGCCACAATTGACGAGCATCCTTTGTTGATTTAAGTTTAGTCCAGAACTTCCTCTTGCTTTCCAGAGATCTTACCTGGGCTTCTTGTAACTTTCTTGGTTGTTGTATTCTTGATGAGGGAGAGTACAGAAAGAAACTTGGAGGCCAGCTGGAGGATATTGAACTGAACCTTATTGATAACACTACTTGTACAATATGTGAACTTCTCCCATGTGGGAGTTCCTAACTAAGTGGCATAGGATTAAGTCATTAACTACTACAACATCTCCCCTTCTTGAAAAAAAAGAAAAGCTAGGTATGTACTTCGTGTCTATAGAACTGCATTGAAATTATAGTCAGTGAAATTGAGTGATTCAGTTAATTTTACCCATAGCACATAGCTTATGCTCCTTATATAACCATAAAAAAGAATTGCCAAAGCTATAACTGTTTTTCTCTTTGTTTTTAATAGTCTATCACTCTCTTTGTTTTCCTTCTTTTTTCAACAATTCCTTTTTTTTTAAGAACAGTCTCATTTTGTGAAATGTTTTTTCAACATTAGAACTCCTTGAAAAAGAAACACTAAATCTGATGGAGGTCCGGGTAGACTACCTGGACATTCTGGCAAAGTGAAAGGATTGTTCTGCCTCTTCAGTCACTTGCACTAAGCTTTTAGGCTATGGAGTAGACATTCCTGGAAGTGTTGGAGGGGGTGGAGATTCTTGAACAGCTGTGTCCCTTGCTGTAGGGATCAGGCCACTGTGTTTCTTCCTCTACCTTTCGTGGACTTTGAAGGCACACGAGGACATACCTGTCCCACCTGAGTTCACCTTGTGATGTTCTGATCACAAACAATCATAGTGCATGCTGCGGGACTATTGGTCCTTTGGTGGATTGGTCTGAAAACCAATCAGCTTCACCAATCCTGAGCAGTAACAAAGGTTTTGCTTTGTGTCTGAGATCATGCACACTCTTTGTTCTCTCACGCTGTGTTGTCTCAAAATTTCTCTCTTTGTTTAAGTCAGGTAAGTGAGATTGGAGAAGGGAAGGACGAACGGGCAGGCTTGTTCACAGTCTCCAGTTCATTGACAGCGCTGATGGACTGTAGCCATTTGCAAGAGGTATGGATCAGTAGGCTAGTCGTGCTTTTTAGGGGTCTTTTGCCTTCAGTAGGAGACTCTTAACAGTTTGCACTGCTCTTTCCGCTTCTCCATTTGTCTGTGGGTACTGTGGATTTCTTGCCGATGTTTGAACTTATAGTCTCTAGCAAAGACTTTCAAAAGGTTCAAAGGTTCATTTATTATCAAAGCATGTATCCATATACAACTCGGAAATTTGTCTTCCCCACGTAGCTACGAAACAAAGTAAGAACATGAAAGTCGTTCAGTGAGAAACATCAAATCTACCCCCCCCCCCACACACACAAAAAGAACGGCCCCCAAAACCTCCCTTCCCCCCGCACAAAATGAAACAGGAACATAGACCCCCCATCCCCAAAACAACCCCTTCCTCACACAAAACAACTGATAGAACACAACGGAACATCAACCCCCGAAACATTCTCCCCTCACACAACAAAATGAATACAGAATATAAAAACCATCAGTCTAAAAGAGTCAACAGTCCATAAACGCAATAGTCCAATCCATAAACACAGAACTGTGGTACCATCTTCCGATATCACCGATGTTTATCAAAAGAGAGGGACACCACATGAGGCAGAAGAGGCCTACCCGCCTGCCACAGTGAGCCACACAGCGACAGGCTGCTCACAGATTCCTTCTCTGGCAGCGATCAAGAGGAAGGCAGTCAGTATAGAACTCTTGCTCTCCTTCTGTATTCGCCTCAATGTCTCAATCTTCCCCTCAGTGCTTTAATCAGCAATTAATGGATACTTTAGCTAGCAAAATGGATTCAAACATCAGCTTGCACCTGTCTCAAAGTTTCTTTGCATCAAGGCCGTCCGAGTATGCACTGGCTTCCCAGAACCTTCTTGGAGACAACAAAGCGCTGGATCACTCAATCAATTTCCAAACTATAAATCACTGTCTCTAACCGTTCCCAAAACACACTTAAGGTGAAAACAGAGGTAAAAGAAGTAAAGTACATTTTCATGGGCTATCTGGAAGATGTCGCCCAAGGGAACGTTGTACGCTGGCGGCATCTTTGAATTCTGAGCAGCTGAATTGTGGATAGTTGTCTGACACAAGTGTCTCTGGTATTTCATGACAAGGGAATACAGCTTTCAGCTGCTGTATAACAGCTGCTGAGGATATATAGGACAGCTTGGACACTTCAACATTCCGTATGTAGTAATCCACAGTGAAAAAATACTTCAATAGGTTTCAATAGGTATAAAACAAAGGTATATTTAATGTCAGAGGAATGTATACAATATACATCCTGAAATTCCTTTTCTTTGCAAACATCCACAAAAACAGAGTGCCACAAAGGATGATTGACAGTTAAATATTAGAACCCCAAAGCCCCCCCAGCTCCCCCCCACATAAGCAGCAGCAAAGCAACAACCCCACCTCCCCCACCAGCAAAAAAGCATCTGCACCCTCCACCGAGCACTCAAGCGTGCAGCAAGGCATCAATAAAGATACAGACTTGCAGTACCCGGAAGACTAGACATTCACCCGGTAATTCAACATACGACCGGCTCTCTTTCTCTCCTTAATAATGGAAAAAGAGGTGTCCCTGTTTCACAGTGAGAGGGGAGGCATAACAAATGATTTATGGTGTTAAAAGTCTGTAGCATTGCTTTTTCTGAGCTCTGAGCCCGAAGAACTTGGGTCTCTGGGCACACAACCAGCAGCCAGCTCACTGCTTGTGAAATTCCGTCTCCCACAACACAAAAGACCTTTGTTTCTTTTCAGCTTGAAAATGTCTGTGCCTGCAACTTGCCATGGAAAGTCCTGAAATTCTGTGGAACAGAGAGGTTCTGTATGTTTCACATTGCTTTATATAATCTCAAGCTGTGTATCAGACCAGGCCACCACATGAATTGCCTTGCTCTTAGATGACATTTTTTGATGCCTTGATGTCCTTGGTGGATTTGACTGATGATTTTGGCGTGCGTAGAAGCAGGAATGATGAGTCTGGAGCCCTTTAGCAGCAAACCACCAAGAATGGTTCAGTTTCTCTGAGCTACTTACACTCTTTTGTCATGTTCCAAACTTGAGCCACTGAAGATAAGTATATCGTCCATGTGGCAGATTACTCCTTCCATTCCCTCCAAAATTTGGTTCATCCACATCTGAAAGAGCTCAGGGGCTGATGAGATGCCAAAAGGGAGACTCTTGAAGGCATGGCATCCATATGATGTGATAAAGGTTGTGAGCTTCTGTGACTCAGGAGCTAAATAAATCTGCCAGAACACTGAGTGCAACTAGTTCGGTGAAGAAATTTGCTCCACCCAGCATACCCAATGTGTGCTCAACAGAGGGAAGAATAAAATTCTCCCACCTCACTGCTTTATTAAATTTTGTGAGATCAACACAGATTCTCACTGTGCCATCTGGGTTGGGAACTGGAAGAAAGCCTACACACTAGTCAGTAGGTCTATTCACACGAGTTATGATGCGGAGCACCTCCATTCTCTCAAGTACTGCTTTGAATTTGTTCATCAATGGGACTGGTGTATTCAGAGAGTAGGGCATTACTGCTGGCCTCAGTTGGATAAGGTATTCGTTTTAAGTACCCTCAGACCTGTGAACAATTCTGGGTACTTTTCCTGCCATTGAACATTGTTCAGTGAATCCAATCTCTCAGTGAGGTTCAGCTTCTCGATGGCATGCTGCCCCAGTAGTGATGAGAAGAGATTCTGAACAAAGACATCTTCTTTTAACTGTTACTCATTTTTACGGGTGGAAGTAGTAAACACCCCTTTCACACTGAGCTTATGTTTCCCTGGCCCCATGAGTTCTTTCTCTGTTGGGTTTAATGTAATGCCTGTTTTCTTTGCTAGTTTTGTGAACAGGCCCTCGGGGATGGCTGTGACATCTGCTCCAGTGTCCATTTTGAATGTCACTGTCTCATTTTGCAACTGAACTGTAGTACACCAGCCTTGTCTATTTGAATCTACAGCCCCGAAGAAAGCTCTCTCTTTGTCTGAATCATGGTCTTCTTTGACCTCCTGAAGAACTGTTTTTGAGTGGCTCTAGTTTTTATAATTGCATTGGTGGCATTTCACTTCTTTTGTTGGACAGAGCTGTTTGACGTGGAATGGAGACTTGCTGCATCTCCTGCAGTTGGGCATTTGACATTCTTCTTGTTTCGCTTCTCTGTTTTGATTGAGCTGAGCTCTACTGTCACCTTTTTCTGACTGCACCTTGATTGTACCCTTTTGTACAACTTCTAGCTTTACATCAGCATTGTTATCGTTCCCAAGTTCTGGCTTTTGCTGATGAACATTCTCACTCTGCCTAACCATAGTAATAATAGTTTTCTTTAGTGTGAGATTTACCTGCAACGTAAGTCCCTCTGGTGTCTGGTAGCTTGTGAATCTGTTGGGGGTCATATACTCTGTTTGGTGCTCCCGGTGTGGCTTCCTGTGTATTGGTGAGACCTGGCGTAGATTGGTAGACCGCTTTGCCGAGCTCCAATGTTCTGTTAGCCAGAAAAAGCGGGATCTCCCAGTGGCCACCCATTTTAATTTGCACTTCCCATTCCCATTACGACATGTCAGTCTATGGCCTCCTTTACAGTTGCATTGAGGCCACACTCAGGTTGGAGAACCAACACCTTATATTCCGTCTGGGTAGCCTCCAACCTGATGGAACGAAAATCGATTTCTCAAACTTCCAGTAATGCCACCCCCCCTCTTTCACCATTCCCCATTCCCATTTCCCTCTTTCACCTTATCTCCTTATCTGCCCATCACCTCCCTCTGGTGCTTCTCCCCCTTTTCTTTCTTCCATGACCTTCTGTCTCCCCTATCAGATTCCCCTTCTCCAGCCCTGCTCTTTCACCAATCAACTTCCTAGCTCTTTACTTCACCCCACCCCCGGTTTCACCTATCGCCTTCTGTTTCTTCTTCCCCTCCCCCACCTTCTTACTCTGACTCCTCGTTTTCTATACCCCCAGTCCTGATGATGGGTCTTGGTCCGAAATGTTGACTCTACTATTTTTCATAGATGCTGTCTGGCCTGCTGAGTTCCTCCAGCATTTTGTGTGTGTTTCTCCTAATCTCTGTTCTAAAGCAACATCCTTGTATTTTGGGGCTGTGCCCACTGATCCTCTTCATTCGGTGAAAAAAATTTCTGTCCCTCTAATCCCTCCACTAATTCTATGCATCCAAGGAAAATGTGTCCTTCCTGTTTGTCCTGTCTTTTCCTCTCATTATTTTATATACATCAGCCAAACAATATCCTTGTCATAATTGAAAATTTCCAATTTTGCAATGTCTTCATTGATCCTCTCTGCTCTCTCTCTCGTGTAATCACACCCTTCCTGTAGCGTGGTGAAAATGACCACAGACGCTAACCGTGGCGTAACTAATATATCATTTCAGTGTGACCTTCCTGTTGTTTTCTATGTCTCGGCCAACAAGACCCCCTCCTGTACCTGCTGAAATGGAAAATGACAAATGGCCCTGCCAATATTTGAATGGAGATGAAAAATGAGCTCATGTTGTATTTTGATACTCTTTCATGGAAGTATTTCTACAGAAACTTCATTTCTGAAAGAAAATGATTATTAGGAAATGACACAACATGCAGAATAGTGATCAGGTTTGGGGAGGGAAGGAGAGTGGGAGAGGACAATCTGCTGTGAAGATAATGAAAACTCCAACTCTACATTATCTCTTGCCATGCTTCATTCACTAATGAACTAGTGAGGATTCAGGGCCCATGACAGGGAACCCAGGATATCAAAAGTTATCAAGGATTTGCTAAAGAAACAGGAGGTGGCTTTCAGGAATATAGAATGTGGAGGGGGTTTTGTAAAAAAAAAACTAAGGTCACAAAACAGCGCTGGTGGTTAAGATAAGGAAAATAACAAAGCTTTTTATAAGTAGATTAAGTCAAGTTACTGTATAACTCTATATATGTATACCGCCAAAGGAGGCAACATTTCTCCAGACCAGGGAGTAATGCACAGTAGCACACATAACAGACCTATAATACACAGTAACTTAGGAAAATAAGAATTAAATCTACAAAATGAATTATGCATAGATAAACAAAGTAAAGCGCATAAATTATATATTGCAGGGTACAATACAAATTATCTGGTGACACTTTGAATGTAATATGGCAGTGAGTTCAGAAGCCTAATGGCCTGAATGAAGAAGCTGTTTTTCCATCCTGACCATTCTTGGTCTTTATGTAGCAGAGTCTCTTGCCTGGTGGTAGAACGTTAAAGAGAATGCTAGATGCACGGATGGAATCCTTGATAATACTAAGGGCCCTGCGTACACAGCGCTCCTGATAAATGTCCCCGATGGACGACAGGGAGACCCCTATGTTCCTCTCAGCCGTTCTCATAGTCCTTTGTAGGACAAGTGGCAAGCGGGTAACACGGGAAAGAACCACAATCAGGTTTATTATCTCTGACATATAGTATGTAGTGAAATCGTTGCTTTACAGCAGCAGTACGGTGCAATATATATTAATAAAATACAATAAGAAGTATAAAATGTACAAATAGTTGAAAAGAGAGCAAAATAGCGAAGTAGAGTTCATGGACCGTAAAGAAATCCGATGGTGGATGGAGAAGAAGCTGGTCCTAAAACATTGAGTGTGTGTCGTCAGGCTCCTGTACTTCTTCTTTCATGGTAGTAATGAGGAAAGGGCATGTCCTGGATAGTGATGGGAGGGAGGGAGGGAGAGAGAGAGAGAGAGAGAGAGAGAGAACTCCTGACCCAACATTACAACACGTTTTTATATGTTAAAGGACAAAGGTAACAGGGCAATTTCTATAGTCACACCGTCCTCAAAATGCTTCTCCTGAGTTACATGTAATTTTTCATGTGCCAGGATCTTCCCACTAAAACTCCAAAAATGAGTGTTGATTACTGTGGTCTCTGAGTCATATTCATGCAACAGGGTGTTGATTGCATTCATACATATGCAAACATCTCAAGTCAATTGGATGTTTCTTGTTCTGAGCTTCATTTAAAATTTAATCTACAATTCATATTCAGATCTGAAGGTTGTTGTATTGCATCTCCAAAATATGCCCTAAAACTGGTGCTATAGCATTACACTAACCACTACACTAATGTGTTGCCCTTTTGTAAGGACTTCAATAAGGTCTTTGAAAAGATCATGCATGGAAAACTGGTCTAAATGGTAAAAGTCCTTGAGATCTAGGGCAACGTGGCAAATTGGATCTGAAAGTGGGATAGAGACAGGAGGCAGAGCGTGATGACAATGAGAGGGTTATTATTGTGACTTGTAAAGACTATCAGGATCAGAGTTTAGAGTTTATCATAGACATTAATGTTTTGGATGTGAATGTAGAATGCCTGGTCATGCAATGCTTTACAGTATTAACTGTAGGGAGTTTGTATGTTCTCCCAGTGACTGTGTGGGGTTTCTCCGGGTGCTCCAGCTTCCTCCCACATTTCAAAAGAATTAGGGTTAGTTATTTGTGGGCAACGTTCTCTCTAATTATTTTTTACAGCTGTTTGGGCCAACCATTATCTTGAGCAAGAAATTTTTACACAGCCTGAAAACTATTCAGCACTTTTAAATGTTTTTTTTTGTAATATGCACATCAAACACAAACTACAACTCACAACACAAGTAAAAGATGTCAGGAAGCCAAACAACTGACAGTGGAAAAATAAAATGTTTTGACTAGATGGCATTGGCGTTCAGTGGGCTGGTGGTTTATTAACAATGAGCTACTGACTTCCATTCTGTTTATTGTTACAATTTGTAACAGTGTTGTAACTTGAAACTCTGACAATGTAAATACATTGAATCTCTAAACTGTTTCAAAGTAAAGGTTGCGGTGGGTTTATTATTTAGAAAATTTGTGGATATTATTCATTAACATAATTAATTGCAGGGTATTTCACAGTTATATTAACATCGATTTCAAAATTATATTATCCTAACCAAAATTATATTAATATTATATAAAAGAAAATTCCATCTGTGCAGCAACAAAGGTAATGTGTGCAGAAGCACTTCAGATACTGTGCAGCTTTGAGAGAACAGTGCTTGTAGGCATGCTATGCTGGTACCGGAAGCATGGATAATGCTTGTGAGCTGTCCCAGTACATCCCCAATGGAAGCGACGCATTTCAATGCTTGCTTCAATGTTTTGAGGTACCTATGACAAATAAAGTTAATCTTTAAAGTTAATTTGTTAATCTTTAAGTTAATTGGAGGGAGGAGAAGATGGCGGCACGACGCAGCGCACGCGGCTGTTCCGAATTGATATCGATATGTGTTAACTAGGGGGCCGTGCACAATCCGGATTTGATGGAGACAGCCGTGAGAAGCGCAGAGGAACATCTAGAGTAACTTCTGAAATGCCTGCTTCACTGCCGCTGCTACTGTGCGTTCGAGAATCTCTGGAGACGAAGGCCCCAAATCCTTGGCTTTGCGTATCGCCTGTTGCCGGGGCCTGGGTCGAAGCGCTCAGCAGAGATGGTGCTCGGTGCTCGGTGTCAAAGAGGTGGGTTGGAGGCTTGGAGTTTTCGGATGGACTCAGAGTCGGACTGTGGTCGGATGCTTCCAGTATGCTGCACTGGCAAGTTGGCGGCGCTGGAGGTTTACCGTCTGCGTGAGATGATGAGACTTTTGAGAGACTTTGAGACTTTTACTGTGCTATGGTCTGTTCTTTATCAAATTACGGTATTGCTTTGCACTGTTGTAACTATATGTTATAATTATGTGGTTTTTATTAGTTTTTAAGTCGGTTTGACATGTGTTTTTGTGATATCATTCTGGAAAAACATCGTATCATTTCTTAATGCATGCATTACTAAATGACAATAAAAGGGGACTGCGTGTCCTCATAATCATAATCATAATAAAGTTAATCTTTAAAGTTAATATGATTAATATATCTGCAGATGACATGGTTCTGACAGTGAGAAGGGTAGCTTTAGGATAAAGGATAATATGAATAGATTGAAAAGATGAGCTGAACAATGGCAGATGGAATTTAATCCTGGTAAGTGTAAAATGGTGCACTTTGGAGGATGACGTACACAGGGGATGTTAGGGGTTGGGAGTACTGAGGAAGAGAAGAACACTGGTGTGCCAGTCTGAGGATTTCTGAAGGTAGCAGCACAAGTAGACAAAATGATAAGGAAAGCTTAGGGGATACATTATCAGCCAGAGCACAGAATGTAAGAGCAGGGATGTTATGGTACAACTGTATAACACTTTTGTTCGGCAACAACTGGAGTTCTTCGTACATTTCTACTTGACGTACATGGACCATAAAAATAAACCATTACAGCATAGTACAGGCCCTTTGGTAATGTTGTGCTGGCCTTTTAATCTCCTCTAAGATCAATCTAACCCTTCTCTCCTACATAACTCTCCATTTTTATATCATTTATGTGCCTATCTAAGGTTTTCTTAAATGTCCCTAATATATCTATCTCCACCACCAGCCCTGGCAGAGCCTTCCTTGCATTCATCACACTCTGTGTAAAGCACTTACCTCTGACATCCTCCCCCCATACTTTTTTATAATTAGACCCCCTTGCATTAGCCATTTCCACTCTGGGAAAAGTCTGGCTATTCACTCACCTTGCCTCTTATCATCTAGTACACCCCTATCAAGTCACCTGTCAGCGCCCTTTACTCCAAAGAGAAAAGCCTGAGCTCGCTCAACCTTTCAGTATTAAGGATGTGATTGCACTGGAGGGGATTCAGAGGAGATTCCCCAGAATGCTGCACGACGGAAGAACCAACAATCTGGGCTCAATGTAAGGTTTCAATCCAAAATATCAGTAATTCTTTTCCTCCCACAGATGCTGCTCAACCCGCTGAGTTCCTCCAGGGAATTGTTTGTTGATGTCTGGTATGGATTGTTTCAGCAATGAGGAGAGAATACAAGGGCTGGATTTGTCTTCTTCGGAGCGGAGATGGCTGAGGGGGAATCTGATTGAGGTTTACAGTGTAATGTTACAACATTACCAGGGGCAGATGTAGGATAGGTAGTGAGAACCTTTTCCCCCAAAACAATAGATTTTGAGGACGATTTGAGGAAGAATTGTCTCATTCAGAGGGTAGATGAAATCTGGAAACACTATCTGACGGTAAGGTAGATGCAGGCACTCTCACAACATCTTGTGTATGGAACCGGAGGAGATAGTGGAGGTACTTTGCTTCAGTATTCACTATGGAAAAGGACCTTGGCGATTATAGGGATGACTTACAGCGGACTGAAAAGCTTGAGTGTATAGACGTTAAGAAAGAGGATGTAATGGAGATTTTGGAAAGCATCAAGTTGAATATTTCACAGGACAGGACAAGATATACCCCAGGCTACTGTGGGAGGCGAGGAAGGAGATTGCTGAGCCTCTGGCAATGATGTTTGCATCATCAATGGGGACAGGAGAGGTTCCGGAGGATTGGAGGGCTGCAGATGTTGTTTCCTTATTCAAGAAAGGAAGTAAAGATAGCCCAGGAAATTAGTCATAGTCATAGTCATAGTCATACTTTATTGATCCCAGGGGGAAATTGGTTTTCATTACAGTTGCACCATAAATAATAAATTATAGACCAGTGAGTCTTACTTCAGTAATTGGTAAGCTGATGGAGAAGATCCTGAGAGACAGAATTTATGAACATTTGAAGAGGTGTAATCCGATTAGGAATAGTCAGCATGACTTTGTCAAAGGCAGGTCGTGCCTTACGAGCCTGATTGAATTTTTTGAGGATGTGTCTAAACACATTGATGGAGGTAGAGCAGTAGATGTAGTGTATATGGATTTCAGCAAGGCATTTGATAAGGTACCCCATGCAAGGCTTATTGAGAAAGTAAGAAGGCATGGGATCCATGGGGACTTTGCTTTGTGGATCCAAAACTGGCTTGCCCACAGAAGGCAAAAAGCAGTTATAGACAGGTCATATTCTGCATGGAGGTCAGTGACCAGCAGTGTGCCTTAGGAATCTGTTCTGGGACCCCTTCTCTTCATGATTTTTATAAACAACCTGGATGAGGAAGTGGAGGGATGGGTTAACAAATTTGCTGATGACACAAAGATTGGGGGTGTTGTGGATAGTGTGGAGGGCTGTCAGATGTTACAGCAGGACATCGATAGGATGCTAAACTGGGTTGAGAAGTGGCAGATGGAGTTCAACCCAGATAAGTGTGAGGTGGTTCATTTTGGTGGGTCAAATATGATGGCAGAATGTAGTAAGGATGCAGAGGAAACAAGGATATTTCTTGGATTGGGGAGGATGCCTTATGAGAATAGGTTGTGTGAACTTGGAGTGATGGAGGACGAGAGGTGACCTGATAGAGGTGTATAAGATGATGAGAGGCATTGATCGTGTGGATAGTGAGAGGCTTTTTCCCAGGGCTGAAATGGCTAACACGAGAGGGCACGGTTTTAAGATGCTTGGAGGTAGGTACAGGGGAGCTGTCAGGGCTAAGTTTTTTACGCAGAGAGTGGTGAGTGTGTGGAATGGGCTGCCGGTGACGGTGGTGGAGGCAGATACAATAGGGTCTTTTAAGAGACTCCTGGATAGGTACATGGAGCTTAGAAAAATAGAGGGCTATAGGTAACGCTGTGTAATTTCTAATGCAAGTACACGTTCGACACAGCATTGTGGGCCGAAGGGCCTGTATTGTGCTGTAGGTTTTCTTTGTTCCTCTCTTCGATGTATTGGATCAAAGTCATAAAAAGCAAAGGGCTGAATGTTGGAAATATGATTAACTTGGAACACAGAAGAGTACAGCACAGGAACAGGCCATTCAGCTCACAGTGTGCTAAACCAGCTGAAAAGCAAATCAAAAAACCGAAGCACAAATCCTTCCTACCTACACAATGTCCATTTCCCTCCATCTTCCGTACATCCATGTGCCTATCCAATAATCTGTTAAAAGCCTCTAATGTATTTGCTTCTACCAGCAACCAGGCAGCGTGTTCCAGGCATCCATCATTCTCTGAGTAAGAAACTTACCCCTCACAACCCCCTTGAACCTACCCTCTCTCTCCTTCAATGCATGCCCTCTGGTTTTAGACATATCAACCCTGGGAAACAGATACTTCCAGTCTACTCTATCTCTGCCTCTCATAACCTTATAAACCTCTATCAGATCTCCTCAACCTCTACCACTCCAGGGAGAAAACAACCCACGTTTATCCAGCCTCTCATGATAGCACATGCCCTCTAAACCAGGCAGCATCATGGTGAACCTCTTCTGTACCCTGTCCAAAGCTTCAGCATCCTTCCTATAGTGGGGCAACCAGAATTGTATGCAGTCCTTCAGATGTGGCCTAACCAGAGTTTTATAGAATTACAACATAACCTCTTGGCTTTTGAACTCAATGCCTCAGCTATAAAAACAAGCATTGCATAAACCTTCTTAACCACCTTATTGACTTGTGTAGCCACTTTCAAGGAGCTATGAACTTGGATCTCTCTTTAAGGATGTTGCCCTTAACACTGTACATTTGCCCTACCAAGGTGCAACACCTCACAGGGCCATCACCTTCTCTAAAGTGAAATCAAGTTACATAGGTGTCAACGAAGTTTTGCTCCTTGATGAGCTCAATGCCTTTTATACTCGCTTTGACCATCTAGTCATGGAGGCTCCTTCACAGTCTCTGAAGCCAATGTGAGAACATCTTTCAGGAGGGTGAACCTGCAGAAGGCAACTGGCTCAGACAGGGCACCTGGCTGAACACTAAAGACCAGAGCTGATCAACTGGCTAGAGTGCTCGCTGACATCTTTAACTTCTCACTTCAGCAGTCAGAAGTACCACCTTCTTCAAGCAGCTTTCAATTATACCAGCACCTAAGAAAAATATAGAACCTTACTTCAATGACTATCATCCAGTAGCACTTACTTCTACTGTGATGAAGTGCTTTGAGAGGTTGGTGATGAAATATATCAACTCCTGTCTGAGAAGTGACTTCGATCTACTCCAGTTTGCCTACCGTCACAACATGTCAACTATAAGTGCCATTTAATTGGCTCTTCACTCAACCCTGGAACACCTGGATAGTGAAGATGCATAAATATCAAGATACTCTTCATTGACTATAGCTCGGTATTCAATACTATAATTCACTCAAGGCTAATCAATAAGCTCAAGACCTAGATCCTAATACCTCCTTGTGCAACTGGATCCTTGATTTCCTCACTTGCAGATATCAGTCAGTTCGAATTGGCTACAATTCCACAATCTCCATCAGCATAGATGCACTGCAAGGCTGTGTGCTTTGCCCCCTACTCTACTCGATTGTTACTTATGACTGTAAGACTACGCACAGCGCCAATGCCATATTTAAGTTTGCTGATGACACCACTGTCATTGGCCAAATTAAATGTGGTATTGAATCAGAGAAGGGAGATTGAAAATCCACCTGAGGGATACCACAATAACAACCTCCCGCACAATGTCAGCAAGACCAAGGAGCTGATTATTGACTTCAGGAGAAGGAAATCAAAGGTGCAGGAGTGTCAGGGATCAGAGGTGGAGATGGTCAGCAACTTTAAATTCCTCAGTGTTAACATTTCAGAGGATCTGTCCTGGGTCTAGCATGTAAGTGCCATTACAAATAAAGCATGTCAGCGCCTCTACTTTCTTCAAAGTTTGCATAGACTCAGCATGTCATCTAAAACTTTGACAAACTTCCGTGGATGTGCAGTAGAGAGTACTGTATATTAACTTGTTGCATCACAGCCTGGTATGGAAACACAATTGCCCTTGAATGGAAAAGCCTGCAAAAAGTAGTGGATATAGACTCATCCCTCACAGGTAAAGCCCTCTCCACCATTGCGCACATCTACATGTAGCACTGTCACAGAAAAGCAGCATCCATCATGAAGGATCCCATCATCCAGGCCATGCTCTCTTCTTTACGGTGGATGAGTTCCCGTTTCTGGAACTCATCGGCTGTCTGTTTTCCAACAGTCTCCAGGCATGACTAGGAAGATGGCACCTCTGGGGTGCGGCCCTGTGGATGACTGTCTTCAGGCCAGTGTTTCCACCTAAGACATCAGGGGAGATGGAACATCAGGCTTTCACTGCAGAAGATGTATGGAAAAGCAACACGGCAGACTGTAATATAGTTACAGCAACTGTCAGTCTCCCCATTCGCTGTGAAAATGAGTGATACCTCCCTGTGCCTTGTTAATGAAAGAGAGAGCCTGTGGCATGTCGAACTGTTGGGTAAACAATAATTTTTTTTACTGCAGATCATAGTCTTTCTTTAGGTGCTTTGCTGTTGCTTGGTGGGTGGTGGGTGCTGATGCTTTTTGCTGAAGTGGGCGGGGGGAGGTTGTGTTGATGCTTTGCTGCGTGTTGCGTGGGGGAGGGGGAGAGGGGTCTTTGGGGTTCAAGCATTTTTCTGTTGCTCATTTTTTTGGGGTTCTTCTGTTTTTTCATAGGTAAGTGTTTCAGGTTGTATACTCTATATATTCTCTGATAATATGAACCATTTGAACTGTTTTCAAGGATTCTTCGCCCCATGTTCTTACTATTTATGTTACAATGCATGCTGGCAATATCAGAACCCAAATGTGGGTTTGGAAACCGTGATGAAAGCTTATTTATAGTAACTCCAAAGAATATTGTTTCGCTTGGCTAAGTAATGTTCTCAAAACTAGGGCCAGCAATGAGCACAAATTGGGCATCCCTCTGAAATAATACAAGTTACACAGATTCCCCAAACCTATAAAAATAAACTTAACAAACTGAAACAGAAGTCACCAGGACACCGCATTACAAAGAGTGAGTCACTCAACAAAAGTGTGAGGAAATCTGAACAATTAACAACTGCCATTCAACAACAATAAACCAATTCAGGTGCTCTAAAAACCTCAGAGCCCATCACTTTCTGGTGCCCTACACAGGCTGAAGAACAATGACAATTTGTTACTTGTTTATTAGTTTATTTATATATTTATTATTATATATAGTTGGAGTTGTTAAAATATGTTAGGACAGATAAGTCCCCGGGGCCTGACAGAATATTCCCCAGGCTGCTCCACGAGACGAGAGAAGAGATTGCTGAGCCTCTGGCTAGGATCTTTATGTCCTTGTTGTCCACGGGAATGGTACCGGAGGATTGGAGGGAGGTGAATGTTGTTCCCTTGTTCAAAAAAGGTAGTAGGGATAGTCCGGGTAATTATAGACCAGTGAGCCTTACGTCTGTGGTGGGAAAGCTGTTGGAAAAGATTCTTAGAGATAGGATCTATAGGCATTTAGAGAATCATGGTCTGATCAGGGACAGTCAGCATGGCTTTGTGAAGGGCAGATCGTGTCTAACAAGCCTGATAGAGTTCTTTGAGGAGGTAACCAGGCATTTAGATGAGGGTAGTGCAGTGGATGTGATCTATATGGATTTTAGTAAGGCATTTGACAAGGTTCCACACGGTAGGCTTATTCAGAAAGTTAGAAGGCATGGGATCCAGGGAAGTTTGGCCAGGTGGATTCAGAATTGGCTTGCCTGCAGAAGGCAGGGGGTTGTGGTGGAGCGAGTACATTCAGATTGGAGGATTGTGACTAGTGGTGTCCCACAAGGATCTGTTCTGGGACCTCTACTTTTCATAATTTTTATTAACGACCTGGATGTCGGGGTAGAAGGGTGGGTTGGTAAGTTTGCAGACGACACAAAGGTTGGTGGTGTTGTAGATAGTGTAGAGGATTCTCAAAGATTGCAGAGAGACATTGATAGAATGCAGAAGTGGGCTGAGAAGTGGCAGATGGAGTTCAACCCGGAGAAGTATGAGGTGGTACACTTTGGAAGGACAAACTCCAGGGCAGAGTATAAAGTAAATGGCAGGATACTTGGTAGTGTGGAGGAGCAGAGGGATCTCGGGGTACATGTCCACAGATCCCTGAAAGTTGCCTCACAGGTGGATAGGGCAGTTAAGAAAGCTTATGGGGTGTTAGCTTTCATAAGTCGAGGGATAGAGTTTAAGAGACGCGATGTAATGATGCAGCTCTATAAAACTCTGGTTAGGCCACACTTGGAGTACTGTGTCCAGTTGTGGTCGCTTCACTATAGGAAGGATATGGAAGCAATGGAAAGGGTACAGAGGAGATTTACCAGGATGCTGCCCGGTTTAGAAAGTATGTATTATGATCAGAGATTAAGGGAGCTAGGGCTTTACTCTTTGGAGAGAAGGAGGATGAGAGGAGACACGATAGAGGTGTACAAGATAATAAGAGGAATAGATAGAGTGGATAGCCAGCGCCTCTTCCCCAGGGCACCACTGCTCAATTCAAGAGGACATGGCTTTAAGGTAAGGGGTGGGAAGTTCAAGGGGGATATTCAAGGAAGGTTTTTTACTCAGAGAGTGGTTGGTGCGTGGAATACACTGCCTGAGTCAGTGGTGGAGGCAGATACATTAGTGAAGTTTAAGAGACTACTATACAGGTATATGGAGGAATTTAAGGTGGGGGCTTATTTGGGAGGCAGGGTTTGAGGGTCGGCACAACATTGTGGGCCGAAGGACCTGTACTGTGCTGTAGTATTCTATGTTCTATGTTCTAAACTAATATTGTCCCTTACACAGTTAAGCAGCTAAAGGCCAATACTCGTGCTGAGTTTGTGACTGATCCTTATTGGTATGGTGCCTGGAATGCTCATAAGTATCTCATCAAGACCAAAACAAAATTAATTCTATTCCTTCAAAATTCCATGGAAATTACTGTGTTGTTTCAAAATTAAAATGAGTCTCAGCCTGAAACGTCAGCACTTTATTCCTCTCCATACATGCTGGCTGACCTGCTGAATTCCTCCAGCATTTAGTGTGTGTTAAAACGAAGAATGGATTATGTTAGAAAGAAATGAGCCTCTCTGATAAATTAACCCAGTGGACAGTGTAATTCTGTTTGCTGTTTGATTCCATTTAATAAGTGCATGTGGATTGACTGTAGTGGACAAAGAAAGATTTCCTTCAGCACAGGCTGACAAAGTGGTAGTAAAAGAAAACACTGTGTTACCTTCTTCTTCCACTGTTTTAATCCTCTTTTCAAGGAGAACATCAACAGGCATTCAAAACTTTAACAGATTAGGGCAATAATATTGAAAATTATATGGGAGGCAGGGTTTAAGGGTCAGTACAACATTGTGGGCCGAAGAGCCTGTACTGTGCTGTACTATTCTATGTCTATGTCTATTATTATTATTATTATTATTCCTTTTTTTCTCTTTATATTTGCACAGTTTGATGCCTGTTGAACTTTGGTTGTTTGTCCATCTTGTTGTGTGTGCCTTTCATTGATTCTATTGCGTTTCTTTGTATTAATTGTGAATGCCTGCAAGAAAATGAATCTGAGGGTTGTATATGTTGACAGATATATACTTCGGTAATAAGTTTACTTTGAAATTTGAACTTTAAAAATTAGATATAGTGAGCTCATGCCCAGTTATGAAGCAATGGCTTCATAAAACTCCAGGACAGAAGCTTGCCCTGGTACATATAAGGTAAAAGTGGAACTGCACACAGCTCATCTAGAACAAAGACTGCAAAAGGCTTACCTCACTCTATGTATACACAGCAGATGCAGAGTAAGGATTTTGGGAAAAAAGTAGCTAAGAAAGTTAATAAAAAAATAATGAAAACTTTGGATTGAGGAGCATTTATTGCAGGAAGAGTGACTCACCTGTTGACATTATCTTGTAATAAAGAGAAAGTTTGATCTGAAGGTGAACCCTGGACTCTTTGTGTGAATCCTTTCAGTCTACCTTAACCTCCAGTAGGCAAAAGTTGAAAAGGACACAATGTCCGTAATTTTTGGAGAAACTTGATTTGAGATATTTCCATTTGGCAGACGTTTCAATCTGATCATAGACCATATACCGCAGGTGGTCAAATAATGACCACTCTAATGAATGCAGTTATTAGATGACAACATTGGCCAGTCTAACCACGTATGAATTATTCTACCAAATACTGCACCTCATAACAGGACGTTATCATAAACTTACTTACTGTCTATTACACCACTGGCATTTAGGGCAGTAATGAAGATTCTCCATTTCTGACAGTGTTCAGGGCTTCCATCATCCTGTCAGTAGCTTCCTGTCAGTTTTCACTACTGTCAGTCATGTAAATCCCGGGTGGAGATTCAGGAATACCATTGCATTCAGATGTAGGATTCTTCATTGCTGTTTCTGTAACAATTTTGTTTTTACCAGTCAGGGTTGTTAGCCCTGAGCTGAACTCCCGAACCTGGAGGATGGTGGACCTCTCTTAATCTGGCCTCGACCCTTTGACCTGTTTGGCATGAGTGACCCTAACAAAGACCCAAAGCATAAAGCCCTGACTTCAGCAAGCATAGCCCTCCGGCTCAATGAGGCATACGAGCCTCCAAACCCTACAACCAGGTTGTGGTCCTCCTGTTCATCAAATCCTTAAGGTCGATCCAAGTCCAGAAATCCAGGCATAATGGCAAGAGCCCTGAGTCTGCAAATCTCTGTACATCCACTGGAGAAGTCAAAGGCCCAATGTCTGCGAATCCATAAGTCCACTGGAGGCTGGAGGCTGAAGACGACAGTCCTAGGGTTGGAGAACTATGTACACGCTTAGTTTGGTGGTTGGGAGGAGGGAGGGACAGGGCCTGTTTTGCTATTTGTGCTTTGTTGCTTGGTATGTTCTATATAGTTTTGTTCCATGTTGTTCTACTGAACGTTGTGAGCATGCTATGTTTGTGCCGGAATGTGTGGCAACATTTGCGGGCTGACATCCTTGGTTGTTAACACAAACAACGCATTTCACTGTGTACTTCGATATACAAGTGAAAAACAAATCTGAATCTGAACATTGTCTCGGCTGCCCTATGAGGTGGCAACAACCGAACAAGAGCAACGGATATTTCAAATGCAAGCTGCTAGAGATGATTTTCCAGTCACAGTCGCAGAGACAGCCAAGACTCCATGTTTCGATGTTCCGCAGTATAAGGATACTGTATAGGAATGGAGTGAAACCGAGTTGAGTGCTTGAGCTTGCCCTTTCAAATGCAGGCCTTGTACAAAACAAGGCCACTGTGCAAGAAGGCTGCTGGAAATGTAGGAAGGTCAGAGCTGTTGAAGAGGGATCATAAGGTAGAAGTTCTGATGTTTCATCCTACAGGATGCCAATACTCCATGTACAGGCAGTACCAGAGGGCTTACGTGTCTTCTGAGATTGTTTAGAATATCAAGGTCTGATAAAGTGTTTGGTTGGGGGTGTAGAGATGGGTCTCTACCAAAAATGTATCTACATCCTGCTATCCTGCTCCTTCCCTCCACTAGCTTGCCGGTCACCCTTAGGCAAGGTGTAGCACCTACTCAGGCCTCCTCTACCCCGGATCAGGATTACCTGTAGCTATGGGAGCAGGTGGCCATATGAGCAGCTGGTGGATATCACGTCCTGGTTATGCGACCACTGGCACCAGGCAGACAATCTCTGAAGAGTATTGATTATGGCTGGGGTCACTTGTCTTGTAAGGACACTGCCCGGAAGAAGGCAATGGTAAACCACTTCTGTAGAAAAATTTTTGTAGCACAATCATGGTCGTGGAAAGACCATGATCACCCACGTCATACAACATAGCACATAACGAACAAACAGTGAATTGTTGAGCAGTGCATCAGGTTTATAAGGAAACATTTGCCTCTTGTTCATGCTCCAAGGTGGATGACTCATCACGTCAATGGAAAAAGGTCAGCTTCATTGCAAATTGACCATCATTCGGGAGGAGGAGAAGATGGCGACGCGACGCAGCGCGCGCGGCCTCTCCGGTGATGAATATCTGTAATCTGTCAAGTAGGAGGCTGTGCACAATTCTGATTTGATGGAAGCAGATGTGAGGACATGGAGGAACATCTGGTGAAACTTCTAAAATGCCTGCTTCACTGCCGCTACTACTGTGTGATCCGAAATCTCCAGAGGGGAAGGCCCCGAATCCTCGGCTTTGCCTGTTGCTTGGCGGCCGGGGCCGGGGTTGAAGCACTCGGCAGAGATGGTGCTCGGTGTCGGAGGGCTGGTCAGAGGCTTGAAATTTTCGGACGGATTCAGAGTCGGACTGTGGTCGGGTGCTTCCAGGATGCTGCATCGGCAAGTTTGCGGCACTGGAAGCTCATGGCAGGGAGAGTTTCTTCCTTCTACCATCTGCGTGAGATGTTGGGGCTATCGGGACTTTGAGACTTTTTTTTACCGTGCCCATGGTCTGCTATTATCAAATTACAGTATTGCTTTGCACTGTTGTAACTATATGTTATAATTATGTGGTTTTTGTCCTCATAATCTCATAATATAATCTAATTCTGTGGTTAGAAGCTATAAACACAAGAAATTCTGCCAATGCTGGAAATGCAGAGCAACACACACACACACAATGTTGGAAGAACTCAGTGAGTCACACAATATCTATGGAGAGAATTTAACAGTTGTCACTTTGCATCAAAGCTTTTCATCAGATTAGATGTAAATCATCTGCTCCTATTTGAATCATCTCCTTCTAATAATGTATCAGTATTGTATGTATTAGTTTATTCTTGTCACATGTACCAACATACAGTGAAAAGCTTGTCTTGCATACTGTCTATACCGATAAGATCATTACACAGTGCATTGAGCTAAAGGTTTAGAGATTAGCTTTATTTGTCACATGTATATCAAAACATCAGAGACCAACACAGTGTGAGGATGTGCTGGTGGCTGCCTGCAAATTTTGCCATGCTTCCGGCACCAATTGTAGCATGCCCTCAATTTACTCATCTCAACCTATACATCTTTGGAATGTGGGAAGAAGCTGGAGCACCCGGAGGAAATTCATGCCGTCACAGGGATATCGGACCAACTCCTTACAGACAGTGGTGGGAATTGAACCTTGATCTTACAGCTAGTGCTGTAAAGTATTATGCTATTGTACTGATAGAATAATGTAAAGCAATGGCAATGCAGAATAAAATGTAAAAGCTCCCAAAATAGTGGCATGCTAACGTGGTGGTTAGTGCAACACTTCTTACAGCTCGGGGCATCGGAGTTCAGAGTTCAATTCCAGTGCCCTCCGTAAGGAGTTTGTGTGTCCTTCCCATGAACGCATGGGCGTCTCCAGGTGCTCTGGTTTCCTCCCCCCACAGTCTAAAGACTTACAGGTCAATAGGTTAACTGGTTACTGAAAATTGTCCCGTGATTAGTCTAGAGTTAAATAGATGGGTTGCTGCTCATGGGTCGGAGGCTGTATCTCTAAGTAAATAAATAAAAGTAAAAAATAAAAAGTGCAGTGCAGGTAAACAATAAAGTTTGAGAATATAAAGAAGTACAGTACTATGTAAAAGTCTTAGGCACGTGTAAAAATTTCTGTAGAGTGAAGATGCTATCAAAAATAATGAAATTTTCTAAATATCAAAAAATAGCGCAGTAACCAGTAAAAAACTAAATCAAATCAATATTTGGTGTGACCATCCTTTGCCTTTAAAACTGCATCAGTTCTCTTAGGTACACTGCCATACATTTTCATGAGAAATTGTTATAAGTTGTTTCAAGCATCTTGGCAAATTTGCCACAGTTCTTCTGCAGACCTTGGCTGTCTTGCTTGATTCTGTCTCTCCAGGTAATTCCAGATAGTCTTGATGGTGTAGAGATGTACCATCCTCAAACATAATAAACTTAAGGTGCCTAAGATTTTTGCGCGGTACTGTAGATTGCAAGGCCAAGAGTTCAACTTATCCTAGAAGACGACTATTCAGGAGTCTGGTAACAGTGGGATGGAAGCTATCTGAGCTTGATGCTACATGCTTTCAGACTTTTGCATCTTCTGCTCAGTGGGAGAGTGGAGAAGAGAGAATGTCCAGGATGGATGGGGTCTTTGATTATGCTGACTCATTTACTGAGACAGCAAGAAGTGTAGATCCCTGAAGGTCTGGGTCAGTTTTGCAATGCACAGCATGCAGAAACTTCGCGCTCTTACTAATCAAGAATGTATCAACCTCCGTTTTAAGTATACCCAATGACTTCACCTCCACAGTTACCCAAGGTAATGAATTTCACAGATTCACCATTCTCTGGCTAAAGAAATACCCCCTAACTCTGTTCTATACATATCTTTATTGACCTCCATTAGCACAGGTGCACCACAAGGCTGTGTGCTTAGCTTCCTGCTCTGCTTGCTTTACACTTATGACCGTGTGGCTGAGCATAGCTCCAATGCCATATTCAGGATTACCAATGACACCACCATCACAGGCTGAATCAAACATGGCGATGAATCAGCATATAGGAGTGAGACTGAAAATCTGTCTGAGTGGTGCCATAAAAACAACCTCTTATTCAATGTCAACAAGACCAAGGAGCTGATGATTGATTTCAGGAGAAGGAAACCAGAGGTCCTCATCGGAGGATTGGAGGTGGAGAGGGTCAGCAACACCAATTCCTCGGTGTTAGCATTTTGGAGGTTCTGTCCTGGGCCTAGCATGTAAGTGCAAATACGAAGAAAGCACAACTGCACCCCTACTTCCTTGGGACTTTGCAGAGACTCATCATGACCTCTGAAACTTTGACAAACTTCAATAGACATGCGGTGGAGAGTATGTTGACTGGCTGTATCACAGCCTGGTATGAAAACACAAATGCCCTTGAATGGAAAATCCTACAAAAGGTAGTGGATAAGGCCCAGTCCATCATGAGCAAAACCCTCCCCACAGTGAGTACATTTACATGAAATACTTTTGCAGAAAAGCAGCATCTATTGTCAGGGACGCTCACCACCCAGGACATGCTCTCTTCTTGTTGCTGCCATCAGGAAGAAGGTACAGGAACCTCTGGACCTGCATCATCAGGTTCAGCCATTGGGCTCTTGAACCAAAGGCAATAACTTCACTCAACTTGAGTGCCCATCATTGAAATATTCCTACTACCAATGGACTCATCATCTCATGTTCTCGACGTTTAATGCTTATTCATTATTATCAGTCCTTTCTTTGTGCATTTGAACAGTTTGTTGTTTTCTGCAGTCTGGTTGAACGCCCAAACTGGGCAGACCCTCATTGATTCTGTTACTGTTATTATCTTGCAGATTTATTCGTATGCATGCAAGAAAATGAATCTCAGGGCTGAATATGGTGCCATAAATGTTCTTTGACAATTAATTTACTTTGAACTTTGAACTTTGGATCTTTTTGTATACTCAAGCTGTGTCCTCTGGCCCTGGACTCTTCCACTATTGGAAACATTCTGTCCACGTCCGCTCTACTAGGCCTTCCAGTATTCCGTAGATTTCAAAGAGATCCCCTATTATTCATCCAAACTCCAGTGAGTACAGGCCCATGCCATCAAAAACACCTAATACATTAATCCTTTCATTCCTTGAATCATTCTGGTGTACCACCTCTGGAACCCTTCCAGTTCCAGCACATACTTTCTTAGTATGGCACCAAAAACTGCTCACAATGTGGTCTGACTAATGCCTTATAAAGCCTCAGCATTACATCATTGCTTGTACATTCTACTCCTCTCCAAAAGAATGCTAACATTGCTTTTGCCTTCCTTATCATCGGCACAGCTTGCAACTTAACCTTTAGGGAATCCTGCACGAGGACTCCCTTTGCACCTCAGATTTCTGAATTTGCTCCCGGTTTAAAAAGTAGTCTACCCTTTATTCCTTCTACCAAAAACACATGACCAAACACTTCCATCTGCTATTTCTTTGCCCATTCTCCTAATCTGTCTAAGTCCTTTTTCAGGCTCCTTGCTTCAACATTACGTGCCCCTCCACCTATCCTTGTATTAACCACAAACTTGGCTACAAAGCCATCAACTCCATCAACTCCATCATTCATATCATGAATATACAATATAATGCGAAAAGTAGTAGACACAACACTGAGCCCTATGAAACATCACTATTTACTGACAGCCCTCTGCCTGTCAGCCAATTTTCTGTCTTTGCTATTACCTTTCCTGTAAAACCATGGGCTCGTATCTTGTTTGGCAGCTTCACATGCAGGACCTTGGACCTCACCTTGGGCTTCAAGCGGGGTGGTTTTTGAGTGGTCAGGAGGTGAGGAGATCAGTGGTTGGTACTTATGGGGACATGGAGCCAAATACAAGTACCTGAGACCAGAAAAGGGAATTGAATGGCTTTGCATTCGGGTAGAGGGAGAGATCAGAACATCTGGTGAGGGATGTGGGGGTGGATCAAAAATTAGCTGTACAATAAAGAAGGTGGTGAGCAGCAGATTGTCGAGGCGGGGTGGGTGGTGGGGCACTGCTGTCAGTGCAGTGAGGGGTTAAATGGCTGCATGTATTTATGCCAAGCATTTGTTATTTCCTTGCAGGTTGCCCAGGCCGTTGTGGGGAGATTAGGTCAATAAAGCAACACACGAAATGCTGGAGGAACTCTGCAAGCCAGGCAGCATCTATGAAAAGAGTAAACAGTCAAAGTTTCGGGCTGAGACCCTACCCTATATTAGGACTGGAAAGTAAGAGGAAAAGTCAGAATAAGGATGGGGGGGGGGGTGGGGGGAGAAGTAGAAGGTGGCAGATGATAGGTGAAACCGGGGGATCGGGAGGGGGGTGAAGTAAAGAGCTGGGAAGTTGATTGGTGAAAGAGATAAAGGGCTGGAGAAAGGGGAATCTGATAGGAGAGGACAGAAGATCATGGAAGAGGGAGGAGCACTAGAGGGAGGTGATGGACAAGTAGGGCAATGAGATGAGAGTGGGAAACAGGAATGGGGACTGGTGAAGGAGAGAAGGGGTGGGGGCAATTACCAGAAGTTCGAGAAATCAACTCATCTGGTCAATGATGCTTTGGATGTGTCCACCTCAGGCACCTCAGAGCAATTTATAAACACAAGAGATTCTGCAGATGCTGGAAATCTTGATCAACGCACACAAAATGCTGGAGGAACTCAGCAGATCAGGCAGCACCTACAAAGGAGAATTTATCAGTCAACGTTTCTGGCCAAGACCCTTCATCAGGACCAAAAGGAAAGGGTCAGAAACCAAAATAAGAAGGTGGGTGGTGATGGAGTACACGCTGGTAGGTGAGGGAGGAGGTGGGTTGGTGGGGCAGTGGGATGAAGCGAGAAGCTGTGAGGAGATAGGTGAAAGAGATAAAGGGTTGAAGAATAAAGAATCTGAAGAAAATCAGATTTGGGTTTATTATCACTGGCATGTGTCACATTAAATTTGTTAACTTAGCAGCAAAAGTTCAATGCAATACATGATAATATAGAAAAAATTGTAACTCAATTACAGTAAATATATGCATATTGAATAGATTAAAAATAATGCAAAACAGAAATAATATATTTTTTAAAAGTGAGTAAGTGTTCATGGGTTCAATGTCCATTTAGGAATAATATAGCAGAGGGGAAGAAGCTGTTCCTCAATTACTGAGTGTGTACATTCAGGCTTCTGTATCTCCTTCCTGATGGTAGAAATGAGAACAAGGCATAACTTGAGTGATGGAGGTCCTTAATAATGGATGTTGCCTTCCTGAGGCACCGCTTCTTGGAGATGTCTTGGGTACTATGGAGGCTAGTACCCAAAATGGAGCTGACTAATTTTATGACTTTCTGTAGCTTCTTTCAGCCCTGTGCAGTAGTTACCTCCCCACCAACCCAGACAGTGATGCGGCCTGTCAGAATGCTCTCCATAGTACATCTGTAGAAGTTTTTGAGTGTTTTAGTTGACAAACCAAATCTCTTCAAACTCCTAATGAAATATAGCCACTGTCTTGCCTTCTTTATAGCTGCATTGATATGTTGGGACCAGGTTAGATCCTCAGAGATGTTGACACCCAGGAACTAGGAATCGCTCACTCTCTCCATTTCTGATCCCTCTATGAGGATTGGTCCATGTTCCCTCAACTTACAGTGGATTGTAGAAGAAAGGGAAAAAGGAAGGGTACCAGATGGAGATGGCCCATAACAATGTAGCTCAATTTCCCCTGAAATTGTCCAAGATATGTAATATCATCATGTGTTGCCTTCAGAAGGAGGCTGTGTTAGAATCACAAGGGTGACTCATGGTGAGAAGAGCCTGGTGGAATTTCTCAGTTGATGTGACTTGACCCTGGTATCAACTAAACTGCATTTTAAAGTGAGTGAAATCAATTTTCAGTCACACATGAAAAGAGAACTGGAAAACTTAATTTGAAGCAATTCTAGGCAAATAAAGTTATTTCGTGGTTTATCATGTGATATTCTTATTCCTTCTGCCTGAAATGATTCAGAATTATTTCTGAATCACCTGTTGTTTTGAAGCTTTAATTATTTTCTACAGAGTCAATCTGACATTAGGAAACTGTTTGCCCATCTAACAAGGACATTAAATCCATACCCCAACCCCCAACATGCCAATTGGCAACAAGAAAAAAATGGGTGAAAACAGAGAAAACTGAAGGGGACCAATATGAACTTCAGGTACTTTGAATGACAGCCCACAGTCCAATCCATAAATCTCAGAATTTCGATAACATCCTTCAACAGCATCGAGGAGAGTGACTACTCAAACACAACGGCCTTCTGAGGAAAGAGACTGCTTGAGCACAGCGGCCTTTCACGGAGAGCGACTGCTCGAGCACAATGTCTTCGAAAATAAGAATAATCGTGTCATCACTCTAGTCAAGTACGATGCCCCCCCTAAGGAGTTGTCATCTGAGATGTTAGGGTAGATTCCCTTCATGGAGGTTGTGGTCAGGGTCCAGTGGCATGGAGTACAAGTCGACTGGGGACCCTTTACTGCTGCAGCCTCCCTCCACCTTCACTGCTGTTGAGATGTGCCATCATCTTCCGCCAGGTCCACCGTTGAGGTTTTAGTTGGATTGTTCTTTAGAACCTCACCCTTGACCTTACTGCATGGGTGGCTCTACCACTAGCAAAGCGCCTGATGGCTAGACTCCAGATGGCGTTGCTCTTGGAATCTCTATTGAGACAAGGGGATGATCCTTGGAGAGGGCAGAAATAGGAAAACTTGTTTAAATGAATTAAAACTGCACGAGTTAAACTCCTATCTTATGCTCATGCTTATGCTTTTAAGCTGAGTCGATGAATAAATGGGTAATAGAGATGAGTGTAAAAAATGCTTAGTTGAGATCACTGAAAAAAGCTACGAGAGAACGTGTCCCAACACTTCGACTTAATGAAGCTTGAATATAATCTGTGTAATGGGGAAAAATGATTTATATCACTTTCTGATGTGGCTGGCTCTTTATGTTAATAGTTCATGGAAAATCACTAATCAATCCCACAGTTTGAATAGCAAATCCAGTTCCCATTTCCATTGTGCCAAGATAAGGCCACCCTCAGGCTGGAGGAGCAACACTTTATATTCCATTTGGGTGCCTTCAAACCTGATGACATGAATATCGATTTCTCCTTCCGATGAACAAATTCCACAACCCGCCCCCCCCCCCCCGCATTCCCTACTCTGATCTTTCACCTCTTCTCACTTGCCTGTTACTTCCCCCTGGCTCCCCTCCTCCTTCCCTTTCTCCTGTTGTCCATTGTCCTTGCTTATCAGAATCTTTCTTCTCCAGCCCTTCACCTTTCCCACCCACCTGACTTCATCCATCACCTTAGCCAGCCTCTTTCCCCTCCCCCAGCTTTTTTTATTCTGGCATCTTTTCCCTTCCTTCTCAGTCCTGAAGACAGGTCGTCCCAAAGCAGCGACTGTCTATTCTTTTCCATAGATGCTGCCTGACCTGCTGAGTTCCTCCAGCTTTTTGTGTGTGTTGCTTTGAAAAGCCAAACTTGTTTATATTACTCAAACACCCACATATTACCCAGGACACCCGCATGGTTTGTAGCCTCCCGGGTGCCAGGGTCCGGGATGTCTCTGACTGGGTGCACGACATCCTGGTACGAGAGGGAAAGCAACCAGAAGTCGTGATACATGTTGGGACCAATGACATAGGCAGGAAATGGGATGAGGTCCTGAAGTGTGACTTTCGAGAACTAGGCAGAAGGCTGAAGAACAGGACCTCAAGGGTGGCGTTCTCAGGATTGCTGCCAGTGCTACGTGACAGTGACGGTAAGAATTGGAGGAGATGGCAGTTGAATGTGTGGCTGAGCAGTTGGTGCAGGGAGCAGGGTTTTTGATTTTTGGATCATTGGGGTCTCTTCTGGGGAAGGTGGGACCTGTACAGATTGGGTGGGTTGCACCTGAACTCGAGGGGGAGCAATATCCTTGCAGGTAGGTTTGCTAGCATGGTTCGGGAGGGTTTAAACTAATTTGCAAGGGGGATGGGACCCAGAGCGATAGAGCAGTGAAAGAAGTGCATGGAGTAATGCCAGATCTAACATATAGAGAGGCTTTAAGGAAAGAGAAGCAGAATAAACGGTGTAAAGACAGTAAGGTAGAAGGGCTGAAGTGTGTGTACCTCAATTCAAGAAGCATCAGGAACAAAGGTAATGAACTGAGAGCTTGGATACATACATGGAATTATGATGTAGTGGCCATTACAGAGACTTGGCTGGCACCAGGGCAGGAATGGATTCTCAATATTCCTCGATTTCAGTGCTTTAAAAGGGATAGAGAGGGCAGAAAGAGGGGAGGAGGGGTGGCATTACTGGTCAGGGATAATATTACAGCTACAGAAAGGGTGGGTAATGTAGCAGGATCCTCTTTTGAGTCATTATGGGTGGAAGTCAGGAACAGGAAGGGAGCAGTTACTCTACTGGTGGTATTCTATAGGCTCCCTTCTATAGGAAGGGAGCAGTTACTCTACTGGGGGTATTCTATAGGCCCCCTTCTATAGGAACAGAGATACTGTTCCTCTGTGTCTCTGCAGCAGAGATACAGAGGAACAGATTGGGAGGCAGATTTTGGAAAGGTGCGAAAATAACAGGGTTGTTATCATGGGTGACTTTAATTTCCTTAATATTGATTGGCACCTGATTAGTTCCAAGGGTTTAGGTGGGGCAGAGTTTGTTAAGTGTGTCCAGGACGGATTCCTGTCACAGAATGTGGACAGGCCAACTAGGGGAAAATGCCATACTATATCTAGTACTAGGTAATGAACCGGGTCAGGTCACAGATCTCTCAGTGGGTGAGCATCTGGGGGACAGTGACCACCACTCCCTGGCCTTTAGCATTATCATGGAAAAGGCTAGAATCAGAGAGGATAGGAAATTTTTTAATTGGGGAAGGGCAAATTATGAGGCTATAAGGCTAGAACTTGTGGGTGTGAATTGGGATGATGTTTTTGCAGGGAAATGTACTATGGACATGTGGTCGATGTTTAGAGATCTCTTGCAGGATGTTAGGGATAAATTTGTGCCGGTGAGGAAGATAAAGAATGGTAGGGTGAAGGAACCATGGGTGACAAGTGAGGTGGAAAATCTAGTCAGGTGGAAGAAGGCAGCATACATGAGGTTTAGGAAGCAAGGATCAGATGGGTCTATTGAGGAATATAGGGAAGCAAGAAAGGAGCTTAAGAAGGGGCTGAGAAGAGCAACAAGGGGGCATGAGAAGGCCTTGACGAGTAGGGTAAAGGAAAACCCCAAGGCATTCTTCAATTACGTGAAGAAAAAAAAGATGACAGGGGTGAAGATAGGACCGATTAGAGATAAAGGTGGGAAGATGTGCCTGGAGGCTGTGGAAGTGAGCGAGGTCCTCAATGAATACTTCTCTTCAGTATTCACCAATGAGGGGGAACTTGATGATGGTGAGGACAATATGAGTGAGGTTGATGTTCTGGAGCATGTTGATATTAAGGGAGAGAAGGTGTTGGAATTGTTAAAATACATTAGGACGGATAAGTCCCCAGGGCCTGACGGAATATTCCCCAGGCTGCTCCATGAGGCGAGGGAAGAGATTGCTGAGCTTCTGGCTAGGATCTTTATGTCCTCATTGTCCACGGGAATGGTACCAGAGTATTGGAGGGAGGTGAATGTTGTCCCCTTGTTCAAAAATGGTAGTAGGGATAGTCCGGGTAATTATAGACCAGTGAGCCTCACGTCTGTGGTGGGAAAACTGTTGGAAAAGATTCTTAGAGATAGGATCTCTGGGCATTTAGAGAATCATGGTCTGATCAGGGACAGTCAGCATAGCTTTGTGAAGGGCAAATCGTGTCTAACAAGCCTGATAGAGTTCTTTGAGGAGGTGACCAGGCATATAGATGAGGGTAGTGCAGTGGATGTGATCTATATGGATTTTAGTAAGGCATTTGACAAGGTTCCACATGGTAGGCTTATTCAGAAAGTCAGAAGGCATGGGATCCAGGGAAGTTTGGCCAGGTGGATTCAGAATTGGCTTGCCTGCAGAAGGCAGAGGGTGGTGGTGGAGGGAGTACATTCAGATTGGAGGATTGTGACTAGTGGTGTCCCACAAGGATCTGTTCTGGGACTCTGCTTTTCGTGATTTTTATTAACAACCTGGATGTGGGGGTAGAAGGGTGGGTTGGCAAGTTTGCAGTCGACACAAAGGTTGGTGGTGTTGTAGATAGTGTAGAGGATTGTCAAAGATTGCAGAACGACATTGATAGGATGCAGAAGTGGGCTGAGAAGTGGCAGATGGAGTTCAACCCAGAGAAGTGTGAGGTGGTACACTTTGGAAGGACAAACTCCAAGGCAGAGTACAAAGTAAATGGCAGGATACTTGGTAGTGTGGAGGAGCAGAGGGATCTGGGGGTACATGTCCACAGATCCCTGAAAGTTGCCTCACAGGTGGATAGGGTAGTTAAGAAAGCTTATGGGGTGTTAGCTTTCATAAGTCAAGGGATAGAGTTTAAGAGTTGCGATTTAATGATGCAGCTGTATAAAACTCTGGTTAGGCCACACTTGGAGTACTGTGTCCAGTTGTGGTCACTTCACTATAGGAAGGATATGGAAGCAATGGAAAGGGTATAGAGGAGATTTACCAGGGTGCTGCCTGGTTTAGAAAGTATGTATTATGATCAGAGATTAAGGGAGCTAGGGCTTTACTCCTTGGAGAGAAGGAGGATGAGAGGAGACATGATAGAGGTGTACAAGATAATAAGAGGAATAGATAGAGTGGATAGCCAGCGCCTCTTCCCCAGGGCACCACTGCTTAATACAAGAGGACATGGCTTTAAGGTAAGGGGTGGGAAGTTCAAGGGGGATATTCAAGGAAGGTTTTTTACTCAGAGAGTGGTTGGTTCGTGGAATGCACTGCCTGAGTCAGTGGTGGAGGCAGATACATTAGTGAAGTTTAAGAGACTACTAGACAGGTATATGGAGGAATTTAAGGTGGGGGCTTATTTGGGAGGCAGGGTTTGAGGGTCGGCACAACATTGTGGGCCGAAGGACCTGTACTGTGCTGTAGTATTCTATGTTCTATGTTCTAAACTAATATTGTCCCTTACACAGTTAAGCAGCTAAAGGCCAATACTCGTGCTGAGTTTGTGACTGATCCTTATTGGTATGGTGCCTGGAATGCTCATAAGTATCTCATCAAGGCCAAAACAAAATTAATCCTATTCCTTCAAAATTCCATGGAAATTACTGTGTTGTTTCAAAATTAAAATGAGTCTCAGCCTGAAACGTCAGCACTTTATTCCTCTCCATACATGCTGGCTGACCTGCTGAATTCCTCCAGCATTTAGTGTGTGTTAAAGCGAAGAATGGATTATGTTAGAAAGAAATGAGCCTCTCTGATAAATTAACCCAGTGGACAGTGTAATTCTGTTTGCTGTTTGATTCCATTTAATAAGTCCATGTGGATTGACTGTAGTGGACAAAGGAAGATTTCCTTCAGCACAGGCTGACAAAATGGTAGTAAAAGAAAACACTGTGTTACCTTCTTCTTCCACTGTTTTAATCCTCTTTTCAAGGAGAACATCAACAGGTATTCAACACTTTAACAGATTAGGGCAATAATATTGAAAATTAGCAAAATATTGGATAATCATAAACTCATTTATACCAATCACATTAAGAAAGTAGTGTGATAGTATAGCCCCAAGTTCCTAGGAGTGAATATCACCAGTAGCCCAGTCTGGTCCAAACATATAGACGCCATGGCCAAGCTTACCAACACCGTTACTTCCTCAGGAGGCTAAGGAAGTTTGGCATGCCCCCTTTGACCCTCACTAATTGTTATCAATCCACCACAGGAAGCATCCTATCCAGCTGCGTCATGGGTTGGTATGGCAATTACTCTGCCTGGGACTGCAAGAAACTGAAGAGAATCATGGACACAGATCAGGACAGAACAGAAACCAGCCTACCCTCTATAGACTCTCTCTACACTTTTCATTGCCTTGACAAAGTAGCCAGCATAATCAAAGACCAAATCCACCATGGACATTCTTTCCTCTTCCCCCCTCCCATTGCACGGAAGATTTAAAGGCCTGAAAGCACGTACTACCGGGTTTAAGGACAACTTCTATCCTGCTGTTATAAAACTATCAAATAGTCTCCTGCTACAGTACAGTAGACTCTTGATCTCACCATCTACCTCGTTACATCCTTACACCTTACTGTCTGCCTGCACTGCATTTTCTCTGTAACTGTAACACATTTTTTTTGTATTTTGTTATTGGTTTTCCTTGTACCTCAATGTACTGTTGTAATGAAGTAATCTGTATGGATGGAACTCAAACATCGGTACATGTGACAATAATTAACCAATTATCACCAGTTTGAGCCAAAGATCCACATTTGATGGTATCTAGGTGCTTGTTACTTTTATACCTTGCACAAGATGACAAAAAACAGGTCTTTCTCTTAAAGATCCTTGTCTAATCCCATCAGTAAATCCATTTGTTTCTTTGCAACACACACAAAATGCTGGTGGAACGCAGCAGGCCAGGCAGCATCCATAAGAAGAAGCACAGTCGACGTTTCAGGCCGAGACCCTTCATCAGGAGGGTTTTTCTCTCTTTTGTGATTATTTAGCTTTCTCTTAGAATCAGGTTCAGAACCAGGTTTATTATCACCGGCATATGACGTGAAATTTGTTAACTTAGTAGCAGCCGTTCAATGCAATACATAATATAGATAATAATAATAAGTAAATCTATAATAAATCTATAATAAAAGATAATAATAATAAGTAAATCTATTCATTATACTTTATACAGTATACATATAATGAATAGATTTAAAATCGTGCAAAAAACAGAAATACTATATATTTTTTAAAAAGTGAGGTAGTGTCCAAGGGTTCAATGTCCATTTAGGAATTGGATGGCCGAGGGGAAGAAGCTGTTCCTGAATCACTGAGTTTGCGCCTTCAGGCGTCTGTACCTCCTACCTGATGGTAACAGTGAGAAAAGGGCATGCCCAGGGTGCTGGAGGTCCTTAATAATGGACGCTGTCTTTTTGAGACACTGCTCCCTGAAGATGTCCTGAGTACTTTGTAGGCTAGTATCCAAGATGGAGAAGACTAAATTTACAACCCTCTGCAGTTTCTTTCGGTCCTGTGCAGTAGCACCCTCTCCCACCATACCAGCCAGTGATGCAGCCTGTCAGAATGCTCTCCACGGTACATATATAGAAGTTTTTAAGTGTATTTGTTAACATGTCAAATCTCTTCAAACTCCTGATAAAGTATAGCCGCTGTCTTGTCTTCTTTATAACTACTTCAATATATTGGGACCAGGTTAAATCCTCAGAAATCTTGACACCCAGGAACTTGAAACTGTTCACTCTCTCTACTTCTGATCCCTCTGTGAGGTTTGGTATGTGTTCCTTTGTCTTACCCTTCCACAATTAGCTCTTCCGTCTTACTGACATTGAATGCCAGGTTGTTGCTGCTGCACCACTCCACTAGTTGGCATATCTCACTCCTGTATGCCCTCTCGTCACCACCTGGGATTCTACCAACAATGGTTGTATTGTCAGCAAATTTATAGATGGTACTTGAGCTATGCCTAGCCACACGGTCATGTGTATGTAGAGAGTAGAGCAGTGACTAAGCACACACCTCTGAGGTTCGCCAGTGTTGATCGTCAGCGAGGAGAGTTATCACCAATCCGCGCAGATTGTGGTCTCTCAGTTAGGAAGTTGAGGATCCAATTGCAGAACGAGGTACAGAGGCCCAGGTTCTGTAATTTCTCATTCAGGATTGTGGGAATATGGTATTAAATGCTGAGCTATAGTCAATGAACAGCGTCCTGACATAGATGTTTGTGTTGTCCAGGTGGTCTAAAGACGCGTGGAGAGCCATTGAGATTGCATCTATTGTGGCGATAGGCAAATTGCAACGGCTCCAGGTCCTTGCCTTACATTACTTACTTATTTACTGCCCATTATGCTGCTGGTGTTTAGGGCAACAGTCAGGGTCCTCATCTCTGCCTGTATATGAAGGATTCTTCATTGCTGTTTCCGTAACCATATTCCTTTTAACCAATAGCTCTGAGCTGAACCACCGGACTGGTAGACCATCTGGCCTTTACCCTTTGATCCGTTTGGTATGGGTAACTCTACCAAGAATCAAAGCACCCGTACCAAGAAATTATAGGCCAGAGAGTCTGACATCAGCTGTGGGAAAGTTATTGGAAGGTGTTCTAAGGGACGGGATATATGTAAGTATTTGGATAGATATGGACTGATTAAGGATAGTCAGCATGGCTTTGTGCATGGTAGGTCATGCCTAACCAATTTTGTAAAGTTTTTCAAAAGAGTGGACGAAGGCAAGGCAGTGGATGTTGTCTACATGGACATTTTACAAGGTCCCGCATGAGAGGCTGGTCAAGAAGGTTCAGTCGCTCGGCATTCAGGATAAGATGGTAAATTGGATTAGACATTGGCTTTGTGGGAGAAGCCAGGCAGTGGTAGTAGAAGGTTGTCTCTGACTGGAGGTCTGTGACTAGTGGTGTGCCACAGGGATTGGTGCTGGGTCTTTTGTTGTTTGTCATTTCAATGATCTGGATGATAGATGTGGTTAATTGGATCAGGAAATTTGCAGATGACACCAAGATTGGGGGTGCAATGAACAATGAGGAAGGCTATCAATGCTTACAGAGGGATCTGCATCAGCTGGGAAAAATAGGCTGAAAATGGCACATGGAATTTAATGCACACAAGTGAGAGGTAGGACCAACCAAGGTAGGTTTTACACAGTAAACAGTAGGGCACTGAGGAGTGTGGTAGAGCAAAGGGATCTGAGAATATGGGTACATAATTCATTGAAAGTGGCGTGGCAGGTAGATAGAATCATAAAGAAAAGCTTTTGGCACATTGGCCTTCATAAATCAATGTATTGAGTACAGAAAATGGGATGTTATGTTGAAGTTGTATAAGGTGTTGGTGAGGCCTAATTTGGAGTATTATATGCAGTTTTGGTCACCTACCTACAGGAAGGATGTAAATAAGGTTGAAAGAGTGCAGAGAAAATTTACAAGGATGTTGCTGGGTCTGGAGGACCTGAGTTGTAAGGAAAGATTGAAGAGGTTAGGATTGTATTATTTAGAACAAAAAGAAGATTGAAAGGAGATTTGATAGTAGTATACAAAAGGTATTTTCCACTGAAGTTAGGTGGGATTACAACCAGAGGTCATGGGTTCAGGGTAAAAGGTGAGAAGTTTTAGGGGATCATGATGGGAAACCTCTTCACTCAAAGGGCCGTGAGAGTGTGGAATGAGCTGCCAGGACAAGTGGTCCATGTGAGCTCAATTTCAACGTTTAAGAGAAATACATGGATAGTAGGTAAATGGAGGGGTATGATCTTGGTGCAGGTCATTGGGAGTAGGCTGTTTAAATGGTTTTGACATGGACTAGATGGGCCAAAGAGCCGGTTTCTGTGCTATACTACTCTATGACTCTATGACCTGACTCCAGCCAACATAGCTCTCCAGGTCATTGAGGCAGTCAACCCTCCAAACCCTATGGCAAATTTGTGGTCCGCTTCAAGGTTTCTCTTCCATGCACCCATTAAATTCATGAGTTCAATTTCTTGATACAGTCTGCCTAATCAGTGTTGGATTCTTTGTTGGATTTATCATATATTTACAGGTGTAATTTCAGAGAAGGTATAATGGGTGCTGGAAGGTGTATGGTCTATCCCTCCTCTTACTTCCAATGAAACAAGGGCTTAGAAGTTCCTTTTGCAGAACTCCAAGCAAAGTTACGTGGTTCTATTGAATAGCCACCGTAATGTCAAAGTTAGCGTGATGCTAATACAGCTTGGGGTATTCCGGAGTTCAGAGTTCAATTCCCACCACTGCCTGTAAGAAGTTTGTATGTTCTCCCCGTCACAGCGTGGATTTCTTCCAGGTGCTCCAGTTTCCTCCCACAGTCCAAAGATGTACCAGTTAATACATTAATTGGTCATTGTAAATTGTCCTGTGATTATGCCAGTGTTAAAATAGGTGGTTTGCTGGGCGGTGCGGTTCGTTGGGTTGGAAAAGCTGGTTCTGCGATGTGTCTCTAAATCAATAAATAAATCGGAAATTGGCTTTTCTCAGGCCAATACAACATCGCAAACTTTACTGGTGCCTTGGTTGACATATTGGCTTTATTTACCTCAGCACAGATGGGGGAAGTGATTATCACACACATACAGTCAGGGTGCCCCACAAACACACACGCAAATAACTATATAACCCAAGCTAACAATAACTGAATTTGAATATCTCCCCATAATCCCACAAATGCATTTAAAACAAGAACAATGAGTAGCTCTAGCCACCAGGAATGCTGGGGAGAGCTGTCAACCTCGTCCCTGGGCCGCCACAGTATGTGGTGCAAAATGAGAGCAAAAATAGTAAGGTTCAGAAATCTAACGGTGGAGGGAAAAAAGCTACTCTTAAAATGTTGAGTGTGTGTCTTCAGGTTCCTGTGTCTTCAGGTTCCTGTATCTCCTCTCTGATGATAGTAATGAGAAGAGGGCCTTCTAGAAATCAAAATGTACCACATCAACAAGTTCCTCCATCAAGCTTGTTATAAGCACAAAAGATTCTGCAAATGCTGGAACTCTTGAGCAACACATACAAATTGCTGGGGGAATCTCAGCAAGCCAGGCAACATTTATGGAGGTGTAGGCCCTCTTTCGTTCCAGTCCTGATGAAGGGTCTTGGGCCAAATCATCACCTGTTTATTCCCCTCCACAGGTGCTGCCTAATTTGCTGAGTTCCTCCAGCATTTTGTGTGTGTGTGTGTGTGTGTGTGTTGCCTGTGCTTGTCATATTTTCGAAGAACTCTAGCAAAATTGTTAAACATAACTTACCTTTCATGAGGCCACGTTGATTTGGTTTAATAATATTAAGCGTCTCTAAGTGTCTAGTTATCTTTTCTTTGTTAGAGACTCCAACATCTTCTCAACAGCATGTGTTAAGCTAACTGGCCAATAATTAGAGCATAATTTGTTAAGTTTAGTTTAATCCTTCTGATTCTCAACACAAGAGACCCTCAGGGCTGTGTACTGAGCCCCCTCCGTTACTCCCTGCCTACCCATGGCTATGTTGCCACCCACAGCTCTAATCTGCTAATTAATTTTGCCGACGACACTGCATTGATTGGCCTAATAACGAGGTGGCCTATAGGGAAGAAGTCATTCTCTGACAGAGTGGTGCCAGAAAACAACCTCTCCCTCAATGTTGCAAAAACAAAGGAGCTGGTTGTGGATTACAATTGGAATGGAGACAGGCTGACCCCTATTGACATCAATGGATCTGGGGCTGAGAGGGTTAAGAGCTTCAAGTTCTTCGGAATCCACATCACTGAGGACCTCATGTGGTCTGTGCACGCCGGCTGTGTGGTGAAAAAGGCACAACAGCGCCTCTTTCACCTTAGGCGGTTGAAGAAGTTTGGTATGGGCCCCCAAATTCTAAGAACTTTCTACAGAGGTACAATTGAGAGCATCCTGACTGGCTGCATCACTGCCTGGTATGGGAACTGTACCTCCCTTAATCGCAGGACTCTACAGAGAGTGGTGCGGACAGCCCAGTGCATCTGTAGTTGTGAACTTCCCATTATTTAGGACATTTATAAAGACAGGTGTGAAAAACAGCCTGGAGGATCACTGGGGACCTGAGTAACCCCAATCACTATCTATTCCAGCTGCTACCATCCGGGAAACAGTACTGCAGCTTAAAAGCCAGGACCAACAGGCTCCAGGACAGCCTCTTCCACCACACCATCAGACTGATTAACTAACACTGATTTGAGTGTATTTCTGTTACATTGACAGTTCTTATTTATTATAAATTACTATGATTGTATATTTAGAAGGAGATGCAAAGATTTTTGCTCCTCATATATGTGAAGGATGTAAGAAATAAAGTCAATTCAGTTCAAAACTTAGTGAGGAATTATCTGGGTTAAAAAAGTTTTCCCTCAGATTTGGGGCGGCATGGTAGTTTAGTGGTTAGCGCATTGTTTCACAGTACCAGAGACCCAGGTTCAATTCCCACTGCTGCCTGTTAGGAGTTTGTACGTTCTCCCCGTGACCACGTGGGTTTCCTCTGGGTGCTCCGGTTTCCTCCTACAGTCCAGAGACTTACTGATTGGTAGGTTAATTGGTCATAGTCATAGTCATACTTTATTGATCCCGGGGGAAATTGGTTTTTGTTACAGTTGCACCATAAATAATAAATAGTAATAGAACCATAAATAGTTAAATAGTAATATGTAAATTATCAAATAAATCCAGGACCAGCCTATCGGCACAGGGTGTCTGACCCTCCAAGGGAGGAGTTGTAAAGTTTGATGGCCACAGGCAGGAATGACTTCCTATGACGCTCTGTGTTGCATCTCGGTGGAATGAGTCTCTGGCTAAATGTACTCCTGTGCCCACCTAGTACATTATGTAGTGGATGGGAGACATTGACCAAGATGGCATGCAACTTAGACAGCATCCTCTTTTCAGACACCACCGTGAGAGAGTCCAGTTCCATCCCCACAACATCACTGGCCTTACGAATAAGTTTGTTGATTCTGTTGGTGTCTGCTATCCTTAGCCTGCTGCCCCAGCACACAACAGCAAACATAATAGCACTGGCTACAACAGACTCGTAGAACATCCTCAGCATTGTCTGGCAGATGTTAAAGGACCTCAGTCTCTTCAGGAAATAGAGACGGCTCTGACCCTTCTTGTAGACAGCCTCAGTGTTCTTTGACCAGTCCAGTTTATTGTCAATACGTATCCCCAGGTATTTGTAATCCTTCACCATGTCCACACTGACCCCCTGGATGAAAACAGGGGTCACCGGTGCCTTAGCTCTCCTCAGGTCTATCACCAGCTCCTTAGTCTTTTTCACATTAAGCTGCAGATAATTCTGCTCACACCATGTGACAAAGTTTCCTACCGTAGCCCTGTACTCGACCTCATCTCCCTTGCTGATGCATCCAACTATGGCAGAGTCATCGGAAAACTTCTGAAGATGACAAGACTCTGTGCAGTAGTTGAAGTCCGAGGTGTAAATGGTGAAGAGAAAGGGAGACAAGACAGTCCCCTGTGGAGCTCCTGTGCTGCTGATCACTCTGTCGGACACACAGTGTTGCAAGCACACGTACTGTGGTCTGCCAGTCAGGTAATCAAGAATCCATGATACCAGGAAAGCATCCACCTGCATCGCTGTCAGCTTCTCCCCCAGCAGAGCAGGGCGGATGGTGTTGAACGCACTGGAGAAGTCAAAAAACATGACCCTCACAGTGCTCGCTGGCTTGTCCAGGTGGGCGTAGACACGGTTCAGCAGGTAGACGATGGCATCCTCAACTCCTAGTCAGGGCTGGTAGGTGAACTGGAGTGGATCTAAGTGTGGCCTGACCATAAGCAGGAGCAGCCCCAGAACAAGTCTCTCCAGGGTCTTCATGATGTGGAAGGTCAATGCCACCGGTCTGTAGTCATTGAGGCCGCTGGGGCGCGGTGTCTTTGGCACAGGGACGAGGCAGGACGTTTTCCACAGTACAGGAACCCTCCAGTCATGGTCATTGTAAATTGTCCCATGATTAGGCAAGGATTTAATTGGAGGATTCCTGGGCGGCGCAAATCAAACAGCCGAAAGAGCTTATTCCACATTGTATGTCAATTAATAAATAAATAAATCACCTCTAAATGTGCTACCTCTTACCTTATACATAGCCCTCTTAATTTAGATGGCACAACCAAGAGAGTGGAGGGACACACATCAGTCCTCATCGAGGGTTCCGCAGTGGAAAGAGAGAGCAAGAGAGTTTCAAGCTCCTAGGAGTCAGTGTTGCACCAATAATAAAATAAAGTAACTAAAATAATTGGGCCCAGGACACACGTACTCTTAAGATTCAAATCTATTTTATTTACTTGTCACCACACTGTTCTAAAGCCAAAACAGAAAACTACTATTGTATACAGAATTAGCTTATCAGTCATGGATATTGACCAGTTGGTAAATCGTAGATGTGTGAATTCCTTATTTGAGGATCAATTGCCATTGATGATAGAGATGTTAAAAGTCAATAGAAACTACACTGTCAACTGATGACACTTATGATTATGATTATCAGGACACGCTGTCCTCTTTTATTGTCATTTAGTTATGCATGCATTAAGAAATAATGAAAATGTTTTTCCAGAATGATATCAGGAAAACACATGACAAAAGGACTGAAAAACTAATAAAAACCACATAATTATATCATGTAGTTACAACAGTGCAAAGCAATACTGTAATTTGATAAGAACAGACCATGGCACAGTAAAAGTCTCAGAGTCTCTCAAAAGTCCCATCATCTCACGCAGACGGTAAACCTCCAGCGCCGCCAACTTGCCGATGCAGCATCCCGGAAGCATCCAACCACAGTCCGACTCCGAGTCCAACCGAAAAACTCCGAGCCTCCGATCACCCATTCGACACTGAGCACCGAGCACCATCTCTGCCGAGCGTTTTGACCTCGGCCCTGGCAACAGGCGATACGCAAAGCCGAGGATTTGGAGCCTTCCCCTCTGGAGATTCTGGATCGCACAGTAGCAGTGGCAGCGAAGCAGGCATTTCAGAAGTTTCTCCAGATGTTCCTCTGCGCTTCACGGCTGGCCCATCAAATCCAGATTGTGCACGGCACCCCCAGTTACACATATCAATATTCATTTGGAACGGCCGCGCGCGCTGCATCGCACCGCCATCTTCTCCTCCCTCCTCCTTTGAGCAATTATCGTGTTAGTAATGTTTATGAGTTAGCAAAGGCGGGTCCTGTTTGAAAAACTTACTGGAGTTCTTTGAGGATATAATGAGCACAGTGGATAGAGGGGAACAGATGGACGTTACTTACTGGATTTCCAGAAGGCATTCAATAAGGTTCCGCATAAAAGACTTACCCATAAGATACGGATGCATAGAGTTGGAGGTGATGTATTAACATGGATAGAGGATTAGTTAACTAATGGAAAGCAGAGAGTTGGGATACATGTGTGTTACTCTGATTGGCAATCAGTGGTAAGCAGTGTGTCATGGGTCGATGTTGGACCCACAACTGTTCACGATATACATTAACGATCTGGAAGAGGGGACTAAATGTAGTGTATCAAGTTTGCTGATTATACTAAATTGAATGGAAAAGCAAAATTGTGCAGAAGGTACAGAGAGTCTGCAGAGAGATTTAGGTAGGTTAAGTGAGTGGGCAAGGGTCTGGCAGATGGAGGACAATGTTGGTAAATGCGAGGTCATCCACTTTGGAAGGAAAAATGCAAGAGCAGATTATCATTTAAATGGTAAAAAAATTGCAGCATGCTGCTGTGCACTGGGACTTGTGAGTGCTTGTGCATGAATCACAAAAGGTTGATTTGCAGGTGCAGCAGGCTATCAAGAAGGCAAATGGAATGTTGGCCTTCATTGTTAGAGGAATTGAAATTAAGAGTAGGGAGGTTATGCTGCAGTTGTACAGGGTACTGGTGAGGCTGCACCTGGAGTACTGCATGCAGGTCTGGTCTCCTTATTTGAGGAAGGATGTAGTGGCTTTGGAGGTGGTGCAGAGGAGGTCCACCAGGTTGATACCAGAGATGAGGGGGTTAGACTATGAGGAGAGATTGAGTCACCTGGGATTATACTCTCTGGAATTCAGAAGAATGACAGGAAATTGCATAGAAACATATAAAATTATGAAAGGGATAGATAAGATAGAGGCAGGAAAGTTGTTTCCACTGTTGAGACTAGAACGAGCGGACATAGCCTCAAGATTCGGGGGAGTAGATTTAGGATGGAGATGAGGAGGAACTGCTTTTCCCAGAAAGTGGTGAATCTGTGGAATTCTCTGCCCAATGAAGCAGAGGAAGCTACCTCAGTAAATATATTTAAGACAAGGTTGGATAGATTTTTGTCTAGTTGGGGAATTAAGGGTTATGGGGGAAAAGGCAGGTAGGTGGAGATGAGTCCATGGCTGGATCAGTCATGATCTTATTGAATGGTGGAGCAGGATCGACTGACCAGATGGCCGACTCCTGCTCTTATTTCTTATGCTCTTATGTTCTATGTATCCCTTAGTTGCTGGGTGTATTTCACATCCTTTCATTATTCCCATCTCATCTGTCTACAGCACCCCCTACTGTCTAAAGGGAAGCTGTATTCTTGTAGGCTGATTACACTCTACCACAGTCATTCTCACCTATGTTGTCTGCAGTAAGCGAGGTTGGGTCCAACAGTCTCACTTCAAAGGTCTCACTTGACTACAGCTACCCCAAGCTACACTTGCCTGGACGTTTTTAACCCTTGCCTTACTGCAACTTCCACATCAACATCTCTGAAGATCTATCCTGTGCCCAACATATTGATACAATTATTTCATTAGGCATTTGAACAGATTTGTTGTGACTACATTTGTACAATGAATTGAATTGACTTTGTTACTTATATCCTTCAATTACATGGATAGTAAAAATCTTTACATTACATCTTCATCTAAACGTGCAATGTGCAATTTATAGTAATTTATAATAAATAGTATGTACAACAGGACAGTCAATATAACATAGAAATACAAAGCCAGTTGGTCCTGGCTTTTATGCTGCGGTACCGTTTCCCGGCTGGTAGCAGCTGGAACAGTTTGTGGTTGGGGTGACTCGGGTCCCCACTGATCCTTCGGGCCCTTTTTGCACACCTGTCTTTGTAAGTGTCCTGAATAGTGGGAAGTTCACATCTACAGATGCGCTGGGCTGTCCGCACCACTCTCTGCAGAGTCCTGCGATTGAGGGAAGTAGTTCCTGTACCAGGCAGATGAGATGCTCTCAATTGTGCCCCTGAAGAAAGATGTACCACTGAAAACATTCTTAACAGGTTGCATCACCACCTGGTGTTGAGGGGCCATTGCACAAGATCGGAAAAAGTTGCAAGGGTGTTGTAGACTGCCAGTTCCACCAAGGGCACTAGCCTCCACAGCATCGAGAACACCTTCAAAAAGCGATGCCTCAAAAGGCAGCATCTATCATTAAGGACCCTCACACAGGACCTGCCCCCTTCTCATTACTACCATGTAATACTGGGAAATGGTACAGGACCTTGAAGACACAGACTCTATGTTTAGCTTCTTCTCCTCCACCATCAGATTTTTAAACGGGCCTTGAACCCATGAGCCTCAATATGAGGCTTTTCATTCCAGGACAAAGGAGATGTCCTTTTTTAAAGAAAGGGGCTTCCCTTCCTCCACCATCAACACTGCTCTCAAACGCATCTCCCCCATTTCATGCACATCTGCTCTCACCCCATCCTCCCGCCACCCCACTAGGAATAGGGTTCCCCTGGTCCTCACCTACCACCCCACCAGCCTCTGGGTCCAACATATTATTCTCCGTAACTTCTGCCACCTCCAACGGGATCCCACCACTAAGCACATCTTTCCCTACCCCCTCTCTCTGCTTTCCGCAGGGATCGCTCCCTACGTGGCTCCCTTGTCCATTCGTTCCCCCCCCACACCCGAATCTCCCTCCTGGCACTTATCCTTGTAAGCGGAACAAGTGCTGCACATGCCCTATCCACGGCCTCCTGCACCGTCAAGATGAAGCCACACTCAGGTTGGAGGAACGACACCTTATATTCCATCTGGGTAGCCTCCAACCTGATGGCATGAACATTGACTTCTCAAACTTCCGCTAATCCCCTTCGTACCCCATCCATTATTCATTTACCTTTTATTATTATATATTTTTTTCTCTCTCCTTTTTCTCCCTCTGTCCCTCTCACTACACTCCTTGCCCATCCTCTGGGCTTCCCCCCTCCCCCTTTCTTTCTCCCTAGGCCTCCCGTCCGTCCCATGATCCTCTCATATCCCTTTTGCCAATCAACTTTCCAGCTCTTAGCTCCATCCCTTCCCCCTCCTGTCTTCTCCTATCATTTCAGATCTCCCCCTCCCCCTCGCAAATCTCTTACTATCTCTTCTTTCAGTTAGTCCTGACGAAGGGTCTCGGCCTGAAACGTCGACTGCACCTCTTCCTAGAGATGCTGCCTGGCCTGCTGCGTTCACCAGCATTTTTTATGTGTGCTGCTTGAAATTCCAGCATCTGCAGATTTCCTCGTGTCCTCATGTACCTCCCTGGGATTCATTTTCTTGTGGGCATACTCAATAAATCTATAGAATAATAACCATAACAGAATTAATGTAAGACTGACTAACTGGGGTGTTCAACTAGAGTACAGAAGACAACAAACTGTGCAAATACAAAAAGAAGAAATAAAGCTCAGGGCCTGTACTTGCAATATGTTTGGAAGAATGCGAGGGGGTGTCATTGAAAAATATCCAATTTCAAAATGCCTAGCTAGAGTGGACATGGAGAGGATGTTTCCCATAGTTTGGAGAGTCTAGGACAAGAGGGCATAGCCCCAGAAAAGAAGGACATCTCTTTAGAACAGAGATGAGAAATTTCATTAGCCAGAGCATGGTGAATATGTGAAATTCATTACCACAGACAGTGGAGGTTGATAGATTATTGATTAGTAAGGGGGTCAAAGGTTATGGGGTGAAATCGGGAGAATGCGGTTGAGAGGGATAATAAATGAGTCATGTGCAAGGAAGTTGAGATGAACCTTTATAAAAATTTTCTTAGCCACACTGGAATATTGTGTCCAGTTCTGTGTGCACACTTTATCTATCGATCTATTCATCCATCCATCCATTCATCCAGTACTTTATTTATTTATGGAGATGCAGCGTGGTAATGCCCTTCCTGCCCTTAGCCCTGCTCCACCCAGCAACACACACAAACCACCCAACAAACCCCGATTTAACCCTAGCCTAATCACAGGACAATATACAATGACCAATTAACCAAGCAACTTGTACGTCTTTAGACTGTGGGGGAAAACTGGAAAACCCAAAGGAAACCCACGTGGTCACGGAAAGAACGTGGAAACAGCCGCAGGGATTGGACCTGGGTCACTTGGACTATAAAACATTGTGCTCACCACAACACTACAGTGGCACCCCAAGGAAAGACTTCAGAGAGATTGCAGAAGGGAAAATAGAAAAAGGATTCCAGATTTGAAGGAGCTGTTAATTTTACAACAAACTGGAGTGAGTCTCCTTGCAGCTGAAAAAGTTGTAAGGAGACATGATGAGATATTGAAAAGCATGAAGGGCGTAGATAGAGTAGATAGAAAGAGTTTGTTTCTATTAGTGGAAAAGTCAAGATTCAGGGGACACAGACAGAAGGTGAAGGGTTAAAGAGAAAATTAAATTATTTTCACAGCACATAGTTCAGCCCTGAGAAGCAGTGGAAGTAGTAGAGGCAGATTCAATTGTAGCATTGAAATGAGTTAAGTATCTGTAAGGTAATAAATCACAGAGCAGGGGAGAGGGCAAGGGGTTGGACTCACTGGATTGCTCATGCAGTAAAGCTGGAGCCAGTAAAGCCCAGAAGGGTTAAATTACTGCCTTCTGCCCTGTACCAATCTGTGTGTTTGCTGAGTTGCTTTACAAAATGTAAAGAAATGATGGGGATCAGACTTGCAGTCATATGCTCCATAATACTGCCACCTTGTGATTACACTTAACCATATACTTGTAATAGCATAGAAGATGTCAATTCACCAATTCAAAGTTCAAAGTAGATTTATGATCATCATTATCATTACGTGCTGTGTCATATAACATGGGTGATCATGGTCTTTGACCTTGATTGATCCCAGCAAGTTTTTCTACAGCAGTGGTTTGCTAATTGCCTTCCCCTGGGCAGTGTCTTTACAAGATGGGTGACCCCAACCTTATCAATACTGCTTGACCTCAGTGGTCACATAGCTTGGACTTGTGATATGCACCAGTTGCTCATACAACCATCCCCCACCTGTTCCTATAGCTTCATATGACTCTGATCGGGGGGCTAAGCAGGTGCTACACGTTACCCAAGGGTGGCCAGCAGGCTAGTGGAGGGAAGGAGTGCCTTACATCACCTTTGGTAGAGACGTATCTCCACCCTGCCGCCCAATTTATTATCAAAGTACATATATGTCATTATATACTACCTTGAGATTAATTTTCTTGCAGGCATTCACCGTAGAGCAGAGAAATAGAATAGAATAGATTAAAAACTGCACACAAAGACTGACAAACAAGCAATATGCAAAAGAAGATGAACTGTGCAAATATAAAATATTAGCTAATACTGAAAACATGTTGATGAGTCCTTGAAAGTGAGTCCATAGGTTGTGAATCTTCTCAGTGCTCAGCTGAGTGAAGTTATCCACACTAGTTTATGAGCCTGATGGTTAAAGGGTAATAGCTGTTCGTGAACCTGGTGGTTAAAGGCCAAATGCTCCTGAACCTTCTTTCCAATGGCAGCAGCAAGATGAGAATATGTCCTGAATAATGGTGGTCCTTGATGATGGATGCTGCTTTCTTGTGGCAGAACTCCTTGTAGGTGTGCTCAGTGGTGGGCAGGGCTTCGCTTATGATGACTGGGCTGTGTTCACCACTTTTTGTAGATTTTTCCACTCTTCGGTGTTGGTGTTTCCATACAAGACCAGGATACTCACCACTGTACATCTATAGAAGTCTGTCAAAGTTTTAGATGACTTGCCATATACGCACAAACTTCTAGGTTGTGGCTTCTTTCTGATAGCACTTATGTGCTGGCCCCAGGACAGGTCCAACGATATGAATTTAAAGGAATTTAAAGTTACTAGCCTTCTCCAACCCCGATCCCCTAATGAGAACTGACCCATGTACCTCCGGCTTCTTCCTCCTGTAGTCAATAATCAGCTCTTTGGTCTCGCTGATGATGTTGTTGTGGCACCGTTCAACTAGATTCTTCATCTCCCTCCTATATCCCTACTTTTGATTCAGCCAATATCAGGTCCAGGAGACACAAGGGACTGCAGATGGTGGAATCTGGAGCAGAAAATAAACTGCTGGAAGTCAATGGGTCAGGCAGCATCTGTGGAAGGAAAGGGACAGTTGATGTTTTAGATTGAGACCCTGTAGATAGACTGTATCAACAAATGGAATAAAGATGAACCAGGGAGGAAGAAGCCCGGTGGGTAGGTGTGTGGGCAGTGGGCAGAAGTAACCATATGAGTGGTGGTATCCAGTCTTGCTGATGGGTGATGGGGTGTGAAAAAGGGGAATAAAGGGAGAGAGATCCTGGTTGGACAGGTGAGAAAGGAACGTACAGGATGAAGATCACCTGGCATGGCAAATTCAAAGTTCATATCATTGGATGTAAGCCACCCAGTTGGGATATGAAGTGTTGTTCTTCTAGTTTGAGTATGTGTTCAATGTAACATTCCTTATCTGGTTTGACCTATTACCTTCTGAAAGAGATGGGGAGATCTTAAATGGATTTTTTTTGCATCTGTATTTACTTGGGAACAGACACAGAGTCTGTAGGAATGAGGCAAAACAGCAGTGAGGTCATGGTCCATATACAGAATCCGTATACAGATTACAGAGGAGAGGTGTTTGCTGGCTTGAGGTAAATCAGGGTGGATAAATACTCAGAACACGACAAGGAGGCTAGTCCAGAATTTGCAGGAGACCCAGCAGAGATGTTTTAAAAGTTCTTAGCAACAGGTTAGGTGCCAGAGGATTGGAGGATAGCTAATGTTGTTCCATTGTTTAAGGAAGGTTTTAAGCATAAGCCCGGAAATTTTAGGTCAGTGAGCCTGACATCATTAATCCTTGGTATCAACTCAGGACTGGCAGATGATGATGAATGAGGACCCGAGCTCTGACTTGGAAGGCTGGACTCGCTGATGAGGTCTTGGTTTTTAAAATTCTTGGATTTATCGCATGTACATCAAAACACAGGGTGAAATGCATCGTTTGTGTTGACAACCAGCATGGTCAAGTATGTGCAGGGGGCAGGCCACAATTGCCGCTACACACTCTGGTGCCAACATTGCATGCCCACAATGTCCACAGAACAATACACACCACAACAACACCAAGACAACAGCAAAATAAGCCCCTTTCCCGTCACTTTCACCACCCCCCCATCCACCAACTCATACATACAGTCAGGCCTCCAACCTCAGGATAGGCTGCCTGCAGTTCCTGTCTCCAGATCCTCAGACTCTCAGACACCCCCAGGACCCGTCACTCACGGGTTTGACCCTTAGGTCTCACATGGACCTCTGACCCCGGTTACCTGGGACCTTGCGACCCCCATCCCCGTGCCCTCGTCTCTCATTCAGGCATCTATTTTCAGTCTTTGACCTTCAGCCTCTACCTCCAGACTCACTGTGCCCCAGACTTTGTGGGTTTTGACTTTGAGCCTCAACTGACTGAAGTTAATATTCTTTATAAGTAATTTTACCATGAAAGGCACTGAGTTCCCAATTTGAATATTACCATATGTTAGGATACAGTTTTCTCAACCCTTGGCTTAATTTATTTTGCCTAAGTATTCTGGCTTGGAAGTCAAAGTCAAATTTGTGGCTCTGCTTTATCCTTCAGTTGTTGGGCCTCTCATTATGGATGTTTTCCATAATGCAACACTATTACTATGGTTTCCAGGTCTGACTGTGCCACCGTAGAAATTTGTTTGAGCATTTTAGATCATAAATGCCCTTTGGGGAAATCAACTGTTTTCCTCATTGGAGGTCCCTGTGCAATGTTTGTTTAAAACGATAATGGAAAAAATTAGTTCATATAGTTCCATGTCATGAACATTGTCGGATATTCTCAGTGCTGTCAGTCAGTTCAAAGTTCAAAGTAAATTTAATTTCAAAGTAGGTATATCTTACCATATCTTACCATTAGATCCACCTTCTTGCAGGCACTTACAGGGGAAAATATAATAGAATTTATGAAAAAACTATACAAAAATGGACCAAGACTGACAAACAATCAATGTGTAAAAGGAAAACTGTGCAAATAAAAAAAAGTACAGAGTACATGAGTTGTAAAAAGTTGTTGAAAGTGAGTCTGTAGGTCATAGAACCAATACAGAGTAATGGTGATTGAAGTTATGCACACTGGTTCAGGAGCCTGATTGTTAGCAGGGGTTCCCAACCTAGGGTCCATGGACCCCTTGCTGAACGGTATTCATCCATGGCATAAAAATGTTGGGAGTAACTGTTGCTGAACCTAATGATCTGTACCTCCTGCTCAGTGGAAGAGAGCATGGCCTGGATGGTGGGGGTCTTCGATGATGGATGCTGCTTTCTTGTATCAGCGCTCTTTGTAAATGTGATCAATGGTCAGGGGGCTTTGCCTATGATGGACTGGGCTGTATCCACCAATTTCAGTCGACTTTTCCATTTCGTGGATATTGATGTCTCCATACCAGGCTGTGATGCAACCAGTTTGGATACTCTCCACGGTGCATCTATAGAAACTTGTCAAAGTGTTTGGAGACGTGTCAGGTGATGTTGGCTTCCTTCTGTCTTGAAGTGGGTGGCACACGAGGAAGTCAGCTCGTGGTGGTGCACTTCCTAGAGTGGCTAAGGAGTCCCACTCTGGAGTGACAGTCCCTTCCACACAGGCTGCAGGTGAAGGAAGTCGGACATCTGGTTGGAACGGCCCTCTCCTGTCGAGCTCTCTTGGCAGCCACCTTGCCGATGCGGGTACTTTCTGATCTTTGTATGCCTTTTCGAACTGCCAGAACCCGACTGTCTGCTATGCCTTCCCAGTTGTTCAAATAGATGTTGGCCAGCTTCAGTTCTTCTTTGCATATGTACTTGAAGTGAAACTGCAGGTGACTAAATGAATGTACACCCTCTGCCAGCTACCCATCCAGCAGGTCTTTCAGGATTCAACCAGAACCAATTTGCATGACATATCAGGTGTATTGCCAGTAATTTACAGTAAAACTCTGATAAGCCGCTCTCTGCCTGTCTATATGGAAATCCCAATGTCTACCATCTGGTTCACTAGGTGATATTTACCACATTCCCTCTCAACCCCAATTTAGGTATGGGGCCAGACTGAAAAGCTTATGGTGCCGGAAGTGGAGGCAAGAGTCAGGCTATTTCTGCTCGCTGGTCTGCTCTGCACTGAACTAGGGGGTCTATGGATGGACTCCGTGGACTTCAGTTCAGAACATTATTTGTTTGAGTTTATGTTGTCATGATTGCTCTCTTTTCTCTGCACATTGGGCGTTTGATGGTCTTTTTATGGTATTTTTTTCAGTTTCTTTGTTTTGGGGCTGTTTGTTAGGAGACAAATCTCAAAGTTGTATAACGTATACATAGTTTGATAATAAATGTACCTTTGATCCTTTGAATTCATTGGGGTTCGTGTCCCCATGATTCATTTAAGTTTACTGGGTTCACTTGAAAATTTATTATCATATTCAACAGCATCTTAACATGTGAATTAAAGTTGTGTTAGGTTATTAATAACAACCAAGAGTTTGAAAAATCTGTTACCAACCTGTTGTACCAAACTGACTAACTAAATCTGTCAGTCCCATGTTGTGGCGAACTAATTAAACTAGCAATTAAATGCCTAACTATACTACTCCCTTCTGCTTACACAATGCACCTGCATATCCCTCCAATTGCTACTATCTTAAAGCCTCCTAAATCCACTATCGTATCTGCCTCCACCCCTCCTGGCTGCACATTCCAGACACCCACCACTCTGTGTATATAAAAAAAACCTGCTCTGCACATCTTCTTTGAACTTAACTCCTCTTATCTTAAATACCTGCCATCTAGTATTAGACATTTCACCCTGGGAAAAAACATTGGCTATTCTATCTATGGCTGGCTACTCTATCTATGCCTTTCATAATTTTATAAACTTATTTTCTGTCTCCCCTCTGCTCCAGAGAAGACAACCCAAGATTGAATGACATCTCCTCATATCCCATGCCCTCTAATCCAGGCAGCATCCTGATAAACCTCTTCTGCACCTCTCCAAAGCTTCCACATCCTTCCTGTAATGGGTGACCAGACCAATACTCCAGATGCGGCCTAATTAGAGTTTTATAAAGCTGCAACATAACTTCCAACTCTTGAACTACAGTTCCTCAACTAATATAGGCAGGCCTGCCTGCCATACACCTTCTTTGCCATCCTATAAACTCAGGGAACATGAGAAACTCTGCAGATGCTGGAAATCCAAAGCCACACACACAAAATGCTGAAGGAACTTAGCAGGTCGGGCAGCATCTATGGAAATGAATAAAGGTTGATGTTTTCGGTTGAGACCCTTCTTAAGACTGAGAAAAAAGGGGTAAAATGCCAGAATATGCTTTTAGGAAATCATAGACTTGGACCCACTGATCATAGAATTAAACAGGATATACATAGAATATGAATATGAGTCCTGATGAAGATTCAAGAGAAAACCTCATTGAAAATTCCAGAGAAGTTCTCATTGAAACCTGTCAAATATTGAAAAGCCTAGATAGAGGAGACATACTGAGAAGATTTCTAATAGTGGGGGAGTCTAGGACCAGAGGGCACTGTCTCAGAATAGGATTCTCAGAATAGAAGGATGTCTCTTCAGATCAGAAATAAGGAGGAATGTTTTTAGCCAGAGGATAAATGATGAATTTATGGAATTCATTGGTGCCTATGGCTGTGGAGGTCAAGTGATTAAGTATACTTAAAGCAGAGGTCGATCAGTTCTTGATTAATAAGGTGTCAAATGTTACAGGGATAAGGCACGAGAATGGAGTTGAGAGGAATAATAAATCGGCCATGATGGAATGGTGGAGCAGACTTGATGGGCTAAATGGCCTAATTCTGCTCCTATGTCATATATACAGGATGTATGCCATTGGAACAGTCCCTTTGTCTCTACCACTATGTGCAAACATTTAAGGTCCACTCAAGCCTCCTCCTGTCTTATTTCATCTAAACCATAGCATAACCCTCTCTCCTTAGAAAGTGAGTTTATTATTAAAGTATGTGTATGTCACCATATACTACCCTGAGATTCAATTTCTGGCAGGCATTCACAATAGAATCAATGAGAAACTACGCACAAACAAGGAATGATAAACAACCAATATGCAAAACCAAAGGTTCAAAGTTCAAAGTAAATATAGTCTCAAAGTACATATATGTCTCCACATACAACCCTGAGATTCATTTTCTTCAGGGCATACTCAATAAATTCATACTAGAATATTAACCACAATAGAATCATTGAAAGACCACTCTAACTTGGGTGTTCAACCAGTATGCAAAAGACAATAAGCTATGCAAAAAGAAATAAATAATAATAAAACAAATACTGAAAACATGAGTCCTTGAAAGCAAGTCCATTGTGGGAAAACTATGCCCCCTTGTGTTAGCCATTTCAGCCCTGGGGAAAAAGCCTCTGGCTATCCACACGATCAATGCCCTTCATCTTATACACCTCTATCAGGTCACCCCTCATCCTCCATCGCTCCAAGGAGAAAAGGCAAAGTTTAGTCAACCTATTCTCATAAAGTACACCCTCCAATCCAGCCAACAACCTTGTAAATCTCCTCTGCACTCTTTCTATGATATCCACATCCTTCCTGTAGTGAGGTGACCAGAACTTAACACTTAAGTGGGATCTGACCAAGGTCTTATATAGCTGTAACATTACCTCACAGCTCTTGAACTGTCATAAGGAGGTGGCTAGGAATGGACCCAAGTGCAAGACAGAGACACTGAAGTACTAGGGACAGGACTAGGATACAGGGTGAGGGCAAGGACATGGACATGAAAACCAGGAACCCGGAACCCGCGTCTGGGTTGAAGTCCATCTGCCACTTCTGCATCTTATTGATGTCCCGCTGTAACCTCTGACAACCTTCCAGTCTATCCACAACACCCCCAACCTTTGTGTCATCAGCAAACTTACTAACCCACCCTTCTACTTCTTCATCCAGGTCATTTATAAAAATCGCATAAGAGGAGGGTTCCCAGAACAGATCCCTGCAGAGCACCGCTGGTCACCAACCTCCATGCAGAATACGAACCGTCTACAACCACCCTTTGCCTTCTGTGGGCAAGCCAATTCTGCATCCACAAAGCAAGGTCTTCTTGGATCCTAGGCCTCCTTACTTTCTGAAGGAGCCTTGCATGGGGAACCTTATCAAATGATTTACTGAATCCATATACACTACATCCACTGCTCTACCTTCATCAATGTGTTTTGTTACTTCTTCAAAGAATTCAATTAGGCTCGTAAGGTATGACCTGCACTTGACAAAGCCATGCTGATTATCCCTAATCAGATTATGTCTCTTCAAATGCTCATAAATCCTGCCTCTCAGGATCTTCTCCAACAACTTGCCCACCACTGAAGTCAGACTTGCTGGTCTATAATTTTCTCGGTTATCTCTTATTCCCTTTCTTGAACAAGGGAACAGCATTTGCATCCCTGCAATCCTCAGGTACTTCTCCCATCCCTATTGATGTTGCAAAGATCATCGCAAGAGGCTCAGTAATCTCCTGTCTCACTTCCTACAGTAGCCTAGGGTATGTCTCATCTGGTGTCAGTGACTCACCTAACAATGCTTTTTAAAATCTCCAGCACATCTTCTTTCTTAATGTCTATATGCTCAAGCGTTTCAGTCCTCTGTAAGTCATCCCCACAATTGCCAAGGTTCTTTTCGCTGGTGAATACTGAAGCAAAGTATTCATTAAGTACCTCCGCTACCTCCTCTGACTCCATGCATACGTTTCCACTATCACACCTGATTGATTCTATTCTCACATGGCTCATCCTCTTGCTCTTCACATACTTATAGAATGCCTTGGGGTTTTCCTTAATCCTGTTTACCAAGGCCTTCTCATGGCCCCTTCTGGCTCTCCTAATTCCATTCTTAAGCTCCTTCCTAGCAACCTTGTAATTTTTTTAGAGCTCTAACAGTACCTGGTTTCTTGAATGTTTTGTAAGCTTTTCTTTTTGTCTTAAGTAGATTTTCTACATCCTTTGTACACCATGGCTCTTTAACCCCACCATCCTTTCTCTGCCTCAATGGAACGTACCTGAATGTTCCCTGAACATTTGCCACATTTCTGTTGTACATTTCCCTGAGAACATCTGCTCCCAATTTATGCTCCCAAGTTCCTGCCTAATAGCATCATGTTTCCCCATACCCGAATTAAATGTTTTCCCAAATTGTCTGTTCCTATCCCTCTCCAGCGCTATGGTGAAGGAGATAGAGTTGTGGTCACTACCTCCAAAATGCTCTCCCACTGAGGGATCTGACAGCTGACCAGGTTCATTTCCCAATACCAGCTCAAATACAGCCTCTCTCCTATTTGGCTTGTTGACATATTGTGTCAGGAAACCTTCCTGAACACACCTAACAAACTCCATCCTTGCGCTAAGGAGATGCCAATCAATATTAGGAAAGTTAAAATCTCCTATCACAACAACCCTATTATTATTGCACCATTCCAAAATCTGCCTCCCTATCTGCTCCTCAATATTCCTGTTACTATTGGGGGGGGGGGGGTCTATAAAAACACCCACTAGAGTTATTGTCCCTTTCCTGTTTCTGACTTCCACTCACACTGACTCAGTGAACCATCCCTACATGACTTCCTCCTTTTCTGCAGCTGTGACAGTATCCCTAATTTTCAATGCCATGCCCCACCTCTTTTGCCCCCCACTCTATTCTTTTTGAAACATCGAAAGCCTGGCACAGTCAGCAGCCATTCCTGCTCCTGAGACATCCGAGTCTCTGTGAAGGCCACAACGTCACAGTTCCACAAATTGATCCATGCTGTAAGTTCATCTGCCTTGTTCATGATACTCCTTGCATTAAAATAGACACATCTCAAACCATCAGGCTGAGTGCATCTTTGCTCTAACATCTGCCTCTCCTTCCTCACAAACTCCCTACAAGCTGTCTCTGCTTGTGCTCCAACTTCCCCATCCTTTGCCTCTTCACTTCGGTTCCCACTCCCCTGCAAATCTAGTTTAAGCCCTCCCCAACAGCATTAGCTAATACAATGTATGTGAGTGATGATAAACCTGATTCTGATATGGGTCTCTATTGTGGACCGACAGTGGGAAGGGGGCAGGGAGAGGGGAATCATGGTTGGGAAAAGGAAAGGAAGTGGGAAGCACCAGAGAGACATTCTGTAATGGTCAATAAACCAATTTTTTGGATTCAAATGACCTTGCCGGGTATCTCTGGGGTGGGTGTGTCTGCACCCATGTCACCCCTGCCCCTGGCACTCCTTCTCCGCCACCTGACCCACATACAAACCCTCCTGTGGCACTGCACCCTCACCATTCCCAATTTCCTTGGCTCCCACCAGATTTACAAATTCATTCTCTGCTCCGCATTGCCTGATACAATGCTTAAGTGCCGAAGAATTTTGCACAGTATTGCAGTAAGTTCGCAAGGTTCGCCATGGCAGGCTCATTCAGAGGGCTTGAGATCTAGGGAAACTTGGCGGTGTGGGTTCAGAATTGGCTTGCCCAAAGCAGGCAGAGGGCAGTGGTAGATGGAATATATTCTGCCTGGAGGTCAGTGACGGGTGGTGTTTCACAGGGATCTATTCTGTGACCCCTGACCTTTGTGGTTTTTATAAATAACTTGGCTGAGGAAGTGGAGGACTGGTTAGCAAGTCTGCAGATGACTCCTAGATTGGTAGTGGTTAGGTAGCATAGAAGGTTGTGTTAGATTAGAATGGGACACACACTGAGGAAAGAGAAGCTCGAACATCTTGCAGTAACAGGAAAAATTACTGGGAAAAAAAGTTGCGGTCGACAGTGCATGACATTCATGAATTACATCAAGAGATGGACAGGCAAAAGTTTGGAAGAGCTTTTAAAATTTATTTATTTAGATACAATGCAGAGTAGGCCTTTCTGGCCCTTTGAGCACTGCCCAGGAACCCCCAATTCAACTCTAGCCTAATCACGGCACAATTTACAATGAGCAATTGACCAACTGGTACATTTTTTGGACTGTGAGAGGAAACTAAAGCATCCAAAGGAAATCCACGCAGTCACGGGGAGAATGTACAAACTCCTTAGAGTCAGGGTCAGGAACTTGACCCAGGTCGCTGGTACTGTAAAGCGTTGTGCTAGCCACTTTACAGCATTATTAGAACTTTTCGGATTAAAGACAGATGGAAGACTATGATTGCCTTTGTTGCACGACTTGGCACATAATGATAATGATGAGAAGGAGACATTAATAGGATTAAAAGTTGGGATGAGAAGTGGGAGATGGACTTCAATCCGAAAAAGTGTAAAAGGATTCACTTTGGAAGGTCAAAGTTGAGGCAGAATACTGGGTTAACTGCAAGATTCTTAGCAATGTGGAGGAACAGAGGGATCTTGGTGTTCACGTTCATAGATCCCTCTAAGTTGCAGTTGTCAGGATGGTTAAGAAGGCATATGGTGTATTGGCCTTCATTAGTCGGGAGATTGAGTTCAAGAGCCGGGAGTTCCTCAAGAAGGGTCTCAGCCTGAAACGTCGACTGTTTACGCTCTTTCATAGATGCTGCTTGACCTGCTGAGTTCCTCCAGCATTTTGTGTATGTTGCTGGAGGTAATGTTTCAGCTTTATAAAATTCTGGTTAGATCACTCCTGAAATATTGCATTCAATTCTGATCACCTCATTATAGGAAGGAGTTGGAAGGGTGCAAAGGAAATTTACCAAGATGCTACCTGAATCAGAGAACATGTCTTATGAGGATAGTTGAGCAAGCTAGTGCTTTTCTCTTTGGAGTGAGGAAGGATGAGAAGTTTCTTTATATAGGTGTACAAAATGACAATAGGCATAGATAGAGTGGAGAGGTGGAGACTTTTTCCCAGGGTGGAAATAGCTAATACAAAAGGACATACTTTTTAGATGACTGGAAGAAAGTTTTGGGGGGAATGTCAGAGGCAGGTTTTTTACACAGAGAATTGTAGGTGTGTGGAACGCCCTGCCAGGGATGGTGGTAGAGGCAGATGCATTAGACACATTTTAGAGACTCTTAGATAGGCAAATGGATGAAAGAAAAATGAAGGTCTATGTGGGAGGGAAGAGTTAGATTGATCTTAGAGTAGGTTAAAGTATTAGCAAACATTGTGAACCAAAGGGTTCCATGCTCAGCTTTATCTGTTCCCAGTGTACTGGACTGGCAACATGTGTGAACGTGACATCAGCATCACTGATGCATCACAATATGTCACAGCTCACCAAAATGATCTGTGGCGACAAGCAAAAGCAGAAAGGACACAGAGCAAAGACCTGAATATTCAACATCAAAAATATCCTTAAGGTGGAAAACTTAACAATAGGAGGAGGGAACTGAAGTTCCACATTATGTACTCATTATGTACCCCTAGGGTTCCTTTTTGCTGTGGACTGTCACTTTAAGGCACAAGAAAGAACTGAGACTAACTTTTGGATTTCTGCTGAGAGAGAGAGGGGCAGAGTCTGCCTTTCAGCTCGCAGTTACACTTTTACAAGAACACTGACTACTGCTGTCAGCTTTTGGGTTGCCATGGAAAGAGAGAGAGAGAGAGGTGGAGTTATTTGATGGACAATCGATGTTATGGTTTTTCTGTAGTTTATTTTGAATATACAAGGACATGCAGAAACACATGCTCAGAGTCAAGATGGATTCGGTCAATGAACGACGCCAGTGAGTGAGGTCCTGGTTTAAACTTTCAGTAGCCCAAAAGGGGTGAGTTGAGATCAATCCTGAGTATTGATAAATGACTCTCACAAGTTTTCTGCAACTAGAATAAGTTTGCAGGAAGAGAAGAGGGCAGAGGAAGGTTTGAAACAGAAGAAACCTAGTGACAAAGAGGTCACTGTTTGGACTCTCTCCTAAGTAGCCCGTAAGGGTGAGTTGATTCCATTCGAATACGAAGGTGTGACTGTCACATAGTTAATCCACAAGAGTGGGTTCTCTGGTGAGGGGAGTACCTTTATGAATACCACTTGTGTGTTACCCTTGTTTGGGTGTGGTAGTTCACTGAAGAAAGGCACCCCTGTGGCACATCACTGTTGGAGTTATTTCGTATGTTGTGGAACTCGATAAGTGGCTATCACGTTGTGTGTTTGGGGTTGGTTCCCTTGAAGGGGGTCGCCTTATTGATAAGCTACTGTTGGTGATAATCCATATGTGGATTCTGTTTGAGTATCCTGTGGCCTCCACGTTGGAATGACCCATAGCTGAATTCGGGTGTAGTACCACTTGTGTTGGAAGGATATTCGTTGAAGATCACTGTTGGTGATATTTCTTGTGTGGAATGGAAGAACTTCGGAGATAAAACCTAGTACTATTGTTATTTTGTATTGCTGTCGTGGAATCTGGAATATCAATGTAATTGCCTTCTCTCGACATTTACCCTGGATTACAAATATCTCTCTCTCATCACCTATTCCGTGGATGAACTGAACTTTCATACTTTACCATCTCAAGACCCTAAGCTTTGTCTCCCCCAAGCTCAATAGATTGGGAGTTATATTTGGACACATATATACACATAACACAGCTAACTTGTTTGATTTATCTGGTTATATATTACTGTATTATGTAGTTATTAATAAAAATAACTTATGTTAATAGCAATACCAGACTCCAAAGTGTTTCCATTTCTGCTGGTTCCTTAACCCGTCACGGGGTACGTGACAGGGGATCAGATGTGGAGAGGGTCCTCAACTTTAAGTTCCTCGGTGTTGTCATTTCAGAGGATCAGTCCTGGGCCCAGCACGTAAGTGAAATTATGAAGAAAGCACGGCAGTGCTTCTACTTCCTTAGGAGTATGCGAAGATTCGGCATGACACCTAAAGCTTTAACAGACTTCTATAGATGTGTGGTGGAGAGTACATTGACTGGCTGCATCACAGCCTGGTATGGAAACACCAATGCCCTTGAATGGAAAATCCTACAAAAAGTTGTAAATAAGGCTCAGTCCATCACGGGTAAAGCCCTCCCTGCCATTCAGCACATCTACATGAAACACTGTCAAAGCAAAGCAGCATCCATCATCAGGAACCTCTCTTCTCATTGCTGCCATCAGAACAAAGGTACAAGAGTCTAAGAACCCGCACCACCTGTTTCAGGATCAATTATTATGCTTCAACCATCAGGCTCTTGAACCAGAGGGGATAACTTCATTCAACTTTGCTTGCCCCATCACTGAACTGTTCCCACAGCATATGGATTCACTTTCAAGGACACTTCATTTCATGTTCTCAATATTTATTGCTTATTTATTCATTATTATTATTATTATTTCTTTTTTTCTTCTTGTATTTGCACAGCTTGTTGACTTTTGCACTCTGGTTGTTCCGCCCAGTTGGCGTGGTCTTTCATTGATTCTATTATGGTTATTAGATTTATTGAGTAAGCCCGCAAGAAAATGAATCTCATGTTTGAATCTCTACGGTAGGAAACTTTGTCACATGGTGTGAGCAGAATTATCTGCAGCTTAATGTGAAAAAGACTAAGGAGCTGGTGGTAGACCTGAGGAGAGCTAAGGCACCGGTGACCCCTGTTTCCATCCAGGGGGTCAGTGTGGACATGGTGGAGGATTACAAATACCTGGGGATACGAATTGACAATAAACTGGACTGGTCAAAGAACACTGAGGCTGTCTACAAGAAGGGTCAGAGCCGTCTCTATTTCCTGAGGAGACTGAGGTCCTTTAACATCTGCTGGACGATGCTGAGGATGTTCTACGAGTCTGTGGTGGCCAGTGCTATCATGTTTGCTGTTGTGTGCTGGGGCAGCAGGCTGAGGGTAACAGACACCAACAGAATCAACAAACTCATTCGTAAGGTCAGTGATGTTGTGGGGATGGAACTGGACTCTCTGACGGTGGTGTCTGAAAAGAGGATGCTGTCCAAGTTGCATGCCATCTTGGTCAATGTCTCCCATCCACTACATAATGTACTGGGTGGGCACAGGAGCACATTCAGCCAGAGACTCATTCCACCGAGATGCAGCACAGAGCGTCATAGGAAGTCATTCCTGCCTGTGGCCATCAAATTTTACAACTCCTCCCTTGGAGGGTCAGACACCCTGAGCCAATAGGCTGGTCCTGGACTTATCTCATAATTTACTGGCATAATTCACATATTACTATTGAACTATTTATAGTTCTATTACTATTTATTATTTATGGTGCAACTGTAACGAAAACCAATTTCCCCCAGGATCAATAAAGTATGACTATGACTGTGACTATGACTATTTTCAGTGAAATATATGTTCTTTGATAATAAATTTACTTTGAATTTTGAACTTTGATGAGCCACCTTCCTGAGTAATTGTGAGTGCAACTGCTACCACATGGAAATGACTTAGAACATCCCAGTGAGTCTCAGAAGTGCATAATCTCACAAAACAAAAGATTGGTACAACACCATCGACTGAGGTGAGGACAACTGGTCAGATGCTAAGCATAAGTGGAAAGTTTTAGGGAGTTAGGAGTGAGAGATCTGGGCAGGAAATCTCAGGATTTTCCAGCCTCAATAGCTAAAGTCATGAATATTATCTATGTGAGTGGAAACTGAATCATAACGAAGAAGCACAGGCAGGCAACATTTTTTTCCCCTGGGTTGAAATGCCTAATGCCAGAGGGCATGCATTTAAGGTGAGAGGGGGTAAATTCAAAGGAGATGTGTGCAGCAAGTTTTGTGCACAGAGTGGGTGGGTGTCTGGGTGCTGGTAGAGGCAAATACATTAGGGACTTTTAAGAGACTGTTGGATAGGTGTATGATGTGCAGGAAATAGAATATTGTGTAGGCAGAGGGGATTATATTAGTTGGCCATTTGATTACTAATTTAATTGGTTCAGCACAACATTGTGGGCCAAAGGGCCTGGTCGTACTGTTCTATGTCATATGTTCTCTAAACAAACCATGAAATCTTGATTTTAATATGGAACATTCCAACACTTTACAGGCTTTTCGGCCGATAACGTTGTGCCAAACTTTTAATCTACTCTGTCAATCTAACCTACTTTTAGACTCCATTTTGCTTTCATCCATGTGCCTATCTAAATGTTTCTCAAATGTCCTTAATGTATCTGCCCCTAACATCACCTTCAGCAGCACGTTCCACGCACCCAGCACTCCCGTGTGAAAAAAATCCAACCGACCTCTGACATCCCCCCTCTGCTTTCCACCAACCATAAAATTATGGACCCTGACGAAGGGTCTCGGCCTGAAACGTCGACTGTACCTCTTCCTAGAGATGCTGCCTGGCCTGCTGCGTTCACCAGCAACTTTGATGTGTGTTGCCCCTGGTATTAGCCATTTCTGTCCTGGGGGGGGGGCCTTTTCTGTATTTCAAGTCCTCATGCAATTCTTGTAATAAGTCTAAAGGGGAAAGATTACTATATTTTTCTGTACGTTAATATTTTCAAATCAGTAATGTGATGAACTATTCTGCACTCTGGCAACGGGTTTGAAAGAGTTAAATGATCAGTTGACATTTCAGCTTATAAGGATGCTGATTCATTTAAATACGTTTTGTTTAAAGCGGTGCAGCTCTCCACAACAGCAGGTGTTGTGTTGGCAGGGTTGCATTATTTTTCCGATATCTTGCATGCGAGACCATTTGATCCTGTCAAGCAAACGGAAGCCTCTGACTGTCACTGATGGTAGCAACCATTTTTACACAGGGGAGCGGCAGAACTGTGTTGGAGAGTGTGCACGCTCTGGGGCCACAGGCCAACACAGCACAGCCTTTCATCAGTTCAAATCCCGATCTAAATCTCTTCTTGGTGATAGTTGTTCAGCAGCACGAAGAAATCAGTTTAACTTTCCGTAATCTCCTCCGCTCGCCGTGGCTCCTCCCGCTCCACTAATTTTCTGTCAAACGTTGAACTTGCGGAAGGAAGTGAGCATGTGTCAACTTGAGCAGAGACTGAGAGAGAGAGAGAAAATAGTTTGTTAGAAACTAGGGCAGAGTAGAAAAGTCTGTACTGACTGAGGCCACCCATCTCCCATACGCTACCCCTGCGGACAACAACACTGGCCAACTCGTCAGGGAACTGGCTTCATTCAGGGGCTATGACACATGGGAAGTCCGATGGGTGAGTTGACTAACTTTACTTCAAAACTAATCTAATCAGATTTAGCAAAAGCGAGGCCTGCTTTTGGTAAAGGTGGTGGATGTTTTAGAAAGTCTCATCTCAAACACACTTTGCAGAGCCTTCGCTAAGGACAACAAAGCGCCTCTCATCCAATTCCCCGTGGACTGGACACAGATGATGCTGGATGTAAAAACAGCGTTCATTTTTGTTCCATTAAAGTTGACTTATTGGAAACAGATAGGAATTCCCCAGAGCATGTCTCACCAAGGATGTGGGTTTGATTTTTTTGATCTTTTGAGACTGGTGGTCTCAATATACAGGTGTCATATCAGAAGGCAATGTACTGTATATTCTACCGGCTGCCTTGTATCCCTGTATAACGCAGGGATACAAGATCTGAAATAAGGATTTATCACTCAAGCACTTCTCAAACGCATAGAAGTTATATTCTTAATACTGTAATTTGTTGGAGCTATATTGTAATCTTAGTTGGTCTTAATAATATAAATTTGGGATAGAATGTTGCTAATCCAAATAGTTTCTGACGAGCGTACTTATTAAGACTTAATGAACATCATTATGAGTTAATAGTTAATAATTATGAGTCATATGACAATAGTTCAATTTCTGCCTGCATGTCTTGATTAAAAGTCTTCTGTGTTTCTTAAAATTTCTAACATCTTCACTCAGAGGGTCATGAAAGTGGGGAATGAGCTGCCAGCACAAATGGTGCATGTGAGCTCAATTTCAATGTTTAAGCGAAGTTTGGACAGGTACATGGATGGTAGGGGTGTGGAGGGCTATGGTCCCTGTGCAGCTCGAAGGGAATAGGCAGTTCAAATAGTCTCTGCATGGATTAGATAGGCCAAAGAGCCTGTTTCTGTGCTGCACTTTTTTTATGACAAAAACTTTATGGTTTTACTATCAAACTGAAAACCACATTAGGTCAGGCATTGATTAATGTTTTGACACGATAATTAGAAGGGGCCATTGTAAAGTAACTTTACACTTCAATTATTCTTCTGACAGATCAAATATTACAGTTACAGAGATCATCTTTGTATTTCCTGCTGGATTGAACTAAGCTAAATGGAGTGAAACTGAACCTCCAAGTGCTAAACCACCTTGTTTTGATGTTAATGGCGGTGCTGAATCAGTGTACAGAAATGGAGGTTGCCCTCAGCAGGAAGAGAATTGCATCTTGTTGAATCCAAACAAGTGCATGTATTACAGTGTAGGCCAAAAATTTGTCACCCTACAATCTCCTAAATTGCCCCAAATCTTTTCACTAGTAATTTTATAACACATTCTGTATCATTTACAAAAGGGCATGATTTCAGATCTATTTTATGTTTGGGCAAAAGGTTTTATTATAGTTGTAGTGATACAATTTCCTCCCTTGTTAGAAGTACTCACTGAAAAGCCACAGGACCTCAGCTACGACAACTTTCATTAGAGTGGGTCTACATAATCAGTCAAATAAGCTGCATATTTTACTTCTAAAGCTAGATACAAGATCAGCAAAGGCCGTAAATACCCTATGTACATCGAGTCTTAAAAAGGCATCCATCTGAAACTTGACATAGTTTGATTCACAACATTCTACTTCAAATTTACAATTATTATTACAGTATTAAGATTGCAATATAACTCCAATAAATGACAGTATTAAGAATATAAATATTAGTTGTAAGTATAAAGATACAATTAAAAGTTCAAAGTAAATTGTAACGTTAAAGTGTATATATGTCATCATATACAACCCTGAGATTCTTTTTCCTGTGGGCAGACTCAGCAAATCTATAGAATAGTAACTGTAAACAGGATCAATGAAATATCAACCAAAGTGCAGAAGACAACAAACTGTGCAAATGCAGGTATAAGTAAATAGTAGTAAAAACAAGATCATGAGAAAATGAGAAAAAGGGTCCTTAAAGTGAGATCATTGGTTGTGGGAACATCTCAATGGATGGGCAAGTGAGTGTAGTTTATCCCCTTTTGTTCAAGAACCTGGTGGTTGAGGGGTAGTAATAATAAAAAGAATAATTCTTGAAATAAAAGTTAAAGGGATTTTTCAATAGACATTCTCGAACAATTTAGAACTTTGGAGGTGACAAAAAATGAAAGGCTGTTCCATGGACTGTTGATTTAGTAACAAGGAGATATAGATTTTTGAGCTATCACTAAATAAACAAAGGGGTAATTTGGGAGAATTTGTTTGAGGACAATGTTTCATCGCAAAATACGATTGAAGCAGAGAATGATGTCACTTGAACAAAAACTAGATAAATATTTGAAAAGAATGAATACAGAATAACAAGGGGAAGGTCAGGAAACAGAATGAGAACAATTTTGTGCTCCAATTTCTATGAAAAAAATTCTTTTAAGTGATTAATATAGGAAATTTGTGATTCTCAAGAAATTTGAGCATTCCATGTTGTAAATAAAAAATTTTGTTCCTGCATTTGTACTTTTAATTTACAACTTTACATTGTAACTTAAAAACGTAACTTTTAAGTTACATTTAAAAGTTAACAACTTTTAACTTTTAAATGTACAAGTTTACATCGCCTAACACTGTAATCTTTGTAAAATGAATGCTTCCCAACAGAATGTCCACAAGGCAAGGTCAAATAATAGCAGAACGATTAATGATTTAAATTTAATAATTAGGGTACAACTTTGCCTCTCTGTGGTCTGTACTTGAATTTCTTAAATGAGTATTTATTTTAATTTTTTTTATTTATTGTGATACAGCATGGAGTAGCTCTTTCCGGCCCTTCAAGCCACGCTACCTAGCAATGTCCTGATTTAATCCTAGCCTAATCACGGGACAATTTGCAATGACCAAGTAACCTACCGACCAAGTAACCTACCAAACAGTACGTCTTTGGACTGTGGGAGGAAACCAGAGCACCCGGAGGAAACCCACACAGTCATGGGGAGAATGCAGAAACTCCTTACAGCCAGCAGTGGGAATTGAACCCAGGTTACCTGTACCTACTGTAAAGCAGTGTGCCACCCCTACTATTAATGATTCATCAAAAATGCCATCAGGTAAATAGAAGTATTGTCTCCACATTCCAAGTGTACAAGGTTGAAGATTCAAGATTGCTTATTGTCATTCTTCAGTACGCGAGTATAAAAGAGAACAAGGTGGTTCTCTGGTTCTGATGCAGGTTGAAAAAACACAATAGGCGTAAAGAATACAATGTGTATAGATACAAAAGCAATCCTATAAAACACAATATACAAGTAACACCTGAGGTGGCTTGTTAGCATAGTGGTTAGCACAGTGCTGTACAGTACCACTGACCCAAGTTCAATTCCCGCCACTGCCTGTAAGGAGTTTGTACGTTCTCCCCATGACCACGTGGGTTTCCTCCGGGTGCTCCGGTTTCCACCCACGTTCCAAAGACGAACTGGTTGGTGGGTTATTTGGTCATTGTAAATTGTACCGTGATTAGGCTGGGGTTAAATTGGGTGATTGCTGGGAGGTACGGCTCAAAGGACTGGAAGGATGTATTCTGCGCTGTATGTCAATAAATAAATAAATATGCATGGACTGATTGTATGTGCATAAAGTGACTAGATGATGTGGATGTAGTAGTGGTAGGATTAGTTAATAAGTGGAGGTGTTAATCTGCCTCTTTTACAATTGGAATTCCAAAGTACTTCATAGACTGTTGGGACTTCAGGACCACGTCAGACCATGAAAAGGTATATAAATGCAAGTTACTTTTCAAAAGTAAAATTTTTTTAGTCATCTCTTTAAAGGCAGTATTGATCCTCACATTTCTGTACAAGCTGGACCATGCCCAAGTTTATTCTGCAGTTGTCGTATCTTAATTTATAAATTAAAATGTTTTTATTTCTTCGACTGCTGTTAATGAGAGAGGTCGGGGAGAGTGGCCAGACAGGTGACAGAAGACCACACCGGGTTCCACTCCTATACCTAATAGCTTGGCCATTAAATGTATATTCAATTTGATTCACCAGGAACTCATTCACAGTTGAAAGTAAATTTTATTATCAAAGTACAAATATCTCACCATATACAATCTTGAGATTCATATTCCTGAGGGCATACTCAGCAAATCTATAGAATAGTAACTATAACAGGATCAATGAAAGATCAAGTGGAGTGCAGAAGACAATGAACTGTGCAAATGCAAATATAAATAAATAGCAATAAGTAATAAGAACATGAAATAACAAGATAAAGGGTCCTTAAAGTGAGATTATTGGTTGTGGGAACATATCAATGGATGGGCAAGTGAGTGTAGTTTATCCCCTTTTGTTCAAGAACCTGATGGTTGAGGGATAGTAACTGTTCTTGGACTTGATGGTGGTGAGTCCTGAGGCTGTTGTACCTTCTCCCTGATGGCAGCAGCAGGAGAAGAGTATGGCCTGGGTGGTGAGGATCTCTGATGATGGATGCAGTTTCCCTACGACAGCATTTCAAGTACAAAGGTAGATGTGCTCAATGGTTGGGAGGGCTTTAGCTGTAATGTACTGGCCCACTACCTTTTGTGGTGTAATCTGTTCAAAGGCATTGGTGTTTCCATAGCAGGCCATGATGCAGCCGGTCAATTATCTCTCCACCTCTATAAAAGTTTGTCAATTTTTTAGATCTCATTCTGAACCTCAGCAGATTCCTAAGGAAGAGAGGCGCTGTTGTGCTTTCTTCACAATTGCACTTACATACTAGGTTTAGGACAGGTCTTCTGAAATAGTGACACCCAATCTGATATTTGCTTCTTTTTTTCTTTCTTCCTATGGACCTCATTCTAGAAACTGAGCAAAACTTCAAAATACACATTCTCTTTGTAATGTTTATGCAACCATAGTTCAAGACAAGTTGGAACATTTACCAATGAATTTGCAATCACTTAAATTATTACTTTTTCACAGGTCATCATGGCAAATAGCTGACTATATCTTTACGCACTCCATTGAAATCAACAGCAGACCCTTTGTAACTTCCCTTTGATAACTGAAGATGGATCATTTTGATTCCCTGACTAACATGGAACAAATATCTTCTGCACAAGATTTAGGCAGTACAGAAGGTGATGACAACATTGAAGAAGACAAAGGCACTGGTGCACAAAATCTAGCTCCTCTGAATTGTGACATCTCTGAGTTAATACAATTTTCAGAGTCAAGGACAGAAGTCGGCGGCACTCTACTTGAAACAAACCTTTTTCAGATCTCGGCCAATTCAGTTAATGAAATGGAGCCGGGTGCCAACAGTTTCGTGGAGGATCTTGCTGAAGATCTTGGTGATCGTAATGTTATTATGGAAAATCCTTTCTTAAGCTTTGATTTTGAAAACAAAAGTATGCTTGCCCAGAGTGAGAATCCAGATTTAGGACCAATTGAAGGGTGTGTCAGTGAACTAACGGATAATGAGCTTTTCAAGGATTTGGAAGACAAATTAGATGCTTCTAATCGATCTGAAAGCACAAGTTCATTTGAAAGTAATGGATCTACACCATGGGTACAAGCTGTATTACTGACCAAAAACACCAATGATACAGGGAATTATGCTGAAGAAAGTACTGACAGTCTTCTTAATCATTCAGATTCAATGACTACTGATAGCCCGGGTCCATCGGAGCCCTTAACACCCTCTGTCAATGAAGAAACTGATGAGGAATTGTTGAGGGATAAGTCTGAGGCTTTATCCCAGGTTTCTGACGCAGCCACATCTCCTGATGAAGTTATTATGGACCCATCAGATGTTGCTTTTTTACAACAGGATGTGTGGCATCAAAACAAAGCATTTATTCCAATTTTAACCACAGAAGTTGCCACAACTGAGGAGACATTGGATAAGAAGTGTGACCCAGATCCAGTGGTAATGCCAAAGAGCTGTGAGCCAATTAGCAGTGAAATGGAAATTGAAGCAGCTGAGGAAGTTAACACAGAAAATTGCTGTCTGATAAACATACAGGATGCAGTGTCTACTCTACCCTCATACATTCCTTTAGTGCATAAGGAGCTGGTGGGATGGAATAACCAACAGATGGAGAGTGAGGTAATGGAATCTCTTTTTAATCAAAGTGGGAAAGATGGAGATTGACCACTGACTTCCCTCTACATCCCTTCTGGAATGTATTATCCTTCAGTTCCATATTTTATTTAATATGGAATATAATTAAATATCAAATATTTTATTTAATATTTCAATCAGAAGAATGAGGAGTGACTTAATTGAAACCTATCAAATGCTGAAAGGTCTTGAAAGAGTGGATGTGGAAAGGAAGTCTCCTATGGTGGGATAGTCTTAAGATCAGTCTCAGAATAGAAGGGCATTCTTTTAGAATGGAGATGAGGAAGAATTTCTTTAGCCAGAGAGTGGTAAATCTGTGGAATTCATTGCCACAGATGGCTGTGGAGGCCAAGTCATTGGTTATATTTAATGAGGGGGTTGATAGGTTCTTGATTAGTAAAGATGTCAAAGATTACAGGGAGAAGGCAGGAGGATGGGGTTGAGAGAGAAAATAAATCAGCCATGATGGAATGGAGAAGCAGACTAGATTGGCTGAATGGCCTCATTCTGCTTCTATGTCTTCTGGTATAATGGAAGCTCATCTAATGTAAAAAACTTAAGAAATTTTGGGAGTCTTAAGATGAGAAGAATGTGTTAAAACTTTGATTTAAAATGTAGTAGCTGTCCTCTGGTGTTGAATACAGTAAGTCAGTGAATAATGGAGGAAAATGATGTAAGGTAAAAGGAGCAGAGATTTGCCGATGTTCACATACATCTCTTTTTAAAGTGGTAGATCAGAATTTCCACTGTTGGGTTTAGGATTAAATGATGTGACTGAAAATTATCCTCTGCCAGAAGCAGGGGCAGATGCGATGGGCTGGCTATGCCAGGGGTCACTGCTGGGTTTAGTGCACAATGCATCTGTTATATTGTGGTAATATAAAATTGCTGTTGGCATCCGGCAACCATATGATTGGTGCTATAAGCATACTTCACTGTAGTTTGGTGCTCATTTTACTGCAACACGAAGCAGTCAGTACTGGGTTCAGGTGCACTAACCCATCAGCGCTGGGCTTTGACAGCACCTTGGTTGTTCTACTAGTATTTCATAATGTCATTTTAGAAAATAACTTTCCAATATCCTGTTTATGGCCAGTAACTCGAGCAATTAATTTCTGTCAGAAGCGTATTGAGCCCGTCATTTTGTGAAAATGGGCATGCTTCTTACATCAGCAGCTTTTTTTTTGTTTATCTGCAGTACAAATTCCCCTTGAATAAAACAGACCTGTTATAAACACATGGGTAAGATTCTCCACATTCCAAGTTATTTCCTCTAGGGAAATACCAAGCCGTCCAGTCCCTGTGGGTATTTTCATTGCACTGGGTTTTACAAATACACTCATAGTGATCTTTTGAAATGCTCAAGCCACCCTGTCTGGCACCAACAATCATTCCACGGTCAGAGTCACTTAGATCCCATTTCTTCCCCATTCTGATGTTTGGTCTGATCAACAACTGAACCTCTTGATCACGTTTGCATTTTTTAATGTATTGAGTTGCTGATTGGCCCATTAGATATTTGCAGGGGTACAGGTGTATCAAAAAAAAAGAGTACTCCTGTTCAGTTGAGTGTACATTCAACTGAACGTGTAAATAATGAATCAAATTTTAAACAGCAGATGTAGCCAGCTTGGTCACAAATCATAACATGCTTGAATTTTGGATGTTGCTGCATGTTTTACTGACATCCAATTGCAGGAAAGATTTTAGATTTACTGACCAATACCCAAGTCAGTCAGCCTGAGCTCTAGTTAGTGAATTGTCTGTTGTTTTCCTCGTCAATAATAATTCAGAAAGAAAACTTACTTTAAGTTAAAACAAATATTCTAATCAGCTCACCTCTTGGTAAATTTGACCAATTAATCAAGCAGGTTTAGTTGAATTCATGTTCAGAGCAGGTTCCATTTTGTAGTATTCTAACCGCACTGTTAATGTTCAATTCTTTACTTCCCCAAGTCTTCAGTTCTTATTTTCTCATTTCTCATCAAACCAGTCAAAAGCATAATGAAGAAAGGGTTGCAGGAAATGATTGAGAAAAGAGATGCCGTGGTGAATCTACATCAATATAAAACCACAGATGGATTGCTGTTCTAGTCTCTGCATAATAGGAAGGATGTTGAGATGTTATCAAGAACACAGAGCAGATTTTATACCGTGAAAATGTAAGTGCAAGGAGACTTGAAACACTGGTGGTGATCGTCATTCTGTGGAGAATATAAGGCATTTCAAATTGTGAAACGTTACGGAGGAAGTATTTTGAAATTATGTAGCGGGTGTTAGAAACTGGCTGGTGAGATTAAGGGATCTAGAGCTGGGGTTCCCAGCCTTTCTTCTGCCATGAACTACCATTAACCAAGGGGTCCATGTACCCTAGGTTGGGATCTCCTTATCTAGAGTAAATAAGCGCTTGGTGGCCACATTATTAGGTACCTCCTGTTTGTGGTCTTCTGCTGCTGTAGCCCATCCACTTCAAGGTTTGACATCCTGTGCATGCAGAGATGCTCTTCTGCACATCACTGTTGTAACATGTGGTTATTCGAGTTTCTCTCGCCTTCCTGTCAGCTTGAACCAATCTGGTAATTCTCCTCTGATCTCTCTCATTATTAACAGGGTGCTTTTTCCCACAGAACTGCTGCTTACTGGATTTTTTTTTTTTTGTTTCTTGCACCATTCTCTGTAAACTCTAGAGACTGTTGTGCATGAATATCCCAGGAGATCAGCAGTTTCCGGGGTATGCAAAGCACCCCATCTGATACCAACAATCATTCCACAGTCAATGTCATTTAAATCTCATTTAAGATTGCATCTTAACAAAAGATTGAGAGGTGATGAATGCATTGTAGTTGAATGAGAGATATTTAAGGGAAGAACAGACCATTGGAAAAAAATGATGCAGTGTGTAGATGAGGCAGGTGAATAAAGAGAGACAGAATTAAGTCATCAGTTTGTAACACAATGACCTGTTTTTGATAATTAAATGTTATAGCGAAATCCATGTTGCATATTAACTTTCATGGGAATGTATTAAAACATTTTGTGAAAAAGCAATGCACGTGAAATGCTGGAGGAACACAGCAAATCAGGCAGCATCTATGGAGAGGAATAAACAGCCAATGTTTTGGGCTGAACCCTTCTCAGGACTGGAAGGGCAGAGGGAAGAAGGTGGAGGGAGGGGAAGGAGTACAAGCTGGCAGAGGACAGGTGAGACCAGGTGAGGGGGGAAGGTGGGTGGGGAAAGATATTTGCAAAAGCCACCTAATGGCCAACTTGAGGGTTCTTGTACCCAGGCTAATAGTCACAATTACAAATTACTTTTATATAATGTTTTTAATCTTGCAAACCTGCTTAACAGATGTGAAGTATTAATTTAAGACCTTACATCTTACACTGTCTGCTTTTCAAAGGGGATTGAAAAGCATAAGCAACACACACAAAATGCTGGAAGAACTCAGCAGGCCAGGCAGCATCTATGAAAAAGAGTATAATCCCTTTGAAGAGTCTCAGCCTGAAATATCGACTGCTGACTCTTTTCCATAGGTGCTGCCTGGCCTGCTGAATTCCTCCAGCATTTGGTGTGTGTTGCTTGGATTTCCAGTATCCACAGATTTTCTCTTGTTTGTGATTGAAACGCACAAGTCAGGAATTAGATGCAAGAAAAATTTCAAGTTACTGAATCAGTCGTTGTGGCTATCCCTCGAAGCCGAGGATGATGGTCTTCGTTCTGTTGATCTACTTATGGGCTCTCAAGTGGCTTATGAGACCAATCTTGAATATCCCTTGGAGTATAGTAATGACAGTCATCAAGGATATGGCACAGCAAAACTGAATGACCGTGCAAGAAGGGGTCTAGTGAGAGAGGCCACTGGGAGACCTATGACAACTCTGGAGGAGTTCCAAGCTTCAGTGGCTGAGATAGGAGAGGCTGCACATCCAACAACAGTTGCCCGGTTGCTTCACCAGTGACAGCTTTATAGGAGAGTGGCAAAGAGAAAACCACTGTTGAAAAAACTCACATGAAATCTCGGCTAGAGTTTGCCAAAAGGCATGTGGGAGACTCTGAAGTCAGCTGGAAGAAGGTTCTATGGTCTGATGAAACCAAAATTGAGCTTTTTGGCCATCAGACTAAATGCTATGTTTGACGTAAGACAAACACCACATATCATCAAAAACACACCATTCTACCATGAAGCATGGCGGTGGCTGCTTCACGAATGGCGGAGCAGACTGAATGGGCCAGATGGCCTGATTCTGCTCCTGTGTTGTGGGGTCTTATGGTCTTATGCTGTGGGGATGCTTTACTGCAGCAGGCCTTGGAAGGCTTGTGAAGGTACAGGGTAAAATGAATGCAGCAAAATACAGGGAAGTCTGCAAGAGAACTGTGACGTGGGAGAATATTTGTTTCCCAGCAATACAATGACCCCAAACAAAAAGCCAGAGCTACATAGAAATAGCTTAAAAATAACAAAGTTACCATCCTGGAGTGGCCAAGTCAGGGCGCAGACCTGAATCCAATCGGGAATTTGTGGCTGGACTTGAAAAGGGCTGTTCAGTCACAATTTCCATGTAGTCTGACAGAGCTTGAGCAGTTTTGTAAAGAAAAATGGGGAAAAATTATGGTGTCATGTGCTAAGCTGATAGAGACATGTCTACACAGACTCAAGGCTGTAATTGCTGCCAAAGGTGCATCTGCTAAATACTGACTTGAAGTATGGACACAGTCTGGATTGAACTATGATGTAGCAGGCATATAATAAGACCATAAGACGTAGGAGCAGAATTAGGCAATTTGGCCCATTGAGTCTGCTCTGCCATTCAATCATGACTGATCCTTTTTTCCCCTCCTCAGCCCCACTCCACAGACTTCTCCCCCTAACCTTTGATGCTGTGTCCAATCAAGAACCGATCAAGCTCTGCCTTAAATACACCCAATGACATGCCTCACCTCTGCCTCTGGTAATAAATTCCACAAACTCACCACCCTCTGGCTAAAGAAATTTCTTCACATCTCTGTTTTAAATGGATGTTCCTCTATCCTGAGGCTGTGCCCTCTTGTCCTAGACTCCCTCACCATGGAAACATCCTTTCCAGATCTACTCTGTCTAGGCCTTTCAACATTTGAAAAGTTTCAATGAGATTCCCCCCTCACCCTTCTGAATTCCAGCGAGTACAGACCCAGGGTCATCAAATATTACCCGTATGATAACCCTTTCATTCCCAGAATAATCCTTGTGAACCTCCTCTGAATCCTCTCCAATACCAGTACAGCTTTTCTTAGATGAACCCAAAACTGTTCACATTACTTAAGGTGAGGCCTAATCAGTGCCTTATAAAGCCTCAACATCACATCCCTGCTCTTGTTTTCTAGACCTCTTGAAATGAATGCTAATATTGCATTTGCCTTTCTCACCACCAACTCTACCTGCAAATTAATCTTTAGGGTGTTCTGTACAAGGTCTCCCAAGTCCGTTTGCCTCTCAAATTTTTGGATTTTCTTCCCATTTAGCAAATAGTCTGTACATTTATTTCTACCACCAAAGTGCATGACCATGCATTTTCCAAGATTGTATTTCATTTTCCACTCTCTTGCCCACTCTCCTAATCTGTCTAAGTCTTTCTGCAGGCTACTTGTTTCCTCAACACTACCTGCCCCTCCACCAATCTTCATATCATCTGCAAAACTGGCCACAGACAGCTGTAGAGGCCAGGTCATTGGGTATATTTGAAGTGGAGGTTGGTGGGCTCTTAATTAGTAATGGTGTCAAAAGTGACGGGAAGAAGGCAGGAGAGTGGAGTTGATAGTAAAGTAAATTGGCCATGATCAAATGGTGGAGTAGGCTCGATGGGCTGAATGGCCTAATTCCGCTCCTATGTCTTATGGTTTATATATGTATATGATTTGGATAAAACGTGGATAGTAAGTTCATAGATAATATGAAGATTGGTGACTTTGTGGATAGTGTTCAAGATTGCCAAAGGATACAGTGGGAAATAGATCTGTTGCAAATATGGTAAGATAAATGGCAGGTGGAGTTTAATCTGGCCTAGTTTCAGGTGTTGCAATATGGGAGATGAAATATCAAAGGACAGTACACTGAAAATGGCAGGAGCCTTAACAGTGTTTATCCACAGAGGAATCTTGGGTTCATAGCTCTTTGAAAGTGGCCATACAGGCTGAGTGTGATTAATAAGGCGTATGGCATGCTTGTCTTTATTAGTTAAGGCATTAAGCTCAAGAATCAGGAAGTTGCAGCTTTAAAATTCTAGTTATGCCGCATCTGGAGTGTTGCATTCAATTCTGGTTACCTTGTTATAGGAAGGATGTGGAGGCTTAGAGTATATGCAGGAGAGGTTTACCAGGAAGCTGCCAGGGTATAGAATATGACAGCAGAGAAACGGGCATTTCAACCCATCTAGCCTGTTATAGCCTGAGTTTCTGATTAGCCCTATCTACCTGCACCCGGACCAAACCCCTCCATACCTCTCTCATTCAAACTTCTCTTAAATGTTACAATTGATCCCACATCTACCACTTCCCCTGTCAGCTCATTCCACACTCTCACCACCCTTTGATTAAAGAAGTTCCCTCCATGTTCCCCTTAAATATTTCACTTTGCACCCTAAATCTATAAGCTCTAGCTGTAGTCTCATCCAGCCTACATGCATGCATTCACCTTATCTATACCTCTCATAATTTCATATACCTCAATATGAGATCTACCCTTATTCTCCTGTGAAAAAGCCTAGCCTATTCAACCTATGACTCAGATACAATTGATCCTGTTGACTTCTGTGTATATTTTCTCTTCACTCTTTAAAGCTTTTTGATTTCTTTCCTGTAGATAGGTGACCAGGACCTCACACCATACTCTAAATTTGGCCTCACTAATATCTTATGTAATTTCAACATAACATCCCAACTCCTGTACTTAGTGCCCTGATTTATGAAGGTCAATGTGCCAAAAGCTCTTTTTATGACCATGATATCACTTCCAAGGAAGTATGGATCTGTATTCCCAGGTCCTCTTGTTCTACCACATACCTCAGTGCAATACCATTCACTGTATACGTCTTACCCTGGTTTGTCCTCTTAAAGTGAAACACCTCAGACTTCTGCATTAAATTCCATCTGCCATTTTTCAGTCCAGTTTCCTTGCTGGTCCAGATCATTTTGCAGACTTTTATAGCCATCCCCTCTGTCCACCACTTATTAAACTGATTTAGGGGGAAAAAAGAATGTTATCATTGTGAAAGGTGTGTTTGGAAAAATTTAAGGGATTACATCATTGATTCAGAAGCCAGTATGCACTATAAACAACAATTTAGAACAGCCTTGCACAATGTCCGTATTAAACAGGTTGGAAGGAACTTTCAGTTTTGCTGTTTCATTTTTTGACATCTTGGTATTCCAAGAAATCAGAAGTCCTAATCTGTAGTTTATTGAGTCATTTTGTTCTTTAGTTTACCTCACTATGGAATAGAGATGAGGAGGAATTTTTTTTATCCAGATGGTGGTGAAGCTGTGGAATTTGTTGCGGAGACCAAGTCATTGGGTATATTAAAGCGGAGGTTGATATGTTCTTAATTAGTGAGTACGTCAAAGGTTATGGGGAGAAGGCAGGAGAATGGATTTGAGAGGGGTAATAAATCAGCCATGAAGGAGCAGATCCAATGGGCTGAATGGCCTAATTCTTCTCCTATGTCTTATAGTCTTCACGCAGAGGGTGGTGCATTGATGGAATGATCCGCCAGAGGAAGTGGTACAATAACAATGTTTAAAAGACATTTGGGGGAGTATGTAATAGGTTGGGTTGGAGGGATATGGGTCTAATTTGGTAAGCATCATGGTTGGCACCCTCCAAGAGGGCCACAACTTTGTTATTGGGTTTGAAGGCTTGCATGCCTCGATGACCTGGAAAGCTGTGCTGGCTGGAGTCAGGTCTTTACAGTTTGGCCCTTGGTAGGGTCACCCATGTTAAACAGGTCAAAAGGTAGAGGTCAGACTAAGAGTGGTCCACTGGTCCTCCAGGTTCGGGGGTTCAACCTGGGGCCAACAACCCTGACTGGTGAAACAAAATTGTTACGGAAACAGCAATGAAGAATTTTCTACATTTGAGAGCAATGGTATTCCTAAATCTTGACCCGGGACTTGTATGACTGACAGAAGAGAAAATTGAGAGGAAGCTGTTGACATGGTGAAGAAAGCCTGAATAGTGCCAGAAGTGGAGAACCTTCTTTGCTGCCCTAAATGCCAGCACCGTAACAGGCAGTAGAGAGAGAGAGAGAGAGATGGTTGGCATGACCAATTAAGGCGAAGGGCCTATTTCTGTGCTGTTTTAATCTTTGATTCTGTAAGAAAGTGCAAAAAAAGCATAATATTTGATCATGTGTCATTCTGCTTAAAGGTCATTCAAAAAGACTCAAAAAAACTTTATTGTCATTCTAACCGTACATCAGCTCTGCAGGGCAGAATGAGACAGTGTTTCCCAGGAGCAGTGCAATCATAACATAACAAATGCAACATTAAATAATAAACACAACAATAAATAGTAAAACACAACAGCCACATGTCAGTTAAAATCAAGTTATAAGTGTCCAGTGCAAGTTAAAAGTGTCCAAAGCAGAGTCAGGTAGAGCAGCTATTTAGCAGTCTGACTGCCTGTGGGAGGAAGCTGTTTAGTAGCCTTGTGGTTTTAGTTTTGATGCTCCTGTAACGTTTGCCTGATGGCAGAAGAGCAAACAGTTCATGGAGAGGGTGTGAGAGGTCTTTAATGATGTACCGTGTCTTCTGGAGGCATCAACTCTGAAAGAGGTCTTGGACAGAAGGTAGGGAGACCCCAATAACCTTCTCTGCTCCCCTAACCACCCTCTGCAAGGTTTTTTTGTCGACAGCACTGCAGCTGGAGTACCAGGTTGTGATGCAAAAGGTCAGCACACTCTCAACCACACCTCTGTAGAATGTAGTTAAGATGTTAGTGGGGAGTGATGCTTGTTTAAGCTTCCTCAGAAAGTGCAATCTCTGCTGGGCCCGTTTCATGATCCCAGTGGTGTTCCTGGACCAGGTGAGGTTGTCCGAGATCTGCACCCCAAGGAACTTGATGTTTTCCACTCTCTCCACTGTGGAGCCGCTGATGCTGAGGGGTGTGTGCTCAGGCTGAGACCGTCTGAAATCGACGATCATTTCCTTGGTTTTGGTGACATTAAGCATCAAGTTGTTATCACTGCACCAGCTCTCTAGGTGTTTGACCTCCTCCCTGTACATTGTTTCATCATTTTTGCTGATGAGCCCCACCACTGTGGTATCATCAGCAAATTTAATGATCGGGTTCTCCTTGAATCTGGCTGCACAGTCATGTGTTAGCAGTGTAAACAGCAATGGGCTAAGCACACAGCCTTGTGGGGATCCAGTGCTCAGTGTGATGGAGTCAGAGATGTCCTGCCAACACGGACTGACTGTGGTCTCTCTGTCAAGAAATCCAGAATCCAGCGACACATGGCAGTGTTAAGGCCAAGCAGCGACAGTTTCTCCACTAGTCTCTGTGGGATGATGGTATTGAACGCTGAACTGAAATCAATGTACAGGATTCTGGCATAAGTGTCTTTGTTGTCCAAGTGAGAGAGAACTGTGTGCAGTGTGGTGGATATTGCGTCCTCCGTAGAGCGATTTGGACGATAAGCAAACTGTAGAGGATCCAGTGATGAGGGGAGGCTGGCTGTGATATGAGGCTTGACAAGCCGTTCAAAACATTTCATCACTATAGGGATCAGGGCAACGGGAGGGTAATCATTCAGACAGGCTACAACTGATTTCTTTGCTACAGGGATGACTATGGAGGTTTTGAAGCATAATGGTAAAATGCAACTTGGTTTACTATTTGCACAGAATGTAGCCAATTAAGATGAATAACAGGATACAGGAACAGGCTAACCACATGGCCGTGGAGTATGGTTGATCACTTCTACATTTGTTGCCCAAGATAATCTGTCAAAGCACATATTTCATGTAATATGACAAAATGGAAATGTCTAACAAATTCCAATTCTCATTTACGAGCCAATGTGCATCGGAAGTTAAAAATTAAGTCATGATTGGTATCAAGTTTCCGCTGGCAACTTTCAGTAGGTTAGGCACCCTCTGTGGAAATGGAAAGAGTTAATGTTTAGTGCCCTTTATTGGAACTGGGAAGAGAGAAAACAAGTTAGTTATGGGTGACTGAGAAGGTGGGAGAAGGATGGTTAGAACAAAGAAAATATCTTTGTGCCGACTTAATTCTTTATGTAACAGATTAAGCTTCTTTCTCTGTGTAATGCGTACTAATGGCAAGGTTGTTGGACATGCCCAATAGTCTAGTTATACAACAGAGGAAAATCTGAGACAAAAAAAATGGCCAGTTCTGATGTAGATAGAAAGAGTCAATTACCTAAAGTTGGAGGATTTGGTATTGATTACAGAGGGCTGAAGCATCCCTAAATGGAAGATGCTGTGGTGTTCATCAAGTTGGTGTTGGGCCCTGAAGCGTTTCTGATGCACTTCAGAAGGAAAGGAATAGATCGACAAGGTAGAAAGTCTGAAAGGTCGAAGACTGAAGTTGGTAAATCCAGAGGTAGAGGCCAAATGATCAAGTCAGTGAGTCTGGGCAAGGGACTAGAGGTTGGATGAGGCCTGCCCTGTGGTTGGGGATGAGGCCTGTCTGTGTGTGCGGGAGGGTGGATAAAGCACCTATTTTGCTGCTGTCTTATTTTGTTTTGTTTTGTTGTTGGCTGCTTGTGTTGTTCTGATGAACCTTGTGGGCATGCCATGTTGTGGAATACGTGGCGACACTTGTGGGCTGCCCCCACAACATCCTTGAGTGTGTTGATTATTAACACAAACTATGCATCTCACTACATGTTTCATGTTAGTACAATCACTTCATGTTCGCCTGAGGGGTTACCTGTTATCTATTAGTGGGTCGTCAGGTGGCTATAGAAGCCAATCTGGAGACTTGGGGTTTCCAGACCTCACAATCCTGCTCCTTTTGCTGCTTGTTGATCCCCTCGTGACTTAATCAGTGATATTAGGGTAGATTCCCTTAAAGGAGAATGCCTGTGTGTGAAATTGTTTAATGTGGTGCATGGGCAGCTGCCATACGGTGCTTGACAGATCGGTGTTACAGTCCGGTGGCATGGAATATAAGATGACTGGAGGCCCTTTGCTGCCTCTGCTTTCTTCCAACTTCACTGCCATTGTGGTGTGTCATCATCTTCCACCAGCTCCATGGCTGAGGTCCTGGTTGGGTTGCTCTTGGAACCTCCTTCTAGACCTTATGCTATGGATCTTGCTATAGAAGAACGTACGAAGAGCTAAGTGCCCGATGGTTAAACTCCAGACAACATTGCTCTCAAGAACTCACAAGGTGACAATCCCTGGAGAAGTTTCGATGTAGATGTGATCGATAATTCAGAATCTGTAACGGTGAAGCAAAGCACAGACAGGTAATGGGTTGGGGGTCAATGGAGCAAGCAGCATGACACTCAGACACTGCTGCTGGTTGAAACCAGGTTCTTTGTAAAGCAATCATCCAATCTGCCTTGGGTTTTACCAATGTAAAGGAGACTATGTTGTGAATACAGTGATAGTATTGGGTTTGGTAACCGTGAAGTTCTAATCTCAAATGAGGACTTTCAGTCCTATTGGGTACAAGTACAGTGGTGCTAGAAAGTTTGTGAACCCTGTAAAATTTTTTCTATTTCTGCATAAGTATGACCTAAAATGTGATCAGATCTTCACATAAGTCCTAAAACTAGATAAAGAGAACCTAATTAAATAATTAACACAAAAACATTATATTAGTTCATTTATTTATTGAGAATAAATACATGATCCAATGTTACATGTATTTGTTAGAAAAGGTACATGAACCTCTGGGGTAATGCCTTCGACAAAAGCTATTTGGAGTCAGGTGTTCCAACCAATGAGATGAGACCAGAGGTGTGGGTTGTAGAGGTTTCTTGCCCTGTAAAAATGACACATGAAGTCAGGTTATTAACAGAGCCTGCTCTTCTCAAGAAAGAACTGTTTATGTGCACCATGCCTTGATTGAAACAACTTTCAGAGGACCTTAGAAGAAGAATTGTAGAGATGCATGATGCTGGAAAAGGCTACAAAAGCGTTTCTAAAGGCTTGAGCGTTCATCAGTCCACAGTAAGAGAAATTGTCTACAAATGGAGGAAATTTGTTACTGTTGCCACTCTCCCGAAGAGTGGGCATCTTGCAAAGATCACACCAAGAGTACAACATGCAATGGTGAAAGAGGTGAAAAAGAACCCAAGGGTAATAGCAAAAGGCCTGCAAAAAATCTCTAGAACTTGCTAAAGTCTCTGTTCATGTGTCCACTATAAGAAAAACACTGAACAAGAATGGTGTTCATGGAAGGACACCACGGATGAAACCACTGCTCTCCCAGAGAAAACATTGTTGCATGTCTCAAGTTTGCAAAAGACCACCTGGATGTTCTACAACACTTCTGAGACAACATTCTGTGGACAGATGAGACAGAAGATGAACCTTTTGGCAGAAATGCACATTGCTGTTTGGAGGGAAAACACTAACACCAAAACCTCATCCCAACTGTGAAGCATGATGGAAGGAGCATCATGGTTTGGGGCTGCTTTGCTGCCTCAGGGCCTGGACAGCTTGCAATCATTGAGGGAACAATAAATTCAAAATTGTATCAAGACATTTTACAGGAGAATTGTCAGAACAGCAGTCTGTCACCTGAAGCTTAATAGAAGCTGGATAATGCAACAAGATAATAATCCACAAGACAATAATAAATCAACAACAGAGTAGTTTAAAAAGAAGACAGTTTGTGTTTTGGAATAGCTGAGTCAAAGTCCTGACCTTAATCCTACAGAAATATTTTGGAAGGATCTGAAGCAAGCAGTTCATGTAAGGGAGTCCACCGACATCCCAGAGTGGAAGCAGTTTTGTAAGGAGGAATGGCTTAAAATTCAACCAAGCCAATGTGTAGGATTGATCAACAGTTACTGGAAACGTTTGGTTTAAGTTATTGCTGTACAAGGGGGGGTCACACCAGTTACTGAAAGCAAGAGTTCACATACTTTTCCAACTAACACATGTAATATTGGATTATTTTTCTCAGTAAATAAAATATACAAGTACAATGTTTCTGTGTTATTTATTTAATTGGGTTCTCTTTATCTAGTTTTAGGACTTGTGTGAAGATCTGATCACATTTTAGGTCATATTTATGCAGAAATAGAGAAAATTCTACAGGGTTCGCAGACTTCCTAGCACCACTGTAGCCGCAAATACTCTCAATAAAGGGAGATTATACTGTAACTACCCAATCTTCAAAGACTAGTTCATTTCCCTGTTTATTATCCAAAGTGAGTTTAGCTACCAATACCCCACTATTTGAGCAGTGGGTCCCCTCTTGCTATCAAGGAGAAGATGTTAACAAAATAGTTTAAGACACAGTTCATTTATTTTCAGTTATACATGCTAAAATCCAAACATCATTCTAAAAACACATTTAAAACTCAAAGAGGATTCCTATCTTATCTTGAAACTTCAAACATTATAAAACATTTCCAGATTACAGATAATTTCACAAACCGTTTCCAAAACCCAAAACATAAAGGACAAAGGATTTCCAAAACATGGGTACAATTGCTATCAACTAAAAAGACATATCAAAGATGCAGACAAATGAGTTGTCCATTGCAGAAACTGAAGATGGAGGAATCGATTCTCATTCTTCCATGTTTCTTGATGTTCCTTATCCCATTCCTAATAAGCCTGAGCTGCTGCTCTAATTTTTTACCCTTTTCTGCCATTTTGAGTGACTTCACAAGCATGTGATATTTCCTCAGATATCATCTTAACACAAATGTCTAAGAGCATCTTTTGAAGACATGAATCCTACCTATGTACCGTTAATGTAAAGCTGACTTCTTCAAGTACATAAACCTTTCAAACTATAAACATATCAGTTATTGATATGCTAAATGATATCCATCTGTTCCTCAAGTTTCCTTGAACTAAGCAACTTAAGAGTCTGCTTCTCTGTTTAAAACAACCCAACTTAAATAAGGAATTGTGTTATACTTTACTCCTAAGCAATAATAAAGCAGGCGCAGCGACTTTTTACAGACAGTCTACAAAATACAGAGCCTATTTGCAGAGCTGTTCTATAAAGACTGCCTTCCATTCACATTTTAAGAACTGAAGACTGACTTCTATTTACAACCAGAAGTTTAAAAAAAACTGTTAATTGGAAGTTTACTTAGAACTGTTTCATTTTACAAGATGCTGTGTTTAGAAAGCAAGGTTATCAAAAAAAAACAAGCAGTGAATATCTATCACAATACTAATTGGTTTAGAAGAAGTGTAAGGCGAATTGATGCTTCACTGGGAAATACTGGATGGCGTCTGGGTGTTGGGAAGGGAAGAGAAGAGATGAAAGCCCAGGTATTGCATTTCCACCAGCTGGATGGAAAAGTGCCTTGAAATAGGCAGTGGTAGGCAGTGATGGAAAAAAAAAATTGAAGATTAGCTTTATTTGTCACATGTTCGTGGAAGCCTACAGTGAATTGCATCATTTGCATTGATGACCAACACAGTCTGAGGATTGTGCTGGGTGCAGCCTGCAAATGTCGCCATGCTTCTGGTACTAACACAGCACAGGCATAACTTACTAACCCTAACCTTAACCGTATGTCTTTGGAATGTGGGTGGAAACCCATGAGGTCATGGGAAGAACGTATAAACTCCGTTAGACAGAAGCAGGAATTGGACCCAAGTTGCTGCTGCTGTAGAGCATTACACTAGCTGCTCTGTACCAAGCTGCACTAACCACTCTTGTAGTGGAGTTGCCAGACTTACCCTTCATTTTTTACAGGAATGTGTTGCTCCTGAACTCTCACTATTTCATTTGGAGGGACTCCTACTTGTCAGATACAGATTGAACTGCATGCAGCTACAGTATGTGTATCTAATTAATCCCAGTCTAATTTTACCAGGTCCTGTCTGATGATATGGAAATCTTCCTTCCTCAAAATTAGGACCAAAATTTTTGGACCATACTATCTCTTTCCATAAGTACCTTGAAGATATTTTTAGGGAAAGCACAGTATAGTGGGGGAAGGTACTAATCAAAATGCTGTAAGAAAGGAAGGGAAGGGAACATGTGATGGAATCTTATTAGAATTGCAGAAAATTTCAGATGCTGATCCAATGAATGGCGATGCTAGTAGAGTGAAAAGTAAGGGCCTGAGTGCTTACAATACAGACCCCGGATCGTTTTTCCTTACAACATCGCTGGTTCTAAAGGCAGACCTATCACCCCCTCCCCCTCCCCCACCTATTAATTTTTTCCTGTTCTGCCAACTAATTGTTTCCTGTAATCTATCTCTCCCATGCCCAATATTTACTTACTGCCCATTAACCTGCTGGCATTTAGGGCAGCAATGAAGGTCGTCCATCTCTGCCTGACCTTGATCACTCAGATGTAGAAGGATTTTTCATTGGTGTTTCCTTTTTCAATCTTTTTATTAATTTAATTTTCAAATTCATAAACATAACAATACTAGTAAAAAGAGATTGGGATTACATTATTGGTAATTAACATATGTGAATATAAACTACAGATAACACAGGTATACTAAGCCTCCCAAACTCTTAATATAATTAAACATGATAAAAAGAAAAATGAAAAAAATCGAGAAAAAAACCCCAAATTGGAAAAAAAAACGCTAAACTAAACAAACTAAACTAAACAAAGCTGGGCTATTATATTACATTGGATACAGTCATTAATGTCATTAACTCCGCTCCTCTGTCCATATATTTTTGGTTAATAAAAAGGATTCGGAAAAGGTCAAGCTACATCATATGAAAGTGTTGAATAAATAGCCTCCAAGTCTCTTCAAATTTAACCGAAGGATCAAAAGTGACACTTCTGATTTTTTCTAATTTAAACAAGATATAGTTTGGGAAAATCATTGAAATGTAGTAGGAGGATTAATCTCTTTCCAATTCAATAAAATGGATCTTCTAGCCATTAATGTAACAAACACGATCATCTGTCAAGCTGAGGAGGATAAGTAACTATGTTCCATCACTGGTAAACCAAAAATTGAGGTAATAGGATGAGGTTGTAAATCAATATGCAAAACTGTTGAAGTAATATCAAAAATGTCTTTCCAAAAGAGGGCAAGACCAGAACATATGAGTCGAAGAAGCCACCTCAGAATGACATCTATCACAAACAGGACTTATGCGAGAGTAAAAACGAGCTAGTTTAGCTTTAGACATGCGGGCCCTATGCACCACCTTAAATTGTATCAACATATGTTTAGCACATATAGAGGAAAAGTTAACTAATTGAAATATTTTCTCCCATTTCTCCATAGGTAAGAGAAGTTGAAGTTCCCTTTCCCATTCATTCTTAATTTTATCAGATATACCTGGCTGTATTTTCATAATCATATCATAAACAGTTGCTATCAAACCCTTCTGATAAGGGTTTAAACCTAAAAATTTTTTCGTGATATCAATTGGATATGAAGTTGGAAAAGTAGGTAGTATAGTATTTAAAAAGTTTCTAATTTGTAAGTATCTAAAAAAAAAATGGGATCTGGGTCATTGGTGTTTCCATAACAGTTATATTTGACCAGTCAGTATTATTGGCCCTGAGTTGAACATTCGAACTTGGAGGCCCAGTGGACCACTCTTTGCCTGGCCTCTACCCTTTGACTTGTTTAACACGGCGAACCCTACCAAGAGCCAAAGTATAAAGCCCTGATGGTAGCCAATATAGCTCTCCGAGTCACTGAGGCACGGCAAGCCTCCAAACCACAACAAGTTTGTGGTACTCTTAGAGGCATGCCCAGTAATTCCATTCTCGTTTACTTACCACTGTTGGATCCTGGTGTTCTTTCGATACAGAGGTTCAAAAGTTAGAACGAGGCATAAAACTTGTTGCTTATGGCTGTTTTATTAAGGGTTACAAGAACAAAGAATAAGTAAAGAAGAATTGAGACTGAAAGAAATCGTGGTTGGCTTTTACAAGAAAACTAGCTCAGACTAGAGGATAATAACACTCCAGTGATAACAATTCACCTATAAAATAGCCAGATTCAAGTGGCGAGACATCCACAACAGGAAAACTGAAAAGCTTCTAGAAAATGTTTCATCACCGTACGAGGAGACATCATTAGTGTGCTGTTAATTGTGGAGTGGTCTCCGAATGCTTGGCCTTAGCTGAATGAAAAGTCTATAAGGGCCAAGCATTCGGTGGCCACTCCACAATTAACAGTGCACTAATGATGTCCCCTTGCATGGTGATGAAACGTTTGCCAATAAATTGCCAAAATTGGGAGAGCAACTCAACCCAACTGTCATCTACCCAAGCTGCACATCTTCCAAATTATTTCGAATTTCTAGAAAAATACAGAAATAGCTACACTACAATTACTGGAAAATTCACTGAATGATTACAAGTATATAGGTAATTATATAAAATACAAGCAAGCATCGGAAAGTTAAATTTCAAGTAAAATAACAATTCTGCACCCTAATCCAACAGCTGGGTCGTGAGGTGGAGATACATCTCTACCAAAGGAGGTGTAAGGCGCTCCTTCCCTCCGCTAGCCTGCGGGTCACCCTTGGGCAAGGTGTAGCACCTGTTTAACCCCCTAATCAGGGTCACATGAAGCCATAAGAGCAAGTCCTGGTTATGCGACCAGTGATGCCAGGCATACAGTCTCTGAAAAGTATTAAGAATTGCTGGAGTCACCCATCTTGTAACCAAAAGAAGGCAATGGCAAACCACTTCTGTAGAAAAATTTACCAAGAACAATCGTGGTGATAGAAAGACCAGGATCGCTCATGTCATACAATATGGCACATAATGAATGAATCCAACAGCTCCTACCTGCCTACATTCAGTAGTTAATTAACCATAAATTCCTTGGTTCTTTCTGGTTTTCATAGTACCAAAGACCCAGGCTCAATCCTGAACTTGAATGCTGTCTGTGTGGAGTTTACATGTTCTCCCTGTGATTGTGAGGGTTTTTGAGTGCTCCATTTCCTCCTACATTCCAAAGGCATGTAAGTTAGTAGGTTAACTGGCCACTCTTGTGTATGAATGAGTGGGTTGAAATGTGGCAGGAGTTGTTGAAATTTGGGGAGAATAAAATAAAAGACATTGAAGCAGAATTAGTCGACTGGGTGGTTGATCTGTGTGGACTTGGTGGACTAAAGGTTAACGTATGAGGAGTGTTTGATGGTTCTGTACTTGCTGGCGTTTAGAGGAATGTGGGGAGATCTCATTAAAACCTACTGAATGTTGGAAGGTCTAAATAAAGTGGACGTGGAGAGTCTATTATGGGGGAGTCTAGAACCAGAGTGGGCTGCCTCAGAATACAAGCATGTCCCTCTAGAACAGAGATGGAGAGGAATTTCTTTAGCCAAAGGGTGGTGAATCTGTGGAAGACATTGCCACAGACAGCTGTGGCGGTCAAGTCATTGGGTATATTTAAAGCGGAGATTGATAGGTCCTTGATTAGATTAGATTATGAGAACACTCAGTCCTCTTTTTATTGTCACTTAGAAATGCATACATGCATTAAGAAATGATACAATGTTTCTTTGGAGTGATATCACAGAAAACAGGACAAACCAAAGACTAACACTGACAGAACCACATAATTAAAATATATAGTTACAGCAGTGCAAAGCAATACCATAATTTGATGAAGAACAAACCATGGGTACGGTAAATAAAGTCTCAAAAGTCCCCGAGTCCCTGATAGCAGGCGGCAAAAGGGAGAAGCTCCCTGCCATAAACCTCCAGGCACCGTCAACTTGCCGATGCCTTGGAAGCAGCCGACCACAGCCGACACTGAGTCCATCCGTTCGAAAACTTCGAGCTTCCGACCAGCCCTCCGATACAGCCTCCCGAGCGCCATCCTCAGCCGAGCACATTCAACCTCTCCCTGGCCGCTGAAACACGCAAAGCCGAGGATTTCGGGGCCTTCTGCTCTGGAGATTCCGGTTACCACATAGTAGCAGTGGCAGTGAAGCGGGCATTTCAGAAGTTTTTCCAGATGTTCCTCTGTACTCTCACGTCCATCTCCATCAAATCAGAATTGTGCACGGTCCCCTACTTGACAGATAACAGACATCTCCACCGAAGTGGCCGGGCACGCTGCGGTCGTGCCGCCATCTTCTCCTCCCTCCTTAGTATGGGCATTCAAAGGTTATGGGGGGGAAGGCAGGAGAATAGGATTGTGAAAGACAATGAATCAGCCATGATGGAATGGCAGAGCTGACTTGATGGGCCTAATGGTCTAATTCTGCTCTTATGTCTTATGGACATGTTTCTGGGCTGGTATCTATTCATAACTCAATGACTCTATGAAACCAGAGGACCCCCATGCAGGCAAGGACGGACAGACAAACACCACACAGTTCTAGAGGACCCGATCAAAGCGGGGTCACAGGGAAGCACTTGCTGTATCTCTGCACCACCACAGCTTCAGCAACATCGATTCTATATCGACCCACTTCCTGTTGCCACTCGAACATAGATTTCAGTTTCCTGTCGTATCGCTCGCAGTTCCTCTTGAGCTGAGGAGGAGCAGATGCAGAAATCAGAGGTGCAAAGGGTCTTGGGGAGTCCTGGTGCAGGATTCCCTGAAGATTAACTTGCAGGTTGAGTTGCGAGGAAGACACGTGCAATGTTAGCATGCATTTCCAGAAAGCTAGAATATAAAAACAAGGATGTAATGCTGAGGCTTTATGAAGCACTGTTCAGACCACATCTGGAGTACTGTGAGCGGTTTTGGGCCATTTCTAAGAAGGATATGGTGGCATTCGAGAGGGTCCAGAGATAGTTCATGACAATGATCCTGGGAATGAAAGAGTTAACATATGAAGAGCATTTAATAGCTCTGGGCCTGTACTTGCTGGAACTTTGAAGAATGAGGGGGGAATCTAATCGAAACCTATCGAATATTGAAAGACTTAGATGGAATGGACAGCAGTTCACCACAGCCCTCTGAACTGGGCTGATGAAAGTTGATTGGCCTTATAGCTTCTGGTTTCACCACATGACTACATACATCTTCCAGGTGAAGATCCTTCACCTGGAAGGTCTCTGGAGCTTCTGTAGCTCTGGGTTTTTATGGAATGGGGATGCTAGCCCCATGCCCAACCCTCCTCCTTTCGCAGCCGGGCATGGGACCGTCCATGGCAGAGTTTTGATTTGAACTGTTTCTGTTTATTATTTTTTAATCTTAGTGGGAAACCAACAGCAACCTCTACTGACCCCCAGATTCTGGCTATGATGCCTTTCATGTCCCAAGACTTGACCTTTTTTATTAATACCAGGAAAGTTATAGGATGTCCTGTATCAATCCTGCTTTGGACAGCCTATTGACAATAAGGAAAGTACCATGTAATATAAAACCACTGGAAACCCACCAAGAGCACCAACATTATGCATGAAGGGCCAACACAGCTGGGGAAGGTCAACCTGAAGAATTTGGGTCAGGGTTCTAGAATAAGGATAAACGGGTCAATTATGAGGACTTGAAACTGGTTTAAAAAAAGGGGAGGTCTCAAGGGCAAAACATTTTGAATGCCGTAGTAAAAGAAGTCTTAATTACAACTGATGATGGAAGACTAAAAGTTGCGAAGGAATTAAATCAGGTGTGAGGAATAGTAATTAGTTAGTAAAATAGAACAGAAAGGGCAGTAAATATGTGGTCCATTTATTGCTTAGCACAGAGAGTATAAGGAATGAACTGAAAGAAATGCAATTACAAATTCAGCTTACTACAGGGATGTGGCTGCCTGGTGGTCAAGGTCACGAATTCTGCAGGAAGAAGGAAAAAATCATAGTGAGGGAGAGGTAGACTTGTACGACATAATCACCCAAGTTCATTATCCTGTTCCTGCTTTCTCTCCAAGTTTTTCTTCAGGCTTTACAGCGTCAGCGGTCGGGGTTCAGTTCCCACTGCTGTCTGTAAAGAGATTGTACATTCTCCCCGTGAATACGTAGCTTTTCTCCAGGTGTTCCGGCTTCCTCGTACATTCCAAATACATATGAGTTGGTAGGTTATTTGGTCATTTGGGTTATTGGGCTGGAAGGGCCTGTTACCCTGGTGTATCACTAAATAAATAAGAACAAAACATCCATCAATCTCTTTAAACATTAATATGACATCTAATTCTCACCTGAATTTGTTTAATAATTTAGTCTCAAATGCTTTCTGGGAATTCCACAGGTTTGCCACTTTCAGGGTAAAGAAATTTCTCCTCATCTCAGTCCTAATTATCCTCTGCCATATTCTGTGTCTGGAATCTTTGGTTCTGGGCTCTCCAGCCATCCGGAACATCTTCACTCTGTGTAGTCCTGTTAGAATCTTTTTTGTTTGATGATATTCCTGCTTACTCTTTAGTAGTCCAGTGAACATGGTCCTAATCACCTCAGTCTCTCTTCATATGTCAGTTCTACCATTCCAGGAATCATTCTGGTCACTATGTGTGACACTTATCTATGGTAAGGACATTGTTCCTCTGATAAGGAGACAACACTCCAGAAGAACATCCTTGCTCTTGCACTTAAATCCTTTTACAGGGAAGACCAACAGATCATCTGTCCTAGAAGTCTTTTTTTTTATGTTCAAGGGTTCCATTTAATGTCAGAGAATGTATACAATATACAACCTGAAATTCTTACTCTCCGCAGACATAGACATACTTTATTGATCCTGAGGGAAATTGAGTTTCGTTACAGCTGCACCAACCAAGAATACAGCATAAATATAGCAATACAAAAACCGCAAACAATCAAACAACAATATGCAAACTATGCCAGAGGGAAATAAGTCCAGGACCAGTCTATTGACTCAGGGTGTCTGACCCTCCACGGGAGGAGCTGCAAAGTTCGATGGCCACAGGCAGGAACAACCTCCCATGACGCCCAGTGTTGTATCTCGGTGGAATATGGCCGGAGTCCAACTGCAAAAAGTTCAATATCCGGGCTACAAACACGTTCCTTGAACGTAATATGACCAGGGTTGCACCATCCGTTGTTAATTAGAACAGCAAGTCCCCAACTCCTTTACGCTTACCGCTCTCAGTGCACTTCTGGCCAGCCCAAACGGTCTGGAAGCCCTCTGTGGAAAAGTTTTGGTCGGGTATGTCCTCGTGCAGCCACGTTTCAGTAAAACACATAACACTGCTCTCCCAAAATGTTCTGACTCCTGGCTAGCGTCGTCAACGTGTCCATTTTATTACCCACCAAACTCCTCTTCTCCATAAGTCTCTGTTGTCTTGACCCGGTCCTCTTTCCTCGCCTTTTAGATCCCCCTCTGCATCCTCTGTATGTTTCCCTCCAGATTTCAGCTGGGGTGTCCGCCGCTCTGATCGCTAAACTGGCCGGCATAAGCGCAATCAGCTGGTCCCTGGAATAAACAATGCGGCCATCCTGCTGCCCCGCTAATGAGACGTGTCCGAATGTAACTACTTCCAGCGCTAAAAACCCAAATAAAACTCTCCCTACCAGCATGTTAGAGAGGGTGCAGCTTCGACGTGTTACCGTGAAAAAAAAATACAACAAATAATGTAAGTTAAAAAAGTAAGAAGAAAAAAGTAAGAAAACTAGTCGGACATCCATGAAACAGAAGAAAACCCCCAAAGAATGAATGACAGGAAAACATTAGAACCCCAAATGCCCACCCTCCCCCCCCTCCCATGCACAAGCAGGAGTAAAGCATCAACATTCCACCTCTCCCCCTTTTCCCCACCTGCCTGAGCAGAAGCATCAGCCCCCGTTCCGGAACATCTGCCTGAAAGTAAGGTAAAGGCAGATTCAATACTAATTTTAAGTTATAATTTGATATATAAAAAGTGATTGAGCTATTCCAAAACCATGGAGAAAATTATTTGTTTCGAGTGTTACGTACCCTGTAACTGGGTTGCCAAACCAGCAGAAATGGATCACTCAGTTGGAGTCTGGATTACTAGAACTAAGAAAGTTTTATTAAAGAAACAAGCAACACAGTACTCTAATCAAAAGGATAATGAATGCAACAGTTCAGCAATGATAAACATACATGTACACAGAATTCAGATAACAGGATCAATCAAGCTCTATTGTTGTCTAGGGGTAAATGACTAGTTTCAAAGTGACGCAAAGTTCAGTTCAGTTCGCAGTAATCGCTGCCGTGGCGATGGACAGTGGGGGGAAGGAGAGAGAGAGAGCAAAATGAATGAATATTCAAGGCTTCCACACAGACCTTTGCAGACAGCTTTCGGGCGAGTCCTTTGTGATGTCATCTGAGGTCACCGACCGTGACCCCTCCGTTTCCAGATACGATCGTTTCCCTGCGGTGAACCTGGCACCCAGGCAAGGGTGGACACACACCAGGTTCCCGCTGATCGTGCCTTTCCACCCTGTGCGTCTATGGCCCAGTACTTCCCACCGACTTGTGAGAGACGCACCGCCTCCAGGGTCTTGTTACCTCGGGTGTCGTGTGTGTGTCCTGCCTTAGCGAACCTGTCCCTTTTTATCCCCCTGCTGGGGTATCGCCTGTCCATCACTTCAAACAGTTCAGGGTTCAAAGGGGGAGCTGATCTTGACAGCTCTCCTTCCCCTTCATTACACATCTCCGAATGCTGCTCCATTGTTTTCCTTATCTCTCTCTCTCCTGAAGACAGGTGGCAGACCAACTGCTCATTCCACTGGTGCCAGCCCAGGCCAGCTACATCTTAATCTATGTGTATTCTTGTCACACGAGATGCAGTGAAGAACGGGAGCCACATTGCCCAGCAAACTGCCTCTTTACCCTCAAACTAATCACGTAACGATTTACAATGACCAATTAACCTACTGACTGGCTCAGCTTTGGGCTGTGGGAAGAAACCAAAGCACCTGGAGGAAACCCTTCCACTCTTGGGAAGGGTGTACAAACTTCTACAGAGGACTTCAAATCACAGGACTAGGATGTTCCGACGAAGGCCATTCAACCTATTTAGGGTTATGATGGCTCCTGAGGGAGAAATCCTATTAGTCCCCATTCCCACTCTCCATATTTCCCTACACTCTTCCAATTTACTGGAACTCACTCATACCTTCAACTTCCCCCTTTGATCTTTTTAATGTCATTAACTTAGTGGTAATTAACTGCAGCAAGTACACCTTCCAGCGTGTATTTGGGATGTGGGAATGAACTGGAGCACCCAGGAAAAACCCGTACAGTCCACAGGTAGAAGGTGCAAACTCCAGACAGATGACACCCAGGTCAGGATTAAACCTGAACCCTGGAGCTTGATACAGCAGCACCATCATTCTGGCTGTAAAACAGGGCCCCTTCAAATTCATCAACAGCTTCTTGCAGACAAATCAATTGGCCCCATTCCTCGCTCTTTAATTCCTGTCAGCTGCCTAATCATTCTCTGTCACAGATATCACATTGCCTAATCTATATATGTATCCTGACCTCTCTCTGTGCATCCGCTAACACCTCCAGACATGACACCTGCTACAGATCTGCACGCTTGTCATTGCTACTTCTGATCCAGTTCAGCAATTAAAAAAAAAGGAAACTGCAGAATAGGTATTGCATTTCTAGCATTTGAATCATCTAAAACCAAGCAGGTGGAAAGTTAAAAGGAAGCTGGCTATTAAACTCTTTCAGACAATGAACATTTCTGGTACGTATTATCTGCAGGGTTTTTTCAGATAATTGCGGTACATTCTAAAGCAGGCACAATTTCCTGTTCATGCAAATTATTGTGGGTTCTCTATATAGTTTTGGCCAGAGCCTCATCAGAGAAGCTTAACACCGTTCTCCAACCATTGAGAGCAAATGTACAACTGGGCTTAAGACAGAGTAGCAGTGGCAAAATTGCAACTCTCCTTTGAGAGGATGAGATTATAAACTCCCACGTTTCCAAGATATTTATACAGAAACTAAGGACTTTCCTACTATTTCTTCATGATCTCCGCAAGAGTCAGTGATTAAAATGATCTCAACTACCACAGTCTCAGACAGGAAATCAACTCACCCATGATGCTTCTACCGAAATGTACCTTATCTCACGCAAGCCGCAACCTGTCAATTCTTAACACCAGTTCTCACCTTGTGTCTCAGCTAAATATGGATCCTGAAATTAAACAATTCAATACATTTTACCTACCAGGACACCAGTGGATTAGAAATTCATTTCACCAGGTAGAAATGGGAACAATATTTTTTCCTCCTGTTTCACCAGTACATAAGAACACAACATACTGGTGCAATTCTAGTCTGCCATCATAGACAGCATCCTTACATCAGCCATAACTGTCTGGTGTGGCGCAGCATCTTCTCAAAATATACGGAAACTACGGCAAGCTCTCAGGTCTGCAGAAAAGCTCATTGGCTGTTTCTACCATCACTACAGGACTTGCATGTGTCCCGGACAAAGGAACAGGCAGAAAGAAATCATTGCAGACACTCACAAGGTCCTGGGGGAGCTCAGCAGGCCGGGCAGCATCTAGGAAAAGAGTATAGTCAACGTTTCAGGCCAAAACCCTTTGGCAGGACAGATATCATCTACCCTGAAAACTGCCTTTTCCAAAAGCTCCCTTCTGGAAAGCATTATAGAGCTATTAAAATAAGAACTACACGCCATCTTAAAAGTCTCTTTTCCCAGACAGTTTATCTGATCCACCATTCTAGTAAGACACACACACACACACACACACACACACACACACACACACACACTCCTCCATCTATTACCTCAGTCACTGTACTGCACTATAAACACTTTATATCCTTTATACCACTTTGTCTTCTCGCTGCTGCTATCAGGAAGAAGGTACAAGAGACTTGGGACTCGCACCACCAGGTTTAGAAACACTTACTACCCCTCAGCTATTAGGCTCTTGAACGAAAGTAGATAACTTCACTCAACTTCACTTGCACCATCGTTGAAATGTTCCCACAACCAATGGGCTCACTTTCAAGGACTCTTATTCTCATGTTCTTGATACTTATTGCCTATTTACTTTGTTGTTTCTTCTTTTTTGAATTTGTACAGTTTGTTGTCTTCTGCATTCTGGTTCAAACACCTAGTTTGGCGGTCATTCATTGATTCTGTTATACAGTAGTTGCTATTCTATAGATTTGAATATGCCCACAAGAAAATGAATCTCGGGGTTGTATATGATGATATTGGGGTACTTTGATAACAAAATTTACTTTATACGGTTGTCTACATTGTAAATACATGCTGGTATTTATGTACTTATTCACACTTTTTTCCACATCCACACTTTAACCTCTAAATTTAGTTTTCATATAATTCTTTATTCTTTATAATTGTTTAATGTTGTTTTTGTTACATGTCATGCCAATACACTGCAGCAAATTCCTAATGCATGTAAATGTATATGGCATAAAGTTGACCCTTGATCCTCAATTCTCCAAGTGCTCAGGAGTATCATTGTATAACGGGTCGAGTTGAGGTAAGTTATCTGTGAGGAATAGAAACAGGAAGTATGTCTGTGAGGCCAGTATTTTGTACTGGGTGTCAGATGTGGGAAACCTAGAAGACTCGCAGTCTCCCGGAAGGCCACATCTGCACCAGGAACATTGAGCTGCAGCTCCTTAGAGACCGTGTTAGGGAACTGGAGCTGCAGCTCGATGACCTTTGTCTGGTCAGGAAAAGTGAGGAGGTGATAGTGAAGCAACACACACAAAATGCTGGTGGAACGCAGCAGGCCAGGCAGCATCTATAGGAAGAAGTACAGTCGACGTTTCGGATCGAGACCCTTCGTCAGAACTAACAGATAGTATGAGATTTGAAAATGGCGGGAGTGGGGGAGACCCAAAATGATAGGAGAAGACGGGAGGGGGAGGGATGAAGCCAAGAGCTGGACAGTTGATTGGCAAAAGGAATACAAGGCTGGAGAAGAGGGAGTATCTGTATCTGAAACGTGACTGTACTTCTTCCTATAGATGCTGCCTGGCCTGCTGCATTCCACCGGCATTTTGTGTGTGTGCTTGAATTTCCAGCATCTGCAGATTTTCTCATGTTTGGGGTGATAGTGAGGAGCTAGCGGCCTCCCTGGGGGAAGCAGCTCCTTAGGGACCGGGTTAGGGAATTGGAGATGCAGCTCGATGACCTTTGTCTAGTCAGGGAAAGTGAGGAGGCGATAGGAACTATAGGCAGGTAGTCACACCGGGGCCTCGGGAGACAGATAAGTGGGTAACAGTCAGGAGAGGGAAGGGAAAGAGTCAGGTTCTAGAGAGTACCCCTGCGGCTGTCCCCCTTAACAATAGGTACTCCTGTTTGAGTACTGTTGGGGGGATGACCTACCTGGGGGAAGCAACAGTGGCTGTGCCTCTGGCACAGAGTCTGGCCCTGTGGCTCAGAAGGGTAGGAAAAGGAAGATGATGGCAACAGTGATAGGGGACTCTATAGTTAGGAGGTCAGACAGGTAATTTTGTGGTCGCAGGAAAGAAACATGGATGGTAGTTTGCCTCCCAGGTGCCAGAGTCCGGGATGTTTCTGATTGTGTCCACGATATCCTGAAGTGGGAAGGTGAACAGCCAGAGGTCGAGGTACATATTGGTACCAATGACATAGGTAGGAAAAGGGAGGAGGTCCTGAAAACAGACTACAGGGAGTTAGGAAGGAAGTTGAGAAGCAGGACCTCAAAGATAGTAATCCCGGGATTACTGCCTGTGCCACGCGACAGTGAGGTTAGGAATAGAGTGCTGTGGAGGATGAATTAGTGGCTGAGGGATTGGAGCAGGGGGCAGTGATTCAGACTTCTGGATCATTGGGACCTCTTTTGGGGCAGGCGTGACCTGTACAAAAAGGATGGGTTGCACTTGAATCTGAGGGGGACCAATATCCCAGCAGGAAGTTTTGCTAAGGCTTTTGGGGAGAGTTTAAACAAGAATTGCTGGGGCGTGGAAACCAAACAGAAGAGACGCAGGAAGGGGCTGTTGGCTCACAAATAGAGAAAGCTTGTAGGCAGTGTGGGAGGGAGGATAAGCAGGTGATAGAGAAGGGATGCGCTCAGACGGATGGTTTGAGATGTGTCTATTTTAATGCAAGAAGCATCATGAACAAAGTGGATGAGCTTAGAGGGTGGATCAGTACTTGGAGGTGTGATGTTGTGGCCATTACAGAGACTCGGATGGCTCAGGGGCAGGAATGGTTACTTTGAGTGCCAGGCTTTAGATGTTTCAGAAAGGACAGGGAGGGAGGCAAAAGAGGTGTGGGCGTGGTACTGCTGATCAGAGATAGTGTCATAGCTGCAGAAAAGGAGGAAGTCATGAAGGGATTGTCTCCTGGGTCTCTGTGGGTGGAAGTTAGGAACAGGAAGGGATCAATAACTCTACTAGGTGTTTTTTTTATAGACCACCCAATAGTAACAGGGACATCAAGGAGCAGATAGGGAGAAAGATTTTGGAAAGGTGCAATAATAACAGGATGGTGGTGGTGGGAGATTTTAATTGATTGACATCTCCCTAGAACAAGAGGTTTAGATGGGGTGGAGTTTGTTAGGTGTGTCCAGGAAGGTTTCCTGACACAATATGTTGATAAGCCGACAAGAGGAGAGGTTGTACTTGATCTGGTATTGGGAAATGAACCTGGTCAGGTGTCAGGTCTCTCAGTAGAAGAGCATTTTGGAGATAGTGACCACAATTCTATCTACTTTACCATAGTATTAGAGAGGGATAGGAACAGACAAGTTAGGAAAGTGTTTAATTGGAGTAAGGGGAAATATGAATCTATCAGGCAGGAACTAGGAAGCATTAATTGGGAACAGATGTTCTCAGGGAAATATACGTCAGAAATGTGACAAATGTTCAGGGGATATTTGTGTACGTTCTGCATAGGTACGCTCCAATGAGACAGGGAAAAGATGGTAGAGTACAGGACCCGTGGTGTACAAAGGCTGTTGAGAACCTAGTCAAGAAGATAAGAAAAGCTTATGAAAGGTTCAAAAAACCAGGTAATGATAGAGATCTAGAAGATTATAAGGCTAGCAGGAAGGAGTTTAAGAATGAAATTAGGAGAGCCAGAAGGGGCAATGAGGAGGCCTTGGCGAGCAGGATTAAGAAAAACCCCAAGGCATTCTACAAGTATGTGAAGAGCAAGAGGATAAGACATGAGAGAATAGGACCAATCAAGTGTGACAGTGGAAAAGTGTGTATGGAACCAGAGGGGACAGCAGAGATACTTAATGAATACTTTGCTTCAGTATTCACTATGGAAAAGGATCTTGGCGATTGTAGGGATGACTTACAGAGAATTTAAAAGCTTGAGCAAACAGACATTAAGAAAGAGGATGTGATGGAACTTTTGGAAAGCATCAAGTTGGATAAGTCTCCGGGACCAGACAAGATGTACCCCAGGCTACTGTGGAAGGTGAAGGAGGAGATTGCTGCGCCTCTGCCAATGATCTGTGCATCATCAACGCGGACAGGAAAGGTTCCAGAGGATTAGAAGGTTGCAGATGTTGTTCCCTTATTCAAGAAAAGGAGTAGAGATAGCCCAGGAAATTATAGTCCAGTGAGTCTGACTTCAAGTTGATGGAAAAGATCCTGAGAGGCAGGATTTATGAACATTTGGAGAGGCATGATATGATTAGGAATAGTCAGCATGGCTTTGTCAAAGGCAGGTCGTGCCTTACGAGCCTGATCGAATTTATTGAGGATGTGACTAAACACGTTGATGAAGGTAGAGCAGTAGATGTAGTGTATATGGATTTCAGCAAGGCATTTGATAAGGGACCCCATGCAAGGCTTATTGAGAAAGTAAGGAAGCATGGGATCTAAAGGGACATTGCTTTGTGGATCCAGAATTGGCTTGTCCACAGAAGGCAAAGAGTGGTTGTAGATGGATCATATTCTGCATGGAGGTTGGTGACCAGTGGTGTGCCTCAGGGATCTGTTCTGAGACTCCTTCTCTTCGTGATTTTTATAAATGACCTGGATGAGGAAGTGGAGGGATTGGTTAGTAAATTTGCTGATGACACAGAGGTTGGGGGTGTTGTGGATAGTGTGAAGGGTCTGTCAGAGGTTACAGCAGGACATCGATGAGGATGCAAAACTGGGCTGAGAAGTGGCAGATGGAGTTCAACCTATATAAGTGTGAGGTGGTTCATTTTGGTTGGGCAAATATGATGGCAGAATATAGTATTAATGGTAAGACTCTTGGCAGTGTGGAGGATCAGAGGGATCTTGGGGTCCGAGTCCATCGGACACTCAAAGCTGCTACGCAGGTTGATTCTGTGGTTAAGAAGGCATATGGTGCATTGGCCTTCATCAATTGTGGGACTGAGTTCAAGAGCCGAGGGGTAATGTTACAGCTGTATAGGACCCTGGTCAGACCCCACTTGGAGTACTGTGCTCAGTTCTGGTCACGTCACTACAAGAAGGATGTGGAAACTATCGAAAGGGTGCAGAGGGGATTCACAAGGATGTTGCCTGGATTGGGGAGCATGCCTTATGAAAACAGGTTGAGTGAACTCGGCCTTTTCTCCTTGGAGCGGCGGAGGATGAGAGGTGACCTGATAGAGGTGTACAAAATGCTGAGAGGCATTGATCATCTGGATAGTCAGAGGCTTTTTCCCAGGGCTGAAATGGCTAACACAAAAGGACACAGTTTTAAGGTGCTTGGAAGCAGGTACAGAGGAGATGTCAGGGGTAAGTTTTTTATGCAGAGAGTGGTGAGTGTGTGGAATGGGCTGCCGGCAACGGCGGTGGAGGCGGATACGATAGGGTCTTTTAAGAGACTCTTGGATAGGTACATGGAGCTTAGAAAAATGGAGGGCTGTGGGTAACCCTAGGTAATTTCTAAAGTAAGTACATGTTTGGCACAGCATTGTGGGCCGAAGGGCCTGTATTGTGCTGTAGGTTTTCTATGTTTCTAACTGGATTTAGAATTTAATACTGACAAGTGTGAGGTTTTGTGCTTCAGTAGAACCAGCCAATGTAGGTCTTACACGGTGAATAGTAGGGCACCGAGGAGTGAGGTAGAACAATGGGTTCTTGGAATACAGGTCCATAATTCGTTGAAAGTAGCATCAAAGGTAGATAGGGTTGTAAAGAAAGCTTTTGGCACATTGGCCTTCATAAATCAATGTATTGAGTATAGGAGATAGGATGTTATCTTGAAGTTGTATAAGATGTTGCTGAGGCCTAATTTGGAGTATTGTGTGTAGATTTGGTCACCTACTTACAGGAAAGATGTAAACAAGGTTGAAAGAGAAGTTAGATAGATACATGTATGGTAGGGGTATGGAGGACTATGGTCCCAGTGCAGGTCAATAGGAGTTGGCAGTTTAAATGGTTTTGGCATGGACTAGATGGGCCAAAGGGCCTGTTTCTGTGCTGTACTTCTCTATAACTCTAACAGCACAGAGAGAGAAGCAACCTAAATCTTTCTTGGTCATTATGCTTCAGTACATTAATTTATCAGAGGTAGTCTTCACTAACTTTTAATATAAGTTGTCAATTCACCTTTTTACCATAAGCAGATAATTTCTGCGTGAAAAACCTACAAAAAGTAGTGGATACAGCCCAGCCTGTCCCAGGAAAAGCCCTGCCCATCATGGAGAACATCTAGAAGGAGCCTGCTACAAGAATCCAGTATCCATCACCAAACATCTCCACCATCCAGACCATGCAACACTTGGGCCCCACAGGGAAGATATTGACTCCCTTCCTGTTTACCCTGTATACCTCGGACTTCAGGTACAACGCTGAGTCATGCCATCTGCAAAAATTCTCTCATGACTCAGCAACAGTTAGGTGTATAAGAGAGGATGGGAGGATGAATGCAGGGCCCTGGAGGAGGACTTTGTCAAATGGTGCAAGCTGAATCATCTGCAGCTCAACATCAGTAAGACAAAGGAGATGGTGATGGACTTTAGGAAGACTAAGCCTGCTCCCTGTTACTATTGATGGGGAGTATGTGGATGTGGTGAGGACTTACAAGTACGTGGGGGTGCACCTGGATGACAGACTTGAGTGGAGCACCAACACAGAGGCTGTGTACAAGAAGGGCCAGAGATTCCTCTACTTCCTGAGGAGACTGAGGTCCTTTGAAATATGCAGGCCTCTCCTTTACATGTTCTACCAGTCTGTCGTTACCAGTACGATCTTCTGTGCAGTGGTGTGCTGGAGCAATGGCATCAACATGGGTGATGCCAACAGGGTCAATAAACTGATTAGAAAGACTGGCTCTGTTATAAGAGTCAAACAGACACACTGGAGGCTGTGGTAGAACAAAGGACCCTACAGAAAATCCTGGGAATTCTGGACAATGTTCCTCACCCTCTGCATGGCACCTTAACTGAACAGGGGAGCACTATTTATAACAGTCTAGGACAACTGCGCTGCTCCAAATAGCGCTATATGAGGTCATTTTTACCCTCTGCCATTAGGCTCTATAATAAGCAACCTATAGTTGGGGAAGTGGTGACGACCCCCCCCCCCCATTAGATTGTTTGAGGTAACTTACTTTTTATTCTTTCTACTTCTCTTCTAATATTCATATCTGGGCACTTGTAATGCTACTGTGACACTACAATGTCCTTTGGGATCAATAAAATATCTATCTATGCTCTTTCCTCACTGTTGTCATTGGAAAGAAGGTACAAAAAGGTTCAGGAACAGTTATTTCCCCTCAACCATCAGACTCCTGAACCAGTGTGGATAACTTCACTCACCTCAATGCTCAACACAACCTAAAGACTTACTTTCAAGGACTCTGCAAATCAAAATTATTTACTATTGTTATTATTATATATTTGCACTATTTGTCTTTTATACATTGGTCATTTTTCAATGATTCATCTGTATTTCTTTGTTCTACTGTGAACGCTCATGAAAAACTGAATCTCAGGGTAGTATATGGTGACATATACGTATCTTGATAATAAATATACTTTGAAGTTAAAGAAATCAAACATGGAAATATGACTAAAATACTGGATTTTGGAGCTCTTGTTAAGTCACATAAAAATTGGTAATATGTAACCAATGGTCCATTTCTCTTGCCACAGGACACCACCCTCTTCTCTTTTGGACAGCAGACATTCACCGAAGAGTTAAAAGTAACAAGCAGTAAAGAATCTCTGCCCATTATTTTCAATTCTAAGGAAGCATATGCTGGTATGTATTTGCATCTTACCAGTTCTTAGTTTTTTATTGTGAATATTTTTCATGCTTCTTGTTCTTCCCAGCCACCTCTAATTATTTCTCTTTTCTCTCTGCATGTAAAAGAATCCAACCCTCCCGTGAACATCACTTCAATACCTCAGCCAGTACTTTTCCCTGACAATCAGGATACTTCAGTGAGAGGCACTTCCAGGGATTATGTAGATGATGTTTGCAAAATAGATGTGTCTACTGATACGCCAAAAACCAGCCAGATGCGGGACTCAGAAAAACCAAAACTGTTACTTTGTGATTGTCAGGAAGCAAAGCAGCCATCTCCAGTAGCCGATAGGGAGATTTGGAACCCAACTATGGATAGTCAGATGGGTTTGCACATAGGCCAACAGCAAGAATGCACAGTAATTGGAAAGAAAGATCCAGTCAATTGCAGTTACAATAATGCTGATAAAAACGTTGAAAGAATGGAACTGAGTGACTTGCCTCAAGAACAGGAGGAAGAAGAGAAAGAAGAAACCACAGATGTCATCACTGGAAAGTAAGGAAACTAAAACTCAAGCTACCTTATTTACTTATTGGTCTAACATCCTGGCCAAGGTGATACCTGGCAATGCTGGATAATTGCGTATCAACATAAAGTTATATAGTTACCTATTATCATTAAGCAATGCAACACAGCCAAAATGCTAGAGGAATTCAGCAAGTCAGGCAGCATCTATGGAGGGAAATAAACAGTTAACGTTTTGGGCAAAGACCTTTCATCGGGAATATATGTTTTGATGAAGGGTCTTAGCCCAAAACGTCGACTGTTTATTCCTGTCCATAATAGCCACATGACTTCAAATTTAATTAACATTCAACCAAACATTAAAATAGCCGAACGAAACAGTGTTCCTCTGAGGCCAAGGTGCAAAAACATTACCAGCAACACATAGCACACTGTAAATAGCACATATGGCTACAATTTCAGAAAAGCATGCAATCACAAAGAAAAAAATAATGTAACGCAATGTGGCATGACTACATTGTCCCGTCCAGCTTGTTCTTCCACCGAGTGAACACTGGAAAGCAGCACTGAGCAAAAGCCAAATTCAGGGACTGAGCAAACTCTGGAGAGCAGCACCGACAGGAGGGGCCAGCCCCCAGCCTAGCATAATTCCAACACGCACAGCAGAAGCTCTTGCTTTCTTCCCCCACCGGCTGTATCCAAGGCGACCCTGCGGATGGGGCCTAGTCCTCGCCACAACCGTCACAATGCAGCTTCCCTGCCATCAGTCATAGTCATAGTCATACTTTATTGATCCCGGGGGAAATTGGTTTTCATTACAGTTGCACCATAAATAATTAAATAGTAATAAAACCATAAATAGTTAAATAGTAATATGTAAATTATGCCAGGAAATAAGTCCAGGACTAGCCTATTGGCTCGGGGTGTCTGACCCTCCGAGGGAGGAGTTGTAAAGTTTGATGGCCACAGGCAGGAATGACCTCCTATGACGCTCTGTGTTGCATCTCGGTGGTGAGTCTCTGGCTGAATGTACTCCTGTGCCCACCCAGTACATTACATAGTGGATGGGAGACACTGTCCAAGATGGCATGCAACTTGGACAGCGTCCTCTTTTCAGACACCACTGTCAGAGAGTCCAGTTCCAATTGGCGAGCGTCAGGCTTGCCAATAAACCAGTGAACCAGACTTGCAGTATTCTACATTACCAATGTCAATGTCACAGAGTCTTGTGATCCTAATGAAAACATCCAAGGTAATTACTCAGTCGTTTGTTAGATTGTGCACCATCTCAGCACAACAGTATGCAACAATACAGGCGACGACAGAACAATGATACACAATAAGTACAGCTCCTTGTTGAGTTCCTCCAGCATTTTGTGTGCATTGCTCAAGATTTCCAGTTTCTACAGAATCTCTTGTGTTTACTATTATGCAATGAGCTGAGTAAATTACAGGTTGGGTAACTCACTATATGTATTGGGCGGCATGGGTCATATCACGTACATTATAATCACCAAGTGAGGACATATTCATTTAATATAGAACATACCGTAGAAGAGTACCAATTAGAAGGAAACTATTTAGCCCACTGGGTTTGCCCCAACTCTCTGCAAGATCAATTTCCCAAAGTAACTTGAATTTATGGGGTGGTACAGTAGCGGGCACGTGGCCAAGTGGTTAAGGCATTTGTCTAGTGATCTGAAGGTCGCTAGTTCGAGCCTCAGTTGTGGCAGCGTGTTTGTGCCCTTGAGCAAGGCACTTAATCACACATTGCTGTAGTCTGTGTGAGGAGTGGCGCCCCACACAGACTTCCAATCTGCACCTTGTAAGGCATGAAAATGCCTGACGCAGGCCTCTCATGGTCTGAGTTGACGTTCCCTCCCCACAGTAGTGTAGCAGTTAGGATAATACAATTACAGCGCCAGCAACCCAGGTTCAGTTCCCACCGCTCTAAGGAGTTTGTACATTCTCCACATGACTATGTGGGTTTCCTCCGGGTGCTCCAGTTTCCTCCCACATTCCAAAGACGTCTGGGTTAGCAAGTTATTGATCACATGGGTGTAATTGGGCTCAAAGGGCCAGAAGGGTCTATTATTATATGGTATTTCTTGAACAAATATTTATCCAATTCTCCTCTAAAGGCTTAACTGGATCTATTTCCATTACCCGAGCTGGTTCTGGATTTTAAACCCCAACCACTTATTGTAGAAGAGTTTCTTCTTGTGGTTCTGGTTCTTTTGTCTGTCACGTTTAAAAATAGAAGTACTTATTCCTCAGACAAATGACACAACAATACACCCAGAATCATAACTTCCACCCAGTGTTTCAAGCTCCTCCATCACCTGACTGCTGGTTAAAGTCACCATCTCCTTTATTAGCATTCTTTGATCCACTGACAAGATGAGGCACAGGCACGTGTGGTTATAAGAGCAAATCAGAGCAGGTGAATGACTCATCTCCTGACTTTCCAAAGCTTTTTTAACCATTCAGGAAAAAAAGGTTCAATTGATTGGCACCCGTTCCACTATTTCAAATTCAAATTCATCCATCAATGTTCTACAATGACTGCAGTGTGCATGTTCTACAAAATATGCTGCAGCAACTCACCAAGGCTGTGTGTATGAAGGTACACAGTAGGTCTGCAGAGTCTGTCACCTAAACCATAAATTAGTGCACCTGCAAGATCTCCCCGTCACAAGTCTCACATCAACGTGACTTGGAAATATAATGCTATTCCTCCAGGATTATCTGGGCCAGATTTGGAATTCACAACCTAATAGCAATAGTACCACACGATGAAAATGGCTTAATGTTACTAGTGGAGCATAGGCCATTGATGACCTCTCATCTCCATCGTCCAAAGACGATGGTCTGGTTGGAGTTCATCATTATTTCTGTAATCCATTGTAACCACTATACAGGGGATTGGCCTGTACACCAGCTTCATCAGAGCCCTATTGGCCAGCCTTAACTGTTTCCACCTCTCTCAATGGGGATGTAGATTTGGACTTTGAGAAGCAAACTTGCAAGTTGGCACTCCAATTCTTATATCACACAAAAGGAAAACTCTGTATCTCACCACCATTCTGGGCCCTAAACAGTTCTTCCAGGTGAAGCAGTGTTTCACCTGTGAGTCGCTTGGGGTCAATTACTGTATCCAGTGCTCCCAGTGCAGCCTCCTCTACATTGGTGAGATCCAAGTCAAATTGGGGGACCACTTTGTCAAGTACCTTTGCTCTGTCCACCATAACAGCCAGGATCTCCCAGTAGCCAATCACTTTAATTCCACTTCCTATTCCCATTCTATCATGTCTTCCCACGCTACCATGATGTGGCCAAGCACAGGTCGAAGGAAAAGCATTTCATACTTTGTCTGGGTAGTTTCCAACCTGAGGGCATGAACATCAATATCTCTAACTTCTGGTAACCACTCCTCTTGTTGTCCCCCTCACTTTGATTTTCATCAATCTGGTGGCCCTCTCACGCCTTTCCTCCCCCTCCTCTGCCCTTGTGGCCTGCCCATCACCTCCCTCTGGCTCTCTGCTTTCTTCCTTTCTCCCATGGTCCACTGTCCTCTGTGGTGGAGCAGACTCGATGGGCTGAATGGCCTAACTCTGTTCCTATATCTTATGGTCTATATGGCGGTGCTTTGAGTGATTTGATTTTTAAGAGTCCATTATTCTTAAACAAGTTGAAATTTAATTATAATGATTTATCCTTGTGCCAGTTAAATACTCAGGTTATCCTAGGTCATATTTTAACAAGTATAATAGAGCAGCTACTTTGAAGAATAGTGGAAAAGACAGTTACTTCACCCTGCTGTGGTCAGGGAGATGCTCTTTCAGCACTCATTGCCAAATGGATTTAGCTTTACTGTTCATCCAAGATTTAGCTAGTGTGGGGTAGTGATTTGAAACCAAAGAAGTGAGGGTCATGCAAATGCCTTGATCTTAATGAGAGAGTTTCAACCTCTGTATTACGTGTTACCACATTTGGGCCAATGCAAGGCTACCATCATATTTATTCTGCATGTTTGGTGAGAGGGAAACTGAAGGATAAAGGTCTGTGCTCCATATACATAGGATCCAATCTGCAGATGATTACTAAGTATACTAAAGATGTGAGAAATAAATATATTAAAGAAATGGTAAGTGAAGGAAGTGACCCAAATCGACCCAACAGATGTTAACAACAAACAGAAAATACTGGAGGAATTCAGTAGGTCAGGCAGCATCTATGGAGAGGAATAAAGAGTCAACGTTTCGGGCCAAGACGGGAAGGGGAAGAAGCCAGAATAAGAGGTGGTGGGAGTATGGTAAGAATACAAGCTGGCAAGTGATAGTGGGTTACTCCAATCGATATTTTGTGGGGCCACTACACCTCACGGTGTTAGAGTTCGGAGTTTAATTCTGGTGCCAACTGTAGGGAGTTTGTATATTCTCCCCTGAACATGTGGGTTTCCTCCAAGTGCTCTGGTTTCCTCCCATGGTTGAAAGACGTACCGGTTAGTAGGTTAATTGGTCATTGTAAATTGTTCTGTGATTAGGCTAGAGTTAGGCAGGTGGGTTGCTGTGCTGTGCGGCTCTTCGTGCTGGAAGGGCCCGTTCTGTGCTGTATCTCTTAATGAATAAATAGCATTCTGGGAAGAAAAGGTATTAAGGGATGTGGGGCTGATATTTCAAAGGGTTTGCTGGGCTGAAGTTTTTTTCATTCCCATATCTTTCAGGCCCTGGAATTTTGTGCTGTTTTCACTGAAATTATGGTGGAAGACAGAGAGAATACTCACATAATTACAAGGTTTTATGTCTTAACAGAACTGTTACTTTATTTGTTTCAATATAGAGATGGTATTCAGAACAAGCAACAAGCTGGAACTCTGCCCGAAACAAACATCACAAAGGAAACAACTGACTTGGAAGCTCTACTAGCTAATGGGAATAAACCGGATCGAGAAGTTGCCATTAAGTTAGCTTACAAGCTTTACAATCTTGACGGGTTTAAGAAGACGGAGATCGCACCCTACGTAGAAAAGAAGTATGTCTTTTGCAGAATAATTTCCACAATTCTATTTTGTCGTTTACAGAATTAGTATAAAATAAATGCATTTAAGCAAAAGTGTGCTTAACTGTTAAAACAATGCAGTTCAATTCTTTTCAGGATCAAAAGGATAAGAAGTGAGAAATGGGTTCATTTAAGTACATCGTTATGTATTTAGTCTGTTTCTGCTCTGTCTGTGAAAGATTCCCCTCATTAGTGGTGAAATTAATCTCTGCTTTCCAATACTGACTGTTTCTATCATGAAAAGATCTCTCTCCAGCAATAACATTAAAGTACAAACATGTGTATATCCACTCAACTGAACCATACGGGCCAGAAAGCTGGACTCAGCCAGAACGCTTAGAAATGCTACAGTTCATCTGAAAGTAATTCACTTAATGCTAATCTTTTTTTTCAATCTGATTGTCCAACTCTATGGTGGGCTGATCAGTTTAACCCATTTAGTAGATCTTGCTGTGTTGGTATGAACCTCAATGAAGAATGATTATTTCATTTGAATAAGGTACCAGAAGACACAGATTGTCTTGGAATACAAGATTCAGAATTAGAGTCAGGTTGAATATCACCAGCATATGTCGTGAAGTTTGTTAACTTTGCGGCAGCAGTGCAATTTGATGATAAAAAAAAGAGCAAAAACTGTGAATGACAGTAAATATATAAAAAAGTAGTGAGGTAGTGTTCATGGGTTCAATGTCCATTCAGAAATCAGATGGCAGAGGGGAAAAAGCTGTTCCTGAATCATTGAGTGTGTACCTTCAGGCTTTATACCTCCTTTCTGATGGTAGCAATGAGATAAGAGCGTGTCCTGGGTGGTGGAGGTCCTTTTTGAGGCACCACTCCTTGAAGATGACCCGGATACTACGGAGACTAGTGCCCATGATGGAGCTGACTAATTTTACAATTCTCTGCAGCTTACTTCAATCCTGTGCAGTAGCCTCCCCCCACCCCCACACCATACAGTCATGCAGCCAGTTGGAATGCTGCCCTCAGTACATCTGTAGAAATTTGCGAGAGTTTTTGGTGACATACCAAATCTTCTCAAAGTCCTAATGAAAAATATAGCCACTGTCATGCCTTCTTTGTAGATGCATCAATATGTTGGGTCCAGGTTAGGTCCTTAGAGCTATAGACATAGAGGAACTTGAAATTGCTCACTCTCTCCGCTTCTGATCCCCCTATGAGGATTGGTTTGTAGTTCCTTTGTGAGGTAGCAGATAGTATCCAATGATCTCACAATGAACTATATCCATAGTGAATGCTGATGCGATATCACATGTGCAGGCATTTCTTTGTACTGATAGTGTTCAAGCCAGGGCATCAAGGCAGGGGAGGGGGGATGACTGGGAGAATTGGATCAGCCCATGATTGAATAGCGGAGTAGACTCGATGGGCCAAATGGCCTACTTCTGCTCCTATATCTTATGGTCTCTTATGGTCTTATGTTCAATATCGTGTCAAGTATAGCACCTTAGGAAAGGTGGGGAGGAAAGAAAACAGTGAATGAAGAAAAGAATTGAAGAAAGTCCAAAGGAGAGAAAAAGTTCAAAGTCAAAGTAAATTTATTATCGAAGTATGCTATGGTAGCGTAGTGGTTAGCACAACACTATTACAGCTTGGGGCGTTCTGAGGTTCAGAGTTCAATGGTTTAATGTAATATCAGAGAGTGTATATAACATACAACCTGAAATTCTTACTCTTCACAGACGTCCATGAAACATGAAAAAAACCTCAAACAGTACAACCCCAAAGCCCCCCTCCCCCTCCCACATACAAGCACCAGTAATTGAATCAACCTTCCTCCTCCCCTAATTCCTGTGACCGCGTGGGTTTCCTCCAGGTGCTCTGGTTTCGTCCCACGGTCCAAAGATGTACCAGTTAGTAAGTTAATTGGCCATTGTAAATCATCCTGTGATTAGGCTAGTGTTAAATGGGTGGGGTGCTGGGCAGTGTGGATCATTGGACCCAACAGGTCTGTCTGTGCTGTAACTCTAGGTAAAATTAATAAATATGTCACCATACACTACTTTGAGATTCATTTTCTTGCAGTTATTTACAGGAAAATAAAGAAAATAATAGAATTATCAAAACTATATTATAAACAAAGACTGACATTATTGATAATTTTCTACAATACCACCTAGTTTAGTATTTTCTGCAAACTTACTTACCATGCCTTGTATATTCTCATCCAAATTACATATAAATAATGAACAAGAAGTATTCCAGCACTGATTCACATGGCGCACTACTAGTCACAGGCCTCTAGCCTCAACCTTCCACCATCACCCTCTGCTTATTACTATTGGGATAATTATGAATCTGGTTTGGTAGCTGGATCCCATGCTATCTAACCTTCCCAGGCAGAACCTTATCAAAGGTCTTGCTGACATCCATACAGTATCCACTACCCTGCTCTCATCTGTCCTCTTCGTCTTCAGAACTCTTCAGAACTCTTCAGAAAACTATCAGGTTTGTCGGATGTGACCTCTCTCACTCACAAAGCCATCCTGACTATCCAAATGCCTGTAGATTCTGTTGCTCAGAATCCAGTCCAGTAACTTGCCCATCACCGATGTCAGCCTCACCAGCTTGGAGTCTAGGGAGAGGTTGGGCAGGTTTGGACCTTCTACCTTGGAATGTAGGAAGCAGTGGGGTGACCTTATAGAGGTATATAAAATCATCAGGGGTATAGATTGGGAGGGAGGGGTGAGTCCTGGGCTGGACGTCCTGCTCACTTAAGGAAAGTGAAGCATTTCCCATAGCCTCTCCTTTCCAGGTGTAGTGATCGCTGCAGCACCACTGTTTGGTTTGCCATGCCGGAGGGCACTCACATGTGGCCTCTCCTACACTACCATACCCATAGCAACACCTTCACATGGTGTTCCTGTTCTTACTGAATTTGCTATGTCATGGTGAGACCGGGTGTCTGGGCGAGCAGGCTGGACTCATCAGCCTTGGCTGGTGAACAGTCGAGGAGAAGGACAACTCCGATTCCAAATCCAGGTAGATGGGACTTGTTAGCCTTGCCAGACAGTCTGTCCAGAAGGAAAACTCCGATACTCAACCTAGAGCCTTGTGGTCATCACAGTCATTGCAGGTCACTGTGTCATTGTGGAATGTCCCCTGCATAAAGAATGGAATCAGTCCGCACGCGCCAACCCTCACTATAAACCCACGCAGTGCAGGCAGGAAGTTGGCCCCTACAGTCACCAACAATCGTGCCGTCACTCCTGAGGGCTTTTCTTCCCTCCTGATCTTCCCAAACGAAGAACCACCCATCTTCATCATCATCATAGATAGGGAGAATGCACACACCTTCTTCCATAGAAAAATAAAACAAAAAATAAGGGACATAAGTTAGAGATGAGAGGGGAAGATTTTAAAAGGGACCTGAGGGGCAACTTCTTAATGCAGAAGGTAGTGAACATATGGAATGAGCTGCCATGGAAAGTGGTCAAAGCAGATATGAATGGGACGAGTTTCAGAAGACACCTTCATCAACATGGATGAGTTTGGCTGAAAGGCCCACAGTGCTATATAACTCTAGGACACAAATAGGATTAAAGAGTCTTCTGATTACGTAACTAATCGAACAACTTGTAAGTATCAATTACAGTGAATTCTGGTTAATTGGTTCATTGGGGCAACCACTTATTTGAGGTAACTCTTGAACAAAAACTAATCGAGAAAATAGATGGGATTCTCTTCATTTATTTGGGACACTATGCTGCTTAAATGGGACAGAAGACTGTTGCCGAACATTTTCTAACTAGTACCAGTCATTAGACACTACTCCATGCTTAGAGTGAGCAGTTTTTAAATGGCAACAGTTGCGTGTGTTTGTGTTCAAGAAACATTTATTTTTGACACTAACAGTTGATGAGAAATAAGCAGTAAGACAATTCGGAACCATTTTGCTCGGTGCGGTTTCAAGCATTCAGGCTTGGAGATGCCGGAAATGGCTGTGGGTGAAAATGAAACAATTTCACTACTTCAGCAAGTTAGGAACCATGGAGAATTTGAAGGTATCAGCAACCATATTGAATGTTACAATGAAAATGAAGATTTGGAGGTTGCAGTCATGGAAAGCATTGTATGAAGGCAGTCCATTATCTGCACTAGGTGTCTTTGCTGATTTTGTTCATTTACAGTCAGTCAAAAGAACATGGCAGTGTACACTGGATGAAATCCTCCATCAACAACTATTAGGAACCAATACACAGATTAATAGTATCATAGTAGTATTGGTGGTGTTCCAATTTGTTCTGTATTTCATTTAAATACATTGTTTCTTTCTCAGTGAAGGGGTAATTTGTCTTTTTAACTATTTCCATGAAACCTTGGCTTATTTGGGAGCCACTTACTTGGGCCAAAATGTACTGGTCCCAATGCGCCCCAATTAACTGGAATCCACAGTATCTCCATCTCCATTCCATGATTTTGTATTTATAATGTTATGAAAGGGCTGAACAGTTCAGGGCAAGCAAACATGCAGTCATCTAATTACATTTGTCCTAATGGCCTCAGTTTCACCATCGCCTTTTGAAAAATTAGGACTGTTTCCAATTAAAATATTAAGATCAAAAGCAGGGAGTTAATACTACATCAATAATTACAATACAAATGACCCCTCTTAATGAAATTAATTATCTAAAATAACATATTTCAAGCGACTTTTACATTGGAAGTGGGCGCTTACTAATAACTTAGTGATCTGGGGAGTCTGCAGTTTAACTCTGAAGGTTTAATTTTAATGCTAAGTTTTTATATAGCTTTGGCAAAAGAAATCAGCAAGACTGGATTTTGTAAAGTAACAGCATTACAATTTTAACTTTCACACGTTTACCGATTGTAGCTTTTGATTACTGCCCATTTTAAGAGTATTATTAGGACTTGGCTCCAAAGGGGAGCAAATCTAATTGGCGTTTTGGCAGCATTGTATTTGGTTCCGCCCCTCATTTTTGTTGGTTACTAATATTAGAAAAAAAAATTACATGCTGATAAAGAGATCTCTGATTGCTACAATTACAAGTTTTAATCCCATTTAGGTTTCAGACACCTGAAGTGAGAAAAGAATATGAATGTGTGTAATTATTACTTATTAGGCTAAAATTGTCTCATTTAAATGCATATGAACCTTAACATTGGTAAAAACATATCTACGTAAAACTAACATTGCACTTGTTCAAGTACTCAGAGAATTAAACTGTAAAAGTCATTCAAAGATTTATTAAAAATAAGAAATTATTTGAGTAAGTGTACATTTTGTTTTACATTTTGTGATTACACTGCCAAGGAAGGAGGAATTGATGTTAAGTTCCATTCTATCAGTCTCTCTTGTGTCTCTAAAACATTAGAATTTCCAGCATGAATTTAACCAAATCAAGTGTTTTAGTTCCACCAGGATTTTAAAATACCACGTGGGTCTTTGATAGTGAAATTCTTCTACGTATCTAGCAATGTCTCATAGCAGTTGCAGTTTGGGGAATTTTATATCAGAAAAGACAGGCGGTCCTATGAGTAATGAGTCAGTTTGTGCTCATGTGGGTTAGCACAGTAATCTAGTGATTAGTGCAATCATTTTATGGTGCCAGTGATCACTGACCGGGGTTCCATTCACGCCACTGTCGGTAAGGAGTTTGAACACTTTCCCTGTGACTGCGTGGGTTTCCTCTGGGTGTTCTGGTTTCCCACCACATTCTGAAGACACACAGTTACAGTTGGTCGGTTGTGGGTCTGCTGTGTTGGCACTGGAAGCATGACAACAATTCTTGCTGATTTGATTTGATGTAAACAATGCATTTCACCATATATTTCAACGTACATGTGATAAATAAAACTAATCTTTGAAAAAAAATCTAGCTAGCATTGCTACCCCTACCTGCACTTACTTGAAACGGATGCTGAAGACCTGTCAAGGGTGGCCCCCAGGACCCCAAATTCTTGGGAATTCCTGGCAATATGCTCACAAATGTTGCAAAGCAGCAAGGCCCTGTGAAGTATAATATCATCACAAATGGGTTTCACACCACAGCAAAGTTGTGACTAGTCACCACATTATAGGAAAGGTGTGTTCTGGATTGAGGATCAGAGGAGATTCACCAGGATCTTTCCTGGATTTTGAACTTTGAACAACCGACCCCAAACTTTCAAGGACTCTTCATCTCATGTTCTCAATATTTATTACTTATTTATTATTACTCTTTCTTTCTTTTTTTCTGTATCTGCATGTTTTGTTGTCTTTTGCTCACTGGTTGAACCCACAAGTTGGTGCGGTCTTTCATTGATTCTATTATGAATTTATAGAGCATGCTCGCAATGAAGTAAATCTCAGGGTTGTACATGGTGACGTTTATGTACTTTGATTTGTTTTTAACCTCAAACTTTGAACTTGGACTGGTGGACTTTAATTATGGAGAAACATTGGGTAGGCTAGGCCCTTTTCGCTTGGAGTGAAAGAGGCTGACAGGTGATTAAAAGATGCTGTGATAGGGTAGATAATCAAACACTGTTCCTCATGGCAAGGATATCCAAACACAAGTTGGCATAGATTTAAGGTGAGATGTTGGAAATCTAAAGGGTGGGTTTTCTACAGAGAGTCATTGGTATCTGGAACATGCTGCCAGAGGAGGTGGTGGATTCAGATTCAATTACTATGTTTAAGAGGCATTCAGAAAGACAGTTAAACAGACAAGGCATAGAAGAGTATGGTAGTAATGTGGGCAATGGGATTAAATGTAGATAGGGAAGAAAACTGGTATGGATACAGTGGGTCAAACAGCCCATTTCTCTGCTCAATGACTTTATGACTTTGACAACCTACAAGAGATAATAAGAAGATATCAATTTAAACTAAAGGTTACTAGAAACCCATTTTTGTCGATAAGATAGATTCTTAACCTACAGTTGATAGATTCTTAATTAGTCAGGGCATGAAGGGAATTGGGGAGAAGGCAGGAGAATGGCTGAGAGGGAAATGGATCAGCCATGATCAAATGGTGGAGCAGACTTAAATAGCCTAATTCTGCTCCCATATTTTATGGTCTTATGGTATTCACATTTTCACGTTTACTTTTTCCATCTACTACTTTCATTGCATTGTTAACCTTTTAAAATAAGTAACCTAATCCTCAAAGAAGTAATACATCAGACAGAATTACATAAATAAATTCACTACAGTTACACACCATCATTCCCAAGGCTGGTGAGCACGGATGTGTTTTAGCTGAATTAACAAACTTTATTAGATTAATTGCAAACATCCAATACCTGCAATAAGCTGAAAATCTTTTTTTCTTTTATCCTCTTTTTTTATCCTTTAGTAATGAATTCAGTCAGATGGTGGCTGAGGAATACCTGCAATTGTTTGACTTCAGAGAGATGAGCCTTGATCAGGCACTAAGGTAGGGTGGGTCTTGGATATCTTACAGATACTCTGGGGTCATCTATTGTGTCCAGCCCTCCTCTACACTGGGGGACCGCTTCGTCGAGCACCTCCACTCCATCCGCCACAAGCGAAAATCCTGGTCGCCAAACATTTTAATTCTGATTCCCATTCCAATGCAGATGTGTCAGTCCATGGACCCCTGTTGTGTCAAGATGAAGCCACCCTCAGGGTGGCATGAATATGGACTTCTTCCAGTACCCAAATTCCACCCCCCTTCCTCTATACCCCTCTCATACCTTTCACCTCTTCTCATCTGCCTATCACTTCCCCCTGGGTCCTCTCCTCCTTCCCTTTCCCGTATGGTCCATCTCCTCTCCTGTTAGAATCCTTCTTCTCCAGCTGTTGACCTTTCCCACCCACACGGCTTCACCTATCACCTTCTAGCTAACCTCTTTCCCCTCCCCCCCACACAGCTTTTTATTCTGGCATCTTCCCCCTTCCTTCTCAGTCCTGAAGAAGGGTCTCGGCCCGAAATGTCGACTGTTTATTCATTTCCATGCCTGACCTGCTGAGTTCCTCCAGCATCTTGTGTGTTCTGCTTCTCACAAAATTGTTTTCGCTGAAATTTTATGTTGTACATGTGAAGATTTTTTAATAAGCTTTTAATGTCAATTATTTTAAATCATGATGTTGTCCACAGAAAATTCCTAATGGCATTTGCTTTGACTGGAGAGACTCAGGAACGGGAGCGAGTTTTACATCACTTCTCAAACCGATACCAGCACTGTAATCCGGACATTATTCATAGCAGAGGTACCAGAGACTGGGTGGGACAGCCTCACTATACAGCACTGTTCACTACATGGTTTCCACATGCTTTTACAGACTGATATAACACGACTGCCTGACAAGTAACATTTCCAGTACTTTTTGCCACCTTACTTTCATCTAATTAAAGCTTTTTATTTGTGAATTGACAGAATTGTCTATCTGGCAAAGAGAAACTGATGGTAAAATTGGATGGTAATCAGGCCCAATTTATGGAGCTAACTCTAAATACGGGAAAATATTTCCCAATATTAACTGAACAGTGAATCACCTATATGTAATGCTTTCCAAGATGAGATTTGACTGAGTACATGATGGAAAACAATCGCCATCTCCCAGTTTGCTCAGCACTATAAGATCATTGTTCCAATTACTTCTTTTCTATCTTTATGCATTGTAGATGTGAAAAAGCAGAACCAAAAAATTATTCAGTTGTCAATTGGTGTTCATGCTTCCTACCATATCATGTTTAAACATGGAATTAAAAAGAACAATGACAGTAAAAAAAATGTTTGTCTGATTTTATTTCATGCTTTCTTTTGCAGATGCTGTTCACACCATAACCTGCGCACTTATGCTTTTAAATTCAGATCTTCATGGCAATGTAAGTTTCCCAGCAATCTGGCATATTTGTGTATGTGTGTATATTATTTTTATTGACTTTTTGAGATACAGCACAGAATACGTACCTTCAGCCCTACGAGCCACACCGCCCAGCAATCCCCCCTGATTTAACCCTATCCTAATCACGGGCCAAGTTGTAATAACCAGTTAACCTGTCAACCAGTACGTCTGTAGATTGTGGGAGGAAATTGGAGCATCTGAAGGAAGCCCACGCGGTCACAGGGAGAATGTACAAACTCCTTACAGGCAGCGGCGTGAATAGAACTTAGGTCACCTGTACTGTAAAGCATTGTGCTGCCCTGTGTGTATGTATAAAATGTGTGCGTGTGGGGTGGTGGGGGGGGGGGGTCAACATACTGTGCCTGTACAGAGTCAATGTGGAGAGGGTATCTCTTCATAGTAGGGGGTTCAAGGACCAGAGGGCACAGGCTCAGAATAGACAGGTGTCCATTTGGAACAGATATAAGGAGGAATTTCTTTAGACAGAGGTGGTCAATCTGTGTGGAATTCATCGGCACAGATGTCTGGTCATTGGGTATATTTAAAGCAGAGGTTGATAGGGGTCTTGATTAATGAGGTCATCAAAGGTTACGGGGAGAAGGCAGGAGAATGGGGTTCAGGGGGATAACAAATCAACCATGATGGAATGGCGGAGCATACTCAATGGGCCAAATGGCCTAATTTTGCTTTTATGTCTTATGGTTTCATATACCGTCAGTCTCTCCATCTCCCTCCCTTCTCTCTCTCCCTCTCTCTGTCCCTCTCATTCTACAGTGCCACTGCTCGCCGAATCCCCCCTCTATCTGTAAGGAGTTTGTACATTTTCTCTGTGGCCGCTAGGGTTTCCTTTGGGTGCTCCGGTTTCCTTTGGGTGCTCCAGTTTCTCTCCACAGTCCAAAGAGGTATGAGTTAGGGTTTCTGAGTTGCGGGCGTGCTACATTGGTGCTGGAAGCGTGATGACGCTGGCAGGCTGCCCCCAGCACAATACTCGGACTGTGCTGGTTGTTGAGAATAAACCTGATTCTAATTCTAATTAACTTACTAATCAGCACATCTTTGGGGTGTGGAAGGAAACAGGAGAATCCAGTGGAAGGATGTGCAAATTTGGCACAAAGGGGCACCCACAAATTATGAACTGTGATGGCGAGCGCTTGGTAAACACAACCCTCATACACATGCACACACACCTTGTCATTCTGCAGTTGTTATGCTGAGTGCATGCATTTCAATGTCTTCCACGCTATATTCTCATAATAGGTCCCAAACCAAGCACATGCACCCAGGTTGACCACACACAGCAAAATATTCAATTTCTTTATTAATGGGGATGTGTAAATGTGCATAATATTGTTTGTGTTCTGTATTTAAGGTAGATACTTGTTTATTTTGAAATATGATTATAACTACATTTTGGGTGCATCATATTCTAATTCATGTGCAGTCTTAGTTAACTTTGTGGGTGATTAAAAATGGTATGTCCTCGTGCCTAATGAACAGGGCTCTTTGCCCTGAGTAGGAGAGAGAGATTGGGGCCGCCAGGAGTTCACACTTGACAAAGTACGGAGTTGTTATTGTGTTTTCTTTTTGTATTGACAAGTTTTCGCTTCATTTTAGCTAATTTTGTAAATTTGATTTTTAGATGCACCTAATAAACACCCTTGCACTAAAGTGCTAAGCAACTCCAACCATTTTTCCTTTGGTCGTAACCTATTATCTAACAAGAACAAACCTGGGTCATTGGCGCTACGAGGCAGCAGTGCTATCTGCTGCTCCACTGCCACCCATTTTCCAATAGTTTTGAACATCAAGGACACTTACATAGAACATTGAAATTTATATACATTACAGACTCGCAATGTTGTGCCAACCATGTAACCTACTCTAGAGAATGCCTAGAATTCTTCCAAGCTCCATGTACCTATCTAAGAGGCTCTTAAAAGATCCTATTGTATCTGCTTCCATGACTGCTGCCGGCAGTGCGTTCCATGCACCCACTACTCTCCGTGTGAAATACTTACCCCTGACATCCCCTCGGTACCTGTTTCCAAGCACCTTAAAATTATGCCCCTTCGTGTTAGCCATTTCAGCCCTGGGGAAAAAGCCTCTGGCTATCAACACGATCGATGCCTCTCATCATCTTATACACCTCTATCAGGTCACCTCTTATCCTCTGTCGCTCCAAGGAGAAAAGGCCGAGTTCACTCAACCTATTCTAATAAGGTATGCCCTCCAATCCAGGCAACATCCTTGTAAATCTCCTCTGCACTCCCTCTGTAGTATCCACATCCTTCCTGTAGTGAGGTGACCAGATCTGAACACACTTCTAAACATTAAAAATATTTGGCAAGTTTGGGGTATGGCTTAGCCATCTGCCAAGGAATGGAGCAACAGTCAAATTGCTGAAGAGTTCAGTGGTTGAGCAACATCTGTAGGAGAGCTGGTACAGGGTTTTGACCTGAAACATCAATGTTCCTTCCATCCCACACGTGCTGAGTTCTTCCAGCAGATTGCCTGTTGCTCCAGATTTCAGCATCTGCTGTCTCTTTTGTCTCCATTTAGAAATGGAGATCTGCAGAATGGAGGTTTGGGGGTTGGGGGTTGGGGGTGGCACGGTGACATAACAGTTTGTGCAACACTACTACAGCACCAGTGACTTGGGAGGAATTTATACATTCTCCCTGTTACTCTTAGATAGGCACATGGATGAAAGAAAAACAGAGGGCTATGTGGGAGGGAAGGGTTAGATTGATCTTACAGTAAATTAAATGTACTATGTTCTATACTTCCTCACTGCTGGTATCTTTTGTTCTTTAGAATCTTGGCAAAAGTATGTCTAGTCAAGATTTCATAACTAACTTGGAAGGGATGAATGATGGGAAGGATTTTCCAAAAGACTTTCTTAAGGTAACAATTTAGATTACTTTTTTCTTCCTGACCTGCTGCGTTCCTCCAGCAGTTTGCTGCTTGCTCCAGATTCCAGCATCTGGTCTCCTGTGTTGTAAACTGCTTGCTCACTGGCTGTCTCTGCTGAACTTTCAAATAATCCTCTATTTCTGCTTTCCAGGGTCTGTACCATTCAATAAAAAGTAAGAAGCTCGAATGGGCCGTGTAAGTACCTAACAAAAAGCCCCAGAAACTGGAGCTATCTATTTCATAAAGCAAGTTATCTTGTCCAATTGGATACATGGAGAAAGTCAAAAGAGGGATATCATGTCTATACAGAAACTGTTGAAAGAAATTAGGTTTATACAGACTCCTGTGAAGATTATCAGATCCATGCAGTAGTAGGGTCATGAGAGCTGGACAGTCACTCCACTGGCAAAATACATCAGATCACTACAGAACTGATCCATACAGGAACTAGCAAGGAAATTCAGTTTCATAGAGAACGTAGTGAGGGGTATCAGGTCCATGTACCTGTAGAGCCCAGATTGGAACGTCAGATCTTCACCCAGCTCAGTGAGGAACGTCAGGTGTAGATGGTGTCAGACATCAGATTTATGCAGAACTCAGGCATGAGTCTTTAGCCTACAGCGAATCTTGTAAGAGAAATCAAGTTGATATAAAAGGTGTTTGAGTCTTAATCCAGTGAAAGCCATAAGGAGATTAGGATAGGAGATCAGGTTTATACAGAACCAATCTAGGTAGGGACATGCGGATTAGTACAATCCAACAAATACTGTAATTATGCAGTTAATTAATGTGGTAACGAATGAGTTCCATTTTTACAAGTCCATAAGTAGACTTTGTCCATAAATTGGAAAATACATAAGAATCACTCAATATGGTAACTGTACCTTCACAGTATAGTAAAGAATGGCACCAAAACACATAAGATTGATAAGAAAGAACACTTACTAAAAATGGAGGGGGGGGGGAACTAATGGTGCTGTTCATAGTAATGAATGGTACATCAAACTTTTGAATTTAGTGTAGCTGTGTCTATAATCTGGCATTCTTAATCTGAGGATGGCTTGTAACATGTTCTCAGAGCAACTGATTATGATGCCATCCTGATGGATCAAGTAGTAACAGATTGCATTAGCTATTATTAAAATATTCATCATACAGAACCAGATCAGATTAAAATCCATCTTCTTTTTCATTAATTATTCAAGAGATGAAGAAGAGCTGCAGAAATCCATCATGCCAACGTCAGAAGATACTATTAACATAACAGGTGCGACAGACAAAGGCAGCCCCTTCCTGGAAGTCCCACAAGATCACAAAGCTCCAACCTACAAGCAAGGATTTCTCAGCCGCAAGTTCCACGCGGACACCGATGGCAAAAAAAGTTAGTGACTTTTCCCTTTCACTGTTCCAGTTGGAAGAATCCCAGCACTGTCCACTACTATAGAAAGAGAAACAGAGGGAGAAGTAAGGAAGGACCTTGAGTTAACATTATAACTATAGTGCATTGAAGTGATCGTCCATGTTTCCTGCTCATGTCCCAAGGTTAGAATTGAACCCACCACCTCTGAGTCAGAGTCAATGTGTAACACTTCATGGCTGTGAGAAAGGAGGATGAAAACAACAGAAATCTCAAGCTTTGTGGAGGTTAAGAAAGGGGATTAATTTGCACAAACGTTCTACATAATGGAGGAAATTGTAAGCAGTTGTCAGAGACCAAAATGAGACAAGGGCCAGAGAGTAAGAACAATATACACTTTGCTATAAATAGCACCAAAGTACGGTGTAGTTGTCATTGTATAGATGAGGTATAACATACTATTGAGTTGGGTTAAATAACAAGTCATTCAGCCAGAGGGTGCTGAATCTGTGGAACTCATTGCCGTAGATAGTTGTGGAATCTAAGTCATTGGGTATATCTAAATTAGAGGTTGATAGGTTCTTGATTAGTAAGGGCATCAAATGTTACGGGGTGAAGGCAGGAGAATGGGGTTGAGAGGGTTAATAAATCACCCATGATTGAATGACAGCGCATACCCGAAGGGCTGAATTCAACTCCTATGTCTTATGGGTAAGCAGTTTTCAGAGACCAAAATTGGACAAGAGGCAGAGAGGTAAGAGTTATCAACATGTTGCTATAAATAGCATCAAAGTACAGTGTAGTTATCATAGTGTAGGTGAGGTGAGGTGAGGGTTGGATCAAATTACGATAGAAATTTAAACATCACATGATAGATTTACCTCATGCAAGCATGCCACCTCTATTCCTATATAATTATCTGCCCCGGGTCTTCTACAGAAACATTTGCTATCAGCAACAATTTGAAAGCTGCTTCTCCCAATTTGAAAACTGTCACTGCAGATGGCCAAACAAATTCACCTCCAAGGCCTCAAAGCTGCTGCCATGGCAACAAGCACATAGCAATGGCCTACAAGTTACAGCGGAAGGATGTGGGTTCATGGGTGGTTGTATGCACAGTGATAGCTTGTTCTGCTCAGGGAGAGTGCAGTCAGAAAGTAATTCCTTGCACGAACTTAGAGATCAATGTGACACAGCACTGTATGAGAGAGGTTGTAAAATTTTAAGGGTACAAGGCAAAATGTTTAAGGGGGACATGAGGGGGAACTTCTTCACTCAGAGGGTGGTGAGAGTGTGGAACGAGCTGCCAGTGGAAGTGGTAGATACAGGTTCGATTTCGACATTTAAGAGGAGTTTAGATAAGTACATGGTTGGGGAGGGGCATAAAGCGCTATGGTCCGGGTGTGGGTTGATGCACCAGGCAGAATGGCAGTTTGGTGTGGACTAGACGGGCCAAAGGGCCTGTCAGTGTGCTCTATGACTCTATTTATAAGATGATGATCTGGAGAAAGTGTTAAATGGACTTTCCAATGATATACATTTAGAATTACTTGTAGGAATCAAAAGAAGGGAGTGGAATCTTTTTTGTAAAAGTAATCAAATCATGTCACTAACTTATGACCTTTTAGATTCAGATTATTTCATTAAATGGAAGCACAGAAATCTTTCAGCCCTTTAAATTTGCTCCATCTTCCCATATGACTAGGGGATTGGGACCACTACTCCTCACATTGTCAATGATTTAGATAAACGAATTGATGGCTTTTTGTGGCAAAGTTTGTGGAAGGTACGAAGATAGGTGGAGGGGTAGGCAGTGCTGAGGAATCAATGCGATTGCAGCAGGTCTTAGACAAGTTGGAAGAATGGGCAAGAAAGTGGCAGATGGAAAGCAGCTTTAGGAAATGTATGATAATGCATTTTGGTAAAAGGAACAATAGTGCAGACTATTATCTAAATGGGGAGAAGGTTCGAACATCAGTGATGCAAAGGGACTTAGGAGTCTTCATGCAAGACTCCCAGAAGGTTAATTTACAGGTTGAGTCTGTGGTAAAGAAAGCAAATGTAATGTTGCCATTTATTTCAAGGGAAATAAAAGATAAAAGCAAATAGAGGATGCTGAGGTTTTATAAGACACTAGTCAGGCCGCACTTGGAGTATTGTCAACAGTTTTGGGCCCCATATCTCAGAAAAGATCTGTTGTCATTGAAGAGTCCAGAGGAGGTTCACAAGGATGATTCTGGCGATGAAGGGGTTAACATATGAGGAGCGTTTGGGAGCTTTGGGTCTGTATTCACTAGAATTTAGAAGAATGCGGGGGGGATCTCATTGAAACTTACCAAATGTTGAAAGGACTAAATAAGGTGGATGCGGAGAGGATATTTCTTATGGTAGGGGTATCCAGAACTAGAGGGCACAGCCTCAAAATTAAGGGGTGACTTTTTAGAACAGATGTAAGGAGGAAGTTTGTTAGCCAGAGAGTGGTGAATCTGTAGAATGCTCTGCCACAGACTGCAGTAGAGGCCAAGTCCGTGGGTATATTTAATGCAGAAGTTAATAGTTTCCTGATTGGTCAGGGCATCAAAGGATATGGTTAGAAGGAAGGTGTATGGGGTTGAGAGGAACCTAGGATCAGCCATGCTGGAATGGCAGTGCTGATTTGATGGGCTGAATGGCCTAATTCTGCTCCTATGTCTTATGGTCTTATGATACATCGGCTTCAGAGATCTTTGCCCACATCCTTTAGTGTTCCATTATTCTCCAATTGTTTCAACTTCAATCACCATGATACACAATGAGCTGAAATCTGTCATACAACGCTCTCATTTCTGAGGTAGCCCAACACTTAAAGAAAAGGGTTACATTTTGATCTATCAGTCAACGAGAAGACATACCATTAAAAAATAGGAACTGCGGCATCACCTTCTAAGTGGAGAGGCTTTTGAGTTCCTGAGATCCCAAGAGCAACGCCATCTGGAGTTTAGCTGTCTGGCGCTTATGGTCAGTAATGGTGATAAGATCAAGGGGGAAGTTCTAGACAAAGACTGATACAACCAAGAGCTCAGCAGCGGAGCTGGTGGCAGATGATGACACATCACAACGGCAGTGAAGGCTGCAGCAATGAAGGGTCCCCAGCTGTCCTGCAATCCACCTTGTTCTTATCTCTTGGGTTACTTGTAACAGTGTCCAGGATAGTAAATGCCCCCAGAATGCAGGGCAATCCTATAGGACATAGGAAACCCTGGGCAATCATCTATTACATATTGCATATTTGCATACAACATGCCTAATTTTATCCAAAAAAATTGCATTTTTCACTGCATTGGTGGTGTTCATCTGAAAATTTGCTTGGGGATCTCCATATACAATAATGTGAGAACATGTAAGGATCATTGGGCAGGTGTAGTGGCATCAAATAATTTATATGTTTTGATGTCATCGACAGAATTCTTCCTTGCAGCATAAGACCTATCAAAGTCAAGCAGATTGTAACTGGATGGCTGAATGCTCTGTACATTAATGTTACTTCCAAGGATCTTCACCTTGCATGTGCCTGTGCAGGAGAATCCGAGATGTCCATCTCACGAGACGGCACTATAGTGTAGTGGGTGGCGTAATGCTACTACAGCACCAGTGACCACCGATCAGGGGTCAATTTAATTCCCGCCATTGTCTGTAAGCAGTTTGCATATTCTCTGTGTGGCCACGTGGGATCCCTCCCACATTCCAGATATGGGTTAGTGAGTTCTGGGCGTGCTATGTTGGTGCCAGAAGTGCTGGCAACTAAGCACACAAACGACATTTCACTGTGTTTCAATGTACATGTGACAAATAAAGCTAATCTTTTATCCATTAACTTCCAGACTGCATCTCCCCAAATCACACCTCTTGTGGTTTTCCCCTGTCACTGCCACTTCTGCCTCACCCATCGCCACTACAATATCCCCAAGCTTTCAATCACCCTTCCTCAGAGGCCAACTGAATGCTTTCATTAATGCTACCATAGCCGAGGAAGCCGAGGGAGGACGTCTCTGTGCTCAACACTGAGCCTCAGCTCTCATTTGTGAAAGAATTGTATAGCCACAGGATCTACATAAAACTGTGTGAGGTCAGATTCCAGATTCAGATTCAGATTTCATGTTCATTATTTATCGTACGTACGTGGAAACATACAGTGAAATACATCATTTGCGTCAACAACTAACACAATCTAAGGATGTGCCGGAGGCAGCCTGCAAGTGCCACTACACGTTCCAGTCCCACATAGCACGCCCACAGTGCTCAGCAGGACAACACTGAACACAACAGAGACCTAAAGAGAAGCACAGTTTTAACATAGAAAACCTACAGCACAATACAGGCCCTTCGGCCCACAAAGCTGTGCCGAACATGTCCTTACCTTAGAAATTAACTAGGATTACCCATAGCCCTATGGTTTTCTAAGCTCCATGTACCTATCCAGAAGTCTCTTAAAAGACCCTGTCGTATGCATCTCCACCACTGTCACTGGCAGCCCATTCCACGCACTTACCACTCTTTGCGTAAAAAAACTTACCCCTGACATCTCCTCTGCACCTACTTCCAAGCACCTTAAAACTGTGCCCTCTCATGCTAGCCATTTCAGCCCCGGGAAAAAGCCTCTGACTATCCACATGATCAATGCCTCTTAGCATCTTGTACACCTCTATCAGGTCACCTCTCATCCTCCGTCGCTCCAAGGAGAAAAGGCTGAGTTCACTCAATCTATTCTCATAAGGCATGCTCCCCAATCCAGGCAACATCCTTGTAAATCTCCTCTGCACCCTTTCTATGGTTTCCACATCCTTCCTGTAGTGAGGTGACCAGAACTGAGCACAGTACTCCAAGTGGGGTCTGACCAGGGTCCTATATAGCTGCAACATTACCTCTCGGCTCCTAAACTCAATCCCACGATTGATGAAGGTCTCTATTTCATGTTCTCTATTTCAGTAAAATTGGCCTCAGTGATGCAGGTTATTTCTAATTCTTGCTTTCCTGTGATCCGCAGCACCCTGGGGAAAGAGAAGCTGGAAAACTTTTTATGCTGTATTAAAGGGAACAATCATCTACTTGCTGAAGGTAATCTCTCAAATCAGGCCTTAAACAACTCTCAAACTGCTTTTCAGCCTGTAGCGTTGATATTTCTGTTTTTAATATTCTAACTAAGTTCAATTCATAAACTCAAGATATCCTGCATATGCTGGAAATCCAGAGCAACACACACACAATACTGGAGGAACTCAGCAGGTCAGGCAGCATCTATGGAAATGAATAAACAGTTGATATTTCGGGCCAAGACTCTTCATCAGTACACACACTCAGAGGCCACTTTATTAGGTACACCTGTACACCTGGCCGTTAATGCAAATATCTAATCAGCCAATCATGTGGCAGCAACTCAATGCATAAGAGCATGCTGACATGGTCAAGAGGTTCAGTTGTTGTTCAGACCAGACATCAGAATGGGGAAGAAATGTGATCTAAGTGACTTTGATTGTGGAATGAGTTGAGTGTTGAGTGTCTCAGAAACTGCTGATCTGCTGGGAACTCCATGCAAAACAGCCTTTAGTGTCTGCAGCGAATGGTGCAAAACACAAAAAAAAATCCAGTGAACAGCAGTTCTGTGGGCAAAAAATGCTTTGCTAATAAGAGAGGTCAGAGGAGAACCAAACTGGTTCAAGCTGACAGAATGGGGATAATAACTCAAATAACCATGTGTTACAACAATGGTGTGCAGAAGAGCATCTCTGAATACATAATGCATCAAATATTGAAGTGGATAGGCTACACCGTACCAGAATACCATAAACATACACCCAGTGGCCACTTTATTAGGTGCAGGAGGCGTCTAATAAAGTGGCCACTGGGTATAAGTTCAATTCACCATTTACTCATAACTCAACTCATTTCTCCTCAGAGTTTCATCTATGGAATTCTTCATCTTCTCTCACCACATTCCGAAAAGAGGAGTAAAACTGCATTCAAAGTGTGATGGTTTGGAAAAGAAAAGTCTCCTTCTATTCTATTCAAAAAAACATGAAATACAGAATTCAATTGCAAGTTGTTAACATTTCTGAATTGTTAGATATGAATTATACCAAGTACATCTAAGTTTTCAGATTTAGTACTAGATCACTTCTGAGGTGACCTGACCAGTTCTGACTGCAAATCTCCTACGGGAAAAGAAATCAGCCTCGGTCAAATGACAGAGCAGAGCAGAATTGATTGGCCAAATGGCCTAATTTTACCCCTATATCTTTAAGGTCATGGTAAAAATAACAAAATGGGAACACTGTCCCTCTATGCCAGCTTTTCTTTCTACGAATCTACAAGGATATTAATAATCATTCCCTAATATACTCTATTATGTCAATGGAGCTTTGATCCAGATTTTAACTGAGGTCTAATTACAACTTGCAGACCCAGAAAGGCTGCAGATGCTGATGGTCTCAACCCAAAACATCAACTGTCCATTTCCCTGTATAGACTGATCCACCGTGTTCCTCCAGCATTTTGTGTGATGCTACAATTTGGCAGGGGTAGGTTTGCATCTGCTTTTAAGCCAATAGGTGCCACTTTAGCAATTCTAAAACGTTTAATGGGCGTAGGGAATGAGAACATTGAACTATCTGGCCAGTCATGAGCCCAATCAGACTGAATATGTTCGTCTCTAGTGGTCAAAGTTGGACATTTCCTATTTTTGCTGCCCTATGTGAAATACGGAGCCTTCGGTACTGGAGCATTCTGTTAGCACCACCTAGTGTCCTTTCATTGAACTACAGATAAAGAGTGAAGAAAAATTTAGGAATATATTGTAACTCAGAAGCTCTTCAACAAATTTGAAGCCCAGGAATGGAAAAGCCTACAGAAAGTGGTCTGTGTAGCCCAGTCCATCACAAGCAAAGTCCTCCCCACCATTGAGCCCATTCTCATGGAGCGCTGCCACAAGAAAGCAACATCCCTCATCAAGGACCTCAGCCACCCAGGTCACACTCCCGTCACCCTACGACCATCGGGCAGGAGGTACAAATGTTTTGGGTCCCACACCACGAGGTTCAGGAACAATTATTACCCTACAACCATCAACCTTCGGATAACTTCACTCACCTCATTCTGAACTGATTTCCCAACCTACAGACTCACCGTCAAGGACTCGACAACTCATGTTCTCAGTATTATTTATTTTGATTTGTGCCATGTGTCTTCTTTTGCACATTGGTTGTTTGTCAATCTTTTTTTTATAAACTCTATTGTATTTCTTTATTTTCCTGTGAGTGCCTGCAAGAAAATGAATCTCAAGGTAGTATCTGATCACATATACGTACATTGATAATTAATTTACTTCGATTTTGATTGTACTAAACTTCACACAGTGTTGGATCATTGGGAAGTGCTGACAGACCTCTACCCTTCTTCCATTATTATTTTTAATTCAACAGTAAGTGCAATATATTTTAATATCATATTTCAGAAATGAAGCTGAATCAGTGGTAATATTTGTGGGAGTTTTTAAACTGAACCAGATGGCATTCGGGAGATACGTACTATAGATCTTATACATGCTAGATCCCATGTTACTAACACAATTTTGTAGTCCACTTAAACTAATCTACAGTGAACATTGCAAAATAATAGAACAAAATAGTACTATTTTGAACCATATTTTCTCCAAGAGTTTTAATATACCTCCTTTTTCACAAGGGAATTTAAGCACCAAATAATTCTAAAACAATGAAACACAAAATCTGAAGGCATGGTCAATGAGATAATGATAAAGTTCAAAGTAAATTTATTATCAAAGTACATATATGTTACCACTTACTACCTTGGGATTCATTTTCTTGCAAGCATTTACAGTAAAAAAATACAATAAGATTTTACAAAAAAAACTATAGATAAATAGACAAAGACCAATATGCAAAAGAAGACAAACTGTGCAAGTAAAATTATTATTGGAAACACTAGTTATAAAAAGTCCTTGAAAGTGAGCCTAGGTCATAGAATGAGTCAGAGTAGGGGTGACTGAAGTTATCGGTTCAGGAATCTGATGGTTGTAGGGTAATAGCTGTTCTTGAACCTGACTGTGTGAGACCTATGGCTTCTGCACCTCCTACCCAATAGTAGTAGTGAGAAGAGAGCATGGCCTGGATGGTAGCGATCCTTAATGATGGATGCTGCTTTCTTGTGGCAGCACTCCATTTAAATGTGTTCAATGGTGGGATGGGCTTTGCCTGTGATGAAGTAGTCTGTATCCACCAATCTATTGACCTTTCCATTCCTGGGCTTCAAACTTACTAAAACTCATTACTGTAGTTTTCTCAAGGACACTATGTGGTGCCTACAGAATGTTCCAGTACTGAAGGCTATGTACTTCACATTGGGCAGACCCTTCTCAGTCTGAAACTTTGACTCTTTGTTCCTCTCCATAGATGTTGCCTGAACAGGGGTTCCCAAACATTTTTGGGCCCCTAGTTGTGAATCCCTGCTCTAGAATAACAATAAATCTCACTGATCCAGTGGGGCAACCAGAGATCAGATAGGATCTGGCCACTCTGAAAGTATGTTGAGGAATGCCAGCTAACTCTAGAAAAGCTGTAAAATTAAACCAGTAAAGGAGATCCTGGGTTTTAAAGCTAATCCTTAAAACTACGTCAACCCACATTGCAATATTTCTTTGTCAGTAAGTGTGAGTTGATAAAATCTAAAGTTGCATCTACCTTGGTTCTGTTGTCAAGGTGTTCTTATCTACTCTCAGTCCTAGTAACAAAATGAAATGCATTATTACATTACTCTTGCCAGGATGAGTACAGGCCTGACAAGCAGTCATCAGAGGAGGCGATCAGCATTCACCACTCACTGGCAATCAAAGCTGCTGAATATAACAAGCGCCCTCATGTTTTCCGTCTGCAGACAGCTGACTGGCGAATCTTCCTGTTCCAGGCTCAGTAAGTATCATATCAGTTTTGCTGTGACAAAAACACTGAGTGAATCCTAGTACCTTCGACACTCCTCTCCCAGAGCGCCTCTCAGTTATTATTAATTATTGTGGAAATAAACTCCAATAGGTCTAAGTATCCAAAGTGAATTCAAATGTGCAGCTTAATCGTTGAATAGTTTTGGTTTTCGTGCTTAAATATTAGCTTTATTTGTTACATGTGACATCAAAATATCGAAACATACAGTGAAATGAAAAAGGATCTAATGCTTTCCCAACGTATATGATGAAATGTATATAGTGAAATATGTTGTTTACGTCAACGCCCACCGCGGTCTGAATATGTGCTGGAGGCAATCCACAAATGTTGCCACACCTCCAGCGCCAACATAGCATACCCACAATTAACTAATCTTTACTAACTGGTTCAAACTTCAAAGTAAATTTATTATCAAAGTACATATATGTATTTACATATACATTATGTTGGGTGGCATGGTAGCGTAATGGTTAGCACAATGCTTTACAGTACAGGCGACCTGGGTTCAATTCCCGCCACTGCCTATTTGTACGTTCTCCCTGTGACAGCATGGGTTTCCTCCGGCTGCTCTGGTTTCCTCCCACAGTCCAAAGACTTACCGGTTGGTAGGTTAATTGGTCATTGAAAAATGTCCTGTGATTAGGCTATGATTAAATTAGGGGATTACTGAGTGACACAACTCAAAGGGCCAGAAGAGGCTATTCCACGCTGTATCTCAATAAAAAAAAATTAAAAGATACAACCCTGAGATTTATTTTCTTGTGGATATTCACAATAAATAGAAAAATGCAATAAAATCAATGAAAGATTGCACCCAACAGATGGATAGATGTGCAAAAGACAATAAATTGTGCAAATACAAAAGATATGTAGATAAAATGATAGATATATAGATAAATAACTAAGTAAATAAGCAAGCAATAAATGTTGAGAATATGAGATGAAGAATCTTTGGAAGTGGGTCCATAAGTTGTGGGAACAGTTCAGTGACGGGGTGAGTGAAGTTATCCCCTCTGATTCAAGAGCCTGATGTCTAAAGGGTAATAACAGCTCCTGAACCTGGTGGTAGCATTACCTACAGGTTAGTCTGTTACAGTAATTGGTCACATGGGTGTAATTGGGTGGTATGGGCTCATTGGGCCAGAAGGGCCTTTCACCGTACTGTATCTCTAAAACAAAGTGGGAGTAAATTGGAGCATCTGGAGGAATCCCACACAATCACAGGGAGAACGTACAAACTCCTTATAAACAATGGCGGGAATTGAACAACTCTCTGGCACTGTAAGGCGTTACAGTAGTTACTGTGCTGCCATACCACCCCCTTTATGAATCCTTATGACCAAGAAGGAGATCATTTTGACTCATCGAGTGATACTGTTCCACAACTTATTTTGTCCTGTAACCTATTCTCTCCACGTTCCCTTCATCTACTCCCAGGTTGTCAGAATCAGGTTTATTATCACTGGCATATGTCGTGAGACTTGTTCTGTGGCAGCAGTACAGTGCCATACATAAGATGTACTATAATTTGGTTTCCTCCCGCACTCCAACCAGTTGGTAGGTTAGTTGGTCACATGGGTGTAACTGGACTCATTGGGCCGAAACAGCCTGTTACTGTGCTGTACCTCTAATTTTTTAAAAAATAAAACATTATAAGGATCTTCTGGACAAGTATGGGGTGTTGCACTTTTGTAAGTCAAATGTATCCTGAAAGTATACAGTAAATTGCTGGATCCTTGGGAGCATTGATGTACAGAGGATTCATGGGGTATAAATCCATAGTTTCCTGGAACTGGCAACACAAATGGATATAGCGTACTGTATAGTTACCTTTATTTGTCGGGATACTAACTATATAAGTTGGCAAAATATGTTGCATCTATGTAAAACTTTTGTAGTATTGTGTGTAGCTCAGGTTTATGGTTACCAGCGACCGGGGTTGAATTCCTGCTGCTGTCCGTAAGGAGTTTGTATGTTCTCCCCGTGCCTATGTTGTTTTCCTCCAAGTGCTCCAGTTTCCTCCCACAGTCCAAAGACGTACTGGTTGGTAGGTTAATTGGTCATTGTAGATTGTCCTGTGATTAGGCTAGCATTGCTGGGCAGCGCAGCTTGAAACTATTTCAAGCTGTATCTCAATAAATAAGTTGTAGGAGGGATGTGGAAGGTCTAAGAGAGGTACACCAGGATGTTCATGGATTAGAGAGTATTAGCTATAAGGAGAGGTTAGACAAACTTGGATCGCTTTCTGTGGAGTGTAGGAGAAGGAGGGGTTATAAATATTTAAAATTATGGTAAGGTAGAGAGTAAGAGTCCTTTCCTTGGGTGGAAATGTCAGATACAGAAGAACATGGATTTAAAGTGAGAGGGGAAAAGTTTAAGGATATTTGCACTGAAGTATTTTATATAAAGAGTGGTGGGTGTCTGGAACATACTGCCAAGGGAAGTGGTGGAATCAGATATGATCGAAGCATTTAATTGTCATTTGGGTATGTGTAGACCCAAGGGATTGTCTTAAGTTAGCATCAAGGACGACATAGATATTGTGGGCCGAAGGGCCTGTCCATGTGATGTACTGTTCTGTTCTTTCAAACTAATAAACTCCTCGGTTAGTCATGATGAATCAGTTTTCAGAAGAAGTTTTATTTCTCAGTGAAATTAATAATCACTAAGAATTAATGAGTATTTCTTTATATATTTTATCATTGTTTATAAACCACCAAAACTATTGATTTTATTTTCCAATTAACCTTAGCTATCTATCCTCATAACTATGAAACTCGGCTTTTCACAACTATAAATGTTAAAGTGTAGTTTTAGGCATGGGTGTGTTACTCTTAAGTTCAAGGTAAAATTCTATCTAACTGTGAGCACTTACTGTGAAATTATTCATTAATCATATTGCAAAATATTTGAAATAACAACCTCACTGGTTGATTCAAACACATTTTAGGAGATGATCCTGAATGCTTTCTATAAAATTAGTAATTCCATCACCCAGAGTTTACAGCAGGAGTTAATGCCTGCTAAGAGAAGAATTATGGAAACTATGAGTATTGATTTCCAGAGATGATATCAACGAGCATTTCCCATCTCTGGAAAACACAAGCCAGGGTGTTGTTCATTATGAACTCTATTATAATGCATAAGCACAATATTTCAAGACATGCTTGGAGCAAATTGTGGACGTTCTGAGTAAGTCGTACCACCAGATTTACAGTTTCCTTCAGGCCTGAAATTTTCCTTGAAAGTGATTATATTTCAATTACTGAAAGTACTTCAATAATAACACTGCCTTTCTGTCGTCCCCAATAGAAGTGCCGAACAGATGTATTCCTGGATCACCCGCATCAATCTCGTGGCTGCTATGTTTTCCTCACCGCCATTCCCAGCAGCTATTGGATCAAAGAGGAAGTTCAGTCGTCCAATTTACCCAGCCACTGCCTCTAAACAGTCAGAGGTACAGTCCTGTATGCATTGATATAATTTAGTTTTAGTGTATTATTACTACCAAAGTGTTTGTTTCCTAAGAAAATAGTAAAATATCAAAATATAGTTCTCTGAGATCTTGTAATAGCTGGTGGCAAAGTGGAGCTACTTCTCTACCAAAGGAGGTGTAAGGCGCTCCTTCCCTCCGCTAGCCTGCAGGTCACCCTTGGGCAAGATGTAGCACCTGCTTAGCCTCCCCACTGATGAGGGTCATGTGAAGCCAGTGAAGCAGGTGGTGGATGGTCGTATGAGCAGCTTGGTGCATATCACTGCGACTATTAACGCAGGCAGACAATCAGTGAAGAGTATTGGTAATGGTTGGGGTCACCTGTCTTGTAAAGACACTGTGCAAAAGAAGGCAATGGCAAACCACTTCTGTAGAAACATTTGCCAAGAACAATCTTGGTCATGGATAGAGAAAAGAATAAGCTGATAGAAGACCATGATGACAATGTGGCACATATTGAAGATGATGATTGGGTGACATTGCTCACAGACACAAAAACGTTCACTTTCCCAACTTCCTTTAATTACCATACTCTCCATAAAATAAAATTACATATTCTGTGCTTTGGTTTTTCCATCTCTCTTACTTTCCGAAGCCTACAAGTTGCTTTTGATGCTTTCTATAAATTGGTATACCTTTGACCCTCAATTATTTATTTTAAGTTTGTCTCCTTTAGCTTGTTATTTATGTGTGATTCATCTGTAGATTTTATCCTTATCTTCATAATTATCATGTGCTATGCGTGTTACGTGCTTTACACCCTGGTTCGAAGAAACATTGTCCTGTTTCTATATACATTATATGGTTATATACATGTACATAGTTAAATGACAACTTTGACTTGACTTTAGGCGGGGTGAAAGTTATACATAATGTTCTTGCCAATACTTACCCTCCAACCACAGTTAGTAAATAAAATGAATACCTTGTTTCTACTTATGGTTATTTGGATTTAAGATGATAAACTCACTACTTTGCATAATTCTTCTAAAAGAGATTAGCTTTATTTGTCACATGTACTGCTACTCTACTGTCCTAATGCTTCCGTATCACTCTACTGCAACTTTGCTTAATTTTGTTTATGTTGTCAGGGTAGAGCTAGAGAAATCATGAGGAATTGCGTATTGCAGGGGTGAACACAATTCCAAGCAACCTCCATGTCATTGGGTTCCTAAAAAAAAATAGTGGTCTGTATTGTTACGTGAAGTTGTGTCATTTGTACACTTATGAAGAAGTGCAAGTTCAATCAATTTTACATTTTGTGTTTTGTTACTTTTTCTTCTACAAATAAATTCTGTAAAGATAAAGTCTATTCGGATTCTCAAATTTTCAGCTAGTGACTTGTAAGAGCAAATTTCTGTTATTCAAGCAGGTATAACATGGGGGTTGCCCTTACTGGGATGATACAGAAGTCAGAATCCTCCAAACATCTATGTTTTTCTGCTTATAAAAATTGAAGATTACAAATCAGTTCAAGGACTCTGAAAGCTGAATTTTGTTCAAGTTCAAAGTACATTTTATTGTACACATAAATTATACAAACCTTGAGATTCTTCTGCTTAACAGAAGACAAGAAACCCAAAAGAACCCAACTACACCCAATGCACAGAGAGTGAGAAAAAGAAAAAAAATCAGATCAAATCATGCAAACAATAAAGCAAGTGTCAGCATTCAGAACAAAATTGAGCGCATGAAACTGAAGCCAAGAGCAGGCAAAATGGGTCCATAGTCCATCACACAGAGGCCTGCAAAGCTCACAGTCACTAAGCCCACATTTTGTGTAGTATGAATGAGATGTACGTACATTAACAATAAATTTAATTTGATGGACTGAAGCAAAAATTAGAGGAACCCTTTTCTACCTTGATTACTCATTGCCCATTATGCCACTGGCATTTACGGCAGCAATGAAGGTCCTCCATCTCTGTCTGTCCATACTGTCACACACGTATATAGAAGAATTCTTCATTGCTGTTTCTATAACAATCTTTTTTAACAGTCTGGGTTGTTAGCCCTGAGCTGAACTTGGAGGACCAGTGGACCACTTTAGTCTGGCCTCTACCCTTTGACTTGTTTTATATGAGTGACCCTACCAAGAGCCAAAGCACAAGTACCTCTCTCTAGCCAACATAGCTCTGTGAGTTGTTGAGGCATGTAAGCCTCCAAACCCTACATAAAGGTTATGGTTCTCTTGGAGGTTCTACTTTGATTAGGGCAAATAAAAGAAAGAAAGATTCATATAATATCTTTCATGTTCTTTACAGAACATCCCTGAGCACTTTACTGTTAATGATGTATTATTGAAGAGTTGTTAAAGGGTAATCTACAAAAGACAACTCACAGAAAATTCCCAAAAATTAAAAAGTGGTAACTATTTACAAGGATGTTTCTGGGACCTCAGGACCTGAGTTACAGAGAAAGCTTGAATAGGTTAGGATTTTATTCCCTGGAGCATAGCAGGATGAGGGAAGATTAGATTGAAGTGCACAAAATTATGAGGGGGAAAGATAGGGTAAATGAAAGCAGGCTTTTTCCACTGGGGTAGGGTGAGACTAGAACTGGAGGTCATAGGTTAAGGGTGAAAGGTGAAATATTTAAGGGGAACTAGAGGGAGAAGCTTCTTCACTCAGAGGGCGGTGAGAGTGTGGGACAAGCTGCCAGCATAAGTGGTGGATGCAGATTTGATTTCAACATTTAAAAGAAGTTTGGATAAGTACTTGGATGGGAGGGGTATGGAGGTCTGTGGTCTGAGTGCAGGTTGATGGGACAAGGCAGAGTAACAGTTTGGCATGGACCAGATGGGCCAAAGGGCCTAATTCTGTGCTGTAATGCTGCATGATTATGACTAAATAGTCTGTGTTGTCAGGTACAATAGCAATGATTAAGAGGAATTTAAATGGGCAGGGGAGGGAGGGATATAGACCAGGCACAAACAAATGACATTAATTGAAATTGGCATCATAGTCAGCACGGATATCGTGGGATGAGGGGCCTGTTATTGTGCTGTGTAATCAGAAGCAGGTTTATTATCACCAGCCTATGTCGTGAAATTTGTTGTAAATAAATAGTTCAATTAAATAAGTAATGCAAAAAAAAAGGAATAACAAAATAAAAAAGTATTGAGGTAGTGTTCATGGGTGCAATGCCCATTCAGAAATCAGATGGCAGAGGGGAAGAAGCTGTTCCTGAATCACTGAGTGTGTGTCTTCAGGCTTCTGTACCTCCTTCCTGACGGTAGCAATGAGAGCAGGACCTATCCTGGATGATGGGGGCTCTTAATGATGGATGTCGCCTTTTTGAGGCATCGCTCCTTGAAGATATGGAAAAGTTAAAGGTATAGAAAGGTTCTTGAAGATACAGAAAGGTTAATTTCTAAGACAGAGAGGTAAAGTTAAACTGCACTGCACTTTCTCTGTGCCTGCTACTCTATCTTGTGCATTTTGTTTATTTTTCCTTTTGTACTGCCTCAATGTATGGTATGATCTATCTAGATGGCCTGCAAACTGTATCTTGGTACATGTGACAATAATATATTAATAACCAAAGGCACTTACAGTCACTGAGTTGAATAAGGATGCATATTTTAGATTGGGTACAAATAGCAGGGGAGCACGACGGGGCAGAAGGCTACCTTCTAAATAAGACACCTGCTAGTGGGCTTCAATTAACCTAATGCTCCAATCTCTTGACATCTCTACAATAAACTTCATGCTTTGTTTCAGGAGGCACAGCTTGAATCCCATGATTCCATGTTGCAGTCGATTTTAGACGATCTTGATGATCATCAACTGAATGTTCCCGACAAGAAGAGCAAAGCAAAGGAGTTTGAAGAGTACAAGTTGAAGCAGGAGTATTTTGAATACGAGGTACAAAGTTCAAAGTACATTTATTATCACAGTATATATACTATATACCGGCCAGTGGTGCAGTGGCATCCGCACCGGACTTTAAGGCGAGTGGTTCGAATCCATCTGGCTCCTTGCACGCTTTCCGTCCATGCTGGGTTGAGCAACGAGCTAGCAACTCAGACTCATAAAAAAAACAGACAAAAATGCTAAAGAAATAGCAGTGTTGCCACCCAATAGGCCACAAAGCATGGAAAGGAACAACAACAATTTATACTATATACAACTTTGAGATGTGTCTCCTTACAGGCAGCCACAAAACTCAGTAGAATGCATTAAATAAAGAAACCCGTCAGACACCTAACGTGCAGGGGGAAAAAAACAAGTCGCGCAAACAATAGAGGTAAACAAATAGCATTCAGAACTGAAGATCACAAAAGTGAGTTTGCAGCCACGAAGCCGATCTTGGAGCCTGACGGTTGCAGGCCACAGCCTCTGGTCAGCACAGAGATGAGTAAACCTCCTGAGCAGTAAACTGAACACCAGCCTGTCCCTCTCCTCCGGCCCTGGCACCCTGACCTTTCCAATCTGGCCTGGTACTTAAATCAGCCAAACCTCAGCTCGTTCCTTGCTCTCGGGCTCGGACTCCACCACTTTGATTTAAAAATACTGTATACATAGCAGATCTTTGATTTGCCAAATGTGTTTATACTAATGAAGGTGACTTGCTAAAGCTGCCATAATCTTCACACCTTCCGGAGAGATAACCCAGATTGTGTAGGATCGTGTGATCTCCCAGAGGAAGGTCATACATTTAGTGCCAGTGTTCTAGGTTCTGAGCAGTTGAATACTGATTTTCCAAATTTAAATCTCCTTTTTTTGAAATTTAACTAATGAACTCCAGGAATTGACCCCTTTAAATGTAAGCACTGTGCTTGAAAGCTAGAGCAACACATACAAAATGCTGGAGGAGCTCAGCAGGTAAGGCAGAATCTATGGAGGGGAATAAGCTGTCGACATTTTTGGCTGAGACCCTTCTTCCGGATTGGAAAGGAAGGGGGAAGAAGCCAGGATAAGAAGGTGGTGGGGAGGGGGGAGAGGATGAAGTGAGAAGCCAGAAGGTGCTAGGTGGAAAATGTAAAAGGCTTTAGAATATGGAATCTGAAAGAAGAGGAGAGTGGGCCATGCGAGAAAGTGAATGAGGAGGGGAACCAGAGGGAAGAGATAAGCAAGTGAAGAGAAGAGAAAGGGTAAGAGAGGAGCCAGATTGGAGAATGGAAAAAGGGACTAATTACTGGAAGTTGGAGAAATCTACGTTCATGCCATCAGGAATATGTGTTGCTTCTCCAACCTGAGACTGCCCTCATTGTGGCAGTAGAGGAGGGCATGGACCGACATGCCGGAATGGGGTTGGAGAGTGGAATTAAAATGGTTGGGCACTGGGAAATCCACCCTGTTGCAGACAAAGCGAAGGTGTTTGATGAAGTGGTACACCAATCTACAATGAGTAATTGTAGAGGAGATCATACAGTAAACACTGGATACAGTAGCTGAACCTGACAGACTTGAATGCTGGCACACCAGTGTTCTGAAATAGCAATGCACAAACTTAGGTAGTACAGTATGTGCCAGTAGAGTCGGGTGAAGATGAACTGAGAGGAGAGAGTATTTCATTCACTGCACCAAACAGTCCATGTTGTCACTTTATGATTTTTTAAAGATTATTATAATTTGGCTAGAGTATATAAAAATAGAAAATTAGCTTTTTTAAAGTAATTAAAAGTAAATAAATTTAGAACACATAAAGTGGGACACAATTGAATAGGAAGCAATAATTCTGAAAAGTTATGCAGATTCTCAGGAAGAAACCCCATCTCAACATCAGCAAATTCTGAATTTCCAGAATGATGCTTGGTTTTGATATTATTAGAGCTGTGAAAGGAGAGACTAAACAACCAAAAGACCCAACCACTAACCACAACCACCACTTACTGTTGCCCATAATGCTCCAGAATATATGGATCCCAGATTGGCCTCTACAGTCACCTGAGAACCCATCCATAGACAACATGCTCAATTCGCGTGATCACAATACTACTGTGCTAATTTATGAAAGGTATTAACTAACTAAAGTAGCAATTTTCTTCACAATAATAACAGTGATTTCAAGAAAACTATTTGATTGTTTAATACTGAGAGAAGGGAAAGTCCAAAGAAATGGAGAGACTAGTATGGAAAGTAACTAAAATGAATTATGAGGTGCTTTTTGATAGCAGGGAAATAGCCTTGTTAGTGAAACTAGCTTAGGGTTTACAGTTGGTATAGCTTTGTATCCGAAACATCAGCAGCATAGTAGAAGAAAAAAAACATTTGGGTACAATTTAATAGAAAAAGTGGAAGTGAAAGTGAAGCTAAATCTAGTGATGGAGACTGATGGAAGCTGCGTGTAAAAAAAGTATTTAAGGACAGGGATGCAGAGAAGTCTGTTGTTAGAGAAACGGCAGAACTATTGCATTAGAGAAGTCTAAATTTGAAGTATCATATAAAATTCTAAGAGGGAAGTACAGGATTAAGACTAAACCCACTTCTCCAGATGCCAGTCCCGAATCTTGTATTTACACAACATCAACTACTTTCTAAATGCATTGACAGCTTCAGTCTTTGGTGCCCTTTTAAGAAAGAAGCTTTAGTCCCAACCACAGTTTGGGAGTATTTTCTTTCCTCAACTTCATTCCATTCAAACAGAGATCATGGATTAAAAGTGAAAGGTGGGAAGTTTAAGGGGAACACAAGAGGAAACTTTTTCACTCAGAGGGTTGTTAGAATATAGAATGAGCTGCTATTGTAAGTGGTGCACGTGAGCTTGATTTCAACAGTTAAGACAAGTTTGGATAGGTACATGGATAGTAGTGGTATGGAGGGCTATGGGCCTGGTGTAGGCAGTTTAAATGGTTTCAGCATGGATTAGATGGGCTGAAGGGCCTGCTTCTATGCTGTGCTTCTCTGTGAAGCTACTCCTCCTAATTATTATCTTAAATAAGACCATAAGACATAGGAGCAGAAATTTGGCCATTTGCCCATCAAGTCTGCTCTGCTATTTGGTCATGGCTGATTTATTTTCCCTCTTAACCTTATTCTCCTGCCTTCGCTCCATAACCTTTGATACTCTGACTAATCAAGAACCTATTAACCTCTGCTTTTAGTACCCCCAATGATGTGGCCTCCACACTGTCTGTAAGGAGTTTGTACTCTCTCCCTGTGACTGCGTGGGTTTCCTCCGAGTGCTCTGGTTTCCTCCCACATTCCAAAGATGTAAGGTTAAGGTTAGTAGGTTATGGGTACGCTATGTTGGTGCCAGCAGTATGGCACCACTTGCAAGCTGCCCAGCACATTCCCCGTACTGCACTGGTCATTGACACAAACTACAAATTTCACTGTATGTTTCAATATATATGTGACAACAAAAGCTAATCTTTAACCATTTAAGAAAGGGTGATGAATGTTAATTTAATCATTGCTGGAGGATTCAGGGAGATGAATGAGAATTGTAGAGAGGAAAAAAATGTGCTGGGGAAAAATAAGTTGGCAGATACCGAACATAGTTATGTAAAGGAGAATGCTAGAAATACTCAGCTGATCAGGTAGCATCAGTATAGATATAAAATCTGAATTATTTTACAGATGACCTCATATCAGAACCACATGAAGCAGTTAATCTTCCAAGGGATAGCAACTATTTGCTTTGTGTTAGCATGAAGAATGGGGAAAAACTGGAGAATTGGGGAAACCAGGATAGGAAAGAGTGGACGGTGAGGTTGGTTTGTATTTGATAGACTTTGAATCCTCAGGTCATCTCTGCACCTGCTCCAGCATTATCAAATCCTTCCTCCAATGTGGAAATCAAAGCTGTACATAATGTTTTAGATACTCTTGTGCAATCTATAATACACACAAGAGATCCTGTAGGTGCTGGAATTCCAGAGTAACACTCAATACGCGACAAGGCAGGGTTAGGCAAGGGCTAAATCAGGAGAATAGCTGGACGGCATGACTCAAAAGGCAGGAAGGGCCTACTCCATGCTATATCTCAATCAATCAACAAATAAATAAATAAATATGCACGTGCTGGAGGAACTCTGCAGGTCCAGCAGCATCTATGGAAAGGAAAGCATTCCGCGTCCTGATGGAGGGTCTTGGTCCAAAACGCCGACTCTTTATTCCTTTCCATAGATGCTGCCTGACCTGGTGAGTTCCTCCAACATTTTCTGTGTTTTACAATTTGCCCTTATTCTTTCGAAAGTGTCACTCACCAAACTGCTCGAGAACAATTTTCAAATGCATTTACTATTTGCAGAAATGCCGGATTGAAACCTACGTGAAGCTTCTAAAAATCAAGCTGAAAGAACACACTGATGACCTTGACAAACTGGATGCTCAGTTGTTTAGCACCTTGGAAGAAGAAGGAGGCAACCTTAAAAAATCACATTCCAGCCCATCCCTCAACCAGGAAGAGGTACCAATTGTCAAAGTGAAGAGAAATGTGTCAGAGCGGAGGACATACAGGAAAATTATTCCAAGCAGGCATAGAAAATTAATTTAAAAAGAATTGTTGTAGAGCAAAACTTTGTTTAAAACACATTGAGGCTGTTGAAATCAGACTCTGGTAACGAAATATATGAAGAAAGTCAAGAAAATATTATACAAGATGGTAGTGACCAACATAAGAGTTGGGGGGGGGGTATTTTATTTTTGTATTTTAAATTTGTTTTATAATGTTTATGTAAGCACAGCCTGCATTTTGAAAATGTGACCTCCTGGCTCAGTCACACTGAGGAACCTATTCACTAACTGAAAAGATCTGCTGCACAGTTTGGCAAAGGCATAGAGGGCCAAAACACTGTCTAAAGTGATACAGAGTTCGTGTTCACATAGACAAGAGATTCTGCAGGTGTCCAGAAATCCAGAGTAACACACACAAAATGCTGTTAAATCAGCAGGTCAGGCAGCATCTATGGAGAGGAATAAAGAGTCAGTGATTTGGACTAAAACCCCTCATCGGGGCATTATTTCATGGTCTGTGTGGAGTGACTAACCATAAACAAGGCAGGTTTACAGCCAGTGGCTGCTGGTCACTAATTTTACTGGATTTTTTTTCTCTCTAGCATTGTGCCTTATGCCCTTGCAAGGCTCTGGGCCACCAGTCATCCTTTGTCATATATGTGATAGGTAAGATAAAAGCAGGGTGAAGAATCCTGTTAGCCATAAATATTACAGATAAATTGAACCAAAGGGCCTGTTTCTGTGCTGTAAGGTCCATCTATCTGCAGGCTTGAGGCAAAATCTCAACGATATTTGATGGTATTGCCCTCCATCTTCTGTGATTCATTCATTAATGAAAGCAACTGTTGTCAACCAGTGATCTCTACTCTGGTAAAGTGTCAATACTGTATTTGCATGTATAAAGCGGAAGAAAAACCAAAAATTAAAAAAAACATTGAATGGTTTAGAAAAGCCAAACAGATGGCTGCCATGCAAAGTGTCACAGGACTGCAGTCAGAACATACCAAAACAAAACTATTATTTGTTCTTTTCAGACATCTCTACTAGGTTTACGTATCATTAATAGAATAGAAAAGAAACAAAGAAATGCCTGCAGGTTACTGATACAAGTTGCGTATTGTGTTTGCTTTTGATTTAGGTCTAGCTTTCCTTAATTGTATGGTTCTGTTTTGTGATGCTTGAATTTTATCAGAGGCAAGGCAGCAGAGATACCTCAACTTTGCACAATCGTGTATTTTATGCTCAGCGGCTTCAGTGGAAATTAAATTGGGAAGCAATGTAAAATGGTTTGCAAGTTCAACATTACCAGTTTTATACTACTGCATCAAATCAAAACAATTCCTGCACACTGTGCACTTTGTACACTTTCCTCCTTGCTTAAGACAGAAACCATATAATTATCAAATATACGAAATGGCTACTCAGTGGACAAACCTAGTGGGTCTAAAGTTAGTCTGCCATTTGGAGCTAATAATGTATATGGAGAAAGAAACTGCGTAGATAATTATTTTTTTAAAAAGGCACCTTGTTAGCTCACTCATAATGGAAGTGGCAATGAAAATAGGTTCCCAACCTATTAGATCAATCTTTTAAGCTTCTCAGGTGAGCTGATAGTAGTATAGCTTTGTACCTGGGTGTTAATAATACAGAAGCTTTTGCACTGGAGCCAAACCCTATTATTAACTGGGGGGGGAGGTGGCACTGTAGTGTAGCTGTAAGCACAATTCTTTACAGCACCAACAATTAGGGTTCCATTCCTGCTACCACCTGCACATTATCCCCATGACCATGTGTGTTTCTTTCAGGTGCTCCAGTTTCTTCCCAAGTTCCAAAGACGTACGGGTTGGGGTTAGCAAGTTATAGGCATGCAATGTTGGCGCCGCAAGTATGGTGACACTTGCGGTCTGATTCCCAGCACATCCTTGGACTGTGTTGGTCGTTGATGCAAACAACACATTTCACTGTATTTTCTGGTGTACATGTGACAAATAAAGCTAAGCTTCTTTCTTAAATCTTTTTTTTAAATGAAATGTCCACAATTAGCAGTGCTGAAATGTATTTCAGAATTTCTCAGGAACTGCGATACAGTTATTGCTATAAAGGATCCAGCAGCACTTAATGGGTTTAGTATTGCACATTGGCCTACAAACTCTTAATGAGGGTAAAGGAAAATATAACGTGAATATCCAAGTTTGAATTATCTCAAGATTTCACTGCACCGGGGGTATTTTATTTCAAAGCTGTAATTGTTTCTGTGGTTTAAAGTCCCTTCAAGAAGATTTAACATAAGGAAGATGTCTGTTATATATCTGTTCTACAGAACAAGCCCACTCTCTCCTACCGACATTAAGATCTGCTTTTTTGTTATTTATGATAAGATGTTTTCTTTAAATGGGAAAACCAGCTGGTTTAAAGCTCAAGCTTTTAATACTTGGGCACAGGATTAGCATTTAACAAACTCAAAACCAAACCCAAATTCCATTTCAGAGGAGAACAGGAGCCAGATTTACATTTCTAGCAAAAACATTGCAAAGACCAAAGGAGTACTTAAGGTGCTCACCACCTAAAAGAGGGGAAGTTAAACAGACAGACATTCCAGCTGGAGGCCTCCTGTACAAATATATTAGCACAGATTCAATGAAGGGGATCATCTGAAATGTTGGTGTGTCTATCCATTCTCACTTGTTCAAGGACCCTCTATGCGTTCCTGGTACAGGGTGGTAGAGGAAAAGAATAGAGAGAACTGCAATCAGATGATACGAAAACTATAGATAAAATTTTCATTTATATCAGTGATCTGGATAATAATGTGGTTAACCGGATCAGCAAATTTGTGGATGACACCAAGATCGTGGGATGTAATGGACAGTGAGGAAAGCTATCCTGGCTGGCAGAGGAATCAGCATCAGCTGAGAATGGGCTGAAAAATGGCAGATGGAATTTAATGCAGATAAGTGCAAAGATTTGTACTTCAGTAGGACCAACCATCTTACACAGTGAATGGTGGGGCACTGAGGACTGTGGTAGAACTAAGGGATGTGGGAAAATAGCTCCATAATTTATTGATAGTGGCGTCACTGGTAAATGTGGTAAAAAAGAAAGTTTTTGGCACGTTGGCCTTCATAAATCAATGTATTGAGTACAGGAAATGGGATACTATGTTGAAGTTGTATAAGACGTTAGTGAGGCCTAATTTAGAGTATTGTATGCAGTTTAGTCACCTACCTACAGGAAAGATGTAAACAAGGTTGAAAGATTACAGAGAGAATTTACCAGCTCTGGAGGACCTGAGTTATAAGGAAAGATTGAATAGGTTTGTATTTTATTCCTTAGAACATAGAAGATTGAGAGGAGATTTGATAGAGGGATATAAAATAGTGAGGGGTATAGATAGAGTAAATGCAAGCAGGCTTTTTCCACTGAGGCTGGGAGGGACTACAACCAGAGGCCGTGGGTTAAGGGCGAAAGGTGAAAAGTTTAAAGGAACATGAGGGGAAACTTCTTCACTTAGAGGGTTGTGGGAGTGTGGAATGAGCTGCCGGCACAAGTGCTGTATGCGAGCTCAATTTCAACATTTAAGAGAAGTTTACCTAGGTACATGGATGAGAGGGGCCTGGAGGGCTATGGTTCAGTGCAGGTCGATGGGAGTGGGCAGTTTAAATGGTTTTGGCATGGACTAGATGGGCCGAAGAGCTTGTTTCTGTGCTGTACTTCTCTATGACTCTATAAACCATTCTGGGAAAGTTTCAACTTTCCCTTCAGGTATTTTCCACCAAACATTGGTCGTGCCGGGACTGAGCTTCCTTTGCATTCTGTCTACTGATTGGAGCAACAACAGTTTGGTCCTGTCAGCACCCTTCAGCTGTCTTTACTGTAGGGGAATAAAGCGGACAGAAAACAAAATAACATAATTGCAGAATAGCTCAAGCAAACTGCATCTGCCCACACCTGCATTTTCTATTATCTTCAATATGTTCTCCATCTATTCAGAGCTTAGGTTTAGTCACTGCTTTCCAAATGATTGCTAAATCATCACCATTTGATCTGCAACTGAATGTGCATGTCTGCTGGATTATAAGAAACTGGATCTGTCTCTTGTGCCTACCCAGTTATGAAATCCACTCCCTTTCATTAACCCCATATTCCTTCAATCCCTTTGTGAGAATCTTCTTTAAGTGTACCTAATAATTAAGCCTCTTCTATTCAATAGGTGGAGAATTCCAAAGGTTCACAGTATGGTAGTTCGGCAGTTAGCCTTTTGCTTTACAGCGCCAGCGACCACCGATCGCCCTTCAATTCCCACCGCTGCCTGTAAGACGTTTGTGCATTCTCCCCCTCACCATGAGTTTCCTCCGGGTGCTCAGCTTTCCTCCCACAGTCCAAAGACATTCTGGTTTGGGCTAGTGAGTTGTGGGCATGCGATGTTGGTACTGGAAGCATGGTGATACTTGCAGGCTGCCCAGTACAATCCTCGCTGATTTGATTTGCCACAAACAACGCATTTCACTGTATGTTTGAATGTTTCGAAGTACATGTGACACATAAAGCTAAAGATACAGATTCACTACCCTCTGTGTGATGAAATTTCATGGGATATCCCAACCACAGGAAGCCTCCCCATACCTACACTGTCGTGTCCCGCTGGAATTCTGTGCATTTCATTTTGGACCTATTACAGGCTCAGTCTGCTTCATCTCTCCTTATGTAACAAATCCACCCCACCCCCTCCCCCTCCCCACCAAGGAATCAATCTGGCAAATTTATATTTCTCAAAGCAGGGAAACCAGACTTGAACACAAGATTTAGCCTCACCCAGACTCTTGGAGAAAGATACCTCTATTCTTGAACTCAAATTCGCATGCAATAAAGGCCAGTGATTTAATTGGACAGAAGCGCCACGTTTCAGCTCTCCTCACTTAGCTCGTCTGTCTGAGAAGAAAACCGTTAAAGCTTATTGATCTACCCCGGGATTATTAGGGATAAGTTTTATTTCTCTGATTTCCCTTTTAGAATCCAAACAATGCCCAGAATCTAATACTGACAAACGAACCCAAGCAGTCCCTAAAATTATTACAATGATTTCACCTAATGGGATAATATCACATGTTGTTCAGTAGTCAGGCTTACTGACGGGTACAACAGTGAACAAGTGGTTATCAATTTTTGTTTCATCGACCTGTTGTTTTTGCTGGTCTCCTACAGTTTATTTTCACTGGCTTAAATGCAATTAATGAGGTTTTTTGGATCAAAGGCCTTTCAAGTTAACAAAGTCTCGGCCCATTAGCTATCTGATAGCTAGAGGTGAAAATAACGGACCAAGTTTTGTTTTGTAGTTGGGATTCAGATAACATGCATTTGTGTGTTGTAAGGGTACAGTTTGGCTACAGAATGGCACTGTGAGAACTGCAGATTCAAGGGTTGAAACTAGAGAAATGTTTAAAAAGATGTACAATTGTAAATGCACAGGGTATTACCTAGTGTTCTCAAAATGGTCTCGATGGACAAGAGAAAATCTGCAGATGTTGGAAATCCGAGCAACACACACAAAATGCTGGAGGAACTCAGCAGGCCAGGCAGCACCTAGGAAGAGAGTACCATCGATGTTCCGGGCCAAATCCCTTCAGCGGTGTCCACCCAGTTTCGGCCCAAAACGTCGACTGTACTCTTTTCCGTACATGCTGCCTGACCTGCTGAGTTCCTCCAACATTTTGTGTGCGCTGCTCTTGCTTGATGGAGCCACCAGACGGCAGTCTCTCCCTTTCAGTCTGTTCAGAAGGCGCCATCTTCAAATGCAAATTACAGGGGGGAAAACTGGAAATCTGAAAATGCTGGAATTGTGCTGTTAGAAAGAAGTTTTAAAGAAATGTACTGTTAAAATGAATATTTATTTTCAGAATCTTCATCGGAATTGGAAACTGATTTCTCATTGCTAGAAAAAATACTGATGTGGAATGCTAACTCAATAATCACTGTATTTCCAGCACTTTCTTGTTTATCTGTGCATAAATGCATCTCAGGTCAAGGGATACTGTGTGTAATATACAGACAAAAATAGAGTGGCAATATCAAATTTCTATTTTTTCAGTTGAATGGAAAATAATTGTGTGCTATTTTAGTCAAAAAAATTGTGCCATATGGTATTATTTTAATAAGAGTTCTTTAACAAAATGTCTATATAATAATGGTTTTAAAAGTCCTTTTTAGTAGCTAAAAGCTGTTAAATAAATAATGATTTCTACATTTGCACATTTTCATGAAAGACTGTTGTATTATTTCTACACACTAACTTCTGGCCATCAGTAGGGTAATGCATCCTTTTGGCTTCACGTTCTCTGCTTCACATTCGCATTCGGATATGTCCATACATGGTCTCCTCTACTGCCGTGATGAGGCTAAACTCAGGTTGGAGGAGCAACACCTCATATACCGTCTAGGTAGTCTCCAGCCCCTTGGTATGAACATAGAATTCTCCAACTTCTGGTAATTCCCTCCCCCTCCCTTCCCCTACCCCAGTTTCACTCTGCCCCCTCCCCCAGCTGCCTATCACCTCCCTCATGGTTCTGCCTCCTTCTACTACCCATTGTGTTTTCCCCTATTCTTTCTTCATCTTTCCTGCCTATCACCTCCCTGCTTCCCCTCCCCCACCCCTTTGTCTTTCCCCTTACTGGTTTTTCACCTGGAACCTACCAGCCTTCTCCTTCCCACCCTCCCCCAACCTTCTTCATAGGGCCTCTGCCCCTTCCCTCTACAGTCCTGACGAAGGGTTCTGGCCTGAAACGTTGACTGATCATTTCCACAGATGCTGCCCGACCTGCTGAGTTCCTCCAGTGTGTTGTGAGTGTTCCTTTTGGCAAACATTATATCTATACATTAAAAAAGTTCCAATTACAACGCTCCATATCGAGAGGGCAGCGGTGTTGGAACAAGGTGGGAGTGAACACTTTGATACATAGTTGAAGTAAGACACACCCACGACTCCATGGATGCCTCACACTCCACAGAAACATAAAGAGTAAAGTTGGTCCCTTTTAACTCCTGTCAAATCCAAACACGAGAGATTCTACAGATCCTGGAAACCTGGAGAAACACTCACCAAATGCTGGAAGAACTCAGGTCCTGATGAAGGGTCTCAGCCCCGAAATGTCATCTTTTTATTCCTCTCCATAGATGCCACCTGACCTGCTGAGTTCCTCCAGCATTTTGTGGCGTCCTGCCAAATTCAGCCTTGGTTCTCTTGTTGAAACTTGGATTGACAAGAATGCTGCAATCATTCACAGACTTTCAATGCACTCAGGAATTTTTTACCCAAACTCAAAATGTTTATTGTCAGTGTAGCCTCAATGAATCTGTATGTCTATGGCTCAGAGCTAATTTAGTTAAGTGTGTTACATACATGTGAACAAAAGATCAAATCCTGTTTTGTTACTGAGTTTTAAAATGTAATTTGTGTGTAGCACAAGTTAACTTCTCCACATAAAATAAAATATAGGCCAACTAATAACACTTTTTGGAAGATCTCACCGTTTCTCTTTCTGCAATGATGTGATTGACGACATAAGCAGATGTACTACGTCTGGAGAGAAGTTGGCGGAGGGTGGTATTGTGACAATTTGCTGATTTAAAGATTAAAATAGACTGGTAAAATTTCTGCTTCAGACCATTTTTATTTTAGGTATACCCGACATAATTGATCTTACTTAAAAGCTTTCTACATTGACAGTTAATACAACTTAAGTTTCACAGCTGCAGTCATAAAATACTCTCTGTGTTAGTTAAACTGTTGGATTAATTGTTTGGGTGATAGGATGGAGATACATCTCTTCCAAAAAAGTGTAAGGTACTTCTTCCCTCCACTAGCCTGCAGGTTAGACTTGGGCAAGGTGTAGCACCTGCTTAGCCCCCCGATCAGGGCAGTGTGAAGCCATGGGGGCAGATGGTCATATGAGCAGCTGGTACAAATCACAAGTCCTGGTTATGTAACCACTGACACCCGGCAGACAATCTCCGAAGAGTATTGATAATGGCTAGGGTCACCCATTATGTAAAGACACTGCCCAGAAGAAGTCAATGGCAAACCACTTTGCCAAGAACAATTGACAGAGCTGGGGCATTTCTCTTTGGAACAAAGGAGAGTGAGAAGTGACTTGACAGAGGTGTACAAGATGATAAGAGGCATAGATCAAGCGGACAGCCATTGATGTTTTCCCAGGACAGAAATGGCTAATATGAGGGGGCATAATTTTAAGGTGAAGGAAAGTGTTGAGGTAAGTTTTTGTACACTTTGACTGGTGGGTGCGTGGAATGTCCTGCCAGAGGTGCTGATAGATTCATGAGGGATATCTTAAAATTGGCCCAAGGTTGATAGAAAAATAGAGGGAAGGTTAGATTGATCTCAGGGTTATAAATTCGGTACAACATCATGGGCCAAAGGACCTGTTGTATGTTCTAATATTAAATGTAGGATTCTGTTTCAGTGCAGTACTGAAGGACACTACATTACCAAAGGTTCTCTCCTGCATCTGAGAACAAAATGGAATAAGAGAGGACCATATTTCCTCTCATCCAACTCCACTATTCAATAATGGGAGAATTTCTTCACCAAACCCACTTTCTCATCCTACCTGTATCATTTGATCACACAACCAGTTTTTGAAATATACATCTAACACTTCAGAGTAGGAAACTGAAGAATTACATTGTTCAAGTGATGACATTCTAATCTCAATTATATATGACCAACCCTTTATTCTGACACCATTACTCCTACTCCTGGACTGCCCAGTCAATTTCTCAGGATCAACCCTATTAAACCCAAGGAAACAGGATGTAATTCAATTCAGTAGTTCACAAATATTGAGTCATTCTTTTAGAGTCAAGAAGATACAGGATAATCCTTCCAACCTCTCCTCATAAATAGCCTTCTCACCCCAGCATTCAATCCAGTAAATTGTCTCCATCACTTCGAGGGATAATTCTATCCTTTTTCAGAGAGGAATAACAAACACATATAAAGCATTAAGGTATAATCTCACCAATGTCTTACGTAACTGCAGCAAAACCTCCCTAGACTAGTATTCCAACTCCCTAAATGATGGCTTACACAACATTTACCTTCTTAATTACTTCCTGAGCTTGCAAAGCAACATGGACGTGTGAATCTCTCTGAATACCAGCATTTATCTCATCTAAAAATTTATTCTACTTCTCCACTCTTCACGCTAATGTAAATGATTTCAAGCTTCTGATTCTTTTCATTAGTTAATCCTAAAGACATGCTAATATATTGACAAAAATACAATAAAGTGTATTTGGTGCAATTACTTATAAAATTCCTCCTAAAAATCCAAATGATCTGCACTCACTGGTTCCTACTTAGCTCACTCTTATCTACTCCACTAGGTGCATTATAAAAACCCTTTCATAGATTTTTCCAAGATGATTTTCCTTTTACCACCCAACCTATCCTTCTGTGGTTTTCCAAGGGTCTGTTACAACAACTTTAGTGATATATCTTAGCTTTTGCTTTTTATCTCAGGCAAAAATGTGTATTTTCCTTATATTCTGTCACTCGCTTCTTTCTTACTCCAAGTTCAAAGAAAATTTATTATCAAAGTACGTGTATGTCACCATATACTAACCTGAGATTCATTTTCTTGCAGGCATTCACAGTAGAACAAAGAAATACAATAGAATCAATGAAAAATTACACACAAAGACTGACAAGCAACTAATGTGCAAAGGAAGACAAACTGCAAATATAAAAAAATAATTAATTAATAAGTAAATAATACCGAACGCATGAGTTGTAGAGTTCTTGAAAGTGAATCTATCAGTGTTGAGATGAGTGAAGTTGACCACACTGGTTCAGGAGTCTGCTGGTTGTAAGGTAATAAATGCTCCTGAACCTGGTGGTGTGGGACCTGATGGTTGAGGGGTAATAACTGTTCCTGAACCTGGTGGTGTGGGACCTGATGGTTGTAGGGTAATAAATGCTCCTGAACCTGGTGGTGTGGGACCTGATGGTTGTAGGGTAATAACTGTTCCTGAACCTGGTGGTGTGGGACCTGATGGTTGAGGGGTAATAACTGTTCCTGAACCTGGTGGTGTGGGACCTGATGGTTGAGGGGTAATAACTGTTCCTGAACCTGGTGGTGTGGGACCTGATGGTTGTAGGGTAATAACTGTTCCTGAACCTGGTGGTGTGGGACCTGATGGTTGAGGGGTAATAACTGTTCCTGAACCTGGTGGTGTGGGACCTGATGGTTGTAGGATAATAACTGTTCCTGAACTTGGTGGTGTGGGACCTGATGGTTGTAGGGTAATAACTGTCCCTGAACCTGGTGGTGTGGGACCTGATGGTTGTAAGGTAATAAATGCTCCTGAACCTGGTGGTGTGGGACCTGATGGTTGTAGGGTAATAACTGTTCCTGAACTTGGTGGTGTGGCACCTGATGGTTGTAGGGTAATAACTGTTCCTGAACTTGGTGGTGTGGCACCTGATGGTTGTAGGGTAATAACTGTTCCTGAACCTGGTGGTGTGGGACCTGATGGTTGTAGGGTAATAACTGTTCCTGAACCTGGTGGTGTGGGACCTGATGGTTGTAGGGTAATAACTGTTCCTGAACTTGGTGGTGTGGCACCTGATGGTTGTAGGGTAATAACTGTTCCTGAACCTGGTGGTGTGGGACCTGATGGTTGAGGGGTAACAACTGTCTCTGAACCTGGTGGTGTGGGACCTGATGATTGAGGAGTAATAACTGTTCCTGAACCTGGTGGTGTGGGACCTGATGGTTGAGGGGTAATAACTGTTCCTGAACCTGGTAGTGTGGGACCTGATGGTTGAGGGGTAATAACTGTTCCTGAACCTGGTGGTGTGGGACCTGATGGTTTTTGTACCTCCTGCCCGATGGCAGCAGTGAGAAAACAGCATGGCCTGGATGGTGGGAGTCTTTGAATAATGGACGCTGCTTTCTAGTGGCAGCACTCTTTGTAGATATGCTCAATGACTTTGCCCGTGATGGAAATGTAAAGTTGTGTTTCATCTAGAATAAAAAAAATCAGGAGGATAAAATCCAATGCGCAGATGCTATGTCTGCAGCTGCCTCTTTTAAAAACCCAAGTGAATGTGTCATCAAATCCACTTTACCAATGACTATTTTTTAAACTAATAATCACTACTTCCTCAGTCTCATGTACTCTTTAGTCCACCTCAATTCCTGGTTTGTTTGTTGTAACCTCTATCCTGAAAGTAGGCATTTGTTTAAAATACTTACCCTTTCCTGAATTGCCTCTATGATTTCTTCTGACTTTGATTCTATGGAACCCCAGTTTACTTTTAGAAATCTCTTCCTTTCCATATGTACAACCTCTCATAATCCAGTTATGTATATTTTGATTGTTTCTGTTCATGCACTATTTTCCCTCTATTTATTTCATGGTCACACTTTGCTGATAGTTACAATCTGCCCAATTCTGAGATTATCAGTTAAAATTAGTCAGCTGCTCCCTCAGAATTCCCAACAGTCCATGAACACTATCTCATTATTCCTCTTTTATACTATTTATTCATCTTTGTGATCTATAGCAATTCTCACATCTTGCACTGTACTGCTGCCGCAACTAATTTCACAACAAATGTCAGTGATAATGAACCTGATTCTGATTCTCCATATCAAAGCATAACGTCACATCTTCCCACATTACCTTTCACTTGGCACTTCCTCGACCAAGCAGACATTTACATTCTCCTCCCGGCTTAACTTCCCACTCAACTTTGGATCAATATCAGAATGGATAAATTCAACAGCGCTCTCAACACAATTACGAATATAGATTGTATATGTAGCTAAGGATCTAATAGTTTCCCTTCTAAGATTCCTTTAATTTCATTTTTCTATAGTTCCATCTCTGACTGCTGTAGTTAGCCCCCACTTGACCACTGTTTTAGAGTCATATCATTATCATCATCTGATGCCTGCTACACTGTTGGCGTTCAGGACAGCAATGAAATGAAATTTTGTTTTACCTGTCAGGGTTGTTAGCCCTGAGCTGAAACCCAGAACCTGGAGGACCGGTGGACCACTCTTAGTCTGGCCTCTACCCTTTGATCTGTTTGGCATGACTGACCCTACCAAGAGTCAAAGCACAAGGCCCCAACTGCAGCTAACATAACGCTCCGGGTCACTGAAGCGACACGAGCCCCACCTAGTCCATGCCAAACCATTTAAACTTATCTTTATTTCCCCGAGGGAATTACACAACGTCAGCCCTTTCACATTTTGTACACCAATACCATTACCCACATAGGTTCAATGTTATTGGACTAAGCTCCTTTTCCTCCTACTCTCTTTACTTCATTCTTTATTTTCAAGGCTATCCCATCTCCTTTTCCCACATTACAGATTTATTCACGTTGAACACTCCATGTTTGATAAAAAAAATTCTCCTGGGACCTTGGCCACCATTCTTCCCTAAATCAACAACTTGGAAATACTAATTAACTGGTAACTGACTGCGTGTAAAACTGCTGCTGTGCTTATATGTGCCATTAAGTTGAGCAATATAATTAATTTAATGTACAATGCTTCAGAATACAAGACACACTATTCTTTCATTCTCTTTGTTGCACAACACATTTTAGTTTACAAGCTCATCGCTGGAGGAAAAAAAATCAAAGCTTTCAGTAATTTTTTAGGTTTTAAAATCCTATACATTATTACAGTCATATAGACAGCATATTTTCGATAGGAAACAGATAATATTCAATCAGTTTTTTCCCCAAGCAGTATGTATGATCAACACCTCCTCTCACTAACCCACACTGCGACCAGTACTTTATCATTTCCTTATGTACAGACACTCCTGTGCCTAGTGTCACTTTATAGACGTACAATCATCTATGTACAGAAGCTATCTTATGTATTTGCATTTATTGTAGTTTTTAATTATTCTGTTCTTTATCTTAGTTTGTTTTTGTATATGCTGCTTCACATCTGGAGTAACAATTATTTCATTCTCCTCTAGTGGAAATGACATGAAAAACAATCTTGATCTCGCATCTTGAATTTTAAAGATCATTTCACTGATAAAAGAATTCAAAACCTCTTTTATAGTTAGTGATGTAAAACTGGCAACTGCAATCACAACAGGGGACCAGCACTCCAGAGCTGCTTTTTAAAATATGCTTCATTGTGACTTTTGTTTCTGTGTTAGACTCATTAAGAAAACAAACAGAGCAACCCAAACTTCATTAGCCCCCTATTAACCCGGCAGGACCACTTCAGGCTCCACTTGGCTCTCTCTTATTCAAAGATTAGCTTAGAGACACTCAAAAGGAGACAGCAAGAAACTCTTAAAAAAGGGATTTAAAACTTTGGTCAGCAGTTTGAATGTTCTTCCTCACTGCACAAAGTAATGATTAGGCGAATAAAGTGAACAATCACCGAAAAGCCATCCAGTACACACAGCGGCATTATTTTTTGCAGGATTTTATGTCACGCTGGCTGGTTGCACTGTAAAAACTGTTAATGAAGTGATTCTACAAAGCAGGTCTTTTATAAGAAGAGCTTGAGACTGACTCCAGCTTGGTCCAAGGCTGCATCACCTTCAGAAATTCAGCACCAGGAATGATTGTAGCTAAGTTACTTGCTCCAAACTGTTACACATAAATTATGCAAATGGCTTATGCCATTCAAAACAACTAGTCTATGCCATTGCAAGCTGTTCTTTCATTAAAAAATTCTAAAATAAACCAGCTAAAATTAGCATATGGAATTCCTGGCTTTATAAACAAGGTTAGAATCAGAACTTCAGGCCTTAACCATCTACAGTACACAGGAACATTCAATGGACCAAATATTATTGGAGGTATACAAAATTATAAATGAAAGGTAAGGTAGAAAGTAAGAATCTATAGTATGACAGAATCAGAATCCAGTTTTATTGACATATGTTGTGAAATTTGTTGTTTTGTAGCAGCAGTACAGTACAATACATGAAAAGTACTATAAATTACATTAAGAAATATATACGCAGTATAAACAAAACTAATGCAGAAAGAGATCAAAAATACTTATTTACTGCTCGTTACGCAGACTCAGCAAAGCAAGTAACTTCTTCAGATCAATGATCAACATATGGGGATCAACCAAGTACAGCGTCCACACAAAGGTGAGGCTATGCCAGAGCTGTGCTCTGCCCGCACTCTTGTACGAGTCAGAATACCAACATAATACAGAGAGCAACCTTGCCAAGCTATCGGCATTCCACACCATAAGCCTCTAGAAGATCCTCTGTATTTTCTGGCCAAGAAAGGTGTCCAACCACTTCCTACCCCTTCAGTGTCATCAAGAGGACATAGCCACAATCATCGCGAGGAAACATTGGAGATGGATTGGGCACCTGAAGGCAACACTTTATTGGACCCTTGAAGGGCGGAAGAAACATGGGAGACCAAAGACAACTTGGTGCTGTACCATAGAGGCATAAATGAGGAACCTGGGGCACAATAGAGAAGATGGTCAAGGACAGACAGAGATGGAGGACCTTCATGGCTGCCCTAAAAAAAAGAGCAAAAATAGTGAGGTAGTATTCATGGGTTGGTTCTTTGCTCATTCAGAAACCTGATGATGGAGGGGAAGAAACTGTTCCTAAAACATTGAGCGTGTGTCTTCAGGCTCCTGTACCTCTTCCCTGATGGGAGTAATGACACCAGACAAGGTCCTTAATGGGAGTCCTTAAGGATGGATGCCACTTTTTTGAAGCATCACTAAGGAAGTCACGATGAACCTTTATGAAACACTGGCTTGTTACAGGCACTGCAATTTAGTGATGTGGATAGGATGGAGAACCTGGGTTTGTTCTTCTTAGAGCCGAAGAGTATGCAAGGACATCTGTCAGAGATACACTCAGTGGTCACTTCATTATGGACACCTGTATACCTGCTCGTTAACACAAAGACCTAATCAACCAATAGTATGGCAGCAACTCAATGCATAAGAGCATGCAGACATTTTCAAGGGGTTCAGTTGTTGTTCAGACCAACAATCAGACTGGGGAAGAAATGTGATCTAAGCGACTTTGACTGTGGAATGATTGTTGGTGTCAGACAGGCTTGTTTGGGAATCTCAGAAACTGATCTCCTGGCACTTTCACACTCGAGTTTACAGAGAATGAAGTGAAAATCAAAAAAAAAAATCCAGTGAGCGGCAGTTCTGTGGGCAAAACAGCAGGAGAGGAGGTCAAAGGAGAATGGCCAGACGGGTTCAAGTCAGACAGTAAGTCAAATAACCACACATTACAACAGTGGTGTGAAGGTTATCTGAATGCACATGTTGAACTTTGAAGTGGACGGGCTACAGCCGTAGAAGACCACAAACATACACTGAGTGACCAGTTTATTAGGTACAGGAGGTACATAATAAAGTGGCCACTGAGTGTATTTTAAATCAAGAAGGGTGTGGGCAGAGGAACTAAAGGGGCACTGTTCCTATTGGAGAAGGAACCAAGGACCAAAGGTCACAGAAGTAAGTGATTGTCAGAAGAATCAGAGGTAGTATGGTGAAAATCATTTTTTATGGCTACAATCTGACAGGCGCAAATAGGGGAAATAGCAAACGGAAGATTTAATTATAGTACTGGGAAGTGATTCAGTATAGCACTCAAAGCTGATTTTAACTTCTTAAATGGATAAAAAGAAATGTGCTCAGCAGATTTGATAGGCCAAATGGTCTCCTTCCACACAGTGATTCTAAGATGTACAATACACATACGTTTCACACCTACAAACAACTGAAAGTTGGCTGATCATAAAAACATCACTGCAGAGAAGAAGACACAAGTGACTGCAGGTGCTAGAATCCAGAACGGGAGTTCCCAAACTTTTTCATACCATGGAGCCTTATCAAGTAGTCCATGGACCTCAGGTTGGGAACCCCTGATCTAAAGCAACAGACAAGATTCTAAAGATTAGCTTTATTTCTCACATGTATATCGCCCCTGTCAAATCATTTTGCAAATACTCTGTAATACATTTATTTTGTAATGCTGTCAATAGGAGAGGCTCAATTACTCTGGCCAATAATTTTTTTTTCGAAAGTGTTGCTTTCCTCAGAACTTTTTTTGTTTATGATAGACCACTTGAAACTGAAAACAAATATAACTTCAACTACTTGTATCACGTAGGAATTTCGAGAAACAAGAAATTAACCTTTATTGAAAATAGTCAAGTCGCTTTTTATTGTCATTTTGACCATAAACTGCTGGTACAGTACACAGTAAAAATGAAACAACGTTCCTCCAGGACCATGGTACTACATGAAACAACACAAAACTATCACTAGATTAAGTGAGACAACACAAGGCTACACTAGACTACGTAAGGCATCACAAAAACTACACTAGACTACAGACCTACAAAGGACTACATAAAGTGCACAAAACAGTGCAGGGCAGTACAATAAATAATAAACAAGACAATAGGCACAGTAGAGGACAAATTACAATATAATAATAAATTATGTAGATGTCAGTCTAGTCTCTGTGAATTGAGGAGTCTGATGGCTTGGGGGAAGAAACTGTTGCACAGTCTGGTCGTGAGAAAATAATGTGTTTAATTGCATAATAGTGCTGACACTTTGCAATAGTTCAACTAGGCTAAAATATTTTGTTGATGATTTTCATTTGTTCTCAGTGCCTGAGGCTTCTTGCTTCTGTGTCCAACAATAATCAGCCAGCAATGATGGATTCCAGTTGCCCTGATACTGTATCTCCATGATCGCAACGTCCGAGTGGAACCTTCCACCGTGCTCGTCACTGACAGCACCAAGATTTGCAGGGAAGAAGTCTAAATGGGAATGCAGAAAATGAATCTTCAGTGACTTCATGGTTTTGTGTGCCTGAAACATGTTGTCAACGAGCTGCACGTAGTTTAGTGCTCTGTAGTTGCCAAGAAAACTTTCAACAACATTCTTGAATGCCTTCCATGTGATTTTCCTCTGGTCCCATTTGAAGTTCTTCAAGTTATCTGTCATTGTTGACCTGTTTGATTTGTGGGCCAACAAAAATGCTTTCCTTCATCTTGGTGTCAATTATTCCGACTTGAATTATGAATTGAAATAACAAGTATAGGCGATTTAAAAAAAAATGGTGCATGACAGGTAAATGTCATGATTTTCATGATCAGCAGCTCAAAATCCATAAAATACACCCAAATGTATTCAGGAAGCAAAATTGTTATCATCAGTGTTACTTATCACAAGTGCTCTGTAAAAGGTACAGTAATTTGACCAAATTAGGCTTGCCATAGCAGGCAAGCATTAGGATCAACTTTATTTGCCATATACATTTTCATGTACAAGGAATTTGCAGCGGTGTGCTGATCAGGGCTTGACATGCAACAAAAAGCAACATCATTCAACAATTATAAATAATTTTAAAAATTCAATTCACTTATTATCAAAGTATGCATACAGTATACCGCCATAAGATTCATCTTCCTCACAGACAGCCACGAAACAAAGATGAACCATGGAACCAGCTCAAAGCAGGAAAAAAATGAGCAAAGTAAAAATAGAGGTTAAAGTACAGATATGGAATAAAATTTGCATAAATGACAAAATGTATTTACAATGTACAGCACTATAAAAAGTCATTTAAGCTGTCTACATTGCAGTGCAGTGATAAGGGTAACAGATATGGGAAGTTGTGGGGGACTAACTGGAATGGTTGATCAGGTTAACAGCCTGAAGGAAGAAACTTTTAAGATCATGTGAAGTTTTTGTTTTAATAGCCCTCTGGTGCTCTTCAGAAGGGAGCTTTTGGAAAAGGCAGTTTGCAGGGCGGATAGTGTCTGCAATGATTTTCCCTGCCTATTTCTTTGTCCTGGACACATACAAGTCCGACAGCATTTGCCATTTAATCCACTGGAATGTCCATACTGATTGACTTGTCCAAGGACCCCACATGATTTACTTATTTTATTTCTTTAGCGATACAGCTCAAAGTAGGCCCTTCTGGGACAATTTACGATGACCAATTAACCGACGCAGTAAATCTTTGGACTGCAGGAGAAACCGGAGGACACAAAGAAAACCCTTGCCTTCCACGAGGGGGCGGGGGGAGGGACGTACAGAGACTCCTTACAGAACGGCGCCAGAATTAAACTCCAAACTCCAGAATGCACTGAGGTGTAATAGTGTCGCTCTAGCCACTATGTTACGTTGCACTTTTTCTCCCACTGTCCTGGTCCTCAAACCAGTGGCTGACCCTCATGAGGCCTGATTTTCAACACCTTCCTCATAAGCCACCATCAACTCAAATCACAAAGCTACAAGTCATAGGAGCAATATTAGACCACTTGGCCCATTGAGTCTGCTCTGCCATTCAATCCATCGGGTCTGCTCCACCATTCAATCATGGCAGATTTATTTTCCCTCTCAACTCCATTATGCTCAGTTATTAAACTGAATGACACCCCATTCACCTCCAACTCAGATCTGGCTTCAAACTTCTTCTAAACCATTAACAACCCATTACTTACTCAGTGGCAACACACACAAAATGCTGGAGGAACTCAGCCGGTCAGTCACGCAGCATCTATGGAAATGAATAGAGAAGGGTCTCGGCCTGAAACATCAACTATCTATTCATTTCCATAGCTGCTGCCTGACCTACTGAGTTCCTCCAACATTTTGTGTGTGTTGCTCTGGATTTCCAGCATCCACAGACTTTCTTGTGTTTACCATCACTTATTCTGTCCAGCCTAATCTATGACTATGAACATCACTGATGCTTTTGGACGCACCAGAATTTCTAGGCCACTGTGATTGCAGAAAAGAAAGCTGCCTCTTTCCACATCACACGCTGCAAGTCTGTTACCAGAACAAATCAGCTTCACATTGCTAACTCGAGGCCAGTTTTGAAAGGTATCACATATGGGAAGATTTCCAATAATCTGATCTCTGTCCTGGTAAATGGAGATACACCAAGGTAATGTTCTGTGAAGCTGCTCCTTCACCCTGAACAGTTCATTGCCTGCAGGTGGGGAAGGAGAGAAATGGGACATCATCCAAATGAAACGGAAAGGAAGTGCAATTAGTGCTTTAAAAAACGTGTATAGGAACCGACTTCTGAAACTGAAGGGCAATGTGGACTGGTAAAATGTTAAATATCAGAAATGCAAGTGGCATTCTGAATAGTGGGCACATTCATGCCTTGTTTCAAGACTCTCTGTAGTAACTTAGAGGGAGTATTTACACCAGCAACTTGCCAAGCAAATGGGGTTCACTGTGAGAAAATTATACTGCTGGATAAACATGCAAAATAGATTTTAAAAATGATTTTACACTGTGCATTTGATGTTAAGTAGCATAAATGTGTTACAAATATATTTATCCTGCAATGGCACTCACCCACTCAGCAGTTATTAATTGAATCTATCGTTATGTGAAGCTACAAACTACTCACTTTGATTATTGTAGAATGCTGCTACCTCGAACTGTATCAATATATGTATTGCCCATTCTAAATACTGAATATGCAGCTCACATATTCTATAGTATCTAAAGATGCTGATCACTCACTCCACTCTCATTTAGTAACACAAGAGAATCTGCAGATGCTGGGTTCCAGAACAACACATAAAATGCATGAGAAACTCCATTGCCACAGATGACTGTGGAGGCCAAGTCATTTGAGTATGCTTAAAGCAGAGATCGGTTAGTATGGGTGTCAAAGATTATGGGGAGAATGCAGGAGAATGGAATTCAGAGGGAAAATAAATCAGCCATGATTGAATGGCAGAGCAGAGTACTATGGTATTCCTGACACAACTCATCCTGACATGAATTTCGTTTAAAGATTTGTGTTTATTTGCCAGTACCTCCAGTTGAATTTTGTCTTTTTGTGTGGTTTCCCCCTAGCCGTCAGTGTGTGGTTTTGTATTGCCATGTGCTCTTGTTTGTTTTCATGCCCCATGTGCTCCTGTCCCGGCTCCTGCTCTACTCTGGCCTCTGTATTAGTAAGTACTCCACCTCTCACCTGTTCTTCATTATTACCTGTTTTGCTGCCACTTCTGTCTCATTGTGCTCCACCTATCATCTGCCTCTCTGTTTATTGCTCAGTGTATTTCAATCCTGTGTTTTCACCTATTTGTTGCCAGATTGTGCCAGTGAATTTTCCTGAGCCTTTCCAGCATTCATACCTGTACTCTGTCCGTCTCCCTGTTTCCTGATTCTGGTTTTTGGATTTCTCTGGATGTTTTGATCTCTGCCTGAACTTTGACGCCGACTTTGTTTGTACCTCGGGATTTGTTACTCAATTAATATCACTGTGAGCACAGTACTGGGTCTGCGATTGGATCCCTGCTCCAGCGTCCTGACATTATTTCACAAAGTACTTGTTGTTTTAACAAACATCTCTCCCTTCACTTTTAAGACCACAAGACTATAAGATATAGGAGCAGAATTATGCCATTTGGCCCATCGTGTCTGCTCTGCCAGTTTATCAATGCATTCCCTCTCAGCCCCAATTTCCTGCCTTCTCCCCATATCCCTTCATGCCCTGACTAATCAAGATTTTATCAGTCTCTGCCCAATGACTTCACCTCCTCAGCTGCCTGTGGCAACGAATTTCGCAGATTTACCACTCCCTGGCTAAAGAAATTCCTCCTTATCTCCAGTCTAAATAGGATGCCCCTCTATACTGAGGATGTGACCTCTGGTTTTAGACTCCCCCACCACAGGAAACATCCTCTCCACATCCCCTCTATCAAGGCCTTTCACCATGCAATAGATTTCCATGACGTTGCCCAAAGCCATCAAACATTCCTCATATGACAAGCCTTTCAATCCCGGAGTAGCATCTATGGAAAAGAGTACAGTCAATGTTTCAGGCCGAGACCCTTCAGCAAGACTCCAGCCGAAGGGTCTCGGCCCGAAACGTCAACTGTACTCTTCTCTATAGATGCTGCCTGGCCTGCTGAGATCCTCCGGCATTTTGTGTGTTACTTGAATCTCCAGCATCTGCAGATTTACTCTTCTTTGTGCTTTCCATCCCAGAATCATTTTTGTGAACCTCTTTTGAAACCTTTCCAATGTCAGCACAACATTTCTTACATAAGGCGCCCAAAACTTTTGAGTTGAGAGAAGTTGCTACACTTTCCTTTTCATGCCTGGTGGATCAACATGCAGAGGAAATATGCTTTTAAAAATAGTTTTTATAAGGCTGAGCTGGTCTGAACACTGGAAGCATTGCTTTCATTTCAGATGCTACCTGAGTTCACAAGCCCCTACTCCTGACCCAGAAGGGAAATGACACTTAGGGCCTCCTTAAAGAAGCAAAAGAGCAGAAAATGAAACAATCAGTGCACTGGAGCTATGTGGACAACCAAGTCAAGGAGATTTGTGCTGCTCACTAAGGAAACATTCTACTTAGCAGATGAGTATGTAATGGTTGAGCTGGGTGGGACTGTAGTACTTCAGGGCACTTCACAGACTCGTTAGTTAATAGCAATGCAAGCCAGAGCCTTGATGGATGGGATCCTGGTTGTGGAATCAATGGAAGCTTATTCAATTTTACTTTGTAAATTTGGACAGCATTCCAGCAAACATGAAAACTCTGGTCAAGTTGTAAAGAGGGAGAAGGTACCCAGCTTACAAAGGGAGATAGAGAAAAACCAAAATTCAATTTTGATGAAGAGTCACCGACCTTAAATTATAACTCTGTCTCTTTCTTTCTACTGATGCTATCCATCGTTTTGAATACTTCCAGAATTTCCTGCAAGTCCAAGGTTAATTTATTATTGAAGTCAATGTATGTCATGATACACAGACCTGAGATTCATTTTCTTGTGGGCATTCACAGTAAATCCAAGAAGCCAATAGAATCAATGAACGACTGCACCCAACAGGACAGATAAACATCCAATGTGCAAAAGTCAACAAACTGGGCAGCTAGAAGAGAAAAAAATAATAATAAATAAATAAACAATAAGTATCAAGAACATGAGATGAAGAGTCCTTGAATGTGATTCCATAGGTTGTGAGAACAGTTCAGTGATGGGGCAAATGAAGTATCCCCTTTGGTTTAAGAGCCTGATGGTTGAGGGGTAATAACTGTTCTTGAACCTGGTGGTGTGGGTCCAGAGGCTCGTGGGCCATCTTCCTGATGACAGTACTGAGAAGAGAGTAAGGCCTGGGTGGTGGTGGTGGTGGTGGTGGTGGGGGGGGGGGGAGTCCTTGATAATGGATGCTGCTTTCCTGAGACAGATGTGCTCAATACTGGGGAGGGCTTTACTCATGATGGATTAAGCCATATTCACTACTTTTTGTAAGATTTTCTGGTCAAGGGCATTGGTGTTTCCATACCAGGCTATGACACAACCAATCAATAGACTCTTTCCCCACATGTCTATAAAAATTTACCAAAGTTTTAGTTGTCATGCTGAATCTTTGCAACTTTTAAGGAAGTAGAGGTGCTGCTGTGCTTTCTCCGTAATTGCACTTTTGTGCTGGCCCCTGGACAGATCATCTGAAATGATAAGACTGAGGAATTCAAGGTTATTGACCCTGTCCACCTCAGATCCCCAATGTGGACTGCCACATAGACCTCTGGTTCCCTCCTCCTTAAGTCAGTATTTCTCTGTCATCTGTCTTTATCATTCTACATGACAGCAAGTTCCCAGGTTTTCACTCTTATGGTGAAGATGGAAAGGCAAGAGCATTAAAAACGCAAACACGAGGAAATCTGCAGATGCTGGAATTTCAAGCAACACACATAAAAGTTGCTGGTGAACGCAGCAGGAGAGATGCTGCCTGGCCTGCTGCGTTCATCAGCAACTTTTATGTGTGAGGCAAGAATATTGACTGGTTAGATATCAGAATCGGAATCAAGTTTAATATCACTTTATATATGTGGTGAAATTTGTTGCTTTGCGGCAGCAATACAGTTCAACACATAAAAAATTCCATAAGTTACAATAAGAAATATATATTTAAAAAATGAATTAAATCAGTAGAGCAAAGATAATGAGGAAGCATTCATGGGTTGGTTTATTGACCAGAAATCTAATGGTGGAGGGGAAGGAACCATTCTTAAAATGTCCAGTGTGTGTTTTCAGCTCTTGTACATCCTCCCTGATGGTAGCAATGAGAGGAGGGGGTGTTCTGGGCAGTGGAGGGTCCATAACGATGGATGCCAAACTTCTGAAGCATCGCCATTTGAAGATATGCTCGATATTGGAAAGGGTAGTTCCTATGATGGACCTTTGCAGCTCTGTGCAGCTTTTACTGATCTTATACAGTGACACCTCCACACCAGACAGTGACACAACCAGTTAGAATGCTCTCCACGATACATCTGTAGAAATTTACTAGAGTCCTTGGTGACAGACCAAATCTCCTCATTCTTCGGGAATATAACAGCACTGCCTCTGACTGGAGAACCTAACTATAGTCCCACATATTATACTGTGGACCAGAAGTGCAACTGGGATCTCCTGTACAATTCAATACAACAACATTCACATACATAATTCAGTGAAATGCTGCAATTACACAATAAAAACAGTAATGGAAATGTAAGGATAAACTTGAGCATCAATAAAAATAACTCAAAACGACTTTCAATATTTAATAAAATAAACTATTTCAACTACTTAAGGCTCCAGCCTTTGCTGCAAGGATTTATTTTATAATATATTTCACACACAAATATTTCTTACAGGGAGCGTTGTTACAGTGTTAAGGCAAAGAAATTAACTCATATTTAGCATTTAATAGACATATCTAAAAAAATTTGCAAGCAAACAGGAAATTTAGCTGCAACAGACAGAGAGTTCAGTGAGAAGCTTGGGGGCTGGTAGAAAACATTTGATACAGACTCTGAAAGACAGGGTTGCTGGTTTGTTCAAAAGCTGTGTAACACTGTGCTGTGTGTTTGCCGGATCATATGACAGCCCTAAGAAACAGTGTCAAAATAACTCCTGTCATTTCACATACAGCGACGCCCGGAGGATACCTTACCTCCTGGTGTGTGTGGGTCATGCCCCATTTGTTTCCTGTCACTTTTGATTGGATAGTTACGAAGTGGAGGAGTCAATGGAGACTGCTCATCATCCATCAGCATGCTTTCTTGTAACCCAGGATTTCTTTTTAAAGGAGCCTTCTTAAATATGAGTACAAACAACCAAGTCTGACAAACCTGCAACATAACATCAACACTAAACATTCTGGAACTGACAATGGAAATAATAGTAATGCACACAAAATGCTGGAGGAACTCAGCAGGTCAGGCAGCATCAATGGAAAGGAATAAAGAGCTGATGTTTTAGGCCAAGGCCCACAGTTCAAAGTTCGAAGTAACTTTATAAACAGTATTGTGCAAAAATCTTGGGCGGGCACACACACATATATGTGTATGTATATATTTATATAGGGTGCCTAAGACAAGTGCATAATACTCCAGTAATTTTGTGTAATACACTGTACTACTGCCCTTGCAAAAAAAACCAAATTTCATGTCATATGTGTATGATGATAAGCTTGATTTGATATGTCTCTATTGTGCACTGAGAGTGGGAAAAGGGGAAGGAAGAGAGAGGGAGTGGGAAGCACCAGAGAAACATTCTGTAATGATCAATAAATCAATTGTTTGGAATCAAATGACTTTGCCTGGTGTCTCTGGATTAGATGCGTCTGCTCCCGTGTCACTCCCTGCCACTGGTACTTCTTCTCTGCCACCTGTCCCACATTCCCTCCGCAGTGCTCCGCCCTCGCCATTCCCAACATCCTTTGCTCTTGCAAGATTTACAAACTTGCTCTCTGCTCCACATTGACAAATACAGTACCGTGCAGAAGTCTTAGGAACCCTACCTACAGTGGCATGCAAAGGTTGGGGCACCCCTGGTCAAACTTTCTGTTACCGTCATCGTCGTGGCTATCCCTCGAGGTCGAGGATGATGGTCTTCATTCTGAAGAAGCAGCCCGCAGAGTGAAGATCCTGTGTGTGTATTTGTTTAACGTGTATTTAATGTTGCACTCCAAGAAGCAGACAATACTTCACAAATCAACCAACTGATTCCAATGGCATGGAAACCACGACGATTGGAACTGTTGGATTTGTTGCAGACTTCATCCGCCTTCACAGCCGTTGGGTTCAAAGTAACTTCATCAGCCTGTTCCACTGCTGAGGTCTTGGTTGGATTGTTCTTTGTCAGGGACCTCACCCTTGACCTTACCGCCATGGGTGACCCTACCATATAGCTCCAGACGGCATTGCTCTCGGGATCACAGGACCACACAAGCTTCTCCACCGCAACAAGGTGACAATCCACGGAGAAGGTTACTGTGAATAGCTAAGCGAGTAAAAGATGAACTGATTTCCAAATGGCATAAGGTTAAAAATGACATGTTTCTTTAATATCTTAAGCAAGAAAACTTCTTTATTTCCATCTTTTACAGTTTCAAAATAACAAAAAAGGAAAAGGGCCCACAGCAAAAGTTTGGGTACCCTGCATGGCAGTACGTAGTAACACCCACTTTTGCAAGTATTACAGCTTGTAAATGCTTTTTGTAGCCAGCTAAGTCTTTTAATTCTTGTTTGGGGGATTTTCGCCCATTCTTCCTTGCAAAAGGCTTCTAGTTCGGTGAGATTCTTGGGCCGTCTTGCATGCACTGCTCTTTTGAGGTCTGTTCACAGATTCTCGATGACATTTAGGTCAGGGGACTGTGAGGGCCATGGCAAAACCTTCAGCTTGCACCTCTTGAGCTAGTCTATTGTGGATTTTGAGGTGTGTTTAGGATCATTATCCTGTTGTAGAAGCCATCCTCTTTTCATCTTCAGCTTTTTTACAGACGGTGTGATGTTTGCTTCCAGGATTTGCTGGTATTTAATTGAATTCATTCTTCCCTCTACCAGCAAATGTTCACTGTGCCACTGGCTGTAACACAAGCCCAAAGCATGCTCGATCCACCCCCATGCTTAACAGTTAGAGAGGTGTTCTTTTCATGAAATTCTGCACCCTTTTCTCTCCAAACATACCTTTGCTCATTGCGGCCAAAAAGTTCTATTTTAACTTCATCACTCCACAGGACTTGTTTTCAAAATGCATCAGGCTTGTTTAGATGTTCCTTTGAACCTTTTGAATAGAAAAAGGGTCCAAACCTCCAAGTGAGGCCTCACCAGTGCTTTATAAAGTCTAAGCATTACATCCTTGCTTTTATATTCTAGTCCTCCTGAAATGAATGCTAACATTGCATTCGCCTTCCTCACCACAGACTCAATCTGCAAATTAACCTTTAGGGAATCCTGCACAAGGACTCCCAAGTCACTTTGCGTTTTTTTTTGTATTTTCTCTTCCTTTAGAAAATAGTCAACCCTTTCATTTCTTCTACGAAAGTGCATGACCATACACTTCCCGACACTATATTCCATCTGCCATTTCATTGCCCATTCACCTAATCTAAGTCCTTCTCTAGCTTCTCTACTTCCTCAAAACTACCTGTCCCCCCACCTATCTTCATACAGTCTACAAATTTTGTAACAAAGTTGTCAATTCTATCATCCAAATCATTGACATATAACGCAAAAAGAATCAGCCCCAACACAGGCTTCTGTGGAACACCACTAGTCACCAGCAGCCAGTCAGAAGAGGCTCCCATTATTCCCACTCTCTGCCTCCTGCCAATCAGCCACTGCTTTATCCATGCTAGAACCTTTCCTGTAATACCATGGGCTTGTAGCTTGCTAAGCAGTCTCATGTGTGGCACCTTGTCATAGGCCTTCTGAAAATCCAAGTACACAACATCAACCAATTCTCCTTTCTCTACCCTGCTTGTTACTTCTTCAAAGAATTCCAGCAGGTTTGTCAGGCAAAATTTTCCCTTGAGGAAACCATGCTGACTACGGCCTATTTTATCATGTGCCCCCAAGTAGCGAGACCTCATCCTTAATAATTGACTCCAAATTTTCCCAAACACAGGGGGGTCAGACTAACTGGCCTATAGTTTCCGTTCTACTGCCTTTCTCCCTTTTAGAAGAATGGAATGACATTTGCAATTTTCCAGTCCTCTTGAACCATTCCAGGATCTAGTGATTCTTGAAAGATCATTACTAAGGACTCCTCAATCTCTTCAGCCACCCCTTTCAGAACTCTGGGGTGTACACCATCTGGTCCAGGTGACTTATCTAATTCAGACCTTTCAGTTTCCCCAAGAACCTTCTCTCTAGTTATAGTAACTTCACACACTTCATGGCCCAACACCTGGAACTTCCACCATGCTGCTAGTGTCTTCCACGGTGAGAACTGATGCAAAATACTTATTCAGTTCATCCATTATTTTGTTGATCCCCATTACTACCTCTCCAACATCATTTTCCAATGGTCCAATATCCACTCCTTTACACTTTATATATCTAAAGAAACTTTTGGTATCCTCTTTAAAATTATTGGCTACCTTACTTTTGTATTCGATCTTCACCTTCTTAATGGTGTTTTTAGTTGCCTTCTGTTGGTTTGTACAGCTTTCCATCCCTCTAACTTCCCACTAAACTTTGCTCTATTATATGCACTTGGCTTTTATGTTGGCTTTGACTTCTTGTTTAGCCATGGTTGTGTTATCTTTCCTTTACTTCTTCCTCTTTGGGAAGTATATATCCTGTGACTTCCGAATTGCTTCCAGAAATTCCAGCCATTGCTGCTCTGTCATCATCCCTGCCAGTGCTCTTTTCCAATCAATACTGGCCAGGTCCTCTCTCATGCCTATGTAATTCCTGTTACTCCACTGTAATACTGATACATCTAATTTTAGCTTCTCCTTCTCATATTTCAGGGTGAACTTGCTCATATTGTGACCACTTTCCCCTCAGGGATCTTTTACCTTAAGCTGTCTAATCAATTCTGGTTTATTGCACAACACCCAGTCCAGAATAGCTGATTCTTTAGTGTGTATAACTACAAGTTGCTCTAAAAAGCCACCTCATAGGCACTCTAGAAATTCCCCCTCCTGTAATCCAGCACCAACCTAACTTCCCCAATCTACCTCCATATTGAAGTCCCCCATGACTATTGTAACATTGCCCTTTTGGCATGCATCTGCCAATCTTCAACTGTGCTGCAAGTTATTCTATATACTATGCGCTTTCAGATACAACACCTTCAGTCCTGTATAAATGCTTTTCAAATTTGTCACATCATGCTCAACCATTTGATTCCTTTGTCTGAGGTCTTACCAACATCTGCCTCCATGACCTCTCTGCTAACTGTTCTGCACTCTGGTTCCCATTGCCCTGCAATCCTAGATTACACCCCACTGAGTCGCATTATCAAACCTTCCCGCAGGGATATTAGACCCCTCCAATTCAGGTGCAACCCGTCCCTTCTGTACAGGTCCCACCTTCCTTGGAAAAGAGACCAATGATCCAAAAATCTTATGCCCTCCCTCTTATACCAACTCTTTAGCCACATATTAAACTGTATAATCTTCCTAGGTCTAGCCTCATTAGCACTTGGCATGAGTAGCAATCCTGAGATCACAACCCTGGAGGTCCTGGCCCTTAACTTAGCACCTAACTCTTTGAACTCTCCTGGAAGAACCTCATCACTCATCCTACCCAAGTCATTGGTAGGGTGGACCAATGACTCCTGGCTGTTCACACTCCTACTTAAAAATGCTGAGGACTCTATCTGAGATATTCTGGATCCTGGCACCCGGGAGGCGACATACCATCCGGGAATCTCACTCTCGCCCACAGAACCTCCTGTCCGTTCCCCTAACGAATCCCTATCACCACAGCATGCCTCTTCTTCCCCCTTCCCATCTGAGTCAGAGGCAGACTCAGTCCCAGAGACCCGACCACTGTGACTTTCAGAAATAGAAATCTAAAAGAAATTTTTAGATTTCAATTGAAATCTAAAAGTGAAAAAACTGAAATACTGGAAATCTGCAATAACGTCCCAAGGGCCTCATATGCTAATTTTAAATGATGCGATGATAGGGACAGCCAATTCATAGTCATAGTCATAGTCATACTTCATTGATCCCGGGGGAAATTGGTTCAGTAGCAAGAGGAGACAGAATATAAGGTGCTGTTCCTCAAGTTTAGTTGGTTCTCTCACTTGCTACTCCTGAAGGAAATTCCCTACATTCAAATGGTTTCTCTCTTCCACCCCCCCCCCCACCCCCGAGGCTGTTGGAGGATTGAACCAGAATCTTGGGTCTTGGGCAAGGTTTAATCGATGCAGTTTGTGGATTGGACACTGTATTTCACGTTATGATGTGTTTTTGGTTTCTAGTTGCTCCTTTTTTGCTGCTATTTTTTAGGCAATTTTGAATCGGAGTGGCCTGCAGATAACAAACACTGAGCAGAACTGAATATGCTAGATTCTTTTGATTTTATGTTTTATATCCTGTGTTTTTTTACTCATATTTTTTGTTGCTGTTTGCCAGATTTTTTCTTTTGCATTTGGGTGTGGTTTGCTGTTTATTTCTTTGTTTCGTGGCTGTCTGTGGGGAAGACAAATTTCTGGACCCCTCCTCCTCCCACGCACAAGTAGCATCAAAACATCAACCTGTCCCCCCCGCACCTGTTCCAGCAGGAAACATCAGACACCCCCCACCACCCCACCATGCAAGCAATAGCAAAGATCCCAAAGAGAGCATGATCCAAGTCCATCAAAAACTGCAGACCATAACTCAGCACTTCAACATGCCATAGGCTCTCTCTCTCTCTCCCTCCTCACTCCTTCTCTCCCCCTCTCCCCCCCTCTCTCTCCCCAACAATAGAGAGAGATGTATCACTCCTGTCACAGAAAGGGTGAAACCAACAACTTGCTGTTTCGATGTTACAGTCTGCAGCATCGCTTATTCAAGTTCACCCGACTCAAGAACCAGCAGACTCTTCACCAATAAGAGAGAGAGAGATCGCCTGAGTGCAGAGGGCTCTGATAGCCGCACCTGCTGTCTTTATATTCCGATCTCCTATGTTGCCTCAGTTGGCAACACCGCCATGAAATAGAGTCACCCACGGGGCCATCCAAGGCCACAATCTGAAGCTGCATATCTTCCAGGCCACTCCCAGAGATATTGAAAATGGCCACTCGGCGAGCTCCGAGAGCGGGAACTCGCCCCCATGAAGAGCCACAGTTTGAGTGAAGCTTTAGGTCACAGACTCCGACAGGACCCCAGCCACCTTGAAAAGGAAAGAAGAGACATTGAGGAGAGGAATTTAAGCTGTTTCTCAGATGAACTTGAAGAAGTCGCCCTCTAGCACCACCTTAGCTCCTCCCATTGCTAAACTTAACTCCTCCTAAATAAAAGTTCCTAGAATTTTTATTTGGATTTTATCCATGAGTAGTTTTGAATCATAATGATCTGCAATGCATAACTTGCATTTATCCTTGAATTAATTATATGCAGACACAATTCTGGAATATCTAGGCTGTGTTCAAGGTCTTCTCCCAAAGTCAACTTGTAACTTAATTCATCTAACTACTTTCAAGCAATTTTTTAAGTGGAAACATGATTTTACAAAACGAAAAAAGCAACTTTGGATTTTTTGTTGTTAGGGACGTTCATCAGTAAAGTAGATCTCATCAAGGCATTCCAGGATAAGAAAAACTTTCAATTGTTATGCAGAGATCATTGTATACCTGAGTTACAGTAAGCTTGATTTCAAATGACTGGAGCCATGTTAAACCAATATTTAAATACCAGGTTGGACACTCAAAGTGAGAGAGAATTGAAATTGACTGTTTATTTCCTCTATAGATGCTGCCTGACTTGCTGAGCCTTAGGACCCGCACCATCAGCTTCAGGATGATATTCTTCAACCATGAGGCTCCTGAACCAGTATGGGTAACTTCATTCACCACAACACTAAACTAATCATTGCACATAACCTATGGACTCACTTTCAAGGATTCTACAACTCATAGTCCCAGTATTGTTTGTTTGTTTATTTCGTTCGTGTTTCTTTATATATTTGCACAATTTCTCAGTCTTTGCGTGTAATTTTTCATTGATTCTATTGTACTTCTTTGTTCTACTCTGAATGCCTGCAAGAAAATGAATCTCAAGGCAGTATATGGTAGCATATACATACTTTAATAATAAATTTACTCTGAACTTTGACGAACAGAAGTGGAGGAAGTTTACCAAGGAATTAAGTTTAATAACTATTTTGTTCCAATAAGGGAAAAATGTATTTTCCACAATGTGCTTTAATCTCCAGCCAACAATCAAATTATGTTCTGAAAAGTGTCAACACAATAATGATACGTGTAATCATTACAACCTCACGACCTTGATAAATGTTTACTTTATTGGTGCTGCCAGGAAGGAATGGAGGGAGGGCAGAAATGGCAGGCATCCAGAGTGAAGACATAGTACATTCTGGCTGAGTAGTTAACTTTCAAGACTTGTAGCCTCAGTTTTGGACCACTGGATCTGGAGGTGCAAGTTTGAATACCATCACAGCAGAATTTAAATTCCTGTAAATTATGAATTAAAATGAAAATATAGGTGTCAGTAACCAAAACCACAAGACTAGCAGATCATTGTAAAAACCCGTCTGGTTCCAATACTTCCTTCTGGAATGGCAATCAGCCATCCATATCTGCTTTGGCTTATATGTGACTCCATGTCGACCAGTTCTTAACGTTTTCATTTTAGAGGCAAGTTAACGTTTCAGAACTCATCTAATGAAGCTCTTTGACCTAAAATGTCAACTATTTCTCTTTCCCCAAACATAGCGTTTTGTTTTTCATTTTTATTTAGAGATACGGCTCAGAACAGGCTCTTCCAGCCCAGTGAGCTGCGCCACCCAGCAACCCACCCATTTTAACCCTGGCCTAATCACAGGACGGTGCAGTGCTGTTGCATTCATCAACAGGAACCCCCACCACCCTGGCAGTGCTCTCTGCTCGTGGCTGCTACAGGAGCCTCAGGACCCACATCACCAGTTACTACCCCTTAACCATAAAGCTCTTGAACCAGAGGGGATAACCACTCAGTTTCACTCGCCCCATCACTGAACTATTCCTAAACCTATGGATTCAAATTCAAGAACTCTTCGTCTCACGTTCTTGATGTGTATTGCTTATTTTTTTTTGTATTTTTACAGTTTGTTGTCTTTTGCACATTGGTTGTTTCTCTGTCCTGTTGGGTGTGGTCTTTCATAGATTCTGTTATAGTTCTTGAATTCATTGAGTATGCCCACGAGAAAATGAATCTCGGGGTTGTATATGGTAACATATAAATATACTTTGATAAAGGTACAGGAGCCTCAGGACTCTCACCACCAGGATCAAGTACAGTTACTACCCCTCAACCATCAGGCTCTTGAACAAAGGGGGATAACTACACTCATTTAAGGACTCTTTTATCTTGTTATTTCATACTCACTATTTAATTGCTATTTATTTATCATCTGCATTTGCAGAGTTTGTAGTTCCTGATGTTTACAGTTACTGTTCCACGGATTTGCTAAGCATGCCTGCAAAAAAAATCTCTGAATCAGAATCAGGTTTATTATCACCGGCATGTGATGTGAAATTTGTTAACTTAGCAGCAGCAGTTCAATGCGATACATAACAGAAGAGAAAAATAATAATAATAAATAAAAATAATAATAATAAATCAATCAATTACAGTATACGTATACTGAATAGATTAAAAAACATGCAATAAACAGAAATAGTGTATATAAGAAAGTGAGGTAGCATCCAAGAGTTCAACGTCCATTTAGGAATCGGATGGCAGAGGGGAAGGAGCTGTTCCTGAATCGCTGGGTGTGTGCCTTCAGGCTTCTGTACCTCCTACCTGATGGTAACAGTGAGAAAAGGGCATGCCCTGGGTACTGGAGGTCCTTAATAATGGGCGCTGCCTTTCTGAGACACCACTCCCTAAAGATGTCCTGGGTACTTTGTAGGCTAGTACCCAAGATGGAGCTGACTAGATTTACAACCTTCTGCAACTTCTTTCGATCCTGTGCAGTAGCCCCCCCCCCCTCCATACCAGACAGTGATGCAGCCTGTCAGAATGCTCTCCACGGTACATCTTTAGAAGTTCTTGAGTGTATTTGTTGACATGCCAAGTCCCTTCAAACTCCTAATGAAGTGTAGCCGCTGTCTTGCTTTCTTTATAACTAAATCGACATGTTGGGACCAGGTTAGATCCTCAGAGATCTTGACACCCAGGAACATGAAGCTACTCACTCTCTCCACTTCTGATCCCTCTAAGAGGATTGGTATGTGTTCCTTCATCTTGCCCTTCCTGAAGTCCACAATCAGCTCTTGTCTAACAGATGTTGAATGCCAGATTGTTGCTGTGGCACCACTCCACTAGTTGGCATATCTCACTCTTGTACGCCCTCTCATCACCACCTGAGATTCTACCAACAATGGTTGTATCATCAGCAAATTTATAGATGGTATTTGAGCTATGCCTAGCCACACAGTCATGTGTATATAGAGAGTAGAGCAGTGGGCTAAGCACACACCTCTGAGGTGCGCTGGTGTTGATCATCAGCGAGGAGGATATGTTATCACCAATCTGCACAGACTGTGGTCTTCCGGTTAGAAAGTCCAGGATCCAATTGCAGAGGGAGGTACAGAGGCCCAGGTTCTGCAACTTCTCAATCAGGATTGTGGGAATGATGGTATTAAATGCTGAGCTATAGTCGATGAACAGCATCCTGACATAGGTCTTTGTGTTGTCCAGGTGGTCTAAAGCCATGTGGCAAGCCATTGAGATTGCATCTGCCATTGACCTATTGTGGCGATAGGCAAATTGCAATGGGTCCAGGTCCTTGCTGAGGCAGGAATGCAGTCTAGTCATCAGCAACCTCTCAAAGCATTTCATTATTGTCGATGTGAGTGCTACTGGGCGACAGTCATTAAGGCAGCCCACATTATTCTTCTTAGGCACTGGTATAATTGTTGCCTTTTTGAAACGGGTGAGAAATTCCGCCCGCACCAGTGAGAGGTTGAAAATATCCACGAATACCCTTGCTAGTTGGTAGGCACAAGTTTTCAGAGCCTTACCAGGTACTCCATCGGGACCTTCTACCTTGTGAGGGTTCACTCTCTTTAAATACAGCCTAACATCTGCCTCTGAGATGGAGATCACAGGATCATCAGGTGCAGCAGGGATCTTCACAGTTGTTGTTGTGTTCTCCCTTTCAAAGAGTGCATAGAAAGTATTGAGTTCATCTGGTAGTAAAGCATCGCTGCCATTCATATTGTGTTTCACTTTGTAGAAAGTAATGTCTTGCAGACCCTGCCAGAGTTGTTGTGCATCCAATGTCACCTCCAACCTCATTCGAAATTATCTCTTTGCCTTTGAAGTAGCCCTCCGCACATCATACCTAGTTTTTAGAGTTGTATGAGGTGACATATATTTACTCTGATAAATTTTACTTTGAACTTTGAATAGAAATAAAAATACCATCTTTATTGCAGATTTCCTGCACCTTCTGCTGATCGTTACTGCATCATTATCCCACATCACTGTATGATCGAAGACTCAACTGCGATTTTAACATTTGTTTATTTGCTTAAGTCTTCTTGTCAGTACCTCCAGTTGAACTTTGTATTTTTGTGTTTTCCCCCTAGCTGTCAGTCTGTGGTTTTGTATTGCCACGTGCTCTTGTTTGTTTTCATGTCCCATGTGCTCCTGCTCTACTCTGGCCTCTGTATTACTGAGTACTCTGCCTCTCACCTGTTCTTCATTATTACCTGTTTTGCTGCCACTTCTGTCTCATTGTGCTGCACCTATCATCTGCCTCTCTGCTTATTGCTCAGTGTATTTTAGTCCTGTGTTTTCACCTGTTTGTTGCCAGATTGTGCCAGTCAATTTTCCTGAGCCTTTCCAGTTTTCATATCTGTACTCTGTCCGTCTCCCTGTTTCCTGATTCTGGTTTTTGGATTTCTCTGGATGTTTTGATCTCTGCCTGAACTTTGACGCTGACTTTGTTTGCACCTCGGGATTTGTTACTCAATTAATATCACTGTGTGTGTGCACAGTACTAGGTCTGCGATTAGATCCCTACTCCAGTGACCTGACACTTCTTTACTCAGCTTGTTATTCACTTGATTTATTTCCAACTAATTCAATTCCTTTGTTCACCAGTTGACCCTTTCATTCTCCATTACGTCCATCTTTGTATTTTTTCTGGTTGATTTCACCCTGCTTCTACCTTTCCTTTCCAGTCGTCGCTCCCATTGCTCAGGTAGCACATGCACCTTTTCGGACCGCGCATGCGCTCCCTCCCGTTAGTCACAGGAGCTCCGAGGGCGGTTGCGTTTTCAGCGCATGCGTACCAGCAGCGCTCTCTCCTGTTGATCCCTTCTGCCGGAGCAGGCGTTTTCAGCGCATGCGCACCAGACCGCGCTCGCACCTGTTTATCCCTTACGCCGGAGCAGCTGCGTTTACAGCGCATGCGCTAATGCTGAAACGCGCCAAAACCTGAACGGAAGATATCTGCCGGACAGCTAAAGGGGACGTTGATTTCAAAACTTTCAACTACGCTGTTTTCGTCCTGGAGAATTCAAATGTATTGCATAATGCAGAAACAATAACGAGAAAAATAATAAACAGTCTCCTGAAGTTCACCGAGATACTGGCTCCACACACTTTCCTCGATATTCACAGAGGCTGATTCCGCATACTTACCGAAGCTGTATTTTCCGGGCTCCCTCGCCAGTCGTCGAAGTTCCAGATCCTATATTCCCCTTCCATCCACCGGGGTCCAAGTTTCCATGTCACCTGGAGACAGTCCTGTTTGTTGGAAAATTGTTCAATACTGTGCAACACTTGGAGGAAAAAATAAGTTATGCTGAGGTATTAATGTAAATAACATATAATAGTAAGGAAAATTTGCCGGTCTGACACCAGCAAACTCCCAAATATGATGGATTGTCAGAGGTTACTGTATTTAGGTCTGATGTGATAGAGCAAACCATTGAATCCAAGTAGTCTGTCAATATTTAGGACCCCAATTCCACACTAGTATTTCCAGTGATTCCACTCCATCATTTCTCATGTTTCCATCCAATTTTACTAAATGCTTTTCACCTTTAACCACTTCATATCAGAGCAAATGAACAGTAATTGCTTGTTTGGGTTTGGGTTATTCTGACATTTTCAAAACACAACCTCTACCAGGAAAGCAAGGCTGCAGCCACGTGGGTACACCACCTCCTTTAGCTCCCCTGCTATTTGTACATATTGGCTGGAAGTGTGGTGTCACTTGCGGGCTGCCCCCAGCACAATCCTTGCTGATTTGATTGACGCCAATGACGTGTTTTACTGTATGTTTGATGTATATGTGACAAATAAAGCTATTCATCATCATTTAGCACACTATCATGGAAGTAAATAACTGTTCTTTCATTGTTTCTGAGTCAATAATCCTGAAAATTCCCCTAAAATATTGCTGGCATGCAAGGTGGCCCTGTGTTACTTTCTCAAGGCAATTAGCGACAGGCAATAAATTCAAGCCTTCCTTATGAAACACACATCCCGAAGAATGAGTATATAACACTTATATTAATAGTGAAATGCCAATGTATTTCATTGGTGTGGAAATACCAATGCCTTTGAACAGAAAATCATACAAAAATTAGTGGATTCGGCCCTGCACATCACAGGTAAAGCCCTCCCAATCTACACCTGCATGAAATGCTGTTGTAGGAAAGCAACACCCAGGCCATGCTCTTTTCTCGCTGCTACCGTCAGGTAGAAGGTACAAAAGCTCCAGAACTCACACCACAACTGTCAGGATCTTGATCTAAAGGGAATAACTGCACTCACTTCCCCCATCATTGAAAAGTTCCCACAATCAATGATCTCACCTGAAGGACTCTTTACCTCATTATCTCATGTTGTTGTAATTTATTGCTATTTATTTATACTTGCATTTGCACACTTTGTTGTCTTCCACACTCTGATTGATCTTTCATTGATTCTGTAATAGTTACTATTCTATATATTTGCTGATGATACCTGCAAGAAATGAATCTCAGGGTTGTATATGGTGACATGTGTGTTCTTGGGCAGCACGGTAGCATAGTGGTTAACACAGCACTTTAAAGTACAGGCGACCCGGGTTCAATTCCCACCGCTCCTGTAAGGAGTTTGTACGTTCTCCCCATGACTGCACAGGTTTTCTCTGGGTGCTCTGGTTTACTCCCACAGTCCAAGCATGTAGCTGTTTAAGATATGTTAAAATATGACAAATCAAATGTAGATAACTATAAGAAAAAGCCAAACTGAATACAGATAGTTCTTTCATGTCTTTCTAGAATGTGGATTGGATATAATTATATTGAATCAATGAACACTAGTTGTATACAGATGATCCATGTAAAACAAATACACTATAGTATTTGTACTACACCATCAACTTTGTTATACCATGACTTTGACCAGGAACTAGAGAAAGACTTAAGAGTTTACTTTAGAAATTGACAAGCAGATAAAAAAACTGTCTTTGAAAAGCACAGTTCTGGAATAAAAGGCTCTTCACATCTAAACTCCCTATAGTAATCAGACACAATTATTTCTTAAGAACACAGGTTGCTAATTGCATTGCCAAAGGACATGGAAAATTAAAAAGAAATCGCTTCTATTGATGCTTGTACAAAGATGCTTCATTCAATAATGTACATCCAGTCTTTCGTTTGCTTAGCATCTTTACTTTTGAAAATCACATGGGAAAAATAACTTTCTTATTTCAAGTCTGAAGTTCTAGCCCCACACTTCTTTTACCTATTGGCGCAATTGTTTATTGTTTATAGAATGCAGTTTTCTATAATATGATGTTTCTTGTAACATTACAATAGAACTTCCTGTATAAAGACATTAGAGAGGAAGTGAAAAACTAAGAGACTATATGGGAGTAGACTGACTGCTAACAAAAGGAAATCCAAGAGTCTATCTCAAGCAGGGGTAGCACAGTAGCATAGTGGTTAGCACAACACTTTACAGTACAGGCGACTTGGATTCGTTTCCCACCACTGTCTGTAAGGGGTTTGTACGATCTCTGTGTGACTTTGGGGATTCAGGAGCAGCAGCTAGTAGAGGTGCTGCATCACAAAGTGAGAGAGCTGGATTTAATCCTTACCTTGACCACTGTCTGCATGGTGACTGTTCATTCTCCCCAACACTGCATGGGTTTACTTTGGTTGCTTTGGTTTTTTTGTACATCCTAAAGCTGTGTGTGGGTTAGTACTATAGATTGCCCCTAGTATGTAGGTATGTGGCAGAGTCTGGGGTGCATTGATGAGAATTTTGAAAAATACAGTTAATGTAGGATTTGTGTAAATGGATGGTTGTTGGTTGATGCAGACTCAGTGGGCTGAAGTCTCCTTTTCCATAATGACACTACTATTCTAGGCTTCAATAAAAAGGCCAATTTTTATTGCCCATTCCTTACTGCTCTTGAGAAAGTACCCACCTTGAACCACTGCAGTCCTTCTGGTGAGGTGAGGGGAGTTCCAGAATTTAGATTCAGATATACTAAAGGAACAACAATATATTTTTAAGTCAGAAGGTTGTTTGACTTGGAAAGGAACCTGCAGGAGTACGGTGTTACATCACGCCTGGTGACCTTGCACTTCTTGATGGTAGAATTCATGGTTTTGGATGAGTAACGACAGTACATTTTGGAGTTGATGTACACTTCTCCCATTGTGTGATAATGGTATAAGTAATTAATGTTTAGGGTGGCAGAGGGGGACCAGTTAAGTGGGTCTATTGTCCTGGATAACGTCAAGCCTCTTGAATGGCATAAGAATGGTGTATGGTATCACAAACATGCTGTGGGAACTCTTTGGGATTTCAAAGCATAGAGATTAGAGGTTAGCTATGTTTGCCACATGTATATCAAAACATCCAGTGAAATGTGTCATTTGTGTCAATTCAAATCCGCGACGATTATGCTGAGCAGCGCACAAGTGTCACCAAGCTTCCAGCACCAATACAGCAGGGCCACAACTCACTATTCCTAACCATATGTCTTTGGAATATAGAATGAAACTGGAGCACCCAAAAGAAACCCATGTTGTCACAGGCAGAACAAACAAACTCCTTATAGACAGTGGTTGGAATCGAACCCTGATCTTACAGTTGTCTCCGTAAAGCGTGCTAACTGCTACGCTGCTGTGCTGCCCTTTACCACACTTACTGCAGGATACCCAGGATCTGCTTGCTCTTATATCAGCAGTGGTTAGGTAACTGGTCTAGTTGGGTTTATGTTCAAAGGTGACTTCCAGGATGTGGATTGATGATGGTAATACCGTTCAATATCAAGGCTAGTTGATTAAATTTTCTGTTGTTAGTGATTGTTATTGCTTGATACTTTTGTAATAAGCCTTACTGTACTATTTATATTTTTCAGGTCTTGTTGCATGATGTTATCATAAGGGCAAAGTCATTGATGACGAACTGAAGATGGTTGTATGCAAGGATACTGCCACGAAGAAGGCTTGTAGTAATATTCTGAGCCTGGGACAATTGATCTCTAACAATTTTGTGCAAGGTAAGGCTCACAACCATTGGAATGTCTTGCTTTCGATTCCTATTGAATTCAATTTTCCCAGGGTGTCAGATGTTATACATGATCCTGGAATCATACAATGTCTACGGCACAGAAAGAGGCTATTCAGCCCAACATCTCTGCCCAGGCTCTCAACCAGAGCAACTCACTAGTTCCACCCAGAAACTTCTTCCCATAAATTAATTCTGGTCCCTCTTTAATATTTTCACACAATGAGGCAATCATTGAGCACAATAATCTGGCCTATCAGTGTGTTTTATAAAGCTCCAGCATAGCCTCCCTGCTTTTATACCATATACCTTTATAATATTGATATTGGATTATTATTATTATTGCACATACTGAAATACAGTAAAAAAAACTTTTGTTTTGCATGCTATCCTCCAGATCATCCTTTGTATAATTACTTAGAGGTAGTAAAAAGAAAACAGAATGTTGCTTTTACAGAGGAAATGCAGTTCAGGTAGTCTAAGGACCACAATGAGGTAGACTGAGAGATGAAGAGTTCAAATTTATCATGTAAGAGGTCTGTTCAAGAGGCTGATAATAGTGGAATAAAACCTGTCCTTGAGCTTGGTGAGTCATGCTCTCAAGCTTTTGCATCTTCTGTCCGATGAGAGAGGATAGAAGAGAGAAATGACTGATGTAGGCAGGGCCCTTGATTTTGTTAGCTGTCTTTCCAAGGCACTGGTAAGAACAGATACAGTCGATATCGGAGAGTTCGGTTGTGCGAAGGACTGGGCTGCATTGTGAAGATCAAAAAAATTCAGATGTTGGAAATCTGAAAAGAAAACAGAAAATGCTAGAAGAACTCAGCAGATCAACAGTATCTGTGGAAAGAGAAACAGTCAACACTTGAAATTTATAATCCCTCATCAGAAATGAGAAAAAGAATTGTGTATAGCTTATTAAATGATTTTTCAACCTGCCCTGGCACTTTCAGTGACTTGTGTACCCACGGACCAAGTCATTCTGCTCCTGCATGTTTTTAGGACAGCATTAAAGATGAAAGAGTTTAAAGACTATCTTAATATTAATCGAGATTGATACAGTAAAATGTGTTTGCATCAACAACCAACACCACCCAAGGATTGTGCTGGGGGCGGCCCACATGTGGTGCTGTGCTTCCAGCACCAGCATAGCATACCCTAACTTACTAACCTAACCTGTACATCTTTGAAATATGTCAGGAAACATAAGCACCTGGAGGAAAACCATGAGGTCAAGGGGAGAATGTACAATTCCTTACAGACAGCAGCAGAAATTGAGCCCTGTTTGCACCTGCTGGTGTTATATTTCCCCTGGGATCAATAAAGTATGACTATGACTATAAAGCATTATGCTAATGCTACGCTGCCATGCTGGGTGTACTTTCCATACTGTCTACTCTCATTCTTCCTTCCAAATGTATTACCTTACACTTATGCATATTAAACTTCACCTGCCACATATCTGCCCATTCCATCACCCTGTCTATAGGTTAATTCAATTTATCACTAACTTCTTTACAATTTACAATATTCTTAATTTTATGACTTCAAATGCTTTCTTGACACCAGTGGCAATCATTTTTAGCTCATCTCTAGAATTTAGCTTTGATAAGGTCTGGAGCCAAGTAGTTGTAGTGATACCCTAATAGAATATCAGTGTGCATGTTATTGGTGAGTGCTGCTTGATATCATTATTGAAGTTCAAAGTTCAACGTAGAATTTATTATCAGAGTATATATATGTCACCACGTACAACCCTGAGATTCTTTTGCTGCTGGCATACTTAGCAAACCTATAGAACAGTAACTGCAAACATCAGAAATTGTAAACAAACTGTGCAAACGCAGATATAAATAAATAGCAATAAATAACAAGCATGAAATAGCAATATAAGAGAGTCCTTAAATGAGTGTAGCTATTTCCTTTTCTTCAAGAGCCTGATAGTTGAGGGGTAGTAACTCTTCTTGAACCTGGTGGTACAGGTCCTGAGGCATCTGTATCTTCTACCTGATGGCAGCATGGCCTGGGTGGTGAGGATCTTTGATGATGGATGCTGCTTTTCTACAGCAACATTTCACGCAGATGTGCTCAGTAGTTGGGAGGGTTTTACCCATGATGTACTGGGGTAAATCCACTACCTTTTGTAGGATTTTACTGTTCAAAGGCATTTGTGTCCCTATACCAGGCCATAATACAGCCAGTCATCACACTTTCCACCACACATCTATAGAAGATTGCCAAGCTTTTCAATGACTTGCCAAACCTCCACAGACTCCTGAGGAAGTAGAGGCCCTGTCGTGCTTTCTTCACAATAATATTTATATGATGGGTCCAGGACAGGTCCTCTGAGATAGTGACACCCAGGAATTTAAAGTTACTGATCCTCTCAACCATTCTCTGATGATTACTGGTTCATGGATCTCTAGTTTCACTCTCTTAAAGTCTATAATCAAATCCTGGGTTTTATTGACATTGAGGTTAAACTAGGGTCAGGCATATATAATGAATGGCAAGGGCCTGGGGAGTGTGTTGAACAGAGAGAGCTGAGCATACAAGTACATAGCTTTCTGAAATTGATAACTTCAACAGGCAGGGTGGTGAAAAAGGCCTAAGAGTAGAAGAGTTGGAATGTTCTGTTACAGTTGTACAAAATATTGGCTATGCTGTATTTATTTGGAGCATTATGTGCCATTCTGGTTGCCACGCTACAGAAAAGATGTAAATGCCAGAGATTCTGCAGATGCTGGAAATCCAGAGTAATATATACAAAATGTTGTAGGAGCTCAGATGGTCAGACAGCATCTATGGAGAGAAATAAACAGTTGACATTCTGGGCCAAAACCCTTCATTGGACTGGAAAAGAAGGAAGATGAAGCCAGAATATAAAGGTGTTGGGGAGGGGGGTGAGAGGGGAAGGAGTACAAACTGGCAAGTGATAAATGAAATCACATGAGGGGGAGGTTGGGTGGGTAGGGGAAGGGATGAAATGAGAAACTGGGAGGTGGGAGGTGATAGGTGAAAGAGGTAAAGGGCTGAAGAAGAAGGAACTGATATGAAAGGAGAGTGGACCATGGGAGAAAGGAAAGGAGGGGCATCAGAGGGAGATGATGGGCAGGGATAGAGAAGAGAAAGAGTGGGGGGGCAGATGGGGAATGGAAAATAGAGAAGGGGAAGGGGGAAGAAATTACCATAAATTAGAGAATTTGATGTTCATGCTATCAGGTTGGAGGCTAAAGATGTGATTTAGCCAGAGAGGGTGCAGAAAAGATTCATAAGGATGTTGCCTGAATTGGAGGGCCCAGATTGATTACGTGTTAAATTTCTGAAGTAAGGGTGGTAATTGCTCAGTGCTTGAGAGGGTTTTACCCATGATGTACTGGGGGTGAATCCACTACCTTTTGTCGGATTATCCGATCAGAGGCATTTGTGTTCCTATACCAGGCCATAATGCTTGGTATAGATTATCTGTAATCTTTCAATTCAGTCTAGAGAAGGAACTGGTGCCAGAGGACCAGTGATGGTGCAAATGTTACAGCTTTATTCAAAAGTTAATCTGGCAACTATAGAGCAGTCAGTCCAACCTTAGTGATAAAGAAGCTTCTGAAAAAAATAATTAGAGACCAAATAAATTGTTATTTTTACACATATAGGCTAATTAAAGTCAACTAGCACAGTTTTAATGAATAAATATTTTTTGATGTATCAAATCAAGATAATATAATAATGCAATTGATGCTGTGTACATAGACTTTCAAAAAGCTTTGGTAAATTGCTACATTATTGGCTAATCAGTCAAGTTTTCGCAAATAGAATAAAAGTGGCAAGGATACAAATGTGCCATAAGGGCAGGAAAAAAGTTGTTTTTGATATGAAAGTATATAGTAGCATTTTATAGGAATTGATGCTTTTCTTGAAAGATATTTTAGTGCCTTAGTCTTGGGTTAACAGGAGACAATTTCAAAGTTTATAAATGTTGCAAAACTTGAAAGGGTACTAAACAATGAGACAACATATCCTTTAAGAGGATATAGGCTGATGTACAAGTAGCAGATGAAGTTTAACACAAACTAAAGTGAAGTAACATTTTAATAAGAAGAGTAAGAAGAAGTAATATAATCTAAAGTGTAAAATTCTAAAGTAGTTATAATAAATTACAAGCAATACTATGCTTTATAATTATAGCAGCATCAAGTATGGAAGCATCAATAATATAATTAACCTTTATAAATCAGCAGTTCAGCCACAATTGGTGCCCAGTTTGGGGAACTGTCATTTAAGATGGTAGTGGAGCATTAGAGAGGGTGTATTAAATTGTACTTAGTGGTTACAGGATCAAGGGATTTCAGTTACATGGAAAATCTGAAAAAGTCCAATCAGAGCAAGTTGAGAGAAGTTTTGATAAAAAAAAATACTCAAGGCAAGATAGAGAAAATGGTAGAGGAAAGATTCAAGAGCCTGTATACAGGCACTTAAAGTTGATTGACAAAGAAGCCAAATAAGATTTGATAACGTAAACATGAGGAATTCTGCAGATGCTGGGAATTCAAGCAACACACATCAAATTTGCTGGTGAACACAGCAGGCCAGGCAGCATCTCTAGGAAGAGGTACAGTCGACATTTCGGGCTGAGACCCTTCGTCACGTTGTACCATCCAAGCTGAGCGCTGAAGTGCTGGAGGAGCTAAATGCCGGTCATCTAGGCGTGGTCAAAACGAATGCATTGACTTGAAGTTTTTTTTGGTGACCTGGGATAGATCTGCAGATAGAGCAGCCTACTGTGTTTAGAATGTCAATATGTCCAGAAGAAAGGTGTCCAGAACTGTCAGAGCCACTTCCTGCAGTCCCAGAGTCAACTGCTATAATCACCATGGAGGAGGCCCCAGAACCTGAGATTGTTTCACAGCCACAAGTCTCACCTGCCAAGCAGAGTGACCACCCTTGTCAGGAAAAACATTATTCCTCAAGAATAAGAAAGTCTCCATAGCGATTAAATCTTTAGGTCTGAATGGGACAAGTTAACATTTCTATGCTGTAGTAGAAGTCTATATAGTAATTGTGTATACTGTATGTACAATGTATTTTATATATAAAGTTGAGATATATGGATTTGGAATTTATAGCTAAGCAGGGAGGAATGTTGTGTATTCAATATTTGAGTAATATTGTAAATATATTGCTTGATTAGCCATTATTTGTTATTTAAATAATTCATTACGGGTTATACTGTATGTAAAAGTATGTGCATGGCATACGTCAACATGTCACCACATCTTATGTGCATGCCTTGCTTTAAGTAAAAACAAATGTATATAAGTTATCCCCGGCTCTCCCATGTTTTTAATTCGGTCAGTTTTGGAGTTACAAAACATAACAGTGTCCAATTCCTGTGATTATAATTTTTGACCATAAATTGTTGGAGGTAGATTAAACACAATCTCAATCCATTTTGCCTGCCTGCAGTGTATTTTTTAGTATATAAAGTAATTGTAAAGTAGCTTATGGATTGACTTGCAAAGTGCAGTACCACAGATGAGTCACAAATACTTGACACTTAATTGCCCTATGTAAAGACCTTGCAAACTGCTCAGTTCTAGGAAAATAAACACTTGCATTCCATTGATGCTATATCGAACATAGAACACTATTGTACAGCACGGGCCCATCAGCCCATGATGTTCCACTCTTTAACCTACTCTAAGATCAATTTAACCTTTCCCTCCTACATAGCCCTCCATTTTTCTTTCACCTATGTGTCTCTTAAATTTCTCTGATGTATTTGCCTCTACCACTATATCTCTGGCAATATGTTCCATGCACCCACCATCCTCTGCCATCCCTCCTATACTTACCTTCAATCACCTTGCACTTTGGCTTTTCTGTTCCTTACAGTACAATAATGACTATGTTTCACTGAAGACGGAGTTTTCTGGTGATGAAAATCGCAACAGAAATCTTCCTGATTTACATGTGACGATACAGTTTCAACTGTTCTGCAGACTCTTAACACTCTCTTCCACATACTGACATATGGGCCCTTGTTCCTGCCCCTGTTTTCTGGGGTAGGTGAAAGAGGTATATTTTCATAGCAAAGAAGGACCTCCACACCTGCCAGTTCTGCCATATCTTAGAAAGAAATCAGGAAGTAGTGTTTTCTTTTTTAAAATCTGTATATTGTTGAATTTATCCAGATCATTGAGTTCCCAAATTTCATTTATAACCCACGTCATTAAGTTCCAGTTCAAGTTTAATTATCATTCAACCATACATGAATAGAGCTGAATGAAAGAGTGTTACTCCAAGGACCAACGTGTGAAACATACTCAACACAAGGCATACACAACACGTCTAAGGTAGTAAGCAAACATACAGTCATGCAAAAAAAATTATAGATAGCCCAAGTCCCTGAGTGACATGTCCCGCAAATTGGTGGTGCAGTTTCCAGCAGTCTGCAGACGAATGCATGCGTGCAATTCACCTTGTCATTCTACAGATCGAACACTGGAGAGCAGCACCAACATAAGATGCCAGCCCCCAATTGAACATGGAAGCCATGCTACATTGCCTCCAGTATCTCCTCTTTTGGACTGCAGTGGCAGGCAAGCTCACAGCTTAAGGCCTAGTCCTCGCTACATCTGAGGCCAAGCAGCTCCCCCACCGTCTGTTGTGCCAACAAAAAATGGAAATGAGCCTGTGGCATCTTAGATTATCAATGTCCAAAGGGTCTTGCGATCACAAGAGAAGCATCCCAAACAATCACCTGCTGTTACACTGCAGGCCGCCTTCATGCACCAATTCTGAAGTCTTCCTGTAGCAGGCAGCAACACGGTCCACGTCAAGTCCAGCTCCTCTACTAATGAGCAGCTCGCTAATGGAGTAGACCTGCAGTACCTGAAGTTCTTAACGTCCAGCATTGTCTTGCGATCGTAAAAAAAACGATGTTTAAAAAAGAAGAATATACCTTTGGTTGGCCCCTGAGTGGTCACTGTGTCCAAGCACACCCCCATCTTACTGGAAGTGCTGGTCTCATCCAGATTGGTGGTAATGACATCTCAATCGGCTGGAGAGTTTGCAGAGTTGAAATCATACATAGTTTGGAGAGTTGAAATCAAACAAGAAACCCATTTCTGAGATTATGTTTGGAAGTATTCCCAATAGAAATGGAATTATGCATGGTTTTGATGTACTTGCTAGTATAAGGGACCACAAGTATTATGATATTTTCACATGAAGAAAATGAACAGTTAATGGCATCATGCATGTGATTTCTTAAAGTTGAGATTCCGTCTTTGGTTGATGTAGTATGGTATAGCAGTAAGAGAAAGCTCAGGGTACTTACCTTTAGGGAGAGAGAAAAAAAAGTTGTCAGGCGGTGCAATCCAAGTGGGGAGCACACTTTATTCTTGGATTATAAGTACCATGACTTGAAAATTCATCTGTCCGATCTCTTTGTTGAATTGTTATGAGGGACTTAACAAAATGAGGGAAGTCATTTTAAAAGTAGGTGTAGGAGTCTTCAAAAATGCAATTCAATTATCAAATGTGTGGTTACACTTTATGGAAGATGAGTGGAATTTGCTAAATTATTATATCCCAGAAATAATTATTTTATTGGTTATTTTAAGTTTATAATTGGTAAGACCTTATACCAGTAATGATGTGTACAAACACATTCAGTAAGATGCCCATTAGACTTGGCGAGCGTCCTCCCATTCCTAATTAGGTGCAGTTTGGGCACATTCTGCTGATGCAGAGATAGTGTTTTATACAAATGCCATAAACACTTAGACAAGTTGGTGATGCCACATTGATTTCTTTGTCCAGCTCCTACACACAGGCAGTCAGGATTCTAAACCACAACAGTTTTTTTCTGTCCTTTTAATAGTTACCTTTCTAAGGACCAGTAAGCAATTTCTCTGAGCCATGTTACACACTGCTGATATTACTGTGTTTGTCCTTTGTGCTTTCAGACTAATTAGGTATGAGGAACAATATGTTGCATCAAAAGTCATTTAAGAAATCAGGTTTCAAATAAAACAAGGCATGGGAGGTCTGCCATATTGCTCTGCACGGCTTAGCTAATGAGAAGTGACAATGATTTTTTAACTTAATTAACAATGAGGAATTCAGGAGTCAACAAACATTGGAGGCAGCTTGAAATTACTTTTAGAGCCCAACTAGAATAATATTAGCTAGGTGGCTTACTTAGAATATCTAGATTTTCTTCATGGATTTTTCATTTTTCCCTTAATTAATTATGCTGCAATTTATCCGTGATGGAATAGAAATTGGACTGCATGCATTACTTTATGACTGAAAATAGATTTAACCAAGAGTAGAATGCCATTGTTGCTACTTCCTCCATGCATCTCAGTACTCTGGAAATCGTTCAGGCAATATCAGTCGGGATACGCATTATGGTTTTGACAAGTTTTTTGTGTCAGATATATATGTAATAACATCAATCCTCGTGAAACACTTCTTTCTGAGCATTTACAATTTAAATTAGATGACATTGATCCAAGGAATCACAGTTATTTGGCAGTCACAAGTCAAGGCACTGCTGGTTCTCAGGCAAAGTCAATGAAAAGGGCACACACTGAAATGTCAAACTTCTGCAGACAGTTACAGAACTCTGTGAAGGCTGTTTCTATGGATAAAAAAAAAGTTACCATAGGCACTTGTGTTGGGCTGAACAGCCAAATTTGCACTTGGAGAAAATGCGCACTAAGTGTTTCCATGTCCACTTCCCTGTTGTGCTTTTAGAATGGGAGCAACAAGTCAGATATTTGCTAATGTTACTTTTAATTCCCTCATCTAAATCATTAATATATATTGTAAACAGCTGCGGTCCCAGCACTGAAACCTGCAGTACCCCACTGGTCACCGCCCTGCCATTCCGAAAGGGACCCGTTAATTGCTACTCTTTGTTTTCTGTCAGCCAGCCAATTTTCAATCCATGTCAGTATTCTGCCCCCAATACCATGTGCCCTAATTTTGCCCACTAATCTCCTATGTGGGACTTTATCAAAGCCTTCCTGAAAGTCCAGGTACACTACATCCACTGGCTCTCCCTTGTCCATTTTCATAGTTACATCCTCAAAAAATTCCAGAAGATTAGTCAAGCACGATTTCTCCTTCGTAAATCCATGCTGACTCAGACCAATCCTGTTATTACTATCCAGATGTGTCGTAATTTCATCTTTTATAATTGACTCCAGCATCTTTCCCACCACCGACGTCAGGCTAACCAGTCTATAATTCCCTGTTTTCTCTCTTCCTCCCTTCTTGAAGAGAGGGACAACATTAGCCACCCTCCAATCCGCAGGAACTGATCCTGAATCCATAGAACATTGGAAAATGATTACCAATGCGTCCATGATTTCTAAAGCCACCTCCTTAAGTACCCTGGGATGCAGACCATCAGGTCCCAGGGACTTATCAGCCTTCAGACCCAACAGCCTATCCAACACCATTTCCTGCCTAATATAAATTTCCTTCAATTCATCCATTACTCTAGGTCCTTTGGCCACTATTACATCTGGGAGATTGTTTGTGTCTTCCCTAGTGAAGACAGATCCAAAGTACCTGTTCAGCTCGTCTGCCATTTCTTTGTTCCCCATAATAAATTCACCCGCTTCTGTCTTCAAGGGCCCAATTTTGGTCTTAACTATTTTTTTCCTTTTCACATACCTAAAGAAGCTTTTACTATCCTCCTTTATATTCTTGGCTAGTTTACCTTCATACCTCATTTTTTCTCTGCGTATTGCCTTTTCAGTTACCTTCTGTTGCTCTTTAAAAGATTCCCAATCCTCCTGCTTCCCACTCGTCTTTGCTATGTTATACTTCTTTTATTTTTATACTGTCCATTACTTCCCTTGTCAGCCACGGCCTCCCCCTACTCCCCTTAGGATCTTTCTTCCTCTTTGGAATGAACTGATCCTGCACCTTCCACCTTATTCCCAGAAATACTTGCCATTGCTGTTCCACTGTCATCCCTGCTAGGGTATTGTTCCATTGAACTTTGGCCAGCTCCTCCCTCATAGCACCATAGTTCCCTTTGTTCAACTGTAATACTGACACTTCCGAGTTTCCCTTCTCCCTCTCAAATTGTAGATTAAAACTTATCATATTATGGTCACTACCTCCTAGTGGCTCCTTTACCTCGAGGTCCCTGATGAAATCCGGTTCATTGCACAACACTAAATCTAGAATTGCGTTCTCTCTGGTAGGCTCCAGTACAAGCTGTTCTAAGAATCCATCTCAGAGGGACTCCACAAACTCCCTTTCTTGGGGTCCAGTACCAACCTGATTCCTCCAGTCTACCGGCATATTGAAGCTGGGAGTGAGGGAGGAGTGTAGAAGTCTTTTTAGACAGTCTGCAATGATAAATAACAAGGACACAAATAAGCTATTTGCACAATGATCAAATTGCAACTGTTGAACCAGGGTCTAACACCCCTTCCTCTCTGTTGTATCTGTTGCTGGTTTTGTGCTGCCATGGAGATTATCACTTAGAGAACTGAAGTCCTGTCACTGTTGTGTGCCTAATTTCTGGTACCTGCTTGAAATTCACAGAGCAAGTATGCTGACTTATCCTACTATCCATATATGAAAAAAAGACTACCTCTACTTATCACAATGAATATTGGTTAATTTTCCAACAAAATATCAAATGGCAATTACTTACCACACAAAATATGGAACTAATGAACTTCTGTGGGTGCTTTTAATGTTTTCACATATTTGTCTTATTTTCCTTTGCTTGGTGTAATCGCTATTAGCTTCAAGGATACAGTCCCTTCACACAATTAATTTCTCAAATTGGTGTACTATCACTGTATTATAGGATGACAGTATAATGTGACAGATAAAGTATTAAAAGTAAGCAATATTACAATTTTGTTAGCTTCTCAGCTAGATTTTTGGTTGTTTGAAATAATCTTTTGTGGAAAATTTACCCTATACAATCAAGGTAAGTAATGTACTGTAATTATCATTTGATTTATCACTAGCAAGTAATTGTTATGGGTAAAACCAAGTTCTTTAACTTTGACCTTTGTCTACCAAATATTTCATCCCTCATTTCTTTCAAGTTAACCCTTACAAGGGTGTAATTCCATTGCCATGGTTTGCTCTCCATTTACTTCTTTTACAACTTTACCATATTAAGTTTTGCCGCAGCCCAAATAAATTAGTAATTCTAACAGCAATAAATGAACCTTAGTCAAAATGAAGAGTCCTGACTAATTTATCCCTATGCCAACCTTAACCCAACTAGCATTCTAATTTCACTTCAAGTGAGACGATATCTCAGTATGGACCAAGAATGGAAGATAAAGCTATCCCCCAACACCCCCCATTCACTTCCTTAGTTCACTTATTTGAGCTAAAACTTTTAATTGTGATTCCAAGTCAAATGTCAAATGCACAATTTGACTGTACTGTTCATCAATCACTGTATGTTGTTTCCAGATCAGCACTGTCTCCATTTTGAGATTTTCAACTCTTTAAAATGCCCTCAGAGCCTTACCCAAACAAATCTCTCTATTTCTCTAAGATACTTGCAATTTCATTTCTGCCATTTTTTCCATTCTTCGAGGCTGTGTCTTCTATCTCAGTACTAAACCCTATTTTTGTCACTAAGTGTCTCCACCTTTATATGTATCTATTCTCCCATAAAATGTTCAAAGCCAACCACCTTGATGATTTATCTTCATATCTTATTATGTAACTCAAACACATTTTGTTAGATAACACTGCTGTGAAGCAGCTTCATATCTTTCATTAAATCAAAGGCATTAAATGAATGTATTCTCATTGGAAACTTCTCCATTGATATTTGCTGACAGCAATGATTGGAATTGGACAACTACAATCATTCCCGTCGGCCAGGTGTGAATTCGACAAGAGAAGTTTTTACTGTTGATCCCCAGCCGTTGTTTATTCTGCTGCTACTTGTGTTCTTCTGTGAATGTGGTGGGCATGCTATGTTGGTGCTGGAATGTGTAGTGACGTTTGTGGGCTGCCACAGCTCATCCTTAGGTTGTGTTGGTTGTTAATGAAAACAACAAATTTCACTGTGTGTTTCGATGAACTTTTGATAAATGAATCTAAATGGTTAATGTAACAGTTTACAGGTAACAGATTGAGGTTGTCACAAACAATGCCTTTCACTGTATATTTCGAAGTTTTATTGTACATGTGACAAATAAAGCTAATCTTTCTTTCCTTCTAACCTTTGTCTACTGCTCCTTCCATTAACATTTCTGAGAGGTACCACAATATACACTGAGATTATTCTTTCCCTGGACAAATACAATGAAAATTTACATTATTATTATCAATCAACGACATATGCAACAGATATTTATATACACGTTTCTCTAAGATGTATGTTGAATATTGCCGCTAGTATGGAATATTGCCCACTATGACTGACATATCGCTTCACACAAATTAACAATGGCAGTGAGTGTGTTGCATTTCAGCTGATCTTTATGGTAAACCACAGACTGAAGTGTGTTATGGAAAATGAGTGGAGCAGAACTGACCTGTATTTGGCTTATGTTGAAATGATGTATTTTTGCTTCATTGTAAAAATAGAGAATTTACCTCAATGTATGCCTATGTTCTGAGAATAAGTGTGCTGAAAGAGGTAGGCTTAAAAACTGAAAGGCACTGAAGCTGAGAAGCACCAAGGTGCTCTGTTATATCCTACGCATGAATGGCTGTATGCTTAGCCATTTACTGTCTGTGCAAACGTAGTAGCTCTTCCTTAAGAACGTCATTGCTAGCTATTACTTTGTGGAATTCCTTCCCAATACTGTTTAGGAAAATAAGATTCCTCTAAAAGACATCAGTTCAAATATTCCATCTGGGTACCACCTTTTGCTATGGAAATTGGCTAGTATTTCCACTTCAGATCGCTTTTCATGAAACCTATTGGAAGTACATTTATAGATTTTGGTTTAAGAAACTTATGGGTGTTTGATTGTGAGGCCCTGTATGGGTACCGAGTGTCCAAGTTCATGGATGAAGATTAATTACTTAGTGCAAAAGGAAGATGATATTGTATACTATGAAATCATCCACTATTGATTGACAGGGTATTCAAATAGGAGAAAATAAAAGACTAAAAATAACTATTTAGGCAAATTATAAATATCTGTTTTTACCCATATTTTATGGCATATTGTTACATTATGTTTTCATTGTTCTCCAGAATGGTAAAAGCTGGCTCCTATGCCTCAATATTTGCCTGGATCAGGTCTAGAATGGCCTTTGGCTAAAGTGACATTTTTCATTCCTGCTCTCCTGGGAAGTGCACGTAACTGTTGCATCCATATGCTCACATGCTTAATTCAATTATCTTGAAGTATCCAAACATGAGTCACATTCCACACTACTTTTCCACAAACTACAATGAGATGAATGACTACTTAATCTGTCTTTTGTGGTCTTGTTGATTAAAGACAGTTGGATAGAAAAAGTTGTCCTCTTCAATTAGAGCCACAGATTATTAAATCAACTGAACATTTAAACAGGCAAATAGAGACTCTAACTTCTAAAGGTAATATTTTTGGCCATGCAGCACCCTCATAGGATATGAGTATCATGATGGATTATGTTCTGATGTATTTAAAATTCTCCTGAATCCACTATGATGTATCTCAGAAATAAGACTGTCAATCTCTGAACAAAGATTGTAACACTGACTACAGGAGGTAATGGAAAAGTTTACATTAATAGTTAAAAGAACATTGTTCATGGAAAAGCCTGAATTTTAAATTACCCTGCTTGTAAAAATAAAAATCTGCTCTGCATAATATTTTGTCAAGAAACAGCCGTTTGTAGATGTTTCCAGAATGTGAGCGCTACCAATGAATGAGAGAAAGTACTTCCATTTGGAAAGTAAGCAAATTAAAGATTAAAGGTATGGAAAGAAAAAGACATTTACTTTTTGAATACAATTACAAGAAACATAAATGGCATGTCATTTAATGAGTATTAGTACATAAATGTACTCTCCAGGGAACACAGAGCTGAAAGAGTTCAGAAGAGAGGATTATTCTTTGCAAAGTAACTTTCTCCAATCTGTGGCACAGTTTATGGATTTACTTTCACAGATTTGACAATGCTTGGAGAAAGGGGGATCCTACTGACTCTCATTCATCTTGTGGTTCGTTGCTCAGGAACAAACGATTTGCCTCTTACATGCTAAAGCTGTCAGCTGCCCACTTCAGCTTCCTTGTTTTTTTTCTCAAAGTCTCTTCACACCAGGAGTTCCAGCTGGTGAATAAAAAAAGTGTACTTCAGAAGTGTGTGTGTGTGTGTGTGTGTGTGTGTGCATCTACTGTATGTGGGGGTGAATAGGTGGGTGGGAGGACAGGACAGTAGGTGGGAAATACTCAACTAACATTATTTGTGTTGCTAGGAATGTATGCTGAACAAAGATAAAACATGGCTGTATTTCCAGCAGGATTCACTGGATATTAATTGAAAGGAAAGTCATCCTCCACACCTTTCCCAGTAATTGAATGGTTAGTTAATTTATGGATTTCCTGTTCCTATTTTGAATTTTAAAATCAGGTAACTAAGTGCAAGTCAAGAGCCAAAGCCAGGATTTTCTGTATTCTGACTGTTAACCAATTAATTTGTTCATATAGAATAATTAATTATTACATCATAAGCCAAAATTAGACCAAGATAGGTGATGTAAAGGAGGTGAAATTAATCAACTTACATACTAGAAAAGATATTGGCTTGGAAATTGTTCCGCAGTAACCTTTTTTTAACCATTGAAACAGTATTGTGGGTCACTCTGACACTGTGAAGGTGGTCTGAAGATCAGGAATTTCAGATGTAAGAGTTATAGGATAATATTGTCATATTTCCTTGGACCTACTATGCCAGAAGTAGCTTTGTCAATTTCAGCATGTCATGTTACAAGTTCTTGCTTTTGTCAGCATGTAACCCAGCAAGTGCAATCACTGCAGCTAGCTCTTATACATTCTGATATTGACAACACTCTTTGATCTGCAGGGCAGTATTGCTACAGGATAAGGGTCAGAGTTTTAGGGAGATCTGGATAGTAATGATGAACAGTGCCTGTACAAAATTTGTTCATTGTACCATGTACAGTAAGGCATAGAGACTGTCTAGGCCTACATCTTGGGTACAGCTAGGCTCTTCCAGTGGACGATTAATAGGAAAATTGTGGTATGGATATAAGAATATTCTTTGGGTGCCTGAGCATTGGAGGAAATCCTGCAATGCAGTTTTTTTCCCCTCTGCATCTGTTCTTGTGACTTAAGGTAGCAGAGATGGAGTCTTCTCTCAAGTAAGTAACTTGGGTGATCTTTCTCATGTGGGAGTAAGCAACAAATTAAGTTCTGGCAGAGAACAGAATCAGAATCAGGTTTATTATCACCAGCATGTGCCGTGAAATTTGTTAACTTAGCAGCAGCAGTTCAATGTAATACATAATCTAGCAGAGAGGAAAAAAATAAATAAAATTTTTTTAAAAAGTAATAGGTAAACAAGTAAATCAATTACGTATATTGAATAGATTTTTTAAAATGTGCAAAAACAGAAATACTATTTAAAAAAAAGTGAGGTAGTGTCCAAAGATTCAATGTCCATTTAGGAATCGGATGGCAGAGGGGAAGAAGCTGTTTCTGAAATGCTGAGTGTGTGCCTTCAGGCTTCTGTACCTCCTACCTGATGGTAACAGTGAGAAAAGGACATGCCCTGGGTGTTGGAGGTCCTTGCCTTTCTAGAACACTGCTCCCTAAAGATGTCCTGGGTACTTTGTAGGCTAGTACACAAGATGGAGCTGACTAGATTTACAAATCTCTGCAGCTTCTTTTGGTCCTGTGCAATAGCCCCTCCATACCAGACAGTGATGCAGCCTGTCAGAATGCTCTCCACAGTACAACTATAGAAGTTTTTGAGTGTACTTGTTGACATACCAAATCTCCCCAAGCTCCCAATAGCCGCTGTCTTGCCTTCTTTATAACTACATAACTACATCAATATGTTGGGATATGTTGGGAACAGCAGCGGAAGCATCCTAGAATAGGAAAGTCACAATGGTCCTGATCTCCACAAAGCTGTCGAGGTATACTTATGATAGTGCCGTCAGGTAAAAGGATGTCATTTGAGTATTGGTCTTGCAATCACAGAGTTTCAGGGGAAAGTGTGTCAGTAAAACTTGGTTGTTCTGTGAGTAAATAAAACTATTGTTTTTCAGGCCATTGAGTTTGAATGTGTGACTGCTGCTGAATTTTACATGATGACATTTAGAGGAGTTGTATGCTGGATAAAAAGCATATGGGCAATTGAAGCTCCTGTCAAAAAATGTTCAATTTACTGCTCTGCAAGAAATTGCTCCAGTCCAGATTTTCAACAGCACAACACAATTTGTGAAGATGTATGAATACATTTGCAAGCTCACAGTATTTGAGGATCAGATCAGATCCATGTTGATTAACACAGGCTTGCCAGCAGTATGGTTAAGCCCAAGTCCATCAGAAGGGTTTTAATTCACAGAATTGATGACGAAGCCAGAGTTCCCAGAGTTCAATCGGAGGGAACTGCATCTCATCTAAGATTGGATAATAAACGAAGAGTATGACAACATTGAGACAGTGGAGCTGTCAACTGAAATTCAATATCATCAGTATATAGATGAAGACTGGTTCTATGTTTGCAGATTAGCTTGATGAGGAGAGGAATGGTAGTGAGCCAAGCGATAATGGAAGGAAGGGAAGACCTTGTTGTAGCTTTAACAAGATCAATCGGAATGAAATCAAAGGAAGACAATTCCACTTTGCAAGATAATGTAGGAACAGTGTTCTAAGTGTTGTTGACTCACAGAATGCAGTGCTTATGATTTTGAGAGCTGCTGTATCAGTGACTTAAACTTTGCATCGTGTCATTCAAATGTAGATTTGCAGGGAAGATGGGTACCATTTGAGGAATTCAACATTAGGTGGTAACACTAAAGGATAGTGAGTCATAGACTAGCAAGTAAAGAGCAATTTGGATAGTGTAGGGCAATATCTGAAAATAGAAGGCCATTTACAGTGTCTGCAAGCAAAGATGCTATGAAGTAAAGTAAGACGATAAGCATTTTAGTGGGAGTGAGGTCAAGGGAGCAGGAACACAGTTAAGGTAATAGAGAGAGATTATTCTTAGAAAACAAACAGCCAAGTGTCTTAATTTTATTGAAAAAGTGTCCATGAGCTCCCTCAAATTGTTATGAGAGTGGATGGATCAGGAATTAAAAGTTGATTATGAGTAGAGATAAAAACTGATTCAAATTTAGATTTATTTATCACATGTATATAGATGCATACAGTGAACTGCTTCATTTATATTAACAACCATCACAGCTAATGATGTGCCGGGGACAACCTGGAAGTATTGTCACGCATTCTGGCACCAACATAGCATGCCAGCAATGCTTGGCTAAGCAACACAGAACACAACAAAACATGACACTATAAGCAACAAAACAGTAACAGGAAAATGAGTCCCTTTCCTCCCACCCACCCACACATACACGCAGACTGTCCTCCAGGACAGGCCTCCAGTGCCAAGATAACTGATCTGTGCTCTCCAGCATAATTCTGGTCAGGTCACTCGTCTGAGTGCTACTGGTGCCATGTAACTCAGTACTACCTGTTGAATGGTCGGGTGGTTGGTGACTAAACCGGCTCCCCCACCAGGCTTGCCTGGTGAGGAGGGTGGCTAGACACCCTGCAGGACGATAAACAAGACCTGTCAAAGGGCAGATGATCCCTCTCGTAGGGTCAACAGCCATCTAGCAAACACGTGCCATGAAGTGCGGAAAGGGCATCTCTTGCATCGAAGCTTGGTCTGTCCATTCACTGCAACAGAACTTCCCCCAGCCATCTTGGACCCCACCATGCCACTGGATCCGGGAGGGGATGTCGAGAGGGTGGGTCTGGACCTGTGCAACCCCCTACTCACTTAAAATCCACTCATGCACACGCTGTTCCTTTCTGAGGAGCGGGGTACCACCCCACTAACTGACTGAAAGGAACCATCATCATCCCATGGGATGGATAACCAGAGAGAGAGAATCTTGAAATAATCAATGTTTTCTTCAGATGGCAACCAAAACCAACCAAAAATAGTTCTGCAGCATCTAAATAAGCTTAGTCAACTGCATGGCATTAGAGAGTAGAAAACATTGAAAATAAACTGTCATGCTCTCTTTGTGGATTATACTTCAGTTCAGTAGTTGATGATTTCATTCTTTATTTCATTTGGCCTTGGAACCAGGAAGTACCAGCCTTTTCCTCATGCATAACCTGTGACACAGGGTGAAGGTCAATGTGAAGGTAAAATTGATGAAAAAATAAAGAGCAAATTTTTTGAAAGATGCACAGCAATGCTTAATTGGTTGATTTAATGTAGAAGTATCACAGCATAAGTAGACTTTTCCCCTGGATCAAGTGAGGGAGGGAAATTATTTGGGTCTCTCATTCCAGGATCACTGCTAAAAGTGAGCACCTCTACATCAGCTGACGCAGGATTTTTTTGATATCTTGATGATGAATAACCATCCTATGTTCGTTGTCGAACATCACACATAAGATCTCTTGGCTGAGTCCAGTATTTGAACCATTCTCCAAAAGGATTCAACTCCTTGATAAGCAACAAAGTGGATGAAAATTGGTACAAAGGAAAAGATAAAAGGCTGTATTTTCTTGTTCTGGAAATTTACTTACCTTCCATTTGGTTGGTTGTTACTGAGTTTGGTAATTGCAGCAATATTTATTGTAAGTTTGGCAATGCTCATATTGGATATTCAGCCATTACCAGTTCAAGAAATAAGTCACATACAGCTAGAGTTTTTCAAGTTTAGTGAAGCATTGCTAATATAATTTAAAAGTTGAGAAGAATCAAAGTTAGCAATTGCAAACTCGAATTACCTTTTTTTGCTGCAGTGCCTCTCTCTACATAATAAAGACTATTTGTCAACCATATATGTGGAAGCAATCCTATTATCTTTCTCTTAACCTAGTTAATCACCAAATATCATTAAATTTTGTTACCCTATTTTAAAATTTACTTTCTACTCTTGTTTGGCTGAACCCTGCCAGATATCCTAGTTCAGTTGTAAGAACAGGTGAACTACTGCTTTTGAATTTTTAAGACCGCAAGATATAGGAGCAGAATTAGACCATCTGGCCCATCGAATCTGCTCTGCCATTTCATCATGGCCGATTCAATTTTCCTCTCCGCCCCAATCTCCTGCCTTCTCCCTGTATCCCTTCATGCCCTGACCAATCATCCACTCTATCAAGGCCTTTCACCATTTGATAGGTTTCAATGATGTCACCCCTCATTCTTCTGAATTCTTGTCAATACAGGCCCAGAGCCATCAGACGCTCTTCATATAACAAGCCATTAAATCCTGGAATCATTTTCATGAACCTGCTTTGAACCCTCTCCAGTTTCAGCTCATCCTTTCTAAGATAAGGCACCCAAACCTGCTCACAATACTCCAAGTGAGGCTTCACCAGTGCTTTATGAAATTACAGCATTACATCTTTGCTTTTATATTCTAGTCTTTAAGAATTGCTTGTATAACTTCGGTGATAGCGTGTGAGAAGTTAGGGGTTCTGCCACATATCACCATGGCCAGCATCTTAAGTTGCGAACAAAATGTATCATTCAAGATCAGTTCAGTTTTTTTTCTCCATCTCGTGTAAGTCAGCATGACTATTACAGTTTCAGACCCAATACCCTTGGAAGGCAAGTTAAGCCTTCCATTTCCATTTTCACTTGCTTTTCATAGTACAGCTATCTGGTTTGTATGTGACACAGATTTGATTTGATTTGTTTTGTATTAGATTGGAAATCTGTTACTTATTCCTCATGGAAAAAGATGTTTGCATGTTGCACAAAATTAAAGTAAGTATATTTTCAGGTATCCCATGTTTAACGTCCACATGAGCACTGTATAATCACTGTATTAGTGGTTATTGCTTCTCTGAAATGGTACAGCTTTAAGTTAATGTAAATGAACAGGAGGCTTGGCTTAAAATACTGTGATTTGCAAAAGGACAAAACCAATGATCCTTAAAACATGCACATCTGTTTAATCTCCTTTTTATTTTCTGCATCATGAAGTTTTATTTCCAATTATTCCTTCATCTCCGCCTCCACTCAGGGCTCTGGTTATTACAGAATAAAACAGTTTCCACTCTGCAGAATTCCACTGCACCTGCCAACAGCAAGGTGATAAATTATCCTCTCTACAGCTGACACTTTTTTTTAAATGAAAGCATATAAATTGCAGTTTTATTTAAAAAAACAGTATCCTCACAAATATTTCTTCAAAGTAGTATTAATAGGTTACTGAGAAAACCAGTACTTGAGGGCTAAAGGTTAGGGAAAACAAGTAGAAGGAGTTGCATGAAAGAACCAACCATTCTGCGTGAGTCAGTAGTATTCTTGTAATGCTAACCGTTTTAGATTTGTAGGGCCAAGAAACTCAAGAGAAAGGGGACAAAAAGTTTGTTGTGTTGTGATTTTTGTATGATAATTATCAGCCTCTGCTGATTGTAATAATGGTACACGAAGTTCCTTTTTCGGATAAAAGGGGTAAATAAGTAGAGTGGTGATCAGTGGTCAAAATAAACAGGCAAATGTTCCATCTATGGTAGGATAACTAGTTTAAAATGGTATCTCAGATCAACGAGTTCTGTGGACAATAAAAGAGTTCAGTGGCTCTGAGTTAGGAAATGGATATCTGCCAATGTTTTGTTGAAGTAGTTTTCCAATAGTTACCGTCAGGGTAAATTCTCAAAGAATTGTCATTTGCATAGTTATTATAAGTGAACAACTTATAATTCTAGCCTTCAACCAGTGCTTTCAAGTTAGATGAGATAAAAAGGTATTTGTGAATTAAAAATGCATATAAATTAATATTGTTTCATAATATTTGTATATGCATATGTATCATTTGTAAATGTCTGTACTTTTAATTTTTGACGTCATAATGTAAGAATCATTCTAATAACAGTTTTGGTCACAAAAGTCAACATTTCCAGTCTTCCTGTCACACACTGTTTAACTCGAGGTATTGTGTATGTTGGGTCTTGGCCTCTTTCAGAAATACATATTCCTGTGCGCCCGTTTTTTGTATATTAGGATGCTTAGTAATGCTTAGAGGTTGACATTAGCATTGTAATACGATATTAATGCACTGGGGGTCCTTTCATGAATTTTTAGTGTTTGTCTGTCTAATTAGCTCTTTCAGTGGAACAGTATATAAAAATATTAAAATTAACCCCCTCCCCTTACATGCATGTAAACATATAATGTAAACATCAATCTTTAACTATTGCTGATTGGCCTCTCTGACATAAGAAGGGTAGCTGAAATCCAACTGGTGCATGAAGCCATGGCAACAAGACAAAAGAAGTACAGTGGACATTGACACACAAGCAACCATAGGAGTGCAATATGACTAAACGTTACGAGTTCTGATTCTTGTACTGTTAATTTAAAAGCAATATTACTGTTGCCATTTATTGTAAACCAGATATGGAATGCACAATGAAAACATTAATTAAGTATATGATATATTTTCCAACATAATATTCAGCCAAATGTAATTTAAATAAAAAGGCAGCATGGATTTTTTACTATACATTATGTCTTGAAAGGTGATCCTTACGTTGATTGTTAGATCTTGTGCAACTTGCTTCATTCAGACTTCAACCCCATCTACTGCAAACCCATAAAACATTAAGAATCATTTCACATTCACTGGTCAAAATTCTTCCTACAAGTTGGATAAATAAACCCATATTTAAAAATAAATAGTTTGCATACATCCTAGAACAGATTTTGTTTAATCTTGACATGTTTTCTAATTGTGTGCATTACATTTTATACTGCTTTAGTTCCAAGTAAGCTAACCTATGTGTTAATAATTGGGTTATCCAGTTTAGAAATAACCTGAGTATTATATGATTAAAAATAGTTGGAATGTAATGTTTTTCTTAATTATGAAGTTATCATTTCAGGTAGTACCCATGGAGCATTTCTTTCTTATCTCTAGTCTTCTTGTGAAATTTAACAAATTGGAAAATTAGAGATTCAAATACCCTGCTATTTAGGACTGGTGAAGAAAAATATAATGATAAGGGTCTATCAATAGTTTGCTTTAAGTATGAAAAAATACGCTGCTTAAAATATTCCTTGAAACAAATTCACTAAAATAGTAAATGTGAAGATCTAATCATGATTTCTGCCGTACATAAATAGGTCTGGGAAAAATTATTTTCCGTTACTAATGCAGGACTAATTAAAACGTAGGGTTCCATGGTTCTTCCCTGTCAAAGGAGGAAGAGACAGTAATATACTACAGATTGGAATGAGTTAAGCAGATGTTAACCCCAGCCAAGAGGATTTTTTTTCAAATTCTGGGGTCACTAAGGAAATTGTCCATCCTGAATCTTGTCCTTACCTTTTTCTGTATTAATTTTATTTTGAGTGTGTGCTTCCACCACATGCCATCACAGTTAGAATGGGTAAAGAAACAACCTTGTTCCCAGGACTTAAAGTGGAGCTGATTAGAGAGTGTTACTGAAAGTTGAGTGTGAACGTACTCTGGAAGGGGCCTACCCTCTCTGTGGGGAACCATCTGTCCTCTCTGCTGGTCTAATGACGGGCTAAGAAGACTACTTATCAACAAATTGTTTCCTACTACATTCCATCGAGGAGGCCTCTCCACTGCTTAGATACAGTTGATTCCTTTAAGTGAAAGGCCTTTGTAACAGCCCTCTATTCTTTGATTAAGAGTACTCATGAGAGATATAGAGGCTCATCAAAATTTGACTGAGCCAGGTGGATTTGTAAAAGCACAGCTGAGATCGAGTCAATGAATAACTGTACTTCATGACATGTGGCAATAGTCCAGTATCTCCAATTAACTAATTATTTTCACTAATTCATTATTTTTTAAAAATTCTATATGAATGCTATTGTGAAAAATGAACTCAATATATTAAGTAAAAAACTGTGAATTGTCAATTAATGTTCCCATCCAGGGGTGGTGAGCCTTTTCAAGCGCATGTACCCAAATTGGTGATAATTTTCTAAAAAATTCTCTGGCATGCCATGGTAATTTTAAGCAGAGATTATCATCAATTAGTAACATTGATTATGGACTTTTTTAAGGTAGAAGGAGTCCTTATTTATTTGTATTCCTTGTTTTACTATTAATAGAAGTATAACAGCGACTGATTGAAATAAATGAAGCATTTTAGAAAATCTGTTCAAAAACTATTAAAATTAATCTTTTTAAAAGACACTTGAAAAATAACATCACTTCTAAATAATACTGTTATTATAACTATTTACAATCCAAATACTGGTGTATATACTGTATTTGTGAGGATTTCAAAATGTATCATCCAATGTTATGTGTTCTTGTAGTTATCTAGCTGGCATGAGGTGTTCCCTGTAAAAATACCTCCCTGCTCTCGGGTTATAAAAATCATTCACAACTTCATTTGGCAGTAAAAATAATCATTGTGTATCTTTTTATTATGGATAGGAGTGTTAAAGAATCAAGGTAAGGCATGGATACTGCCTGTCAACAAAATTTTTGTATGTGCTGTTTTGTGGGCATGCATGCCACACCTGTTCACGTGAGCACATCTTCTTTAATCAAGCTGTTGGTCCTGATCCTGCTCATGAAGTTGACCCATAACAGGACTGAATTCCACAGATATCAGCATCTTAGTGTTGTTTGAACAGAAGGATGAAAGAAATCACAGGAACCCAGATGAATCAAGCACTGTCAGAGATATGAACTACCTGATGGTCTTCATGTATTTCCTCATTTAAATAAGTACTTTCATAAGGCCAGCAAACATTCATCTAAATTGACAACTAGTCAAAAGGGTAGGCATAAATCTGGCTGCTTATGAAAAAGGGTCCTAGTAGTCAGAAGTGGAGAGAGTGATTTAATTTTATCAAAGATCAGTGGTGTTATGCTGATGTTAGCGATATCCCAAAGATCATGATGTAGCCCCCTGGCCACCCTCAGGGTCGCTCGGCTCGCTGTCGTCTAGGGAAACAGCCTCGGCCCCGCCAAACTGGGTAATTAGTTTGTGTGGATGCTGTGTGAGTCACCCCACCCCACCCAAATAACAGACATTACACCAGATGCAATTAAATGATTTACAGTTTATAGATATTACTGGAACTATATAATTAAAAGAGAATAAAATATAAAAGGAAAATAAAAGGCGCCACACTTATCAAAGTTCAATCTCTTTGTGCACAAAAACCGTTGGAGCTCAAGGACCTTCTTCTTCACCCTGCGAACCCTCGGACCACCTCGACCGGCCGCCTGGGACCAACAACGGTGGTCGACCAGACGCGCCAAACGAGTCCGTCTCCGTCTCCTCGCCGAACGTCCCGCTCGGGGTCCGACCCCGTTAGCGGACTCACAGCACCTGGCCCATCCTCTGTCTCGCTCTCCCGCCTTCTCCCCCAAAACCCCACGCATACAGTATCTTCAAATACACCAAAACCATAACAACTATCCCAATTGGTTAATAGCACCCTCTTATCACCCTCTAAACCACAATAAACTGCTAGCGCAAACTCTCTGCAGCGTTAAAACACAACAAAACCGCATTCCACAGATTAACATAACAAAAATCGCCATTTTAAATGTAACAAAAGAAAGACCCCGTACAATGAGATAGCTAATTTTGAGATTTTCCAGAATATTTAAATATTAGAGATTCTGCAGATGCTGGAAATCCAGAGGAAAAAACAAAAGTGCTGGAAGAACTTACCAAGTCAGGCAGCATCTATGGATAGGAATAAACAGTCCTGCCAAAGCAATATTTAATGCTTTCCTGACTAAGGGTCTCGGCCCAAAACGTCGACTGTACCCCTTCCTAGAGCTACTGCCTGGCCTGTTGCGTTCACCAGCAATTTTGATGTGTGTTGCAAAGCAATATTTAAGTTCAAATAGCCAAGCTCTCCTTGAGGACTTTGAGGAGGGTGCTTCTACTCCAGCAGCTTTTTTTTTGCTTTTTGTTCCAGATTTCAGCATTTGCAGTTTCTCTTGTGAATCCACTTCCAGTTCTGACTAACAGAGATCGAACAAATGTAAGGTTTTCAAATATACCCTAATCTTCACATCCTTTCCTGCTGTGTACCCAGCTGAAGACATTTTAGGAAATTGCCTGGGTGAGGGGTAGGAATCAAGGTTACATGTCAATTTATCATCCACCACAGATTTTGGATCTTGGTCTACATTTTCCTTTGAGTTCTGTGTCAATGGTTTGAATTGCCGCCCTTCATATTATGATATTTGTGAAGTGTGTGGTTACTGGGAGAATAATGATTTTCATGTGTATATCTCCTTATCCAACCCTTTAGTGTCAGCAAAGACTTAAGAATAAAATCAAAACCAAAGTACATCCACATACATGAGAACTTGAGTTTTTATTTTCAGTTCAGTTTGGAGAAATCATTATCAGGCAATTTTCTTTCTTATTTCAAAAGAAATTAGATAAACAAAACAACTGTGATAAGTTGCCATAAATAATACCGGCACATTCAAAGTCATTATTTGTCACATATATTTTGTATTAATCTGAGCCCTTTTCCCATGTATTACTTAGTCATGTCATTGCAGTGTTTATATTAAATGTTCATCCATAATATGATTTTGAAAGCTTCATTCTTAAAACAAAATGCATGGTTGGCATAACAAAGTCGATAGCCAACCCAGTTCTAATGGTGTGCTTAAAAAAATCAAAATTTAAAATTATATCTTTGGGAATGTGTTTTCAGTTATTAAATATAAAAACAAAAATATTCAAATATTATACATGTGGATGAGGCAAAATGTGTTTTTGGGAAGATATTTGATTTTGGGGTTTGTAAATGTGAAATTAATTTTAAGAACATCCAATTTATTATATCTAAGACAGCAACAAGATTTGTTGGTTTTCCTTGCTCTAGCTTGTATGTAGTTCATAGTGCAGATCTTTGATTGTGGAGGTTAGGTTGGAAGCACTGATTTACAGACAACTGTACAATCAATTTGGATTTTGAGGAGGATACAGAATGAAACCGCTGACATTCTGCACCTATTTTTGGGGAATCTTGAACAACAAATTATTGACAGTGCTAAATGAAATGAAATGCTTGGACAACATTGATGAACCGTACCTAAAAGCAGCTAAATCTCCTTAGTTGAATGTAGTAGAATATAAACCTGGTGTATAATCATGGCCCTTTTTGCCATTTCTTGGCAGGTTTTTTCAAACAGGCACTATATACAGCCATGCCAATTTATTTATTGGATTAAGGAATTAAATCTCATTAGCAGTGCAGCTATCACTAGGGTTAACCTGTCCCTGGAGAGTCCAGGCCTATTCTAATATGCAAATAATAGCCTGTCATATGTTAATGGATGGTTCAAGCAGGTTGACTTCAGAGTGTATTTGTTTCCGTTCAGGTTTTGTTACACAATTGATTTACGTCTAATGAAACTGCATCACTTCAGTGATCACAGAACCATTATGGGATTAATTTTGCCATATATGGCAAACCCTTTAAGAAGAAAGTGAAAAAGATGGTCATTTAAGGGGAGCTAATGGTAAATGCTAATGTCTTTAATTTTAACAATAATGCATCCCCTTTTTGAGCTCCATATTTGTAATCCTTAACAAGGCTGCAGAAAAGAATAAATACTCAGCACCTTTGCTTTCTCTTTATGTGTGGAAAATATTATTCTGTTAATGCTTCTTCCTGAAAACAACTTATAAAAGAAAAATAATGTTCCTATTAGTCTGTTTTGACTTGATTGTTTGATGGTAGATTTATTCAATTCCTCCCCATCTTGTTTTTCTCATTCTACAGACCATATACCTGCAATTCTGCTCTACTTGCAGGATTAAAATGTATAAACAAAAGGGAAAAAGAATCAGGAATAAGCTACTGGGCTCTTTCAGCCTGCTGTACTATTCAATAAGATCATGCTGATTTTGTAATTCCATGTGCTTGCACCATCAACATGTGGAATCATAGAAATGTACAGATTAGAAAGCCATTCACCTCCTTGTTCCTGGGCCAGCCAAAGAGGGAATTATTGAGATTAATTAAATTTCCAATTCCTTGTCCTCATCTTTAGAAATTATTGCAAGGTGTATAGCCAAAAAGTATGTTATCTTTATCACAGTTTTCTGTTTCTACTAGATAGATAGGTAGATACTTTATTGATCCCAAAGGAAATTACAGTGTCACAGTAACATTACAAGTGCACAGATATTACAAATATTAGAAGAGAAGTAAGAAAGAATAAAAAATAAGTTACCTCAAACAGTCTAACAGGAGGAGGTCATCACTTCGCTGATTATAGGTTGACTCATTACAGAGCCTAGTGGCCAAGTGTAAGAATGGGCTCATATAATGCTCTATGGAGCAATGCAGTTGTCTTAGTCTATTACTAAAAGTGCTCCTCTGTTCAGCCAAGGTAGCATGCAGAGGGTGAGAAACATTATCCAGAATTGCCAGGATTTTCCATATGGTCCTTTCTTCTACCATAGCCTCCAGTATGACCAGTTTGACTCCTATAACAGAGGGAGCCTTTCTAATCAGTTTATTGAGCCTGTTGGCACATCACTGCATAGAAGATTGTACTTGCGACAACAGACTAGTAGAACATGTGAAGGAGAAGCCTGCGTACTCCAAAGGACCTCAGTCTCCTCAGGAAGTAGAGGCAACTCTAGCCCTTCTTGTACACACCTCTGTGTTGGTGCTCCACTTAAGACTGTCATCCAGGTGCACCCCCAGGTACTTGTAGGTCCTCACCACATCCATATCTTCACCATCAATAGTAACAGGGAGAAGTGCAGGCTTCGTTTTCCTAAAGTCCATTACCATCTTCTTTGTCTTACTGATGCTGAGCTGCAACATTTGACAAAGTCTTTCACCAGGACCCTATACAGTACTTATCCTCCTGTCCTCCCTTTATACACCCAACTATTGCCGAGTTATCAGAGAATTTCGGTAGATGACATGACTCTGTGTTGTATCTAAAACACAGAAGACAGAACATAGAACATACAATAGTACAGCACAGTATAGGCCCCTCGGCCCACAAAGTTATGCCAACCCTTAAATCCTGACTCCCATATAACCCCCAACCTTAAATTCCTCCATATACCTGTCTAGTAGTCTCTTAAATTTCACTAGTGTATCTGCCTCAGTCAGTGCAATCATTCACTGACTCAGGCAGTGCAATCCACACACCAACCACTCTCTGAGTAAAAAATCTTCCTCTAATATCCCCCTTGAACTTCCCACCCCTTAGCTTAAAGCCATGTCCTCTTGTATTGAGCAGTGGTGCCCTGGGGAAGAGGAGCTGGCTGTCCACTCTATCTATTCCTCTTAATATCTTGTATAGCTCTATCATGTCTCTTCTCATCCTCCTTCTCTCCAAAGAGTAAAGCCCTAGCTCCCTTAATCTCTGATCATAATCCATACTCTCTAAACCAGGTAGCATCCTGGTAAATCTCCTCTGTACCCTTTCCAATGCTTCCACATCCTTCCTATAGTGAGGCGACCAGAACTGGACACAGTACTCCAAGTGTGGCCTAACCAGAGTTTTATAGAGCTGCATCATTACATCGCGACTCTTAAACTCTATCCCTCGACTTATGAAAGCTAACACCCCATAAGCTTTCTTAACTACCCTGTCTACCTGTGAGGCAACTTTCAGGGATCTGTGGACATGTACCCCCAGATCCTCCACACTACCAAGTATCCTGCCATTTACGTTGTACTCTGCCTTGGAGTTTGTCCTTCCAAAGTGTACCACTTCACACTTCTCCATCTGCCACTTCTCAGTCCCTTCTGCATCCTATCAATGTCTCTCTGCAATCTTCAACAATCCTCTACACTATCCACAACACCACCAACCTTTGTGTCGTCTGCAAACTTGCCAACCCACCCTTCTACCCCCGCATCCAGGTCGTCAATAAAAATCACGAAAAGTAGAGGTCCCAGAACCAATCCTTGTGGGTCACCACTAGTCACAACCCTCCAACCCAAATATACTCCCTCCACCACGACCCTCTGCTTTCTGCAGGCAAGCCAATTCTGAATCCACCTGGCCAGACTTCCCTGGATCCCATGCCTTCTGACCTTCTGAATAAGCCTACCGTGTGGAACCTTGTCAAATGCCTTACTAAAATCCATGTAGATCACATCCACTGCACTACCCTCATCTATATGCCAGGTCACCCCCTCAAAGTCCAAGGTGTACAGGGTGAACAGGAAGAGAGCCAATACAGACCCCTGTGCTGCTTATAGCCATGTCTGACTCACAGCTCTGAAGCTGCACAAACTGTGGTCTGCCAGCCAGGTAGTCCATTATCTAGAATACAATGGATGTGCCAACCTGCACTGAACAGAGCTTCTCCCCCAGCAATGAGTGCAGTAGGCTACACTTTTTTCTGCTATAGGTTTGTCATAATTATGTGCATGTCACAATAAAGCTTCCTTCATTTGACAGAAAACTACCCCAGCATGTTCAGTGTTTCCTCATGACTAGACTTCCCCAGTCCTGGCAATATCTTCAAAATCCTCCTCTGTATCCTCTCCTGTACAGTGAAATCATTATTTCATTGTGTTGATCAGAACTGTACATAGTACTCAAGCCCTATCCTATGTGTTTTATACAAGTCTATCACCTTATATCCTGTCTTGGGTAATAGAATAAATGTTTTCATAACTCTTTTTAACTGTCCTGCTGTCTTTGGGAATCTGTGTGTCGGTACTCTGGGATTCCTTTGTCCCATTACACCAATAGTTAGTGTGTTTTCCTTTGTTTGCTCTGACTAAATACTTCTTGTATTTATCTAGATTATCTGTTATACTGTATTTCTGTCTATTGAAATCCTTTCGAAATTCATAACTTTCCGCCTATAATTCTATAAATTATTTAGTAAGTTTTTAAAAAATCCTTGTATTTCCCTAAATATCCAAGAATTTGTCAATCTATGTTTTGAGTTTACTGAATAGATATTCACTGACCACAATACCCTTTGAATGAAGGAACTTCTCCTCATCTCAGTTCCAAACTGCTGATTCTTTATTCTGAGACGATGGATATCCCGAAGAAGATCATAAGAAATAACAGGAAGAATGAAAGTAGGCCATTTGGCCCTTCACGGTTTCTCTGCAGTCAACTGTTATATCCAAGGTAGCTGCCAAACTCACCTTCTTCTGCCTTAACCATATATAGACTTGTACATAATATTCTACAGGTAATATCACCAAAGCTCAGTATACAGTGTCTTGTAAAAGTATTCAACCCCCAACCCTTTATTCACATAAATGAATATTACAACTAGGGATTTTGATCAATTTAACTGAGTATTTTAATTTATGAATCACATGCTCCTTTTTTCACAGTAGAAAAAGCAGGGACAATTGTAAAGCGTGAAAAACTAAAACTTCAAAAGCTGAAATGTCAGTATTCACAAGTATTCATTCCCTTTTGCCCTTTTGACCTTTTGTGTTGGGCTCATGGCCAAGTGGTTAAGGCGTTCGTCTAGTTACCTCAAGGTCGCTAGTTTGAGCCTCAGCTGTGGCAGCGTGTTTGTGCCCTTGAGCAAGGCGCTTAATCACACATTGCTCTAGTTTGTGTGAGGAGTGGTACCCCACATAGACTTCCAATATGCACCCTGTGAGGCATGAAAATGCCCGATGCGACCTCTCATGGTCTGAGTTCCCTCTCCTCCCTCCCTTTGCTCAGCACTTAGTGAACCACCTCTCATAGCTATTAAAGCCAGTAGTCTTTTTGGATAAATCTCTGTTAGCTTTGCACAACCTGATGGAGCAAGATTTGCCCATTCCTTTTTGCAAAATTGTTCAAGCTGTGCCAAGTTAGTTGGGGAGTAGCAGTGGACAGCAATCTCAGGGTCTTGCCAGAGATGTTCAATCGAGTTAAGGTTAGAGCTCTGACTGGGTCACTCAAAGACAAAAATTTTCTTCATTTGAAGCTTCTGTATTGTTGCTCTGGCAGGGTGTTTTCAGTCATTGTCCTGCTGAGAAACTAACGTCCTCCCCTGTTTAAGCTTTCTAGCAGAGGCTAGCAAGTTCTTATCCAGGATCCCTCTGTACATCCATTTAGCAGCATTCAGCTTCCCATTAATCCGGACTAGATTCCCAGCCCTGCTGCTAAAAAGAATCCCCATCGTATGATGCTAACTCTACCATACTTTACAGTTACCTGACTGATGCACGGTAATAGATTTATGCCGCACATACTGCTTAGTAATTGAGCTCTGACCACTGACCAATCCAAACATCAGAAGTTTGAGTGGAGGGGATTTCAGTCACATCCACTGCCCAAGTAGAAAAAGGCAGTGGTGGATCATGGCAGTGGAATTGAGCTCTGACCAGCGATCAATCTGTGTTTGGGATTGATTAACAAGAACACAGGAGAAGCACTGCAGTCATTGTTGCAGCGGCCATCGAAAGTGGCGATCTTAAGGCTTTAGCTCTTTAAGGCTTCAGCAAAGAGAGACTTCAGTCAGAGAAAGCAAAAAAAGAAAAGCTCCAGGTAAAGTTTTTTACCCCCCTTCCATTTTTATACCTGCTCAGTTAGGACAGTAGGGGTGCCAGGCAGGATAGTTGAATGCTCCTCTTGTGGAATGTGGGAAGGCAGGGAGACCTCCAGTGTCCCTGATGACTACAACTGCAAGAAGTGCATCAGCTGAAGCTTCTAACAATCCGCGTTAAGAAGTTGGAGCTGGAACTAGATGAACTCTGGAACATTCGGGTGGTTGAAGGGGTGATAGATAGGATGTATAGAGAGGTAGTTACACCCAAGGTGCAGGACACGGGAAACTAGGTGACAGTCAGAAAGGGGAAAGGGGTTAAGGAGCCAGTGCAGAGTATCCCTGTGGCCATCCCCCTCAACAACAGGTACTATATATCACTTTGGATACTGTTGCGGAGAGGAATGACCTAACAGAGGAAAGTCACAGCAGTCGGGTCTTTGGCACTGATTCTGCCTCTGTGACTCAGAAGGGAAGGGGAGAGAAGAGGTATGTTACAGTGATAGGAGATTTGTTAGTTACGGAAATGGACAGGAGGTTCTGTGGGCGAGAATGAGATTCCCAGATAATATATTGCCTCCTGGGTGCCAGGGTCCAGGACCTCTCAGATTGAGTCCTCCACATTCTTAAATGGAAGGATGAACAGCCAGACATCATGGTCCATGTAGATACCAATGACGTGGATAGGATGAGTGACAAGGTTCTTCATAGGGAGGTCATGGAGTTAGGTGCTAAGTTAAAGGGCAGGACCTCCAGGCTTGTGATCTTAGAATTTCTACCTGTGCCACGTGCTAGTGAGGCCAGAACGAGGAAGGTTATACAGTTTAACGCTTGGCTAAGGAGCTGGTGTAGGAGGGAGGGCATAAGGTTTTGGGATCATCAGGCTCGCTTCCAGGAAAGGCGGGACCTGTACAGAAGGGATGGTTTGCACCTGAACTGGAGGGGGACTACTAGCCTAGCGGGAAGGTTTGTTAATGCTGCATGGTGGGGTTTAAACTATAGTTGCAGGGGATGGGAACCAAAGTGCAGGAAGTTAGTGGAGGCAGATGTTGGTAAGACCTCAGACAAATTCAGGAATTGAAAGGTTGAGCATGGAGCAACCAGTGTCCTGAGGTGCTTGTATTTCAATGTATGAAGTATCGTAGGAAAGGCGGATGAACTCAGGGCATGGATCAAGACCTGGAATTATGATGTTGTAGCCATTGGTGAGACTTGGTTGCAAGATGGGAAGGACTGGGAGCTCAATATTCTGCTGTTCTGTTGTTTTAGACGTGACAGAGCGGGAGGGATTAATGGAGGAGGGTTTGCATTACTATTCAGGGAAAATGTCATGGCAATGCTCTGTTAGGACAGACTGGAGAACGTGACGTGAGGTGTATTGGGTGGAACTGGAAATAAGAAAGGTATGATCATGTTAATGGGGCTATATTACAGACCACCCAACAGTCCAAGGGATTTAGAGGAACAAATTTGTAAAGAGATTGCAGACTGTTGAAAGAAGCATAAGGTTGTTATAGTTGGTGATTTTAAATTTCTACATATTGACTGGTAATCCCATACTGTAATAGTCATAGTCATACTTTATTGATCCCGGGGGAAATTGGTAAAAGGACTAGATGGAATAGAGTTTGTCAAATGTGTTCAGGAAAGTTTCCTTCATCAGCCCTAATGAGAGAGCGTGCAATACTGGGTCTGCTATTGGGGAATGAGATAGGGCAGGTGACCACAATGGCATTAGTTCCAAAATAAATATACAAAAATATAGGTCTGGTCTGTGGATTGAGATACTAAACTGGAGAAAGGCCAATTTTGATGGCATCAGAAATGATCTGGCAAGTGTGGATTGGGACAGGCTGTTTTCAGGCAAAGGTTTACCTGGAAAGTGGGAAGCCTTCAAAAACTAAATTTTGAGAGTACAAAGCTTGTACAAAGTCTGTCAGAATAAAAGGTAAAGATAATGAGTGTGTGGAACCTTGGTTTTCAAGAGATATTGAGGCCCTGGTTAAGAGAAAAAATGAGATGTATAGCAGGTATAGGCAAGTAGGAACAAATGAGGTACTTATAGGGTATAACAAATGCAAGAGAACACTTAGGACAGATATCAGGAAGGCTAAAAGAAGGCATGAAGTTGCTCTAGTAGCCAAGGGATTCTACAGATATGTTAAGAGCAAAAGGATCGCAAGGGACAAAATTGGTCTTCTGGAAGACCAGAATGGTAATCCATGTGTGGAGCCAAAACAGATGGGGGAGATCTTAAAATAATTCTTTGTATCTGTATTTACTTGGGAGACAGATACAGAGTCTATAGAAGTCAGGCAAAGCAGCATCAACTTCATATACCCTGTACAGATTACAGAGGGAGGTGTTTGCTGCCCTGAGGTAAATCAGGGTTGATAAGTCCCCAGGGCCTAACAAAGTGTTCCCTCAGAACCTACGGGAGCCAAGTGTGGAAATTGCCTGGGCCCTAGTAGAAATATTTAAACATCCTTAGTGACAGGAGAGATACCAGAGAATAGGAGGATAGCTAGTGTTGTTCCAATGTTTAAAAAAGCTCTAAACATAAACCTATGTTGGCGCGTGGCCAAGTGGTTAAGGCAGCGATCCCCAACCACCGGGCCGCGGATCGGTACAGGGCCGCAAAGCATGTGCTACCGGGCATGGATGGAGTACGGAGGGGAGGTGGGGCTGAACACCTATGTTCTGTCTGCCAGAGAAAGCAGGATCTCCCAGTGGCCACACATTTTAATTCCACGTCCCATTCCCATTCTGATATGTCTATCCACGGCCTCCTCTACTTGTGGGAGAAGCTAGGCAGTGGTAGTAGATGCTTGCCTTTCTGAATGGAGGTCTGTGGCTAGTGGTGTGCTACAGGGATCGGTGCTGGGTCCTTTGCTGTGTATCATTTATATCAATGATCTGGATGATGATGTGGTTAACTGGATCAGCAAATTTGCAGATGACACCAAGATTGGGGGTGTAATGGACAGCGAAGAAGGCTACCATAGCTTGCAGAGGGATCTGCATCAGCTGGAAAAATTGGTTGAAAATTGGCAGATTGAATTTAATGCAGACAAGTGTGAGATTTTGTACTTTGGTAGGACCAACCAGGGTAAGTCCTACACATTGAACTGTAGGGCACTGAGTAGTGTGGTAGAACAAAAAGGTCTGGGAATACACATCCATAATTCACTGAAAGTGGTGTCACAGGTAGATAGGGTCATAAAGAAAGCTTTTTGCACATTGGCCTTCATAAATCAATGTATTGAGTACAGGAGATGGGATGTTATGTTGAAGTTGTGTAAGACATAGGAGCAGAATTAGGCCATTTGGCCCATTGAGTCTGCTCCACCATTCAATCATAGCTGATCCTTTTCTCCCTTCCTCAGCTCCACTCCTGGGCCTTCTCCCTGTAACCTTTGATGCCATGTCCAATCAAGAACCTGTCAATCTCTGCCTTAAATACACCCAGCAACCGGGCCTCCACGGCTGCCTGTGGTTACAAATTCCACAAATTCACCACCCTCTGGCTAAAGAAATTTCTCCATGTCTCTCTTTTAAATGGATGCCCCTCTATCCTGAGGTTGTGCCCTCTTGTCCTTGACTTCCTCACCATGGGAAACATCCTTTCCACATCTACTCTGTCTAAGCCTTGCAACATTTGAAAGATTTCAATGAGATCCCCCCTCATCTTTCTAAATTCCAGTGAGTACAGACCCAGAGTCATCAAACGTTCCTTGTAGAATAACCCTTTCATTCCAGGAATCATCCTTGTGAACCTCCTCTGAACTCTCTCCAATGGCAGCACATATTTTCTTAGATGAGGAGCCCAAAACTGTTCACAATACTCAAGGTAAGGTCTCTCCAGTACCTTATAAAGCCTCAGCATCACGTCCCTGCTCTTGTGTTCTAGACCTCTGGAAATGAATGCTAATATTGCATTTGCCTTTCTCACCACGACTCAACCTGCAAGTTAACCTTTATGGTGTTCTGCACAAGGACTCCCAAGTTCCTTTGCATCCCAGGTTTTTGGATTTTCTCCCCATCTAGAAAATAGTCCACACTACCAAAGTGCATGACCATGCATTTTCCAACATTGTATTTCATTTGCCATTTGTCCATTCTCCTAACCTGTTTAAATCCTTCTGCAGCCTACCTGTTTCCTCAACATTACCTGCCCCTCCACTAATCTTTGTATCATCTGAAAACTTGGCAACAAAGCCATCTCTTCCATCATCTAAATCATTGTTATACAGCATAAAAAGAAGCGGTCCCAACACGACCCCTGTGGAACACCACTAGTCACTGGCAGCCAACCAGAAAAGGATCCTTTTTATTCCCATTTGCTGCCTCCTACCAATCAGCCGTTGCTCTAACCATGCCAGCAACTTTCCTGTAATGCCTTAACTTGGTAAGCAGCCTCATGTGTGGCACCTTGTCAATGGCCTTCTGAAAGCCCAAATATACAACAACCATTGCATCCCTTTTATCTATCCTACATATAATCTCCTCAAAAAAATTCTAACAGGCTCATCAGGCAAGATTTCCCTTAAGGAAACCATTCTGCCTTTGTCCTATCTTGTCTTGTGTCACCAAGTACTCCATAACTTCATCCTTAACAATTGACTCCAACATCTTCCCAACCACTGAGGTCAGGCTAACTGGTGTATAATTTCCCTTCTGCGGCCTTCCTCCTTTCTTAAAGAGTGGAATGACATTTGCAATTTTCCATTCCTCTGACACCATGCCAGAGTCCAAAGACATTGGTGAGACCTAATTTGGAGTATTGTGTGCAGTTTTGGTCACCTACCTACAGGAAAGATGTGAACAAGGTTGAAAGAGTACAAAGAAAATGTACAAGAAGGCCTGGAAGACCTGAGTTATAAAGGAAGTGTGAATAGGTTAGGACTGTATTCAAGATTGAGAGGAGACTTGATAGAGGTATACAAAATTATGCAGGGTATAGACGGAGTAAATGCAAGCAGGCTTTTTGCACTGAGGTTGGGTGTGGTTACAAATAGAGGTCATGGGTTCAGGGTGAAAGGTAAGAAACTTAAGGGGAATATGAGGGGAAACCTCTTCACTCAGAGGGTAGTGAGAGTGTGCAATGAGCTGCCAGCACAAATGGTGCATGCGAGCTTGATCTCAATGTTTAAGAGAAGTTTGGAATGGAGGGCTATGGTCCCGGTGTAGGTCAACAGGAGTAGGCAGTTTAAATGGTTTCATCATGAACTAGATAGGTTGAAGTGCCTGTTTCTTTGCTGTACTCCTCTATGACTCTATGACTAGTGTGAGGCCAAAAAGTGCCTCTTCAGTCTCATCTGTCCACAAGACCTTCTTCCACAGATTTACAGTATCTTCTAAGTGATGCTTTGCAAAGTCTTTACAGGCAAATTTATGCTTCTTTTTGCCAGGACTTCTTCCTTGCCACTCTTCCATAAATACTCTTTTTGTGCAAGGCCTTAGAGGCTGTGGAACCATGAACTTCATCTCCAGTACCAGCCGCTGACTTCTGCAGTTCACTCAGAGTGACTGTTACCATCACAGTAGCCTGCCTTGCAAGTGCTTTCTTTTCTGGAGACTTCGTTTATAGGGGGAGACTGACCTAGCCATGCTTTGATACTCTTTTTCCACTTTTTCACGATGTACGACTGAGCTCTGACGAATGTTCAGTGCTTTTGAGATGGTCTTGTACTCTTTCCCAGATTTGTGCTTCTCTATTATCATTTCAAATTGCAACAGGCATTTTGAAACAATAACAAATGGTATTGATATGGAGATTGTTGGGACATTTCTGTGTGTGACTTCTAAAGGCATGAAGAAGTCAACTGTAGCCTTGCACAAGGGCTTATGCAGTACCTAGAACTCTCCCTTCCAGGATAAATGTGGAACCCAGCTGAATATCAATGCTTTTGCTTATTCCAACCCAGGCATAAGCTACATAGCTAACAGTGCATATAATGGAAGCACTGATCTATTGCTGCTCTCATGGCACTGGCTTCCAGTATTAGACAGGGTTTCACAGTATTACAACAATCTATCCTCTAGCAGATTTTCAGGACTGATGATCTCTCACTTCAAAGGAGTGATAGCATGAATCACAGATCATGATAACATCCACAACCCACCATTGTCATTCCACAAATGCTTCTGGTCTTATCAAGCAGCCAGCTGGACTGCTGCCACTCATGACAAAAAATATATAGATCACTTTCACAGCTATTTGCAAAATTATCCACTGCAACTTAATAACTGTCTACAAGCTTAGCTTGGCGCAATGATAGGTAAGCATACAAGAGAGCGCTAAAGAAATGCATAAAGATTGTTAGTCAATGACTGGATATGGAAATAATTTTCAGCATATTGATTTACTGGATTCTTAGAGAATTATAGAATTTTACAACATTTTGTCTGTAGCCTATTACACCATGACGGTCCAAGTGTTCATCCAGATGTTTCTTAAGTGTTGTGAGAGTACCTGCTTTGGCCACCTTTTCAGACAGTATATTTCAGATTATAACCACAATTATGTGGCAAAGTGGAGCTGGTTTAAAGATCTTAAAGATCCCATAAGCATCAGATATCCCCAGGTTACTTGTTTATCTTTAAAGCATGGTGATACTGATGGAAGGTAGGAGTGCAGCAGGCATTTTGAGACATGTGCAATTATGACACTGGTAATGACTCACCACAGATTAGAAGGCCATGCATTTTTTAAACAGACTCTCAAATGTAGGAATAGGTTACAAGGCTGCTTAATATTTCTTTCCCAATCTGTACTCCTATCTAGGAAGGAGAAGCTCTGCAACATCTATATACATACTCATGAAAAAACATTAACAAATGGTGTAAGGAAGTCCAAATTTGCTTTGCAGAAAAGCAATCATTTGTAAAAGTTAGAAGAGCATGCATGGAACCTAGACCAACATTTAGAAAATCAGTATAAAACTAAATCTTACTATCTAAAGAAGGCTTTCTTGTGCCTGCGGAGAGATCTGCCCAGTCTTCACTGAACTGGCTGTGAGATATTCATATTTAGTAGTAATGTGACCCTGAAGCTTAAAGGTTTCATTTGACCTACTTTTCACTGGATGGGCTTCCATAAAACAGGATTTATGAAAATTCTTCTGGCATTTTATCAATTCAAGCTTTGGTGTATGACTTTTAAGTCTTTGACGTAATCAGGAACCACTATAGTTCAATGTGTTACCTAGCAATCACGCATCAGTCTGTTCTCCTTGGGGAAACTGCCAGCCTATCTGAATTGGCAGCCATTAATGGTAGAATAATTAATAATTATCCATAACAACCTTGCTGCACAGGATGCGTAAATTCTCATAAGGCGTACAGTCAACTGTAAGGACACATTCTGTGGCTTCCAGTATATTGGGTATCAGCTATAACTGTGGATGAGCAGACATTGTGCATTCAGTGTATGCAGTTTTGGTTCTGTACTGGTTCTACAACATGTTGCAAGCTGATACAGTTAAATCTGCTGCTTAGCAAAACAACAATCAGTGAAAAATTACCGGAGGTCACAGATGATCTAAATTTCCTGTCTATGCAAGCAAAAGTCCGTATAGTTTGGGGAAAATGATCCTTGAGTAGGAATAGAAATTTCTAAGGTGTAATTTTAAAAATGAAATCATTCAGCTAGATTTAATTATTAATCCTTGGTCTTCAAATGCTGTAAATTTCAAACCTAACAGTACATCAAATGCAACACTTGTTAATTTCCTGCAGAAAGTTTTTTTTTAAATTCTATGACTTTTGCAATATTGTCATTATGATTTTCAAGTTTCCGAGTATCTAATGAAACATGTCAAAGTATTGTTCATTATTTTACAGATAATCATAACCAGGCAGGGTGAGAGTCCTGGCTCTAGCAAAGAGTCTTTGACATGAAATGTTAATTTTGTTCCTCTTGTTACAGATGCTCACTGCTTCTAAGTATTTGCAGTACCTTCTGTGAACAGACCTGCCTTTGCTTTTCGCTGTGTGAAGACTCAAGTGCAAGTGAAACAAGTAATTCATTTGCACTTCTTCGAGTCTAGTCTACTGCACTTGCTGTTAATGATATGGTCTCCTCTACAATGGATAAACCAACAACGGCTTGGAGAACACTCTGCAGTGTATCTGGGTTCAATCTGCCAAGGCGACTGAGCTTCCCATTACTTTCTCATTATATTCTCCATTCACTCTCACTCTGACCTGTCTGTCTATAGCCTGCTGAACTGTTTTGAAAAGGCCCTATGGGAACTTGAGGAAAAGTGTCTAGCCTTCTACCTGAACATGTTGCAGCCTTCCATACTCAGTGTCAAATTCTACAACTTCAAGTAACTTGTTTTCTCCATCTACATCAGAACTAGTCAGCTTTGCTGAGGTCATCGATTAGTTAATATTCATTCAGTTTTCAGTTTTCCTTTCTCCCACCATCATGCACCACCAAGTGGTGGAGCATTTGGAACTGGAATTAGTTCATTATTGTCATGTGTAATGGAGTCATAGAGCAGTGAAAACCTTGTCTTTCATATTGGTCACGCAGATCAATTCCTTACACAGTGTATCAAGGTAGTACAGGGTAAAATAATAAAAGAATGGAGAATAAAGTGCAACAGCCTCAGAGAAATTGCAGTGCAGGTAAACAATAAGATTCAAGAGCATAACATGGTAGATTGTGAGGTCAAGAATCAATTAAATTTCCTTTATTTGTGTTCTCTCCAACTGTCCTCATTTCATACTGTTTATGTTGCTTTGTTCATGCACTCTTTGTCTAATCTATTCATTAACTATTACTGGATGTCTCAATGTACAGCTTATCCCCACAGCTCCCTTGGCTTCACCCTATCAGAAGTATTCCCTTTGCGCTATCCATCCCCTTATTGTCTTCTCTGCAAATGAAAACTAAGTAATTTCTTCTTTTTCCAATTCTGATAGAGCGTCTTCAGCCTGACAGATTCATACTGTTTCTTTTTCTATAGATTCCAATATTATGCCTTCCACTCAAATTAGACTAACAGGTTGGTAGTTTCCAATTTTCTCTCTTCCTTAAATAGTGGAGAATTCAAGATGTTTATAGCTTTAAAAGATGACAACCAGAGTGTCCTCTTTAAAATCTCTGAGATATAAAAGATTGGCTCATGGAAAGAAAGTGTGCCTACAGCACACTTTGTCCATGTTATCCATCAAAAACATATTTATAACAATGCCATTTTCCAGCCTTGGCCCTTGGCCTTTTATGTGTTGGTTATGCAAGGCCAGAAATTGCTTGGCAATACTGTCACTTACAATTTTCTAGCTGAGACTTATGTTATCATAACTTAAAAGCAAAAGACTACACAGGCTGAAAATCTGAAATCGGAATTCTTTCCCACTTCTGGACAAAGGTCTCAGACCTCGAACTCTCATCATTTCTCTTCCCACAGGTGCTGTTTGATCTGTGCATTGATCTGTTTTTATTGCAACTCAAATCTACATTTCTTTCTCTGTTTTGTTCCTGGTCTACAAATCTGGAGTTTCCTTCCTTACAGAGTTGTTTGGGATTATCTTTAATACAGAAACAGCAATGTTTAAAGAGGATAGCCAGCATCATCTCCTCAAGCCAATGAGCAACACACACATTTTGGCAATGAATTAAGTAATGGATAGACCATTGTAGGGATAAAGGAGTGAGACAAGGAGAACCGTGAAGTTTCCTCAGCTTTTGACTTGGAAAGTAGTTAGAGTGATAGACATGCACCAACTGCCCATGTTTGTTTCTGGTAAATACAATGAATTTTGATGATCCATTCTATCAATGCACATATCTGGGCTAGATGTGGAGAAGCTACCTTGCCTGCCCTGTGTGTTTCTTAATTCAGCTCATTCTACATGGTTACAGGACTGTGGGTAGAACAATGAGGAAGGTCCACCCCCAGGTGGCCTTCAACAGCAGGCAAAGCTGAGGGGAGGGCTTTGCCAACTGTAAAAGCTGTCCAGGATTTCAATACCCCTTAAATAGTACAGATATTAATATATATTTAAACACTTTCAGTTAATTAAAAACATGTAAGGAATTAAAAATAATAAATCTTATATCTTTATCAAACCAACCCGATTAAAATCATTGATTTCTTGATTCTTATTTAATGCTGGGGTTTCCCAATAAGAATAGGTTACACTTCTGTTTAGCCTTCCACATATATTAGTAAGTTTCAGATTTTGAAGTCTGGCACTTAACATTGATTCAGTGGCTGAATGATTGTGGTTCCAATATTCCATTGTGGCATCATAGTTGACCCAAATAATCTGAATAATAGGTTGGTATTTACTTTGGAGTTGCCAGAAATCTGTTAGAAAACCAATTCTGGAACGTATTTTGACACAGACTCTTACTCTGCTAATTCTCTGTTAATGTTTCCCCATGCTTTTGTTATTATGACACTAATTGAGCTCAGGGTGACATCTCTTGACAATCGAGTTTTGATAAGCTGCCTTGTTAATATAGGAATATGCTCTGGCAAATCCTGTCAAGGGAAAGTGAAGTGAATGTGTCTTCCCTTTTCAGGGACTGCTTATCTGTATTGAATGTTTTAAATTTTGGAATCAGTCCAAAAAGATTATGTGGGGTTGATCAAACTCAATGGAAAATTGAAAAAACTTTTGGAATATCTGTCACTGGTTCTTTTTCAACTAAACTGACTCTAGTTAAAGGCACATGATACAAGAAAACACAGAAATAACAATCAGGTTAGGGTCAGGAACTACAGAATGTGCTGTTGTGCAAATGTTTTCTCAATGAAATTACCTTCGTTCGATATTTTTTGAGAAAGTAATCCATTTGCTGGTTTTCAAACCTCTTACTCATTTCCATCCGATGCACTTGATGCAAGCAGAATCAGTTATCAATTGTGGCATCATTAGTAATGTCATCTGTTTTCAACTTTTTTCCAAGGTTCAAAGTCCAAAGAAGCTTTCTTAATTTTCCCAAAAATATTGGCCAAGTAATTGAACTTTGGCTTTTCAGAGCACCTCTGTTCAGTGCCAGGACAGAAGTAGCAAATACATAGGAATACCACCACCTACTGGTTTCCTCCAAGTCATAACCCATAATAATCTCCTAAATATTTAAAGGCATCTGAAAACCATAGGCCAGTTAGCTTCATGTCCGTGGTTGGATAAATGCTTTAAGCTATCATTAAGGGAGAAATAGTTTAAGATGGTGCTAGTGAAGCACAGTAGTGACTTGCTGATAGCAAACAAAACAAAATTATAAATTACTCTATTGAACACACTTTTTCTCAGATACAATCACTACAATGAGTAGCCTGTATCTTCCCTTTAGGAGTTTGGCTTCAGAACCTTTTGTATGACCTGGCATTTATATGGTGTTAACTGAAGTCTCAAAGGTGCAGGACAGTTGCGGCGTGGCAGGTACGGGCTAGTGGGGCCTAGTCTCGGGTCCAAGAGCAAGGAATAACCCAAGGTTGCCTATTTAACCACCAGGCTAGATTTAAAAGGTCAAGGTGTTGGGACCGGAGACAACAGATGAGGGAGGCAAGTTTCAGCTTGCTGCCCCATGAGATTTACTTGCCTCTGCGCAAAATTGAGTCAGTGGCCTGCAACTAATGTGCTCCTGGATCAGCTGCAACAATGACTGGCTTTGTGGCTGTGGACTTATTTTCGTGAACTTCAGTTCTGAATGTTATTGACTTACTTTTATTGTTTGTATGATTTTTTTTCCTGCACATTGGGTGTTTGATGGCAAACAACAGGAATTCTGCAGATGCTGGAAATTCAAGCAACACACATCAAAGTTGCTGGTGAACGCAGCAGGCCAGGCAGCATCTGTAGGAAGAGGTGCAGTCGACATTTCAGGCCAAGACCCTTCGTCAGGACTAACTGAAGGAAGAGTGAGTAAGGGTGTTTGATGGTCTTTTTTTACTGGGTTCTATTGGGTTTCTTTGTTTAGTGGCTACCTGTAAGGAGACAAATCTCAAGGCTGTATATATAGTTTATGTACTTTGATAATAAGTGTCCTTTGAACTTTGAAATAGTGAGCATAGTGAAATAGGATAGAAGTGTTTCATCAGGCAGACATGGATTCATGAAAGATAGATCTGTTTGAGTGCAGTGGATAGCTGGGAATAGGTGGATGTTTATAATTGGATTTCTTAAAGGCATTTGATAATGTGTCACATAAAATACATCCATATGATGGGATGCATGGAATTGAGGGTAATGTATTAGCCTGTATAGAGGATTGGTTAATCAATAGGAGCCAAAGAGTTGGAATAAATGGGTGTTTCTCTGATTGGCAATCAGTAGTACGTGGAGTGCCACAAATGTCAGTACTGGTCTTGCAACTGTTAACTTTATACATTAATAATTTGGTAGAGGGGACTAACTAGCATATCTAAGTTTACTGATGAGTAAATTGAATGGAAAAGTAAATTGTGCAGAGGATGCAGAGAGATACAGATAGATTAAGTGAGCGGGCATGGGTTGGTTGATGGAATACCATGCTGTGAAATGCAAAGTCATCCACTTTGAAAGAAATAATAGAAGATCAGATTTTTATTTAAATGGTGAAAGATTGCAGGGTGCTTTTGGAGGTGTGGGCATGCTTGTGCATGAATCGCAAAAGATTGGTTTGTAGATGCAACAGATTATCAAGAAGGTAAATGGAATGTTGGCCTTCATCGCTTAAGAGATTGAATTAAGAGCAGGGAGGTTATGGTGCAACTGTACAGGGTACTAGTGAGCTGCACCGGGTGCACTGCGGGCAGTTTTGGTCTCCTTACTTGAAAAAAGTTATACTGGCTTTGGAGGCAGTGCAGGGGAGGTTCACCAAGTTGATTGTGGAGATGAGGGGTTAGCCTATTGATTCACCTAGGTTTACATTTGCTGAAATTTAGAAGAATAACGGAGTACCTTATGTAAACATATAAAATTATGAAAGAGATAGATAAGATAGAGGCAAGAAGGTGAGATTAGATCTAGAGCATATAGCCTCAAGATTCAGGGGAGTAGGTGTGGTACAGAAATGAAGAACTACTTTTCCCAGATAATAATGAATCTGTGAAATTCTCTGCCCAGTACAGGCAACCTCATTAAGTATGTTTAAATCACAGTTAGATTTTTGTATAGCAGGGGAATTAAATGTTATGGGGCAAAGGAAAGTAGGTGGAACTGAGACAAAGCCAGATTGGCCATAGTCTTATTGGATGGCAGAGCAGGCTGGACAGACCAGGTGGCCTACTCCTTCTCCTGGTTCTTATGTTCTTATTTAGTTTGTGTAAGTAATTGAAATGCATTTTGTGGATTGTGGACAAAGCAGTCACTGTGCCTGGTGGTGGAGGAAATGAATGTTTAGAGAAGTAAGGCAGGTTTTTGTCCTGGATGACATTGAGCTTTTTGAGCTTGGTTGGTTCTGCACTCATCCAAGCAAGTGGAGAGTATTCTGTCATGCTCCTGATTTGTGCCTTGTAGATAATGGGAAGGCATTGGGGTATCAATGGGTGTGGTAGTCACTATAAGATGTCCAGCCTCTGACCTGCTCTTAGTAGCCACTGTATCTATGTGTCTGATTACTCGTGAGCCTCAGTAGATTCATGTTGAGACTCAGCAATTATACACCAGGGCAGGTGGTTAGATTCTCACTCAAAGATATTCATTTCCTGACACTCTTTAGTGAGTCATTTCTATTGTGCTTTCCACTTCATTATATTGTGCTTACAATATCCAACAAACCCAGTTCGGGGCCCCAGACAGTCCTTCCAGGTGAGGCGACACTTCACCTGTGAGTTGGCTGGGGTGATATACTGTGTCCGGTGCTCCCGATGTGGCCTTCTATATATTGGCGAGACCCAACGCAGACTGGGAGATCGTTTTGCTGAACACCTGTGCTCTGTCCGCCAGAGAAAGTAGGATCTCCCAGTGGCCACACATTTTAATTCCACATCCCATTCCCATTCTGATATGTCTCTCCACGGCCTCCTCTACTGTAAAGATGAAGCCACACTCAGGTTGGAGGAACAACACCTTATATTCCGTCTGGGTAGCCTCCAACCTGATGGCATGAACATTGACTTCTCTAACTTACGCTAATGCCCCACACCCCACCGTACCCCATCCGTTATTTATTTATATACACACATTCTTTCTCTCTCTCTCCTTTTTCTCCCTCTGTCCCTCTGACTATACCCCTTGCCCATCCTCTGGGTTCCCCCCTCTCCCCCTTTTCCTTCTCCCTGGGCCTCCTGTCCCACGATCCTCTCATATCCCTTTTGCCAATCACCTGTCCAGCTCTTGGCTCCAATCCTCCCCCTCCTGTCTTCTCCTATCATTTTGGATCTCCCCCTCCCCCTCCCACTTTCAAATCTCTTACTAGCTCTTCCTTCAGTTAGTCCTGACGAAGGGTCTCGGCCCAAAACGTCGACTGTACCTCTTCCTAGAGATGCTGCCTGGCCTGCTGCGTTCACCAGCAAATTTAAGGGATAATATTTTCCCTGGTGAAGCTGACTATATCAAGCATCTCAATATTAAAATAAGTGTTTCTCCATTCAGGATAGAAGGGAGAAGAAATTTCTTCACCCAAGAAAGCAGGGTAATTTGTTGGAGTTCTGTACCACCAAGGGTTGTGAATATCCAGTTTCTGAGTAAATCTAAGACTGAGAATGATAGACTTTTGGATATTAAAGGAATCAAAAGATATAGTTTGGTTCAGGAGAGAACATTGAAGTAAGATACCAACAGTGATCTTATTGAAAGGTAAAGTTGCATGAGCAGCTAAGTGGTTCCAATTGCCTCTATTTCTTGCATTCCTGCAACTGCCAAACAACTGAGAAAAAGTGGAATTCACTTCAGCCATTCTTTCCACTTGGAATACACCTATTGATAGTTGTAGGTAACATGTAATTCACAGTCTTAGGGCACTATGAGTTTTAACAATTAAAGATTAGCTTTATTTGTCACATGTACATCAAAATATACAGTGAAATGTCTCATTTGTGTTAACAACTAGTACGGTCCAAGGATGTGTTGGGGGCAGCCCCCAGTTGTCACCGTGCTACTGGTGCTAACAGGACTTGCCTACAACTTACTAACCCTAACCTGTATGTGAGAGGAAACCAGAGTATCCTGAGGAAACTCAGAGTTATGGAGAGAATGTACAAACTCCTTACTGACAATGGCAGGAATTTAACCCAGGTCACTGGCGCTGTAAAATGCTATGCTAACTGCTACTCTACAAACTGACCAGATGTGAGTTCTGTGCAGATACCCAAGCAAGGTAACTTGTTAATGTGATACCATGACTGTTTTACAACCAGTTAGCCCTCCTATTGATGGATCATCCAGGTTTCCTGATAAACCTGAATTAGCCATTCTAGTTAGATAAGGGTACAGCTTCAGGTATGATTATCACTAATGTACCACTTTGTCTAGAGTCTATTTCCTTTCAAGATTATTCACTGATTCCCTTCAAATATAATCAGAGATGATCAGTGTAATAATCAGCAGTATTGATCATTGTTCAATGGTCTATCATTCACTTTACTATTCAAATGCACAAACACAGGAATGGGAAACTATTTCCAACAATATCAAATGGCACCGTATGGCTAGGTGGTCCTGCAGGGAATGCAAATCTGCCACACATCACATGACCCATTGCTTGCAGGATAACATGGACCCAGTGAAAGCATTTCACAAAGTACAACCTCCTGTACTCTCACTTATATTGTTAATGATCCAGTTACAATTTTACAGAACTCTTTGTGAAAGAAAACATGTTTACTTGAAAATGAGTGATAAATTAAATCCCATGCAAGAGCTTTTAATGTTCAAACCAGGCACCCAGCAACCTTTTGTTCAGCAAGCTGGATATTCTGAAATTTGGCATTTAATCCTTTTATTTCAAGCCATATCCATTAAATTAAAATTTAAAATCAGCAATATCAAATTGAAATTATACAGTTCCTTTAATGGAGAAGAATATTTAGAACTAAACCAATGTGGAGTGCAAAGGTGGAAATAAAATCTTAGACAAAGAGACACTTTAAAGGCAAGAGTTAGAAGATAGATTTGGGGTCTAGGCAGATAAGGTGGATGATCAGGTTTAGAAAATGTTTAATGTTTTGTTTACATGTAGCTATTAGTTGTCAGGGCACTGGAGCAGGGATTCAATCACAGACGCAGTACTCTGCACACAGTGATATTAACTGAGTAACAAATCCCAAGGTGCAAACAAAGTCAGTGTCAAAGTGCAGGCAGAGATCAAAACATCCAGAGAAATCCAAAATCAGGAAACAGGCAGAGTCGATATTCGGATGGACAGAATTCAGATAAAAATACTGGAACATCTCAGGAAAACTCACTGGCACAATCTGGCAACAAATGGGTGAAAACACAGTACTGAAATACACTGAGCAATAAACAGAGAGGCAGATGATAGGTGGAGCACAATGAGACAGAAGTGGCAGCAATACAGGTAATAATGAGAAGCAGATGAGAGACGCAGTACTCAGTAATACAGGGGCTGGAGTCGAGCAAGGAGCAGGGACAGAGCACATGGCAATACGAAACCACAGACTGACAGCTCGGGGGAAGCACACAAAAAGACAGAGTTCAACTGAAGGTACTGACATTGGTTTACTTCCACAATTAATGGAAAACTGTGTGGAATGTAATTGGCACACGTTAGTCAACATTCATGAACCAAACATTGGACATTTCTCCAACTTCTAACAAATAACTAAGACCTGTTTATTATGTAAATTCAAAAACTTGGGAATGGGAAACTGCTTAACATGTATGAACACTTTCAGGTTCCTTTATGATGAAAGGCATATTTAAACATCTTTGTGTCCACTGTTTTCAGAAGCAGCTTGCAGCTATTTCTTTTAGCACTTTCTTTGAGATATTGTGCACTTAGTGCCAATGGACAGAATTGATGCTTGCCTGCACTGTAGCTATTGGTGCCAGAAAATTACATCAGGATACTGCATTCAGCATAGAATTGTATTTCTGTAACTCAAATAAGAGATGTTTTAAATGAAAAACCATGTTAGTGAACCTACGAAAGATAATGCAATTTGAGACCTGGCCCTGTGCAGTGAGACAGGTAAAATTAATGATCTTGTAAATAGGGATCCTCTTGGAAAGAGTGATCACAGTATGATTGAATTTCTCATACAAATGGAGGGTGCAATGATTCGATCTAAAACCAGTGTTTTATGCTTAAACAAGGGAGACTACAACAGGATGAAGAAATAGCTGGCTAGCATAGACTGGAAGCACGGGCTACAGTGCCTATAAAATGTATTCACCCACCTTGGAAGTGTTCATGTTTTATTGCTTTACAACATTGAATCACAGTGGATTTAATATGGTTTTTTTTTTGACACTGATCAACAGAAAAAGGTGCTTTTGTGTCAAAGTGAAAACATCCCTATAATGAGATCTAAATTAATTACAAATATAAAACGCAAAATAATTGATTGCATAAGTATTCACCTGCTTCAAGTCAGTATTTGATAGATGCATCTTTGGCTGCAATTACAGCCTTGAGTCTGTATGGATAGGTCTCTATCAGCTTTGCACATCTGGACACTGCAATTTTTCCCCATTGTATGGGGAATGAGTGAACAGTCCTTTTCATGTCCAGCCACATACTCTCATTTGGATTGAGGTTTGGACCCTGACTTGGCCACTCTGGCCCATTAACTTCATTGTTTTTAAGCCATTCCTGTGTAGCTTTGGCTTTATGCTTGTGGTCATTGTCTTGCTGGAAAACAAATCTTCTCCCAAATCGCAGTTCTCTTGTAGACTGCATCAGGTTTTCCTCCAGGATTTCCCTGTATTTTGCTGTATTCATTTCACCATCTACCTTCACAAACCTTTTAAGGCTTGCTGTAGTGAAGCATCCCCACAGCATGTGTTTTTGATGACGTGCCATGTTTGGCTTATGCCAAACATAGCGTTTAGTCTGATGGCCAAAAAGTTCAATTTTGGTTTCATCAGACCATAGAACCTTCTTTCATGTGAGTTTTTCTGAACAGTGTGTTTCTCTTTGCCACTCTCCCATAAAGCTGCGACTGGTGAAGCACCCGGGCAACAGTTGTTGTATGTGCTGTCTCTCCCATCTCAGCCACTGAAGCTTGTATCTCCTGCAGAGTTGTCATTGGTCTCTTGGTGGCCTCCCTTACTAGTTCCCTTCTTGCAGTTTTTGAGGATGGCCTGCTTGAGGCAGATTTACAGCTGTGTCATATTCTTTCCTTTTCTTGATGATTGACTTAACTGTACTCCAAGGGATATTCAGTGACTTGGAAATTTACTTGTATCCATCTCCTGACTTGTGCTTTTCAATAACTTTTTCATGGAGCTGCTTGGAGTGTTCATGGTGTAGTTTTTGCCCGGATACTGACTATTCAGCAATTGGACCTTCCAGATACAGGTGTATTTTTACTACAATCAGTTGAAACACCTTGACCGCACACAGGTTTAAATATAGCTCGGACACCTTAACTAATTATGTGACTTCTAAGATCAATTGGCTGCACCGATGATGATTTGGTGTGTTATGTTAATGGGGTTGAATGATTATGCAATCAATTATTTATGTTTTATATTGGTAATTAATTTAGATCACTTAGTAGAGATCTTTTTTCACAGACACAAAGAGTCTTTTTCTGTTAAACAGTGTCAAAAAAGACAAATTAAATCCACTGTGGTTCAATGTTGTAAAACAATAAAAACATGAAAACTTCTGGGGGGGGGTGGTTGGTGAATACTTTTATAGGCACTGTATATGGTGGTACAGTTGAAGAACAGGAGAAGACTTTTAAATGCTTTTTTACATGCTCAACAGAAGTGTATTCCAGTCAAGGCGGGAGAAGAAGATGGCAACGCGACGCAGCTCACTGCGGCCACTCCGGTGGTGATGTCTGTTATTTGTCAAGTAGGGTGCTGTGCACAATCCTGATTTGATGGAGACGGACGTGAGAGTACAGAGGAACATCTGGTGAAACTTCTGAAATGCCTGCTTCGCTGCTGCTGCTACTGTGTGGTCCAGAATCTCTTGAGGAGAAGGCCCCGAGTCCTCGGCTTTGCTTATTGCTCGGCAGCCGGGGCGGGGTCAAAGCGCTCGACAGAGGATGGTGCTCAGAGAGGCTGTGTCGGAGGGGCTGGTTGGAGGCTCGACGTTTTCGGACGGACTCAAAGTCCGCTGCAGTTGGGTGCTTCCAATGGTGCTGCATCGGCAAGTTGGCGGTGCTTGGAGGTTCATGGCAGGGAGAGTTCCTCCCTTCTGCCGCCTGTGTGAGATGATGAGTCTATCGGGACTATGGTCTGTTCTTTATCAAATTATGGTATTGCTTTGCACTGTTGTAACTATATGTTATAATTATGTGGTTTTGTCAGTTTTATTCTTGGTTTGTCCTGTGTTTTCTTGTGATATCATTCTGGAGGAATGTTGTATCATTTTTTAATACATGCCAAATGACAATAAACGAGGATTGAGTGTCCTCATAATCTAATCTAAAATACAAGGCCAGTAAGGGTGAGGAGAGCCACTTTTGAATAACTAAGGAAATAAAAGAAGGCATCAGACTAAAAGCTCATGCATACAAAGTCGCCAAGATTTGTGGAAAATTGGAAGATTGGGAAAACTTTGAAAAGCAGCAAAGAACCACTAAGCAAGCAAAAAAGAAGGGAATAATAGATGTTGGCCTTCATTTCTAGAGAGAATTGAATTTAAGACCAGGGACGATACTGCAATCGTACAGGGTACTGGTTAGGCCACTCCTGGAGTACACTGTTCTTCTTTCTTGAGGCAAGATATGCTGGCTTTGGAGGCAGTGTGGAGGAGGTTCACAAGATTGATTCTGGAGATAATGTGGTTAGCGTATGATTTACCTTGGACAGGGGTAGATAAGAAAGAAGCAGGAAAGTTGTTTCCACTAGTAAGTGAGAATGGAACTAGGGGACACAGCCTCAAGATTCAGGATGGACTTGAGGAGAAACTGTTTTCCGAGATGGTAGTGAATCTGTGGAATTCTCTGTCCAGGGAAGCAGTAGAGACTACCTTATTAAATATAAGTAAGATGCAGTTAGATTTTTACATGGTAAGAGAAGAGGCAGGCAGCTGGAGCTGAGTCCATAGTCAGATCAGCCATGATGTTACTGAATGGCAGAGCAAGCTCGATGAGCCAGATGGCCTATTCCTGCTCCTATTTTGTGTGTTATCATGTTCCTATGATGTTGTGCCGCTCATTTCCAGATTCAGTTGGACATTTTGCACAAGAATTTAATGGGATTAATAGCACAGAAACAAACCATTCAACTAAACTATGCATGACACAGTAAACCTTCTAGGAGCCTCTTCTCCTTGCTCTTCATTTTGGCCTTCATGTACATATTCAGTCTCGTTTTAAATACATCTATACTATTTACCTCAATCATTCCCCGTGGAAGTAAGTTCCATACCTCACCACTTTTTGGGTTGTTCTTCTGAGTTACTAATTGGATTTCTTGGTGACTATTTTATATTAGTGACTTCTAGATCTGCTCCTTCCTTTGTGAAAGTTCTCAGAATTTATCCTTCATATTTTTAAATATCTCTATTTGGCTGGCCTTTTTTGAAGAGAAAATGCACTCATTATGTTCAGCCTTTCCTGATACATATACCCTTGCAATTCTGTCGTCCATGTAAATCTTTACATTTTTTTTCAGTGTGCCTCTAATTTTGTTTATAATATGACCAGGATTTATGCTGTATGGTCTAAATGTGGTTTGATAGGTGATTAGCATGTTGCCTACTTTTCACATCTATCCCTCTGCAAATAAAACCCAGTGCTTGCTTTAGTTTTTTATTATGGTTTTGCCAACCTGTGGGGCAACTTTTAATGATTAATATACTTGGATTCCAAGATGCCTTTGGTTTTTCTACCTCACTGCAGCTTGCAACTAATAAATATTCTCCATATCCATCCAACCCGACCATACCATAAGCATTTATCTATGTTGAACTTTATTTAGCAACTAGTTGTCCAATTCTTCAAGATAATTCATATCCTCCTGTAATTTGTTGCAGTTTTTCTCAGGTTAGATTAATCTTTCACCATTACCCCTTCCTCCACCTATCATTCATGCATTCGATATTATTCACAACTTTAGAAATTTTCTTAATTGTAACATCTAAATCAAAAATGTAAATTGTTAACAGTAGTACTTCCAGCACCTTTGTGGAATACTTTCTCTTTACAACTGTGACTAGCTGTTCTTTATGCCCACACTCTGTTTATTATCCAGAAGTTACTGAGCTTCTCAGTAGCACTTCTGGTACTTGTCTCCTAACTCCACATTACCTGATCTGTATTAATCTGTTATAGGAAAATCAAAATAAAATAGATCTACTAAATTACCATTGGCTACTTTCTCTGTTACCTCTTCAATCGGTTAGGAAGATTTTCCCTTTTGAAATCTATGCTGTCTAGGGAAACAGTTAAAATTTTACCTATTTGCAGTCAAGCATCTTACCAAACATATATTATGTTGCCCCAACTGGACACAAACGATTATACAATATAGATTTAAATATTGCTACATAGGCTGACTTTTATCACAATATTGCACTGGATAGAAAGAATGTCTTCTGGAGACATACTACTCTCAAACTGTTACTCATTGTTGAAATCTCGTGTGACTGATAATCCCTTACAGGGCTACAGTCCTCTGGACTAGGGTTCATCTGAGGGGTTTTATCCTTCTGGAGTTAGATTAGAGGAAAAACAAAGCATCAAAATACAGTTGTTACATGATATTCCATAGCATAGGACAAGCATAGGATTTTGTTACTGAGATTGTGAGTCCCATGTACTATCTAATCTCTCTGGTGCCATATGAAAGACTTCACTGAGAAGGTGTAGAATATTCTGCAGGGGAAGAGGACTGAAGCAGAAGTTGCCTACTGTATGTTGATACCAGTAACATAGAGAAGGCAGGCATAGAGGCCCTACTATCAGACTTTCTAGAACTGGGATTATTCCCAGTATCACCTGTCGACAAGAATAAAGCTAAACATTTAAGGAGAGTCAATGTGTAACTTGGGTAACTCGGACAGGAGACGTCCATTCAAAAAGAAAGTGTTGCACTTCAACAGGACTGGGACCAAAGACCTCATGGAAAGGTTCTCTAATATGTTTGAGGAAAATTTAATGGGATGAACTGCACCATATAGATGTAAAAATAAAAGTGCATAAAGGTAGAATAGCATCAAGAAAATGAAGTGACACAATAAATATCTCTGCATTGAAATTCTTGGCAAGGGATATCTTAAAATGGTGGAAGAAATTGCCTTAAGCTCTCCAACGCTAATTATTAATAGTCTGGCTAGAGACTGGTAGTTGCAGCCAAACTCTGCTGTGATTGATCATTCATAATTCCCATCCCTTTCCTTTGCATTAAGGTAAATAAATATAATAGAAATTCAGGAAGAGTTCATAATAGGGAGTAATTTACCATATGTTTTGTACTACTGCCAATGCTGTCATTTGAGTAGCTATCTTTGTATTATAATCTGATCGCAGAAAGCACTAGAAATATTTTGCAGGCAGCATGTGTGGAAAGAACACAAAATAATCTGCAGATGCTGGGGTCAAAGCAACACTCACAACACGCTGGAGGAACTCAGCAGGTCGGGCAGCATCCGTGGAAAAGATCGGTCGACGTTTCGGGCCGGAACCCTTCATCAGGACTGTAGAGGGAGGGGGCAGCGGCCCTATAAAGAAGGTGGGGGGAGAGTGGGAAGGAGAAGGCTGGTAGGTTCCAGGTGAAAAACCAGTAAGGGGAAAGATAAAGGGGTGGGGGAGAGGAAGCAGGGAAGTGATAGGCAGGAAAGGCGAAGAAGGAATAGGGAAAAACACAATGGGTAGTAGAAGGAGGCGGAACCATGAGGGAGGTGATAGGCAGCTGGGGGAGGGGCAGAGTGACATAGGGATAGAGGAAGGGAGGGGGAGGGAATTACCAGAAGTTGGAGAATTCTATGTTCATACCAAGGGGCTGGAGACTACCTAGACGGTATATGAGGTGTTGCTCCTCCAACCTGAGTTTAGCCTCATCATGGCAGTAGAGGAGGCCATGTATGGACATATCTGAATGGGAGTGGGAAACAGAGTTGAAGTGAGTGGCTACTGGGAGATCCTTGTCTGTTGTGGCGGACGGAGTGGAGGTGCTCAACGAAGCAGTCCCCCAATCTGCATCGGGTTTCACCAATGTAGGGGAGGCCGCTCCGGGAGCACTGGATGCAATAGATGACCCCAACAGACTCAGTTCTGTTCTCAATGCCATTCCCTATTCCCAGTCCCTCCGTCTCCGCCACATCTGCTCCAAGGATGAGGTTTGCCGTTCCAGGACATCTCAAATGTCCTCTTTCTTTAAGGATCGTGGTTTCCCTTCTGCTGTCATCAATGATGCCCTCATCTGCATCTCCTCCATTTCCCGCACTTCGGCTCTCACCCCATCCTCCCACCACCACAACAGGGACAGAGTTCGCCTTGTCCTCACCTACCACCCCACCACCCTCTGGATCCAACACATTATCCTCCCCAACTTCTGCCACCTTCAACAGGACCCCACCACTAAGCACATCTTTCCCTCTCCAATCCCTCCGCTTTCCGCAGGGATTGGTCCCTCCCCACGGACCTCCCACCTGGCATGCGCAAGTGCTACACTGTCCCTACACCTCCTCTCTTGCCACCATTCAGGGCCCCAAACAGTCCTTCCAAGTGAGGCAACACTTCACTTGTGAGTCTGTTGGGGTCCTCTATTGCATCCGGATCTCATGGAGCGGCCTCCTCTACATCGGTGAAACCCGACACAGATTGGGGGACCGCTTCGTCGAGCATCTCTGCTCCGTCCGCCACAACAGACAGGATCTCCCAGTAGCCACCCACTTCAATTCTGTTTTCAACTCCCATTCAGATATGTCCATACGTGACCTCCTCTACTGCCATGAAGAGGCTAAACTCAGGTTGAGGAGCAACACCTCATATACCGTCTAGGTAGTCTCCAGCCCCTTGGTATGAACATAGAATTCTCCAACGTCCAGTAATTCCCTACCCCTCCGTTCCTCTATCCCTATGTCACTCTCCCCCACTCCCCCAGCTGCCTACCACCTCCCTCATAGTTCCACCTCCTTCTACTACCTATTGTGTTTTCCCCTATTCCTTCTTCACCTTTCCTGCCTACCCCCTCCCTACTTCCCCTCCCCCACCCCTTTATCTTTCCCCTTACTGGTTTTTCACCTGGAACCACCCAGCCTTCTCCTTCCCGCCCTCCCCCCACCTTCTTTATAGGGCCTCTGCCCCTTCTCTCTACAGTCCTGACGAAGGGTTCCGGCCCGAAACGTCGACCGATTGTTTCCGCGGATGCTGCCCGACCTGCTGAGTTCCTCCAGGGTGTTGTGATGTGTGGAAAGAAAACATCCCTAATGAACATCACAATCTAAAACTAGTACGGTTTCTCCCTCACCACAGATGATGTCTGACCTGCTGGGTCTCTCCAGCATTTTGTGTCTGTTGCTCTAGATTTCTAGCATCTGTAGAATCGTTTGTGTTTACAGTTTAATCCTCAAAAAAATGCTGCCTGATCTGCTGAATATTTCTAATATTTCCAGTGTTAACCTCACAAATGTATTCAGTAAAGGTAAAAACTGAAACTAGTGTGATGGCATTTTTTTCTTTTATACATGTTTTCGCTCTAGGTGTTTCAGTATTAGTTTTACTGAGTTAACAAGGTTTGCAAAGTAATTTGAAACAAGACATTATAGTATTAACATTTTCAAAGTCCTATTGCTCCACTAAAAATACTGCAGAAATGCATGTGAAATAAGAGTCATATCCTTAATCTGTTTCCAGAAGTGTCTAACCATCTTGTTGAAGATGGGTTTGATGGACAAGAATGATAAGGTGGTATCCTATTGCTAAACATATTTAACAGGGTTAATTTTTTAAGGAAGTTGAAAAGAGAAGGTGGTGCAGCCAATATATACATTGTTTGGTACTTATAAAATCAAATACATGAAATACCTCTTGAGTTTTGTGGGGATTTTTCAGTTCTATCTGAGCTCAATTCTTAACATTTCTTGGAAACAATCTGGACTTATTTTGTGTTCCAAGGCTAGAAATCAAACTGTTAAAATAAATAGAGACAAAAAATGTTGGAAAAGGTGATTTTTGGTGAATTTATAACCCTTGCATTAGCTAGTACTTGACAATGAACACAAAATGTTAATTGTGCTTTCCTCCCACCTTCCTGGCCCCAGTTCATATAAGATGCACACAGTTTGATCTTTTCTTGATAAGAAATTATTGCACTCATATAGGGAACAAGAATACAACAAAATAAGTTCTCAGATAATTTCTACTGTCAACAAATTTTATTTCCAAGATTTGAATTCATGCTACACTGAATTAAAATATTTTTCTTTTGATAGTTTCATAGTTTACATACATACATAGCAAATGAAAAATCCCAGGCCTGTGCAGCTTAATCATGTCGTTCAAAAGTGAACAGGTTGTAAAACTGGCATTGGACTTAGGTTGTTTTCGGTCCTTGAAGACATCCGTCTGTGGTAGCTGAGTTATGTATTGCACACTTCCTCACGTGTCTAAAACTAGTATGCTTAATAAAAATGTAGCTCTGGCATGTGATAAATGTGTTTCACATAAGCTGAGTATCAGGCCATTTCAACATTAAAGAATTAAACAGGTTTATCTTGAATATGGCACACAAAGGTGAATTAATTGCAATGCATTTATTGATTTCTATTTTGTTAATCCTGCTATTTTGGTGCTTTTTGAAAGGTCAAATGTGAGCAGAATGGGAGGTTCAAATACAAGTTGAATCTTCAAGGTGAAATTTAAAATCTTTATGTTGTTACCAGTGTCTCTAAGCTATTCATATTTTTACTTTCATGTCTTAAACAATGTTGGAAGTGCTGAGAATTTGCCTTGAGCCTAAAGACATTATGTAAAGAGACAATGAATTTTTATTTTCTTGTCATGGTCTTCTGTTGAGTTGCAGGGTCAATAATGATGCTAGTACAATGAATTTCTTGATCAGTCAGTAATGAAAGTTGCCAGCCTTTCTCTTTGTAAAGCTCTGTGTAATTTTGAAAGTTCTTTTCTTTTGTCTGCAGAAGCCATCCACTGTAACACTCAGTTACTATTAAATGTAGCTCCCTGTTTCACCGGAGGAAGATCTCCCAATGCATTATTGTTTCTCCAACTCATCACACTCATAATTAAAGTCACATAATGAGCCTATTAGAGCCTTGAATACACATTGTCTGTGGCCCATTTGAGTGGACCTTGCAAAATCCATGTATAATTTACAATACTAATAGTGCATTTGTTTTCCTTACTGTTCTCAGAAGCAATTTCTATCCAGCCATGGTCTATGGCTTTTAGTTCTGTGAGTTAACTGTAAATCCAGAATACGAAGGCAATTCACTGCTGAACTTATTTTGGGATCCTTTCTGGCATGTTTCGAAAACATCCAGTGATGAAATTATTGCCCATCGTTCAAATTTCATTCATAAATAGAGTTTTTCACATTGCTTTGTGTTCAAATCAATTAGACTGACAGCACATGATTCCCCAGGGCATCTCTCTGCACAATTCCCTGGTTGCTGTGGAAACTAGAGGTGGTCATAGGCAGCCGCAGCAGCGGGAGGTGCGCTGGTCCTTGGAGTGGAACTATAATAATAAGGGGAACCTGAAAGTTAACGGACAAGAAGAAAAGACGGTTGGAAGAACATAACAATGCATTAACAAAATGTCATGACTCAGATCACATGGCACTGCTGAAGCTCTTTTAAGTAGCCTCTTTATGGTTAAATATTATTGAAAACTGAAAAGCTCAGCACCCCTCAAATGCTTTGAAAAGCTTGTACTCACAGGGCACTTTCTATCAGCATTACTGTTTTTATATATAAATAGCTATTTAATTCTCTCCAGTTTTCTACATTACAGTGTATTTCCAAAGGTTTCAGTGCTTCTCAAGTACCTCACTAAAGTAACCATTTTGCTGTTGATGTACCTGGTCAGTGAATTGATGTCAGACAGGCTATGTTGATAAAGTCAGATCTTGTATGTACCCACTAGTATAATCCAGTAGGTAGTAGGCTATTCAGGTTACCTTTGTCCTCCTATTTCCTCAAGTACAATGACTTTACTCAAAAGACTTATATTACTATCCTGATCGATGCAGCAATGTCAACATACAGTATATCATTATTTCATTTGATTTTCAGAATGCTATGACAATTATGTCAGTCTATATAAAGTCAGTGTACAAAATCACAAAAAGAATATCGCTTGTAAGTCAAAAAGCAAAAGTAAAGTTAGAAAATCAAGGGACGACAGGGTGACAATAAATGCAACATAGACAGATTACTAGTTAAAAATAAGTCAAAATTTAACAGGTAAATTCCAGTGATGCTTACTTATTAATCCAGAGTTGGTAAAACGCCAGGCATCATTATAGGATGTATAATGGGAGTGAGTGTAAGGGCCTCCTGAATATTCATTTCCTGGAGTCAGAATAATAAATAAAATTCTTTTAATTATCACAAGCATTGTGCATAAAATGTTCAGTTTTGATTAATTAGTGACTAATAGAAGAGCCCAGCCTGGGGGTGTTTTTTGTCTCTTTCTGATGTTCAAAGCAACCATCGAATTTCATGGCTGAGAGAAGCATTTTGTGTTACCAAAGTAACGCATCAACAATCTAGGTCAGAAGGAACAAGGAGAACATCTTCTGCCCCATACATGCATGTTTCATCTTGTCTCATTGCAAAAATACTTAATTGCATCAAAACAAAAGTCAGCAGGTCAGCAAAAGGCCTGTTCAATCATTAACTGCCTGTTATGGAGTGGAACTTCCAATTAATGACAATTATTGCTGAGCATGTGGGCACACTTTCTTTTGCATAAATTTTAACAGAATTTCTGTAAATCTGTTCAAGTCTAAAACTCCAAGATCTTCACAGCTACTTTTACAAACAAAATGTAATTTTTGTAAAAATAGTCACTGTTTAACCCCAAAATCATTAATTCTCAGAGTATCAGCCATCCTGTATTATTTATGTTAAAAGTTTGTGAACTTCAAGATTTTCTACTGTTTAGGAAAACTAGATCTTTACTGAAGCCAAGAACTGCTGATATTCTGGCCATGCAAGAAACTAGAAAATAATCAGGAGAAAAGTTTTATATTTGTTTTCCTTTTTGTCAACCAGATGAACAGAGTTGAGGTACTCCTATTTAGGAAAACTGAGCAGTTTTGGCACAACATATTATCTCATTCACACAAGAGATCCTGAGCAACACACACAAAATGCTGGAGGAACTCAGCTAGTCAAGCAGCATATCTGGAGAGGAATAAATGGTTAACATTTTGAGCCAAGCTTTGGCTCATTATCTCATATTATTTTATTCATTTGATGATGTAAGCGCATCTGCTTCTGAATAGATTTTGTACAAATCTACAATACTGTGCAAAAGTCTGAGGCACCCTAGGTATTTTTATTGGTTTCAGATGCTATAGTCTCCACAGAGCCCTGATCTTGACATCATCGAGGCTGTCTGGTATTACCTAAAGCTGATTTTCTTACAAAACTGCATAACAGTGTACCAAAGAGAATTGATGTAGTTTTAAAGACAAAGGGTGGTCACACCAAATATTGATTTGATTAGTTGTTTTTACTATTTATTGCTCTTTATAATAAATATTTTGATACTTAAAAACTTTTCATTATTTTTGAAAGCATCTTTGCTTTACAGATTTTTTTTACATGTGCCTAAGATTTAGTTGCCTTAGTTGCCTTTCTGTCGGCAAAATGACCTTGTTAATGAGAGATGTCAGAGGAGAATGGCCAGACTGGTTCAAGCTGACAGAATCATGACAGTAACTCAGATAGCCAAGTATACATTCCCTATATGGCTGCCAGAATGTGCCTCAACCTCAAAGCTGGAATTTCACAAGGAAGTATCCAATTAGCCAGTGTTTCATCCAATGCCAAACCTCCATAGACTCTGAAGTGGAGCTGGGATATCTCCCTGGCTAAAGTACACTAGTGTCAGGTAAACTCATGCCATTTTAGTACCTGCCTTTAGGAATATAGAGTAAGTTGGAACAGTATAGTGTGATAAGGTGGTGAAAAATTGGAATAAGGTGCTTTCCTTTATTAGATAAATCATACAATATAGGATCAGGGAAGCTTTACTAGATCTTAACATTTCTTATGGTTTTGTTTCATTCCCATTGACACTCGGTAGGCTAAATTTTTAAGCATTATAAAAGGTCCTGATACCTGCATAACCAGAAAGCTGTTATTGCACTGGAGAAGCACAGAGGGAATTTACAAGGATGTTAGCAGAACGGGAAAATTGTAATTATAATAAAATATTTGAGAGCCTAGGGTTATTTTATTTGAAACAAAGGAGAATAAAGAGAGATTTAAATGAAAGATATAAAATGATGAGGGACTTAAATAGATAGAGACTATACTGCTTACCTTGGGACCAAAAACTAAAAAAGTTCTGAAGTTCAACGTAAATTTAGTATCAAAGTACATATGTGTCACCATATACTACCTTGAGATTTGTTTTCCTGCAGGCATTCACAGTAGACAAAGAAATACAATTGAATCATTGAAAAACTATATACAAATACTGACAATCAAACACAATATGCAAAAGACAAACTGTACAAATGCAAAAAAAAGTAATTATAATAAATAAACAAGCACATAGATAAGTGTATGATTGGCTAGATGGGTAAATAAATAAATAGACATACAGATAGAAAATACATAAATATTTGGACAAAATAATACTGAGGACATGCATTACAGAGTCCTTGAAAGTGAGTTCGTAGGTTATGTTCAGTGATAAATGCAGTGGTGCGGTGAGTGAAGTTGTCCACCACTGGTTCAGGAGCTTGTTGGTTGAAGGGCAATAACTGTTCATGAACTTGATAGTTTGGAACCTAAGGTTCCTGTACCTCCTTCCCAGTGGTAGTAGTGAGAAAAGAGCTTGGCCAGGGTGATGGACATTCACTTAAGTAACTGAAAGAGCTATTAATATAAAGATAAGGAATATGTTTTTACCTGGTGTATGAGGATTAGAGGGTGGGTATTCTGTTACTCACTGCCTGAAAGGGTAGTAGAGGCAAAAACTCACATCACATTCAAACTGTTCTTGGCCTACAAGGCTATGTGGACTTGCTCAGCAAGGGTAGCTCTTCTGTATTTTGCACAGACTCAGTGGGTTTAATGCCTCCTTCTGTGCCTTAGATTTTCTGTGGTTTTATTAGAGGAATAGACGACTATAGAGGCAGATAAATTGAGAAATTAAAGTTACGAAAGAACATAAAGGCTATCGATACAACACACTTACTATATTTCATAATCTCTGTTCATTTCTGGTCACTGCTTTACAGGGAAGTTGTGATTGTGTAGCAGAGTGTGCGGAGGGGATTTTCAAGGATGTTGTCAAGACTGGAATATTTTAGCTATTCAGAATGACTGGATGGTTTGGGGTTATTTTCTTTGGAATAATGGAAAATGAGGAGAGAATTAATTGCAGCACATAAAATTATGAGGACCCTAGTGCGGAGATCATAAGAAACATATTGGTTGTGAAATGTAATGTACTGTATTGATGCAAGATCATTTCTTCTTTGTCCCTGCTGCAAGTATCTCTCTGTGCAGTCATTTACCTGGGTGAAAGATGCAGGTCTTGGGCCACTGAAAGTAATACCTAACACCATGTGTATGTTCTGATAATAACTGGCAATGAGCCAAATAAGAGTGCTTACCAGTCACCATTCCAGCGATGGCAGATGATGTGTAACTGGCTTGACTATTTGCAGGAATGTGAGGGGGGTACCCTGGCAGCGTTGAGCTCATAATTTCACGCCCTAGAAGACATTATAATTTGTAAAGTTATGGTCCATTGGTGTCATCTCTTCAACTCAACTGAAATACAGATTCAAATAAAGTACTTATTTATTAAATTTGGTATTCAACCTACTTTTGTCTCCTGAGAGTACTGTGTAGTATCCCATTGATCCCAGCCACACCTAGGAGGACCTTGTCCATGATTACCCCTTGCTGGGTATTGAATGCAAATTATCCAATGTTTGAGCCATTTTATCTATTTTATCCAATTTCTGCATATTTGAAGATGCCAACAGATGGCTGTCTTATTGTGATCAGCAGAAATATTAATTAAGATTTCTTTTCAAGACCTAAACACTGAAGCTCATTGCTGTGGATTACCGTTACTGTAGCTGCACCTGTTAATTAAATATAGATTGGAATTCAGACCTCAGACCCAAGGACTGCTGGAGCTCATGAAATCATACACCTGCAAACTCAGCATCTTTGGAGGAAAAGCTAAATTATAGTCAAGGGCTTAAAGTTACACAAAATCTGCGGAAATCAGTTATAGCATCTCTTTATTGTCACAAGCATAGTTTTCTACAATTTATTGGCTACTTGTAAAAGGAGATAATACTTGTTCGATTTCCAAATCAAAAGCAATATACCTTGGATATTTGGAGCATTGTGGACATGCTATGTTTGTGCCAGAATGTGTGATGACATTTGCGGGCTGCCCCCTGCACATCCTTAAATTGTGTTTGTTGTTAACACAAGCAATACATTTCACTGTATTTTTTCATGTGCATGTGATAAATAAATCTGAATCTGATATGGGGGGGGTTGATTCACATCTGCTTGAAATGAATCTGAAATGGCAGAAAAAAAGAGTTGAAACTAATCTTGAAAATGGAGCTTAAATATATGTAAATGGTTCATGGGTTAAGGTCTTGAAATGGGACTACTGGCCATCCACAGACATGGCATTTGTAAATAAAACATAAATCCCACAGATTTCAACCTGTATGGATTAGTGGGTGTTGTTACCCATTAATGTTGTTACCCATTAATGGCTGAATTAGAAATATACCCATGGTGGTCTGTCAATTCACAACTGACAACAGAGGGAAAAAAACTACTTAAAGACAGTAAAGCAACAAAAATAACTGGGTTCAATCTCCAGTCCAACAAACATTCATGGAGTAAGAGAACAAAAAACAAAATAAATTGCAAAAAATACTATGGATATAGTATTCCAGCAAATTAATATTTCAGTATGGTGTAATTCATTGGTTTGTATATATTAAATGAGGAATAATGTTGCTGGGGAATTTCAGACTGTGGGGACTGGATATTCCAGTGCATTCTTGAACATGTGCTGGACTGGCTGAATTATTGTGGAACAAAATTCAGTGGCTTGCATATCTGTACATGCTTGCATACACAGGTACCAGAGGCGAAAGAAGTAACTGGTAAAAAATTAGATCATGTAGCATCTCTTTGTGCATGATACAATTTCTGTTCTCTTCCTAGGTCTCTACCCTCAATGATATCCCTGTTAACCCACCTTGTGGCTAGGTCCCAAACTCTGCACCATCCAGATGAAAGATGAGCTTTATTTGTCATATGTATATTAAAGCATACAGTGAAATGCATTGTCTGTGTCAACAACCAATACAGTCCAAGGATGTGCTAGAGGCAGCCTGCAAGTATTGCCATTCTTCTACGTTAACATAGCACGCCCACAGCTTACTAACTGATATATCTTTGGAATGTGGCAGGAAACTTGAATGCCTGGAAGAAACCCTCGCATTCACAGGGAGAAAGTACAAACTCCTTACAGACGGCAGTGGAAATTGAACCCTGTGTGCAGGTGTAGTAAAGTGTTATACTAGCCACTGCACTACCATGGCACATCACCATGACCAGTTCCCTTGAGACTTATCTGCTACTATGTTTTCCAGTGCAGCACTCAGTGTTAGCCTGCTGCATCTATTTAATGTGCCTAAACAGACATCTTAGAATTTTTAGGCAAGTGACCAAATGGCCTTTTCCTGCTCCTATCGCTTATGTTCTTATATGTCTTTAATAATATATACAATTTTCAGTATTAGCAAGATTTTTGAGTGTCAGCCACTTATCAAAACTTTTTTTTAAAATGATGAGTTCAGAATACTGTAACAGCAGTGACTACTATGGTTTGTGATTAAGAAGTAAAGTACTGTACAGTATAATGGTAGTGCAATGCATATATCAGCACAGGACAAGGAGTGGTTTCAAATACAAACAACATGTACTAGTTTAAGAGTTAGAATTTCAGGTCAAAAACTCTTCATCGGTTTAAACAAAAGGTCTTTGACCTAAAATGTTAACTTTGGGTCTCTTTCCATGGATGCTAAATGTTCCAGCAATTTCTATTTTTGCTTTAGATTTCCCAAACAGTGAATTCCAGTTAATTGGGCCATCAGTTATTTAAATACATAACTTGTTACTCAGTTAAACATTAGTTTTTTTTTATATCTCCTTAACTATTTCCATGAAACTTTGGCTAATTGGGCTATAATGTCCGGATGTGTCTCAATTAATCCACTCTATTTGCAGGTTTTTTAATTTTCAAGTAATAATTTAATGATTTTTAAATTCATGCCTGGTGATTCAATGGCATATTACTGTTCATTGCAGGATTGTGAAATTGAAAATCAGTCTTTCCGGGTGTGAGACATGATAATGACCATTTGCAGGTTGTCTTGCATCCCTCAAAGAACCTACTCAGGCCATGCACATGGCCTGGAATGATTCTTGTGGCAGGGATGCACGAGATCTCATCATGTATAGCTGAAATGAAGAGAAGTTTCTTACTAAAAGAATAAGAATCTGTGAAATTCTCTACCCTGATGCTCAGCTTTTTAAACAGAAGCCAATGGATTTCTGGATATTAAAACATATGGGATTAGTGCAAGAAATGCTATTTGAGGTAGTAGATTTGACTTGAACTTTCTGAACAATCTTAAGGGATTGAATGGTCTGCTTTAAGCTCTTTTATCCTTACTTCATGTAGGAATAATATAGGAAACTTGGACCGCAATTTTCTTCAGTACAATGATGATTCTTACAACATCAATTCTATACCATACTATGATTTTGAAGTCTGGAATTCTTGCAAGATATGTAAGGTCCTTTCCAAGTCTCTTAATACACTGTTAAGTCTTCCTCCACTACTTTCTCATCACATCACTTACTACTCCTGTCACTGCGGCAACCCAGCCACCATCCCCTATCTGCCACCCTCTCCCTTGTGTCATACTCCGAGAGCACTTTTCCCTGCACCACCTCCACCTGTGTTGTACTGTCTCTTGACCATTCCTCCAGCACACTACCAATTTTTACCTCCCTCCCAGCATCTCATTTCCAACCGGGTAGACCATAACAAATATTATCTCACTTCATCATCGCCATTTTAGCAAAATTTTTAGGATGAATTAGAAATTCTAGGTACACATGCTTCTGAGTGAAGTATGGTGCCTAGTGGGTAACTTCCCCAATGCTGAATGTAATGGTACATTGGCAGGTACTCTTCCTTCTCACTTTCCTCGGCCCCACATATTTACTTAGAATCTGTCACTGTTAAATCAGTAAAATGAAGAATTCCATAATGTAATATAACATACAGAAAACTTATTTTTTTATTTTTCAAAATTACTTGTGAATGGGCCAAAATCTAAAGTCTTTTGTTCTTCTGCTGAATCTAAATGCAATTTTTGTTTGGATTTAATACTCAATCCTATTCATATACTTTACACATAGTTAAATTTTCCTCCACTATCCTCCCATCAATTCACTTACCACCCCTGGCACTGCACCAACCAATCTGCCATCCTCTGCCTTCTGGGCAATACAGTAACATAGCAGTTAGTGTAACACCATTATAGTGCCAGCGATCAGGGTTCAATTCCCACAGTGTCTGTAAGGAGTTTATACATTCTCCCCATGACTGTGTGGGTTTCTCCTGGGTGCTCTGGTTTCCTTCCACATTCCAAAGACATACTGGTTAGGGTTAGTAAGTTGTGAGCATGCTGTGTTGCAACACACATCAAAGTTGCTGGTGAACACAGCAGGCCAGGCAGCATCTCTAGGAAGAAGTAGAGTCGACATTTCAGGCCGAGACCCTTTGTCAGGACTAACTGAAGGAAGAGATTTGAAAGTGGGAGGGGGAGGGGGAGATCCAAAATGATAGGAGAAGACAGGAGGGGAGGGATGGAGCCAAGAGCTGGACAGGTGATTGACAAAAGGGATATGAGAGGATCATGGGACAGGAGGTCTGGGGAGAAAGACAAGGTGGGGGGGAACCCAGAGGATGGGCAAGGGGTATAGTCAGAGGGACAGAGGGAGAAAAAGTAGAGTGAGAGAAAGAATGTGTGTATATAAATAAATAACAGATGGGGTACGAGGGGGAGGTGGGGCATTAGCAGAAGTTAGAGAAGTTGATGTTCATGCCATCAGGTTGGAGGCTACCCAGACGGAATATAAGGTGTTGTTCCTCCAATCTGGTTAGGGTTAGTAAGTTGTGAGCATGCTATGTTGATCTGGTTAGGGTTAGTAAATTGTGAACATGCTATGTTGATCTGGTTAGGGTTAGTAAGTTGTGAGCATGCTATGTTGATGTGGAAGCATGGTAACACTTGCGGGATGCCCCCAGCATATCTTTGGACTGTGTTGGATGTTGATGCAAACAGTACATTTTACCGTGTTTCAATGTACGTGTGACAAATAAGCTATTCTTTAACCCCTGTGCAAAGAAGGTTTGAAGGGAATCTAAAATGAAGACCATATACATTATGCAGGGTATAGTATACAGTATATTGCAATTTATAAGGCATTTAGTGTTTAATTCTCTGCCAATCATACATTCATTTCCATATTTTCCCATTTAATTGTTTGAACAGAACATAGAGCCCTCTACAAACATACTCACCTGTCACTACTGAGTATCCCTGTGATCCAGAGATATTCCTGCCTATTGGAGTGGCAGAAGAGGACAAACTTGGCTTCCCTTCATCCATTCCATTACTTAAGGTGGAAAGTGGATACAGAGCAGTCTGGAATATGAGTAGCACAACAAGATTGCAGTTTAAAGAATCAGAGTTTTGTACAACATAGAAACAGGCCCTACAGCTCACCACATCTCCGCCGATCATCATCTATAATAATCGCACTTGCCTGCATTAACTCCATATTCTTCGATGCACCTGTACCTGTACAAATGTCTCTCAAAGATTTACTAATCACAGGCTTCAAGAAAACTCTGATCCTCAATGATGGCCTCATGTGCCAAAGACAGGCAGGTACAACCACATTCAGCTGTAATTGCTGCTTGGTACACTATTTATCACACTTGTCAAGGTTAAATTTTCACTGCCAAAACTCTACCCAACTTTCCATCTCAAACATATCCTGTTCTAGCTTTAAACAAGCTTACTCACTTTCCCCAGTTCTTTCTGATGTCTGTGTACACTGAGATCTCAGAACCTTTATTGCAACTATTTAGCTGAATAATTTGGAACAGTGCTCCATGAGGAAAAAGAACAGATAACCTTTAATCTGCAAAAATACACTTCGCCAATTTATCCTGATCACTGCTGTCTCAAATACACACGTATCAAGTGAGCAGAATGGTGAGCAGCTAGTTTAACTGAGTTCACACAGGACATGCATCCTGGTGTAATAAATTTCTGCACAATGCTATATTTTGAATTTCAGTAGTTAACCACCACTTCAAACACAGTGCCAAGAGTGCTGGCCGTTCTTCACTCACCTGCTCTCCCTTGGTGTGACTGGCAGCTGCAAAGACCTCTGCATAATGCTGTCGTTCAAAGGCACAGTCCAGGGCTTCAAGATGCTGGGCAAAAGCCTCGGTGCGGAGTTGTTTTCGAGGGCCCCCACTACTACTCTGGGAGTCAGCACTGATCACACAAATATCTTCCTCACCTGCAAATGGAAGTAAATAATGTGCATTTATTGTGCCTAAACAATAATGTATAAAGTCCAGAGATGCACTTTTCAATTTGATTCACATTAATACTAAAATCTGTCATCTCTGTGGTCTGAATTGACATGAATTATACATGTTTCTGTGCTGTTATTCGCCTGATATACTGTAACCTCTTGTGTCTAATGTCTCATTTTGCAGTCTTTTTTCTCTCTTCACTCTTTGTATAATTTAAGTTTTGTATGTTGTCTGAATCTAAGTGCCTATGATGCCTCTGCAAGCAGGGTTTTCAGTGTACCTCTACCTTACTATACTTGTGCACATGACCATAAACTTAATTTTAACACTTCTTAAATCACCTTAATATTACATCTATATGTTTAACATGTATGCTCTTAATTCATTGCTTCAAACCATTACCTCTGAGCTTTAAGAAATTCTTCTTAAAGCACAGAGATAATTCCTGCCAGTTCCCTGACAGCCCCAGATGTAGTGTATATGGATTTCAAATAACATTCAACAGGATGTTGCACAAGCAATTATTATTTACATTTTCCACATTGAGTTCATTGGATGTGGAATGTACCATCTGAAAAGATTGGGAAACAAGTTCAATAATACCATTTTTTTTAATTAGTTAAGTTATAAAGGATAAAGAGTAAAAAGCTTCATAGAACCAGCATGGGTATTTGAGAGCAAACGCTAATTAAATCGCCTTCTGTATTAGTCTGCAGTTCTGTGTGAAGTTTGATTGAAAAAATTACTCAACAACCTGCTCAACTGTGTGATTATAGTATGGGAATCAGCTAGCTAACACTGTACTACAGTAGTGAACAGCAATAATGCGTGTTCTAGGCCCAAAGATAACACAATTTCTTCCGTCCAGATTTCTCGTGATATGCCATATACAGGAGTGTCACTTAGCTTTTCAACAACTATAACATGCTTCAAACAAAGTCTAAGAGAACAATGGGTTAGTAAGAGTTGAGCATGATCATTGTAATCAATTATGAGGCACTGGGGATCAAATACTTATAAGTAATTCATTTTTTAAATTAAGCCTGTGATCCCTCAGCTGCCCCTCTTGCTACCGAGCACCCCCCCCCCCCACCAACCGTTTATATCTATTGCTCCTTAGAAACTCCCACTGCCCCGAGTGGGGATGATATTGGGAAATTACAGGCAATGATCATAATTCAGAAGTATATCTAGTAGAGTATCTCGTAGTTTTGTAAGTTACCTGCAAAACATGGCCGTATATCACCAGCACCATCTTGCCATTCTGAAACACCACTAAGTATGTGCCCAGCTTCGTCAATTGTTTCTCATCGAGCAACTCTCTGGAATTGACTACATCTACACTGCACTGGCTCCAAAACCATTCGTCCTTCCTCAGGTACAGAGTCAGGAGCACCAACTCAGTATTTTAAAAGACAATCAAGCATGTTTCATAAAGACAATAGGTGCACAGCATAATCATTAGTCTGCTAATTCTCCATGAATCATCACCACCTTGTCTAAAAAATGAAGACAAACCAACTCTGTTCTTTATTTGTCTAATGTGATTGCTTTGTGCTCCATTCTTCTAATGACATCCTAATTATAGCCCCATTAGGTCAGTTGTTAAATGCAATTATTGATGCTACAGAAAGCTAACTAAGCTGATTTTGGGAAGGCTGGCCACATAAATATTACAGCTGACCTCACCAGTTATCAATTATTTCGGCGGGGTGGGGTGGGTTGGAGAACCCAAAGATTACTGCAAGCTAGCAGTATTTTCGGGAGGGTTCGTGTACTGGGGTTTACTGCATAGAATAGAAACATGGAAAACCTCCAGCACGATAAAGGCCCTTTGGCCCACGATGCTGTGCCGAACAAGTACTGACTTTAGAAATTACCTAGGGTTACCCATAGCCCTCTATTTTTCTAAGCTCCATGCACCTATCTAAGTGTCTCTTAAAAGACCCTATTGTATCCGCCTCCACCACCATCACCGGCAGCCCAGCCCATTCCACGCACTCACCACTCAGCATAGAAAAGTCACCCCTGACATCTCCTCTGTACCTACTTCCAAGCACCTTAAAACAGTGTCCTCTCATATTAGCCACTTCAGCCCTGGGAAAAAGCCTCTGACGATCCACATGATCAATGCCCCTCATCATCTTATACACCTCTATCAGGTCACCTCTCATCCTTCATCTCTCCAAGGAGAAAAGGTCAAGTTCACTCAATCTATTCTCATAAGGCATGCTCCCCAATCCATGCAACATCCTTGTAAATATCCTCTGCACCCTTTCTATGGTTTCCACATCCTTCCTGTAGTGAGGTGACCAGAACTGAACACAGTATTCCAAGTGGGATCTGACCAGGGTCCAATAGAGCTGTAACATTACCTCTCGGCTCTTGAACTCAATCCCATGATTGATGAAGGCCAATGCACCATATGCCTTCTTAACCACACAGTCAACCTGTGCAGTAGCTTTTGAGTGTCCTATGGACACGGACCTCAAGATTCCTCTGATCCTCCACACTGCCAAGAGTCTTACCATTAATACTATATTCTGGCATCATATTTGACCTACCAAAATGAACCATCTCACACTTATCTGGGTTAAACTCCATATGCCACTTCTCAACCCAGTTTTGCATCCTATCGATGTCCCGCTGTAACCTCTGACAGCCCTCCACACTATACACAACACCACCAACCTCTGTGTCATCAGCAAATTTACTAACCCATCCCTCCACTTCCTCATCCAGATCATTTATAAAAATCACGTAGAGAAGGGATCCCAAAAAAGATCCCTGAGGCACACCACTGGTCACCGACCTCTATGCAGAATATGACCCGTCTACAACCGCTCTTTGCCTTCTGTGGGTAAGCCAATTCTGGATCCACAAAGCAAGGTCCCCTTGGATCCCATGCCTCCTTACTTTCTCAATAAGCCTTGCATGGGGTATCTTATCAAATGCCTTGCTGAAATCCATATACACAGCATCTACTGCTCCACCTTCATCAATGTGTTTAATCACATCCTCAAAAAAATCAATCAGACAAAGCCATGCTGACTATTCCTAATCATATTATGCCTCTCCAAACGTTCATAAATCCTGCCTCTCAGGATCTTCTCCATCAACTTACCAACCACTGGTCTATAATTTCCTGGGCTATATCTACTCCCTTTCTCAAATAAGGGAACAATATCTGCAGCCCTCCAATCCTCCAGAACCTCTCCCGTCCCCATTGATGATGCAAAGATCATTACCAGGGACTCAGCATTCTCCTCCCTCGCCTCCCACTGTAGCCTGGGGTTTATCTCATCCGGTCCTGGTGACTTATCTAACTTGATGCTTTCCAAAAGCTCCAGCACATCCTCTTTATTAATGTCTATATGCTTAAGCTTTTCAGAATAGTAGCACAGAGGGCAAGTATCCAGGGACACAAACTGCCATTAGTTGGTAGAGTATTTAACCTAGACTTAAATAAAGTGAAAGTTAACAAGGAAAAGGAAAGCTTTTGATTTTAGGGGAAAATATAGTGTCAGGTAATACATTTGGAAAGATGCAACGTGATAAGGGAACATACCGTAAGACCATAGGACATAGGACATTACGCCATGCGACAGATCAAGTCTGCTCCACCATTTCATCATTGCTAATTTATTTTCCACCTGAACCCCATTCTCCTGTCTTCTCCATGTAACCTTTGACATCTTGCTAATCAAGAACCTATCAACCTCTGGTTTAACTATCCCCAGTGACTTGGACTCCACAGCTTTCCTTGGCAATGAATTCCACAGATTCACTCTGGCTAAAGAAGTTATCTCTTCATCTGTGTTCTAAAAGGACATCCTTGTATTCTGAGGCTGTGCCCCCAGTCCTAGACCCCCTCCCCCACTATTGGAAACATCCTTTCCACATCCATTCTACTTAGGCCTATTAATATGAGGGTTCAATGAAATACCCCTGATTCTTCAAAATTCCGGGGGGTACAGGCCCTGAGCCATTAAATGCTTCTTATGCATTAACCCTTTCATTTTCGGGATCATTCTTCTGAACCTCCTCTGGACCATCTCCAATGCCAACAACTCCTTTCTCAGATAAGAGGCTCAAAACTGCTCACAGTACTCCAAATAAATGGAGTAGAGGAGTAGAGTTACCTTGGAGTGTACATCCACAAATAATTAAAAATAACTGAACAGGTAGACAGGGTATTTTAAAAAGGCAAATTGGATGATTTCCTTTATTAGCCAAAATATAGAATATAAAACCAGGCATGAAATGAGTACAATATTCATTAGGCCGCAGCTTGAGTATTGTTTACAGTTCTTGCTACTGCATTTCAGAATTGGAAAATGTTACATATAATGAAATATTGGATAGGCTAAGATTATTCCATTTGGGACTGGAGGTTAATTTTAGCCAAAGTGTATCAAAATGTGAGAGTCCTAAGTAAATAGGAAGGACCTACCTCTTTTCTTGGGGTTCAAAAACCAAGGAGCATTGATTTAAAGTAATTGACAGAAAGATTATGTGAAAAATAAGGAAAATAATTTTAACCCTGCTTCTGGATTTCACTTCCTGGAGGGCAGGTAAAGAAAGAAATCCCTGAAAGGGCTTGGTAGCTCTTTGTTGACCAGCACCGATTCAAATGCCAAATGACCTTCAGTATCATAAATTGCTATGCTCTTTGAAAATAATACTAGTTTCAGTAAAAAGGATCATGAAATTGCCAGCATGGTAAAAAGCCATTTGGTTCACGAATTTCTTTGGAGTGGGGCATGGAAGGAATTTGCTCTCCTTACCTGGCTTGGGTAAGCAGTGACTCCAGATCCATAGTCCTGTCTTCTTAGACAGTCCTTAGGATCAAGGATGACTTGTTTCCACTCTAGTTTTGTGGGTTTAGTGGTGGCTGATGAGGTCAATCTGCAAATCACTGACTCTTTCATGAGTGGTTCAGGAGGTCCCTGATAGGGTAGTTATTCGGCTAGTTTGTAAGCCAGAGCACTCCTTTTGCTATTGATGTTGGCATGCCATTGAGGCTCTTGATACCATGCTAAATGCTCCATGTCCACTTTGAGCAGCTGTAGGACAGAGATTCCCAAAAGTAAGTGTGGATGTTGCAATTATTTGAGAACACTTTAAGAACATCCTTGAATCTTTTCTTCTTTCTGTATTGTAATCTCTTCCCACAGTGGAGCTTGGAATAGGGTTTATCTTGGGAGTTTGGTGTCATGTATACAAATCATATCACCTGCCCTACAGGGTTGACTGAGTGTAACCAGGGCGTATGTCTTGGAATATTAGCCTGGAAGAGGGCTCGGATGTTGGCTTGCTTATCCTTCCAGTGAATTTGGAGGAATTTGTGGAGGAATCATTGACAATTTCTCCATTGTCTTGAGATGCCTGCTTTAGATAGTCCAGGTATCTGAAGTATGGGAATTACTGCTGCCCTGTAGACCATGAGTTTTGTGTTGGTTTGAGGTCTTCATCTTCAAAGACCCTTTTCTTTAGCTGGTCGAATGTCGTGCATTAAGAATGATAGCAAATCTCATCATCTATGCCTGTTGATACTGAGATGGTTCTTGAAATATGGGATGTGATCCACTTTTTTCCAGACTTTTGCATGCATCTTTATTATTAGAAGGCACCCCTATATGGCAGAGACAGGTCAGTAAGGGACCTTTGTTTGCACTTGATGATGATTTGGAGCTCAGCACACAAATATGTACAAGCATTCACCTTCAACCCAGTTGTATGTACAATTTAGATTTGTTCAACTCCAGAAAAGAATTCTTAACTATCCTATGAATTTACCTAGTGAGCCTCTTGGTTATATCATGCATCAGCATGTTAAAGCAGAATAAAACCAAAAAAAAACATCCAGCTTCACTTCCAGCCACGAACTGGGACATTACTGACTGCAGAATCCTTGTGACAAGCATCCGGGAGAATGTTGTCTCACTGAGGTGGTGGGAATAATCAAGCAACAGTCTGATGCATCCATTCACAGAACTGTGCTTTAAAGACAATGTGCCAGGCTCCTCCATTACATCCCTTGCTGTACCCTGGCCCATCAGCAGCACAGATGTATTAAAGATGCCTCATTGGTATGCATTTGGTAAATAGGCCCTAAGAGTCCTCAACAATAATGCCAGACCTCATGGAAGTACTGTGAGGATGGAAAGCTCCTGCTGGTTATGAGCTGGTAGGTCAATAAAATACATTGATAAATCAGCATTAATTACTCTGAGCAGGGAAATTCCATGTTCACCACCAACGTGGATGAACCCTGAAGGGTATAGATTCTATCACTTGTGTGAGATTGAGGCTATATTGATAGTACTGTAACTATATGGAACAAGAGAATAAAGAAAATACTCACAGGTCAAGCTATCAACATTAATTGTGATTTTCTCTCTATGGTTGTTGCTTGACTTGTGTACTTCCAACATGCTCTATTTTTATTCCAGCTAAATTCAGCCACATCAGTCTACTCTCAGTCTCAGAGACGTGATGGAAGGGCTTGTTGAAAGCACTAACAAATAATTTACTCATCAACAAATGTCCATTGATGCTCCTTTACATTCCATCACATTCTCTGCTTCTGACCACATCAGAGAATTGGTCTGAAAGAAAGATGTGAAATGAGATAAAGACCCTTGACATCAATGGCCAAACCACAAGACAGCACCTAGGGTGAAAAGACTGTCTTCATTCTTTGTACCTCTTTATAAAGAAGATTTGTCTAGTTGCTGAATCATTCATATTGGGAGTTAGTAAGAAATAAAAGTAAAATTAAATAAATTAGAGAGCTTTGATAAAGTATATTGTTAGTTGGCAAAGGACAGCGGACAGTAGACAAATGAATAGTACAGGATAAACTGATCATTTAACAATGGCATCGAATCGTGTTAACTTAAACCATTAGCGTATATGAGATAAGGACATAAGTATAACAAAACATCTCTGATCTCATTGATAAGCTCATCACATCCAAGGGGTCAAAATAGTCTGCTTCTATCCCTAATGTCCTGGCATTAATCGAGTAATTTATGAGCCTGTCTAAAGTCTTTAGCAGAGGGTTACATATATGTTTTGATTATAAATAATGAACAAGAATGAATACTTCTAATCAAAGACAAAAATTATACTTTAACCAGCAACTGCAATTACCACATGTTTTGCTATGAACCAATTTAGATTTTGATGGGGCTGCAAAGGAATTTCTAAAGTGAAACCTGGGCACTGAAAAGACCAGTTTTCAAAACAGAAAATGCTGGTATATATTAGCAGAGCAGCCTATAGATTTCTAGCATCTGTTGCATCTTTTACTTTTATAAAATAGATGTTAATTTTTCTAGTATCTTCTATTTTCTACAGAAATTAGATAGTAAAGGTTCAAAAGAATTTATTGGATATCAGACTGTGATCCCAACTCTGTTCCTGTTCCGTTGAAGCTCAGCTCTTCAGAGAAATTATGTCAACCCTAGTCAGAATAACCTGACTAACATCTTAAATCCCCATCTTGTCCAGCTTTGGTTTATTAATGGTTATTTCATGGCACTACATCACTTCATGAAGAAATCACATTAGCAACGCGGTGTTTACAAGCATCTAAAATCTAAAAATAAAAAAACAAAACTCAGCAGTAGTTTGTGATCAGGCTGAGAATTATTGTAGAATCAGCACCATTTCATTCGAGACTCAGCCTGGTTTCCTTACTTTCAGCCAGTTTCCTTTTGGTTTCATTACTGGATTGTACAATCCCAAGAAGACCATTAATGGAATAGGATGAACCCAGGGAATCACTGGGTGGAGGAGATTCTGGGGGTGTAACTGTCGAGTTGGGCACTGGAGGGGAAAAAAACAACAAAATTAAAGATCAAGATTATTCATTTACCCAATCAATCAAGCATCAGTGAGCCTAAACACTGAATCTGTAAAGAGTAGTAAATTTGTAGCAAACTTTATGGCAACAGCTAATCTCGACCATAGGAGACTTTCACTTTATCCAAGATTCGCTGTATTGAAATCAAAATAGGAGCTTGTTTAGGCTTCCTATTTCAGGATATTGACAACAACTATATGCAATCTATCATCTACCAAGTTGACTGTAGTGAATTCAGCATAACTGTGGAATCAGTTTGTAAAACTCACTATTATAGGTGTCATAAAATTGTACAGCTTGGAAGTAGGCCATTCAGTCCCCTGAGGTTATGCATTTTCCCATTGGACAGTTTTGCATAATGGTTGATTGGGTGAGCTGCCCTAATGACTATTGTCCAGTACCACTCACACCTACGGTGATGAAGTGCTATGGCTAGAATTAACTCCTATCTCAGGAAGGATCTGGACCCACTACAATTCGACTATCTCCACAAGAGGTCTATGGTGGATGTGATCTCATTGGCTCGTTATGCAGCCTTGGATCACCTGGACAGTACCAATGTCAGGCTGCTGTTTATTGACTACCACTCAGCATCTATCACAATCATTCCTACAGTTCTGATTTTAAAAAAAGCTCCAGAACCTGGGCCTCTGTACCTCTCTTTGCAGCTGGATCCTCAACTTCCTAACTGGAAGACCAAATCTGTGCAGATCGGAAATAACACCTCCACCTCACTGACGATCAAAATTGGCACACCTCAGGAATGTATGATTAGCCTACTGCTTTACTCTCTCTACACCCATGTGGCTAGGCACAACTCAAATGCCATCTATAAATATGCTGACAATACAATTATTGTTGGCAGAGTTTCCAATAATGACAAGAAGGCGTACAGAAGCGAGATATATCAACTAGTTGAGTGGTGTCACAGCAACAACCTTGCACTCAACATCAGTAAGACCAAAGAACTGATTGTGGACTTCAAAAAGGGTAAGATGATGGAACATACACCAGACCATGAGGAATCAGAAGTGAAAAGAGTGAGCAATTTCAAGTTCCAGGATGTCAGTATCTCTGAGGATCTAACCTGGACCCAACATATTAACGTAGTTACAAAGATGGCACAACAGTGGCTATATTTCATTAAGCGTTTGAGGAGATTTGGTTTGAAATTTCCACAGATGTACCATGGAGAGCATTCTAACCGGCTGCATTACTGTATGGTATGGAGGGGCTACTGCACAAGATCGAAATAGCCACAGGGATTTGTAAACTTAGTCAGTTCCATCATGGGCACTAGCCTCTGTAGTGTCCAGGACATCTTCAAGGACCGATGCCTCAAAAAAAGCAGCATCCATAAATAAGGACTCCGATCACCCAGGACATGCCTTTTTCTCATTGCTACCCTCAGGATGAAGGTACAGAAGCCTGAAGGCACACACTCAAAGATTCAGGAGCAACATCTTTTCCTCTGCTATCTGATTTTGAATGGACATTGAACCCATGAACACTACCTCACTACTTTTTTATTTCTATTTTGCACTACTTATTTAATTTTATTTTTATATATATTTTACATGACATATATATAATTTCATGACATATCCCGATGGTATTAAACCTGATTCTGAATCTGGGTGCTAGTTATAAATGATGGACATAAACCTCAGTGCTTCATAATGCAATCACCCATTGAGCCAATATTGCCAACATGTTCATCCATTCCTAAAGGAGCACCAGAACTAAGCATGAGTTGGTGATGCCTATTGTCCTTGGTCAATCAGTAAGGGCACAAAAATATAATTAAAGTTACGTTAGGAAAAATGCCAGCAGCATCCCTTCATGATTGCTGAGTTTATTGGTAACCTAACCTGCATAATTTTAGGCATCGATAATTTCAATCCATGAAAATAGTGCATTTATCTAGCACAGGGTTATGGATGTCTACTTCTACCATCTCTATAACAACAGAGAATTAAGCTATTTTGCTTATCAAGTCTATGCTGTTTCACAGAACATTCCCATCAGTCCCATTCTAGCACTTGTAAGCTCTTCTTTCTGATGTTCCCATCAGCTTTGCCCAAATCTTCCACCTACTACTCATATCAAAGAGTAATTTACAGAAACCTATTAATTATCAGCCAGCTTGTCTTTGGAACTTACTAGGAAAGCAGAGAACCCAGGAAAAAATCCACATAGTCCTGGGGAGAATCATGCAAACTCCACACAAGCAGCACTGGAAGTTAGTATCAAAATCAAGTTACTAGAGTTGTGAGTGATGCTGAGGAGTGCTGGAAACCTTGACAATATTGAAATTTTAAAGTGATGTCTGAATGAGTCCAAATGAAAGCATAGATTCAATTTTTCTATACCACTTGAATATTTTAATTTCATCAGGAGAAAGACTGACCAAAATTCTGTTCAAGAGGGAAACCATGACCTCATTAAGGTAGACAATTAAATATGTCCAAATAGTTGAAATTAATTTAAATAAATTCTTCTCTTACAATGACATACAGGTTGTTTTGATTAAGAAACTGCAGGGCCTGATGCGTTTACACTGTCTGTGCTCACAGATCAGTCCAGATCTGGGTCTTTCTATTGTGACCCAAGAGTACCTACTACCAATGCTGGGAGTTCTCAGCTTACGTAATCTGTAATATATCTTACCTTTATATAAATTCACTCCGCACCTATAAACCGCCAGATGAAATGTCATTTTAAACTAATCTAAAAATCTGTATCAGCAAGTTTAATCTCCTCTAAATGTGGGACCAGTGCACACCTGCAAAATTGATTTCCATGTTAAAACAGAGAGTCTAAAAGTGCTGAGAATTCACCTCTAACAAATGTCAGATGTTTCAAAAAGGCAACAATGAACCAAATTGGGGAGTTTTACTGAAAGAATACTTGAAAGGAAAAGGGTTTTTCACAGCTATTAATGGAGGGAGGTGGAAGTGGCAAAGGGTGGATGGGTTCAGAAGGAAGTTCCAAAAAGAGATTTCTGAGCTCTGTTTCTAAATGGAAGGGAAGGAAGGAATGAAGAGATGTGGGAATGTTCAGAGGCAGAGCTGGTGGGGTGGGGGGGGGCACTGTGAAATACACAGAATCAGATCAGTTACAGTTGCACTGAGAAAAGTGACCATAAAAATATTTACAGATGAGCATTTGGGGTTGTGTACATTGAGAAGTGGTAGAATCTGGGGGAGTAGATGGGAATGTGGTGAGAGTGGAATAGGTTATGGTAGGATTAATGTAAAAATTGGAGTTTGATGGATGATGCAGACGGTGGGCTGAAAGGCAAGTTTCTATGCTGTGTCAATGATTTTATGATACAGCTCTGGGCGCAATAATACTTTCAAACTTCACAAGTAAAGGTCCTTTAATCTGCTAGTGAGTCGAGAATCAATCCTACAACCGCAGTGTAGCTAAGTTTGCCTCACTGCAGGATAGTGTTAAATATTCAGCGATCCACCCCCCCCCCCACACGCACACAATTTAAAATACTGTTGTTAGTGAATATAAGATAGAGAAAATCAGAGCATGAAAATTAGCCTCATCTTCATGAACTTATTGTCTTTATTATATGTCATGAAACTTGTTATGTGAAGTAATTAAAATATCAATATGTGGATTTTACAGAACACTATTCTTCATAGAATGTGCTGGAACAAGTTAATTGAACAATGGTCACAAAGTCATGGGACAAACAACAATCCCAGAGCATATTCTGACGTGTTTACTCACCCAAAGTGTGTCCAGGACTGAGTCGTGTCCCAGAATGGTCTTCAAGAGGTAGATGAAATGGTTGTTGAACTTTGGTTCTTATAATTCTGTAAACAAAGTAGAAAAGCATAACATTTAACTCATCACTCCTTTTTCTTTCCTTACCAAGCTACCTTTCCTTATTCTGTTGCTGTTTATTTCTTCTTTCTAAGTTTTTGCCAATCCCATCACAAAGCCTCTCGCAATTAAGCCAGCACTACAAATGGACAGATGTCTACCCATTCATCATCAAACCTGCTTCATTAGCAACAGAAAGCACTGCTGCTATGTAGAGTGGATTATTTACCTCCATGTGGACTGCAACCAGCACGAACAAGGACCATTAGAACCCAACTTCTAATCCTTTTGGAAGCAGGTCAAAGTGATTCCATGTCAGGACCGCTCTCTAATTTTATTTTCAATTAAACTGCCAGAATAAATCTTCCTGGTACCATTATTTTCCCATTCACTCCTCCGCAGTCCTTCGAACTCCCGCTGAGCTATGGTCCACGGGAACATATAGTACCGTAACCACAAATCTAGACAGTGAGTATCAGTAAATATTCAACACAACCAAGTCCAATTCAGTTCAAGCACACACTTTTCAATAGAATAAGTGATAAAAAGCAAGAGAATTTAGTGTAATGAAGACTTTATTTTGTATCTATCTCTGACTGGGAGTGCTATGTAGTGTAGAGTATTAGCTGCCTTGCTTTATTGATTGATATTCACACAACGGTTGATATTGAACAGAAAATTCCATATTCTTATATTCTTCATCTGCCTAAGCACAAACTTCATTGAAGAATGGAGATATTCTTAGCCTGAATATAACAGCTGACAATTCATACCTATTAATGGAGCTGACACTGGGTACTGTGTCATTATTACATATTCCTTCCGCAAGCAATCGGTCTCGAATCTCCCATGCAAACATTGTAGGGTTCTGCCGCTTGTATTCTGCTATCTTCTCCACCACAGTTGGCGTCGCAACCTTTGGTTTTGAGCCACCAATGACTCCAGGCATAATGCTGCCTGTTTCGTAGTACCTGCGACACATTTCAGAGCATAAAGGATGAAACACTTCGACTTGTGCATGGATCTTGAAGCAGCAAACACATCCTTTATTTGATTGACTATACTTTATTTCAGAAAAAGATGCCAATCTTCAGTTATCAGAATCTGGTTTATTATCATTGACATACGTTGTGATTTTTTTTGCAGCAGCAATACAGTGCAATACACAAAAGAAATTACTATGTTACAATAAGAAATATAAATAAATAATGTAAAAAGGGAGCAAAATAATGAGGTAGTATTCATGGATTTATGGACTGTTAAGAAATCTGATGGCAGAGGGGAAGAAGCTGTTTCAGACTCCTGTAACTCCTCTCTGATGGTAGTAATGAGAAGAGGACATGTCCTAGACGGTGAGGGTCCTCAGGTCAGCACGGTAGCATAGTGGGTAGTGTAACACTATTACAATGCCAGTGACCCAGGTTCAATTCCCACTGCTGTCTTTAAAGAGCTCGTATGTTCCCTCCTTTAACCATGTGGGTTTCCTCCCATATTCCAAATACATACAAGTTAGTCACATGAATGCAATTGGGTGGTGGGTGCTCATTGGGCTGGAGTATCCTGTTATTATGCTGTAGCTCTAAATAAAAATAAAAATAATGATAGATGCCAGCTTCTTGAGGCATCGCCTTTTGAAGATGTCCTCAGAAATCAAAAGGTCCACAAGTCTTTCCTGTTATTACTTAGCAGCTCTCATGGCAGTTGGGGTGGGGGGGGGTGACATTTGCAACTCATTACTCCTTCACGTATGGCCCTCATCCTGTTCTGTGTTTCAGTGTATCTTTACTTACAGTATTGTGCCTTGTGATATTCTATGGACAACAATCCAGTGCAGTTCCTTCTTTTGCTTGTTAGCGAAACAAGGCAAATTAACCTAACTAGATATCAGTTCAGTCCAGATTCTATGGAGGAACTGAAAGAAATTCTTTCCAAATGAAACATGAAGCCTTTGCCTCTTTTAACAGATACTGCCTGAACTGCTGAGTGTTTCCAGCACTTTCGGCTTTTATTTCAGATGCAAAACGTTACAGTAAAATAGGGTAGAGTTCTATAGACACAAGTAGGTTCCAATCACCTAAATGTCCAATTCTAGTGATTCTGGCTGAAGCAGTAACTGCAGGCAGCAAGTTAAACAGAAAACACAGAAGATAGGAGCAGGAGTGGGCTGTTTGGCCTTTTAGGTCTGCTCCACATTCAGCACGATTTTGATTGTTTTCATTTTCTCTCCATATCTCATAATCCATTTGATGTTAAGAACTACAGTATATCTCATTGAATATATTTTCTGTCTTGGCCTCCACTTCCCTCTTTTGTAAAGAAAACGTCCCTGGTCTTGGTTTACCTGATTTGCCTGTTCCTGTTAGACATTAATGGGTTTTGATGAGTTTCCCCCCTCATTCTGCTACTCTCCAGTGAATGTAGGCCTAACTGATCCAATCTCATACATCAGTCCTGCCATCCCAGAATCAGTGTAGCGCTCCTTCCATGGCAAGAACATCCTGTACAGCGGTAACAAGATAACTTTACTACTGTACTCAAATGCACTTGCACTGACAGGCAATATACCCTTGTCTTTCTAACTGTTCTTTGTACCTGAAAGGAACAGGTGCACAAGGAAACTGAGGTCTCCTGGCACCTTATCTTTTCTCAATTTATCATCTTTCAGATATAAGTAATAAATAAAATCCAGCTCCCTGAATTTACAAACAATGTGGATAACTTCACTTTAATCAATGTTAACTGCATAAGCCAAGCATTTGTCCACTTAGCTAGCACTTAAATCACATTGGAGCCTTTTTGAATTCTACTCACAGTTCACACTCCCCCCAGCTTTGTGTCAGCTTTACATTCGATTACCTCTTCTAAGTTGTTGATGTACAGTATACTTCAATAGCTGGAATCCAAGAACTGATCCTTGTACCATCCACTAACCACTGTCTGCTACTCAGAAAAGGACACATTAGTTCTTACTGTCTCCTTTCTGTCAATCAAATCTCAATCCATTCCACTATATTATCCCAATCTTACGTGCTTTAATGTTGAATATTGAACTCTTGAGAAATGACTACAAGTCTTTTACATTAATCTATTCCAAGAGTACTGCTATTGCATATTTCATAATTGATTCCATTTTTCTCATTGCCAAAAACGTTAGGTGTACATGTCTGTCATTTACTATGTTTCTCCTCCTCCTCTTTTAAATAGTGGGCTTATGTTTTACACCCTCCAATCTGTAGGAACTGCTTCAGAGTAGAGAATCTTGAAAGATGACCACAAATGTATTCACTGTTCCCAGGGCCACTTATTTAAGTCCTCTGTGATATAGATTTTAAGGTCTTGGGATTTGTCGGCCTCTAACCCCAATGGATGCTTTTTTAAAACCAGTATTGATTTCCTTGATTTCTTCCCTCTCTGTGTACCTTTGTTTCTCCAATCATGTCTGTGAGGTTATTTGTGAAAGCTGAACCATTGTACATGTTAAATTGCACTGTCATCTCTTTGTTTCCAGTTATTATTTACCTACTTTCCAAATGTAGAAAACCTATATTTCCTTTCACTTAATAGTATTAGCTAAGACTCACTGTGTCACAAAGAATTTTAAATGGCTGTTTGCAATGTTCAGTGGATATGTTTCATTCCATCATTAAAAAGCCTTTACAGTCAGTTTTTATGTTCCCTACAATCTTATTTGTTGTATCGTAAACTGCTCCCAATCATCAGACCAGCTGCTTTTTTTTTCTTTGACAATTTTATATTTCTTCTCTACGCTTAACTTCCTATATAACCCTCGGATTAACCCAATTTTCTAACTTTGTGCAGAACAGAAATAATTAATGTATAATCCTTTAAATGTTATTCATTACCTATCCACCATCAGTCTATTTAGTAAAATTCCTCAATGCTTCATAGCTAACCCATGCCTAATACTTTCATAATTTCCTTTGCTCAGATTCAGGATCCCAGTTTCTGATCTTACTTCATTTTTGAAAGAATTAATCCTATCATGCTGTCGTTGGTCTTTTTTAAATGATCACACACAACCAGACTGCTTATTCTTTTCTTATTGCACCATCACAGTCCAGGATAGTTTCTTCTCTAATCTGCTTTTCAGTGTCTTGGTCTAAAAAAAGCATTATTTCCCCACTCCATGAATTCCTCCTTCACATTATTTCTGCTGATTTAGTTCATTTGTAGATTAAAGTCTCCCATGAATACAGTTGTATGTTGGTGATGCATTCCTGCAAAGCCAGTTGGCAGGAACTACATCTAGCTGCTGGGAGACAATTGTTTCTTCTTTCCCCCGGCTAAGTAACAGTGAGGGAATTGTAATATTTCTGCTACTAATCCCCTGAGATCATTGGAGTACCACCCAGGATTCAAGCTCAGAATCAACTTCTTGTGCATGTTTTATTGCCATTCTCACCTTGGCAATGCATTTACATCAAGCAATTTATCTAGATTTTGCAACATTCCTAGGATTTGTCATACAAGGATATTAATTTCCCTGAACTCTCAATGGGTCAGACAACATGTAATTAGAAAGAAAAACAAAGTTAACATTTCATCAGGTGAAGGCTCAACTAGAACTATTAACTCTGTTTCTCTCTCCACAGATGCTGCCTGATTTACCGAATGTTTTCTGCATTTTAGAACATAGAACAGTACAGCACATGAACAGGCCCTTCAGCCCACAATGTCGTGCTGAACCAATACAATTAAATGGCCAACTCAACTAATCCCTTCTGCTTACACAATGCCCATATCATTCTATTTTACCCTCTCACAGTCATGTGTCTATGTAAACATCTCTTAAAAGTTCCTAATGTATCTGTCTCTAGCATAACCCCAGGCAGGACATTCCAGACACCCACCACTCCGTGGAAAAAATTAACCTTCTCACCTTAAATGCATGCTCTCTGGCATTAGACATTTAACCCTGGGAAAAAGATATTGTCTATCTACTCTAAGTATGCCACTCATAATATTATAAATCTCTATCAAATCTCCCCTCAGTCTCCACTATTTCTGAGAAAACAACCCAAGTTTGTCCAACCTCTAATAGCACATGCCCTCTAATCTAGACCATATCATGCTAAACCCCTTCTGCATCATCTTCATCATCATCATCATCATCAGGTGCCGTGCCCAGTTTGAGCTTTGACTTCCGTGGCCCACACGCTCCTGTTTCGGGTCAAGTGGATCAATTCATTGGTATTCATTTCCAATTCTCTGGCTGCTGTCTCCATCATCATTTGTCTTTGTCTTCCTCTTGCTTTCTTCCCTTCAATCTTTCCCATGACTACCATGCATTCTAACTTCTCTTTCCTAATCACATGTCCAATGAAATTACGTTGCCTTTTCATGATCTCATACATTATTTCTCTTTTTGTGTTTGCTCTGTTCATGACATCCTCGTTAGATATTCATTTCGTCTATGATGTTCTTTGCATCCTCCTCAAAAATCACAACTCTGCTGCTACAATTGTCCAACATTCTGAGCCATATAATATAACTGGATAAATGTAACATTTCAGTAGTCTGAGGCGGGTTGTCATGCCTAGTTTAGTATTGGTCAATATACTCTCCATTCTCGTAAAGGTGTCTTTTGCCATCCCTATTCTTCTTTTGATGTCCAAGTCGCACCTGCCATCTGATGTCACCCAGCTTCCTAAGTACCAAAAGTTCTTTACTTGTTTTATGTCTTCCCTATTTATTCTCAGCCTGCAGATAGGATTCTCCTTCTTTTTGGGTATCACCATACATTCTGTCTTTTTGCAATTGATAGATAGACCTATTTTTGCACTTTCTTCAACAATTATATCAATTAAGTTTTGTAGTTCTTCCTCCGTACTTGCAATTAACACAGTGTCATCTACATATCTGAAATTATTGATGTCTTCACCGCCAGCTTTGATTCCCAAGATGTCTCTTATTTTTTGTAATACTGTTTCAATGTACACATTAAATAAATCAGGGGAGAAAACACACCCTTGTCTAACGCCTCTCTTGATTTTCGTAAACTGACTCACTTCTCCATCTATTCTTACAGCGGCAGTTTGTTCCCAGTACAGATTTCTGATTAGGTGGCGGTCTTTCGAATCTAGATCTAGAGTTTCCTGTAATATTTCGAATAACTTATTGTGCCTCATTTTATCAAATGCTTTTGTGTAGTCGATAAAACAAGCAAACAAATCTTTTTGCACTTGAATAGCTCCTTCTGATAGTATCCTTAACATCAATATTGTGTTTCTTGTACCTTTGTGTTTCACAAAACCACACTGTTCTTTGCCTATTTCAGCTTGTATCTTACTTTTAGCTTTTGGCATCAATAGTCTTAGAAGAATCTTGGTGATATGACTCATTAATCTTATGGCCCTATGTAATTCACATTCTATTGCTCCAGCTTTCTTAGGAAGGGTGATAAATACTGATTTTTTCATCTCTTCTGGTATTATTCCAGTCTCATAAATGTCATTGATTAAATCAGAAAGTTTTTCAATTCCATAATCTTCAAGGGCAATAATTTGTTCTATTACTAGTTCATCAGGACCTGCTGCCTTTCCTTTCTTCATCTTATTTATTGCATTACGAACTTCAGATTTTAAAATACTTGGACCTTCAATGTTTTTCTTAATTTTTGGTTTTTCACCTCAATCGTCTTCAAACAATTCCTGAATATACTCAGTCCATCTGTTCATAATCTCATCTTTTTCCATGATAATGGTACCATCCTTTGCTTTCAAACATCCACCTGAAGAACAGAGGAGCTTTTTACCAGTGATATTCTTGATTTGTTGATGTAACCTTTTTGGATCAGTAATAGGGATTCTTTCTATTTGCTCACATTCCTGGTTTAACCATCCTTCTTTGGCTTTTTGACATAAGCTTTTAACTTTTTTATCTAAGGACTTATATTATATAGGATTTGCTTTCTTCTATCTCCTTTCTTCCATTAGATTTTTTATTTCATCTATCATCCATTTATTCTTTGTGCTTTTTTCTTTTTTAGGAATCACTGACTTTGCTGATTCTACCAAGGCATCCTTTAGAGAGTTAAATTTCAATTCTTTCTGATTGCTATCATCTTCAACAGATTCTATTTCTTGACTTTGAAATCTATTCCTTACCTCAACTGTAAATTTTTGTCTTAAGCTTTCTTCTTTAATTAATTGCAAGCAATCAAGGGATTGTTCAGGTTTTTGCTTCTTTAATTTTTAACATGACATACTACTGGGTTATGGTCACTATTACAGTCTGCACCTGGATATGTTTTGCATTGAGTCACTGAGTTTCTAGATCTTTGGTTTATAGTGATAAAGTCAATTTGATTTCTAGTATTATCACCTGGACTTTTCCAGGTCCACAAGCATCTTGGATAGTTTTTAAAGTAGGTATTCATAATGACCCGATTATTCATCTTGCACCATTCCACCCATTTCTCACCTCTTTCATTTCTTTCCCCTAGTCCAAATTTTCCTATGGTATTTCCATCAGCACCTTGTCCTACTTTAGCATTTAGATCACCCATGACAATAACAGTATCTTGAGATTTGCATCCATTCTTTGCTTGTTCAAGCTCTTCATAGAATTTATCTATATCTTCATTTGTTCCATCTGTTGTTGGTGCATATACCTGTATAATTGCTAAATCAAATGGTTGTCCTCTGAATCTAACAAGGAGCACTCTTTCTGATATTGCCCAATGTCCTAAAACACTTTTTGCCATGTTTTCATCCATAAGAATTCCTACTCCATTAGTATGAGATGTTCCACAAGAATAAACTAGTGTTTTATTTCTAATCTGACATGTTCCACCACCTATCCAATGAACTTCACTAATTCCCATGATGTTAATCTTTGGTCTTTCCATTTCATTTATCACATTGTCCAATCTTCCTGCTTGATATAGGGTTCTTACATTCCAAGTGGCAATCATTTTCTTTTGTGTTACTTTAATTTTATGAGCAGTAGCTTGATGACGGTCGGGGATCCCCAGCTGGCCAGAATCAACCCTACCGAGCGAAGCATCTTCAGAATTGTCTTGAAGATCCTCTTGACGCTGTTGTTGTGTGATACATTTTGTGAGTTTGACCATGGTTTTCTTAGCAATTAGCAACGGTGGTTTGCTATTGCCTACCGTTGGGCAAACTAAAGAAATCGCCATTTCTCTTCCCAAATGTTCATCCGCCTATACTATAGCCATTGACATTTGAGGTCCTAGCTCAACCGCCTTCTCCGTCATAAGTTCAGTTACTGAACCTACCGGATCTGCCGTTGGCCTTCGCTTGTATCCTGAGCAGGAACCCTTGCAGGTGCTACCATTCCAGGTCAGAGCGGCCCTAGGAGCAATGAATGACTAAGAGGTAACTCCACTTTCCCCAAAGCTCTGAAAGTCCCCAGTCAGAGCCTCATCACCGGTTGCAGTTTAGAGTCATACCCAGGACTGACCCCTTCTGCACCTGCTTCAAAATCTCAAAATCTTTCCTATGTATACAATACTCCAAGTGTGGCCTAAATATAGTTTTATAACTTCCTGACTTTTGAACTCAATGCCTCAGCTAATAAAGGCAAGCATGCCGTATGCCTTCTTAGCCACCCTATCAACTTGTGTAGCCATTTTCAGGGATCTATGACCTTAGACCCCAAGATTCCTTTTCTCATCAATAGTGTACTGTCTCATTACATTTTACCTATCAAGCTGCAACACTTTTATGTTTTTCTTTCAGATATCTGGTATCTGCAGTTTGCTGAATTTTATTAATTCCACTGAAAGTTGTTGATTTCTATAAGCATTGTTTCCTACCTGCCAAGGATTTTGCTGACACACCCATGACTAACCCTGAGCTGTCGAGAAATGTCACAAGGCCGTACTCCTTGATGTGCAAGGTCCACGATGCGCTGCCTTACCACATCGGGAAGCGGTCTTCCATTCACAAACATGCCTCCTAGTTGATTTATTCCACCGTGTCCTGAAAAAGAAGAGCATGAGCCATTTAAATCTGACTTAATTGGATTGCTCAAAATTTGTGATTGGTAATTGGTTGAATATTGTGTCATGTACGGAGATATAGTGAAAAGCTTTGTTTACATGCCATCCAGACAAATCATTCCATACATAAGTACAATGAAGTTCTACCAAAGGTAAAAAAAAATAACAGAATGCAGAATGTCCTGTTACAGTTACATACAAGTGCAGTACATATAGACAAATAAGATGCAAGGGTCATGAAGAGATCGACTGAGAGATTAAGAGCTCATCTTTATCATATAAGAGGTACGTTCAGGAGTCTGAAAATACTGAGATGTAAGCTGTCCTTGAATGATATATATACTCAAGCTTTTGTATCTAATGCCTACGGGAGAGGGGAGAAGAGAGAACAACTGGGTTGAGAGGAGTCTTTCCTGAGCAAGTGAGAAGTGTAGACAGAATCAATAGAAGGGAAGCAAATTTTTGTGATGCACTGGGATGTGTTCACTCAGCAATTTCTTGTGGTCTTAGGCAAACCAGTTGTTATGTAAAGTTGTGATGTGTCCAGATTATGCTTTCTTTGGTTTGTAAAAATTGGTGAGAGTCATCAGGGGCATGCCAAATTTCCCTAACCTGTAAAGGAAGTAAAGGCACTAGTGTGTTTTCTTGGGGTACCAGCTTCCTGAAAGGCAGTGCTGTTTTGAAGCAGATAATGATGTTTTTTTCTACATTTAAAGCAAAATTTTGTTCTGTTTGGCTCTGCCTTGAAGACTCAGCCCTGACTTCTTCCCTGTATTCATTTTCCAAATATTTTCTCCCTTTTTTGTTTCCCTACAGTTAAATATATTACTCTGCAATGGAAGGGGGCTAAATTGTGGCATATATACTCAGTGGCTACCTAATTAGGTTTAGGAGTATAATCCAATCTAGACTTCTGCTGCTCTAGCCCATCCACTTCAAGGTTCGATGTGTTCTGTACATCTCTGTTGTAACGTGTGGTTAATTGAGTTAAACTTGACTTCCTGTTCACTTGAACCAGTCTGGCCATTCTTCTCTGACTACTCTCATTAACAAGCTGTTTTTGCCCACAGAACTGCTACTCATTAGATGTTTTTTTTTTGTTTCTTTGCACAATTTTCTGTAAACTCTAGAGACTCTTTTGCATGAAAATCGCAGGAGATTAGCAGTTTCTGAGGTACTCAAACCACCCCATCTGACACCAACAATCATTCCCCAGTCAAAGTCACTTAGATCACATTTCTTCCCCATTCTGTTGTTCGATCTGAACAACAACTGGGCCTCTTGATCATGTCTGCATGTTTTTATGCATTGAGTTGCTACCACATGATTGGCCAATTAGATATTTCCATTAACAAGTAGTTCTATAGGTGTGCCTAAATAAAATGGGACACTAAACGTACATTTCCTCTAGCAGATCGATACTGGCCTGGACTTACGGTAATGTTGATCACTGTGTTCTGATAATACACTCTTCATGGAGTGCAGAACAGATCATGCAAGTAGTGTGTCAGTTCCTCAGAACTAATGGGGAGGAATCTACTCCAAGAACCAAATGCAAGGTTACACGCGAGGAAAATCTTCTCACTTATTGTGATAGATACACATTTTAGTACATTTTCCACATTACTAACTTTTAATTCTTTTAATAGTTTAAATGGATTTTAATGTTTTTTGCATGTTTCAGAGATATTCAGAACATATTCAGTTTTGGTAGCTCCAGAATCTGGAGTGTTTCTTCTTTTGACAGTTGCCTGTACCAGGGAGGGTGCTATTTCTGTAGCTTAATGGGCAGGAATCCCCTTGGCATCTTTGTCCCATGTAATGACAATCTACCTCCGTCCAGGGTGTCCCCTGGTTAGATGTAGTCAGCTTCCCTTTACCAGTTCCCACTCCTTTGGAAGTCAATAGTGAGTTCACAGTTCAAAAAGCATTGCACCTATTTACATATTTTAGTGTCAACTTCAACCATGTTCAGCCATTTCCTGGAAGTTGCATTCACTTTCATACAGATAAAGTTTTTAAAAACTGTAGTAATGTTGCTTTGGGAGTCAAGATCTCATGAAGTCTTATAGCATTATGTCAAATATGGGAAGTATGCTTCCCCTGTCTCTCATTCACTATTCTCCATCAGCTGATAAGCCAATTGTTCCATAGCAAGAGCAGAGAATGTATTATGGATAGGGGACTTAACTATCCATTCACCACAGGAGGCTACAACTGACCGAAGCTGGCTGAATTCTCAAGGACGTAACTGCTTATTGTGGGTCTGTGACAGATAATGAATCAACACAAAGGGTATATTTATTTGACTTTGTCCTTACCAATGCACTTGTGACAGATAGATTTGTCACGATATCATTGGTAGGAATGACCATCACATGGCCTTTGAGGAGACAAAGTTGTTTCATATTGAGGAAACCCTTCCATCTTGTTTTATGGTATCACAATTATGCTAAATTGGATGAACTTATAACATACCTTCAGCACTCGCAATGTGATGTGAGCCATCAGCAACAGAAATGCACACCATCACAATCCATATCCTTATTATTCAGCAAATTCCTCGGCAGCAACATCTCAGAAGATCTATTTTGGCCCAACACATTGATGCAATAATGAACAAGGCATACCAGCAGCTCTACTTCATTTGGAATTATGTCACCAAAGACTTGTAAATTTCTATATACGTATGGTAGAGAGCATTCTGACTGTTTGTTTCACTGGTTTGTAAGGAGGCTCCAATGCGAAGGATGGAATGAAGTTGTAGACTCAACCCTCTCCACGATCAAGGACATCTTCAAGACGGGTGCCTCAAGAAGGCAGTATCCATCATTAAGTATCTTCACCATCGGGATGTGCCCGTTTTGTGTTACTACTGTCAGGGAAGAGGTACAGGAGCCTGTAAACCCACACTCAATATTTTAGGCACAGCTTCTCCCCCTCTGCCATCAGATTTCTGAATGGTCTATGAACTCATGAATTCGACCTCATTATTCCTCTTTTGCACTGTTTTCTTGATGTTTGTAATCAACAGCAATTTTGAGTCTTGCACTGTACTGCTGCAACAAAACAAATCTGATAACATATTTCAGAGATAATAAATCTGATTCTGATATACTTCACCCTACCATTACTAACAAGCAAGGGCCTCAACCCTGGTTCAAAAAGAAGTGCAAAAAGATATGCCACATGCTAAAATTGAAATTAAAACAGAAAATGCCTAAAACACTCAGCAGCGTTTTCAGCTGAAATCATTAGCTCTGTTTCTCTTTACATGGATGTCAAATGACCTGCTGAGTACTTCCAGGGTTTTCTATTTCATTTTAGATTTCTAGCATTTGTAGTTTTCTTTTACAATTTTTATATTTAAAATTGTAAAATTAAGATGCAAGCAGATGAATCTGCAGCACATGATAAACAGCTAAAATAAACAATAAATGCTCTCTCAACCAATGGATGAGATCAAAACTGTGCAGTCCTGCTGTACTTAATAACTGGTTGTGGACGTACAGGTAACAGGAAGGGAAGGGTGCAAGAACAGTTCTATCCACAAGAAGCAGGACAAGTGAAATTTGGCTAACTACTGCCCAGTCAATCTACTCTTCATCATCTAATGATATAAGTTATCATCAAAAGCAGTACCAATCATCTCAGTTCCACTCCTTTTCACAGCTTTGATCTGAACATAGACTAAAGTGCTGAATTCCCAAGGTAAAGTAGTAGTGACCTATCCCTCAACGTCGGCAAGACGAAGGAATTGGTTGTTGACTTCAGGAGTAGCGGACCGCACGACCACATTTACATCGGTGGTGCGCAAGTGGAACAGGTCAAGAGCTTTAAGTTCCTCAGGGTCAATATCACAAATGACCTGACTTGGTCCAACCAAGCAGAGTCCACTGCCAAGAAGGCCCACCAGCACCTTTACTTGCTGAGAAAGCTAAAGAAATTTGGCCTGTCCCCTAAAACCCTCACTAATTTTTATAGATGCACTGTAGAAAGCTTCTTCTAGGGTGCATCACAACCTGGTATGGAAGTTGTCCTGTCCAAGACCGGAAGAAGCTGCAGAGGATCGTGAACACGGTGCAGCACATCACACAAACCAATCTTCCGTCCTTGGACTCACTTTACACCGCACGCTGTTGGAACAGTGCTGCCAGGATAATCAAGGACATGATCCACCCAGCCAACACATTTCTCGTCCCACTTCCTTCCGGGAGAAGGCTCAGGAGCTTGAAGACTCATACGGCCAGATTTGGGAACAGTTTCTTTCCAACTGTGATAAGACTGCTGAACGAATCCTGACCCGGATCTGGGTCATACCCTCCAAATATCCGGACCTGCCTCTTGGTTTTTTTTGCACTACCTTACTTTCCCTTTTCTATTTTCTATTTATGACTTATAATTTAAATTTTTACTATAATTACTATCGATTTGTACTCCAGGGAGTGTGAAGCGCAGAATCAAATATTGCTGTGATGATTGTACGCTCTAGTATCAATTGTTTGGCGACAATAAAGTAAAGTAAAGTAGTAACTGCCCTTGACGTTGTGGCACCTTTGACTGAATGTGCTGCTACAGAGTTCTGGTAAGACTAAATTCAATGGGCATCAAGAGGAAAACACTGCAATTTTTGGAAGCAGACCTCAGACAAAGGTAAATGGTTGGATGGTATTAGAGGTCAATAATCCCAACCCTGACATTTTATAATTTTTCAGGATAGAATCCTCAGCTATCTTCAGCGATTTCATCAATGACCATCCTTCTATTGTAAGATCAGAGGTAAGGATGTTCACTGATGATTTCACAATGTTCAAAACCATTGACAGGTGCACAGCAAATGAAGCAATGTTATTGTCCAAATATGCAAAAACAAAATCCCTGAAGCACTTAGCTGATCAGGCAGCATCAGTGGAGAGAGGAATGGTGAAGGAGATTGGAGGGGGGAGGAGTGTGGGGCATTACTGAAAGTTTGAGAAATCAATGTTCATGCCATCATGTTGGAGGCTACCAAGCTGCAAATCAAGATGTTGCTCCTCCAGCTTGAGTGTGGCCTCATCGTGACAGTAGAGGAGGCCATGGACTGGCATGAACATCAATTTCTTGAACTCCTGATAATGCCTCCCCTTCACCATTTCCCATTTCCATTTCCCCCTCTCACTTTATCTACTTACCTGCCCATCACCTCCCTCTGGTACTCCTCTCCCCTTTCCTTTCTTCCTTGGCCTTCTGTCCTCTCCTATCAGATTCCCCCTTCTCCAACCCTTTATCTCTTTCACCAATCGACTTCCCAGTTCTTTACTTCACTGCTCCAGATTCCCTCCCAGGTTCACCTATCACCTTATGTTTCTTCCTCCCTTCCCCTTCACCTTCTAACTCTGACCCCTCATCTTTTTTTCTCCAATGCTGATGAAGGGTCTTGGCCCAAATACTGAACTCAATATTGAATTCAAAAATTTTATATAACTAGCCTTTCCAGTTTGTATCTGATCTGGCCATTTCTGATGTAAGATCATCTGTTAGGCCTGCACAGGCAAGACCTCCCAGAATCCATCCAGCTAACAGGAGTCACTTGTATTAATTTCCAAATCATCACCAGAAAGCCCATTTAAACCAAGGTCTCATTCACAGTCTTTGTTCATTCATATGAACCAGCTAGCCACAACCATCTGATTCTAGCCTTCAGTCACCTTGTGTTAAATACCTGTTCTCTCTTGTTTTGTGGTCTCTCGTGGCTTGTTATTTTGCAGTTTAATATTAAAGTTGTTGTTCAGGGTTTAATTGTCTCCACTGCTCTGCAATTGGCTCAAGCCTCCTCTACATTTCCTGACATCCTCTATCTGTAATTTTAATTCAATTTTTCTCTCTCCACAGATGCTGCATGATGTCCTGGGTACTCTTTGCATAGTTGCATCTTACAGTTTCAGCATGCCCTTTACTTCTCTCGTCTCTGCTGCATCAAAATTAATTGTTACCTAGACAACCTTGGTTTCCAACCAATTACAGCCATGCCTTCTTTCTCTCCCTGCCTACCCTTTGTAACTTAAAACTCAATCTTACTTTTCCAGTTCTGATAAAGGGCAACTGACCTGAAATGTTGAATCTGTTTCCCCCTACACAACTGACCTGAAATGTTGAATCTGTTTCCCCCTACACTCAGATCTACTGAGTGTTCCAAAAGGTTTTTTTCTGCTTCAACAAATAGATAATATTCAGACATGGACTAAGTAACACTGTTGCTACAAATACGACTGGCAATAGCCATATCCAACAAGAGAGAGAGTCTCACTACCTACTCTTGATATTCAGTGGCACAACCTTCAGTCAGAGACCCACCATCAACAAACTGAAGACCACCATTGAGCAGAAACTCAGCTGAATCAGACACATAAATATTGTTGCTACAAAGACTGTGTATCCAGTGGTGAGTGCCTCACCCCTAAAACACAAAGCTTTTCCACCATCAATAGGGCATTGGTCTTGGGTGCAATGGAATGCTGTCCATTTGCCTGGATGAATGAAGTCTAGTGATACTCCAGGTCAAAGCAATCTGCTTCATTAGCACCCTAACTCCTTCCATTACCCAATGCAAGGAGTATTATCTACAAAATGCACTGCAATTATTCTGACAGCATCTCTCAAATTCACTAGGAATGACAAGGACTAAAGCTATATACCAAATTTATTCTACCAAATTTGTGGACCACCGTACTTGAAAATATATTGCCATGTCTTTATTGTCATTGGGTCAAAATCCTAGAACTCCCTCCCAATAGCACTGTGGGAGCACATTCACCAGGACTGCATTAGTTCAAGTAGCTGGTTCATCTCCAGCTTTTCAAAGGCAATAGTGGATACTCAATAAATACTGACCTCCCTATGAATAAACAAATAAAAATACAATTATAGTCTGAAGCTTGACAGTAAGAAAGGATTCAATCTATAATGACAGCTTTCTATATAAGGTACATCTTATCTGTCAATACCCATAAGATAGGGTAATTGTTTGATTTGGTGCTTACTGCAGGAATTCTGAATAGACAGATTTTATGTTAGCCGTTTCCATGAGGGTTCAACATTTCTCTCTGAGAGATGGGATAAGGAAGCATAATACTCTGACATGCACCAGCAATGTGTCAGTTACAACATTGTCAAGTAAATAAAGGAAGATAAATTGACAAAAACGTGTTTTTTTGAAAAATGTATTCTGGTTCACATGGTAAACTTGTTGCCTGTTATGGCACAAAAGACTGAGTAGACAGCCAGAGACTGGTTCCCAGGACTGAAATGGCTAATACAAGGGGGCATAATTTTAAGGTGATTAGAGGAAAGTATTGTGGGGGGGGGGGGGGAATGTCAGTGGTAAGCTTTTTACACAGAGAGAGGTGAGTGTGTGGAATACCTTGTCAGGGTAGTGGTAGGACCAGATATGTTAAGTGAATTTAAGAAACTCTTCAATAGGCACATAGATGATAGAAAAATGGAGGACTGTGTAGGAGAAAAGGGATAGATTGAATTTAGAGTAGGTTAAAATGTTGGCACAACGTCATTGGCCAAAGGCCTGTACTGTGCTGTAATGTTCTTTTTTTGTATGATCTACTCTTAGTCGCCACTTTATTAGGTACTTCCTGTACCTAATAAAGTGGCCACTGAATGTCTGTCTGTGATCTTCAGCTGCTGTAGTATATCCACTTCAAGGTTTGATGTGTTGTGCGTTCAAAGATTCTCTTCTGTACACCACTGTAATAACACATGGCTATTTGAATTACTGTCTCCTTCCTGTCAGCATGAACCAGTCCAACCATTCTCCTCTAACCTCTCTCATTAACAAGGCATTTACGCCCACAGAACAGCCGCTCACTGGCTTATTCTTTTGTTTTTTACACATTCTTTGTAAACTCTAGAGACTATTGTGCGTGAAAATCTCAGGATACTCAAATTACCCTGTCCAGCATCAACAATCATTCCACAGTCAAAGTCACTTAGATCACATTTGTCCCCATTCTGATGTTTGTTCTGAACAATATCTGAACTTCTTGACTGTGTCTCAAAGGTTTTACGCTCTGAGTTGCTGTCACATGATTGGCTGATTAGATATTTGCATTAAAGACCAGGTGTACAGGTGTACCTAATAAACTGAAGACTGTGTACGTATGTGTTTTTATGTGAAGCAGCAAAGATCTCTCGAATGATTCAACATGAGATCATTCAATATGTTGTACTAAAACCCATCATTTTTTCTCTGGACTGTGAAAACAAAAGATTCCTGTTTGAGAAAAGGCATGGTAATAATCGACTGGCCTCTAAGTAACTCATCTGTTGGAAAGTCGTAAGTGACTAGGATTGTGCCCCCTATGTATTTCTACTGGGATCCTACATTGTCAGATGAGGTTAAGTTAAGCTTCTACCTACTTACAAAGTACTTATGCAGATATTGGTAGTCTAACCATTACCAAAATGCTATTACAGCACCAGAGACTTGGGTTCAGCAGTTGCTATGATACTCAAACCACCCCATCTGGCACCAACAATCATTCCACAGTCAAAGTCAATTAGTTCACATTTCTTACCCATTCTCATGTTTGGGCTGAACAACAGCTGAACCTCTTGACCTTGTCTACATGCTTTTGTGCATTGAGTTGCCTCCACATGATTGACTGATTAGATGTTAGCATTAATAAGCCCCTGGATAGGTTTACTTAATAAAATGGTCACTGAGTGTATGCTCTTTGTTCTAAAGCTTTTAAGATTACCTTTAGTAGGGAAATAAACTAAGGAAAACACACTATATGTTGGGAGCTAGCAAAGAACTGAGAAACACTTGTTGTTTAGCTGTTACTCATCTGATCCATAGTTTGTCAATATGGATCTGCAAGTTCTACAGTGCTGGAGGTAGTTGTTTGTGAACGTAGACAGGAAGGATTAGTTTATTCTTGGACCACAGAAGATCAAAACAACTTTTATCCATTGTGTATGCTATCCCAAGGCAAGCAGTTAAACAGCAAACAAGAACAGAAAGCCTGGCTTTCCCCATTCCTAACTCATTTCCAGACTAGGGTAATTACAGTGCTTTAATTCAGCTTTGGCTGTGATCAACTACCTCAGCAGCCACTGGAATGGAAATAAAGATCTTCAAATCAGCTGGTTGAGCATGCAGCAGTTAGTTGATTTACCAGCTAAACCACATGTGGAGCACCTTAATGTTAATTAATCCAATTGAAATCTTCCAGAGAAAAAAAACAGTTAAGTTAAAGGATTTAATCAGTGGTAGCAAAGAAATAGTAAGAATACATTGTTCAAGAATCAAGGGTGAACTTTATTAGCCTAATACATTTACATGTATTACGAATTTACCATGTTGTGTTGATCAAGGCATGACATACAGTAAAAAAACAACATTCAACAATTATAAAGAATAAAGAATTCTTTTAAACAATAAAGAATTATAAGAAAAGCTAATAAAGTTAGAGGTTAAAGGATAGATATGGAATAAAATATGCATAAGTAAATACTGTAAATACCAGCATGTATTTAGATTGTAAACAACATTATAAGAAATGGTTTAATATGTCTACAGTGCAGTGCAGTGACATGGGTACTAGGTAGAGGGGGGCACTAACTAGAACTGTTATTCTGATTAAGTGCCCGGGGGGAAGAAACTTTGTTGTAAAGTAGATGGCCCTTGTATTTCTGCACTGTTGATAAGTTCATAGCTGAACTTTTATTCATCGATACTTTCCTGTGCTAACTCCAATTCCTTAATATCTAAAACTTTGTTGCTCTCTGCCCTGAGCACACAGAATAACAGAGCCTCCACAATCCTCTAGGGTAGAGAAATACAAAAATTTCTTTGGGTGAAGAAATTTCTCTGTCTCAAGCCTGGACAGTCAACCAACCCCTTGATGAGTAGCACAGATTTCCAGCATTTGCAGAATCTCTTGTATCCACCCTATTTCTAATACAGCAATTGTCAGCTATGGATGGTTAGATACTCCAAGTATATTTGCGAAAGCTACAACCAAAATGTGTGGATCAACAGATGTGCTTAGATTGAATAACTGGTCTGATGCTTGGTACTCTGAATTTTATCGTTACTGAAAATAGGAATCTTACACCTTTCACATCTCCTAAAGCCCCAAAGCTTTTTACAACTGATGAAGTACTTTCAAAATCTGGTCACTGATAATGTCAAAAACATAGCAAACAATTTATTAGCAGCCAAGTCCCACAATAAGCATTTTGATAATGACTAGACAATCTTTTTAAATGATATTATCCAGGTCAACACACACAAAGTGCAAAGGAGCTCAGCAGGTCAGGCAGCATCTATAGAGAGGAATAAGCAGTCGACATTTTGATGAAGAGTCTTGTCCCAAAACATTGACTGTTTATTCCTTTCCATAGGTGCTGCCCAACCTGCTGAGTTCCTCCAGCATTCTGTGTGTGTTGCTCTGGATTTCCAGCATCTGCAGAATTTCTCCTGTTTATATATTATCCAGGTCAACCCTTCTCCAAATTAGTTTTACATCCTCATTAGAGTACAGATAGCCTCCAATTACATCTGAAAGATGCCACTTCCGACAATGAGGTACTCATTCAATTCCACACTCTATTGTCAGACTGTTGAAATATTCAAGTTTCTGAAGTATTACTTGAACCCATAACTATTTTACTGAGACATGAACTACAACTGAAACTATGCTTTGTACATAACAAAATTGGGCAGTGACTGGGCATTTCTGCAGGCTATTTCAAAAAAAGATCCAGTTATCCCCAGCAAACCATTCTTTCTTCCTGTTTTTATCCTTCAAGTATTTCAACCATATATTTAATTATAGCCATTACTGAACCTTTATCCATCTTCTAATCAGGTAATGCATTCCAAATCCGCTTCTGTCGTAGCATTAAACGGATCTTTCTCATATTGATTCTGATTCTGTTACTAATCACATTATGTCTATACCCTGTGGGTATCAACTCAACAATATTTTCTCAGTATTATTTCAGTAAGCATGTTATATCGCTCAGATAAATATGGTTTAAAGGGTTTGTATTGGTCACTCAATTGATTAGTCATAGAGACATGTAATGCTTAGCTTCCATTCCAATCTATGCCATTACCAGATCACGCAAGGACAAGAGCAAAAGATGTAACATCCAAATCCTCAAAGTTATTTCAGGTGGAGGTAAGATAGGGGGTCAACTGTCAGAATAAACGAATAACCTGCCATTGGCCTCTGCGGCAACACACACAAAATGCTGGAGGAACTCGGCAGAACAGCATCTATGGAAGTGAATAAACATTCAATGTTTCAGGCCGAGACCCTTCACCTGTCTTGATAAAGGGTCTCGGATCAAAATGTCAACTGTTTATTCATTTCCATAGATTCTGCATGACCTGCTGAGTTCCTCCAGCACTTTGTGTGTGTTGCTCTCGATTTCCAATGTCTGCAGAATTTTTTCTGTTTTTGACCTCTGTGGGCTCGTGTGTTTAAAAACACCTCAAGGCGCGAGGCATTAAGGACCATTTCCAGCGATTGTTGACATCTGTTGTTGCCAGACAGAGAGGAGAGGAAGAAACCTGGTTTATAAATATCAATCAAATCCCATTAACAATTGAAAAAGTAAACATTACAAAAATAGCTGCATGGCAAAAACTAAAAGTTGTTATCTGATCTCTGTGTTTGTGATGTCAACAGATTATAGCCATGCAACTTATTTCAAAGTATTAATTGTTCCCTGTTGATTCTCTGTGCAGCGATTTCATTTTCAGTAATGATGAACCAGATCCTCCAACTCACACAGACAGCCGCAGTAGTTTTATTTTGGCTCTGAAAGTTAAATGGGATCCCTCTACCAATAATGAACAATGAACCTTCTGACTGCTCACTGACAGTGAGGCTGGTCATTCATTGGGAGTAAAATCTCTCAGATTTATTTCAGCACTGAATCCTGACACTCAGTGATCCAACTCCATGGGATTACTTGGTGGCTGAATGAAATCCTGGGAAGAGTTTGGCAAGGTGTCTCAATGTGCCAAACAGTGTCATTGCAGGCATAATTGGAGATTAGAGATTAGCTTTATTTGGCACACATACATTGAAAGTTACAGTGAAATGCCCCTTTTGCGTCAATGAGCAACATAATCCATCATGTGCTAGGGGTAGCCTGCGACTGTTGCCATGATTCTGATGCCAACATAGCATGCCTACAATTTACTAATAATAACTCATACATCTTTAGGATATGGAGGAAACTGGAGCACCAGGAGGAAACCCACACGGTCACTGAAAGAATGTACAAGCTCTTTACAGATAGCAGTGAGAATTGAACGCGGATCTTATAGCCAGTGCTGTAAACATTACGCTAAATGCTACACTACTGTGCCATCTCTGCTCTGCCACTAAGAGCAGTTCACACAGAGTCTCTCCTACACCATCTTGAAAGCTCAAGTTGTGAGTGATGGGCAGACATCAATTTGGAAGGTATCCAATTCTCTTGACAAGATGTTTTAATGATTGTAGAGAATACTGATGTCAAAAACCTACTTGCCCCATAGTTTTACAAAATAACTTCTGAAATTAAGTGAGGATAAATTTCCAATGTGTGCTTCATGCATCCATACTTCCAACCAGGAACACAACGTCTCATATCTAAAACTTTCCTCATATTTGCTGTGAATTTTACGTAATATCAGAATGATTTGAAATAAGTGAATCATTTTCGGGAAATCCTAAGGCATAAATAAGACCTTAAAGTGTTACTTAGGAAGTTCGTTATGCCAAAGCTGAGTGATCCCTAATATGCTTTTTCCAACATTTCCATACAATTAAGTGAGGTCTGCACATTCACACCAATACATGCACAAACCAAGCAACAGACACAAAATGTTGGAGGAACTCAGCAGGCCAGGCAGCATCTATGGAAAAGAGTAAACAGTCAACCTTTCAGCCGAGACCATTTATCAGGACTGGAGAAAAAAGATGACAAGTCAGAGTAAGAAGGTGGGGGCAGTGGGGAAGAAGTACCTGGTAGTAGGTGATAGGTGAAACCGGGAGAGGGGGATGGGTGAAGTGAAGAGCTGGGAAATCAAATGGTGAAAGAGAAAGGGCTGGAGAAGGGGGAATCTGATAGGAGAGGACAGAAGGCCATGGACAGAAGGGAAAGGGGAAGAGCACCAGAGGAAGGCGATGGGCAGATAAGGTGAGAGAGGGAAATAGGAATGGGGAATGGTGAAGGAGAGGGGTGAGGCTATTACTAGAAGTTCGAGAAACAGATGTTTAATGCCATCAGGTTGGAGGCCACCCAGATAAAATATAAGGTGTTGCTCCTCCAACCTGAGTGTGGCCTCTTCGTGGCAGTAGAGGAGGCCATGAACTGACAAGTCGGAATGGAAATGGGAAGTAGAATTAAAAGGGTTGGCCACTGGGAAATCCCACATTGGTGAAGCAGTCTCCCTATCAACGTCGGGTCTCACCGATATACAGGAGGCCACACCGAGAGCATCAGATACAGTAGATGACCCCAAAAGACTCACAGGCGACGTGTCGCCTCACCTGAAAGGACTGTTTGGGGTCCTGATTGGTAGTGAGGGAGTGGTGTAGGGGCAGGTGTAGGACTTGTTCTGCTTGCAGGAATAGGTGCCAAGATGGAGTTCAGTGAGGAGGGATCAATGGACAAGGGAGTCACGTAGGAAGCGATCCCTGTGGAAGGCAGAAATTCAGGGGGGTGGGGGGGAAAGAAGTGCTTGGTGGTGGGATTTGAAATGAGTTCAGTGAAACCATCTTTCATTGCTCCCTCTCTGTGATCTCTGTACACTCTGACTCTTCAATTATGTGCTCACCCAGACCCGTTACCACAGCTTAAGTTATCTCTTTCATCAATCAACTTCCCAGCTCTTCACTTCACCCTCTCCTCTCCTGGTTTCACCTATCACCTATCACCTACTACCTTCTGTTTCTTCCTCCCCTCCCCCCACCTTCTTACTCTGATTTCTCATCTTTTTTCTCCAGTCTTGATTAAGTGTCTTGGCCCAAAACGCCAACTGTTTACTCTTTTCCACAGATGCTGCCTGGCCTGTTGAGTTTCTCCAGCATTTTGTGTGTGTTGCTTGGATTTCCAACAGCTGCAGATTTTCTCTTGTTCGTGCATATACAAACCAAGTACAGCTCAAAGCACTATTTCAGTGAAAAAATTACATGATTCTGATACAAATTAGTAATTAGAAAGATAATTGGTTAGGAAATGGAGAACGCCTCTCTGAAAATCAAATGCACTCTTCTGAGACTGGAGCTAAGACAAAAGCTGGATATACAGTAGAGAATCTCTACGTAGAGCTTCCTAAATGATCCTCCTGTACTTGAAACTCTCATGACTCGAGAAAGCAACTAAAATGACAATCAGGTAACCATAGATTTGGAGCATTAATGAATATAGAATATGTTATAGTTATGTGATAAATGTATATATAATATTATGTATTCTACGGATCTTTTGAGGCCCATGGACTTTCATGCGTAACACATTATCTCACAATTTCTGCATGTGTGCGTGAACACACACACACACACACACACACACCAAGACCACTCAGAGCCTAGAAGATAGATTAATAAGGGTGGCTTGAAACCAACACCAGCAACACTATCCATCACTTTACTGATGATTGAGGAGAAAGCAGTTGGGATGTAATTTGGCTGTTTTCTGGTTTCTGTGCACAGTACATTCCTGGCAACTTTCCACACAGTCAGGTGGATGCTCATGATGTTACTGAACTAGGACAGCTTGTCTAGAGATGCAATAAGTTTTAGAGTTCAAATCTTGAGCACTTCCAAAGTACCCAGGACATCTTTAGAGAGCAGTGCCTCAGAAAGGCAGGGTCCATTATTAAGGACCTCCAACACCCAGGGCATGCCTTTTTCTCACTGTTACCATCAGGTAGGAGATACAGAAGCCTGAAGGCACACACTCAGCGATTCAGGCACAGCTTCTTCCCTTCTGCCATCCAATTTCTAAATGGACATTGAAGCTTTGGGCACAACCTCATTTTTTTTTTAATATACAGTATTTCTGTTTTTGCACATTTTAAAAAAATCTATTCAATATATGTAATTAATTTACTTGTTTATTTATTATTATGTTTTATTTTATTTATTATTTTTTCTCTCTGCTAGATTATGTATTGCATTGAATTGAACTGCTGCTGCTAAGTTAACAAATTTCACATCACATGCCGGTGATAATAAACTTGATTCTGATTCATGTTACTGGTTCTACTTGTCTTATCCAGTATTCTCAGTCACTTTTAGTTGAAGTCTGATTTCTGTGTTGCTTGTGACCTCAGTTGGAATCTGATATGAAGATATTGAGAGTGTCTTGTTGTTGGCACTCCAGTGCCGTCCTCTGATGATGCGGAGGATGTGAATGTTCTTAAAGCATCCTCTTTCCATTATCTATGTAGATGTTCAGTATTCACAAATGGATATACGTACTAGAACTACAATCAATCTGATCTATTGATTGTGCATTAGATTAGGTCTGTCTGCTGCATTTTTGCATATAGGTAGTCCTATGTTACAACTTTACCAGATTAAAAACTAAAAGTACCCTTCTAAACACCCTGTTTAAACAAGATTGGTTCCTGACTTGACGCAAATAATGGACAGAGAGGTGTGAGGTTACATGGTGTGGAGAAGAACAGTTCTGGTAGCCTGGAGAGCTTAGGTGCTCAACTTTCAAGGTGCTGGTCTCAGAATCAGGTTTATTATCACTGTCATATGCTGCAATATTTGAGCCAGTGAGATGGCATTCATTCCTATTGTGATTTGTTTTGATTCTGTCCATCCAGCAGGATAATGGTAGTACATAACATGGTGAAGGCCCTGGGTGTGAAGAGGGTACTTCATACTCATGAGAACTTTGCTAGCTTCCAAAACTAGACAACTTAAATGGGAAGTGTTTAATTCTGTAGCATGGCCTTCCCAATAAACCTAGTGCTCCAGTGATTCCTCACATAATTACACGTAAAAATTATCATTCCAAACTCATTGTATCTGTGACACCTTTTACATTCAAGTATATGTGAACCTTTCAGCTAGTGCAGTAAATTTCTGAATTGTTCTGAAATCTTCCATATATAGAATTAAATAGTTTTGAGGTCATCTCATAAAGTAAGTAAATAGTAATCAGCATAATTTCCCTTCAGACTGCTTCTACCATTACCTCTCTGTCTGATATTGTTCAAAGTGTGCACCTGTAAAAGTGAGCAAAATTTAACTCCTATCCCTCAGTCCAATGCTTGGGAAATGATAGTGCAGTAATCTCAATCTCTGTCTTCTCTCCAAATAACTCAATCAAAGTTTGCAGAAGTATTCATTCACCCAAAAACTCCAAAACTACAGGCAGTGTGCATGGATTTTCAAAAATTAGATTTATTTGTCACACATACCTCAAAAAATATATAGTGAAATGAGTCATTTTGCATCAATGAACAACACAGTCCAAGGATTTTGTTGGGGCGTTCCACAAAAGTGTCGCCAAGTTTCTGGTGCCAATATAGCATGCCTATAACTCACTAATCCTAACATAGCATGCCTATAACTCACTAATCCCAACATAGCCGGCCTATAACTCACTAATCCCAACATAGTAGGCCTATAACTCACTAATCCTAACCCACACATTTTAGGAATGAGGGAGGAAACCGGAGCACATTGAGGAACCCATGTGGACACAGGGAGAACATACAAACTCCTTACAGGCAGAAGCTGGAATTAAATTCCGATTGATGATTACTGGCACTTTAAAGCTGTTGTGCTCACTGCTAGACTACCATGCTGCCCCATTGCCGAAAGAAAGGAGACTGATGATGTACTGAGTGGGGTGGGTGGAAACTCATGGTGAGGAGAAAAGGAACGTGATGTGATGACATCATATTTTCTGTAGCTTTTGAAAGATAACAAGACCATAAGATATAGGAGCAGAATTAAGCCATTTGGCTCATCGAGTCTGCTCTGCTATTTCATCATGGCTAATCCAATTTTGCTCTCAGCCCCAATCTCCTGCCTTCTCCCCGTATGCCTTCATTCCCTGACCAATCAAGAATCTATCAACGTCTGCCTTAATTATACATAAATACTTGGCCTCCACAGCTGCCAATGGCAAAGAACTCTGCAGATTCACCACTCTAAAAAGACACTTACTAATCCTAAACTGTATGTCTTTGGAATGTGGGAGAAAACTGGAGCACCTGGAGGAAACATACACAATCATGGGGAGAACATACCAACTCATAGAAATATAGAAAGCCTACAGCACAATACAGGCCCTTCACCCCACAATGCTGTGCCAAACATGTACTTTTTCAGAAATGACCTAGGATTACCTGTAGCCCTCTATTTTTCTAAGCTCCATGTACCTGTCCAGGAGTCTCTTAAAAGACCGTATCGCATCCGCCTCCACCACTGTCACCAGCAGCCCATTCCACGCCCTTACCACCTTCTGCATAAAAAACTTTCCCCTGACATCTCCTCTGTACCTACTTCCAAGCACCTTAAAACTGTGCCCTCTTGTGTTAGCCATTTCAGCCCTGGGAAAAAGCCTCCGACTATCGACACGATCAATGCCTCTCATCATCTTATACACCTCTATCAGGTCACCTCTCATCCTCTGTCACTCCAAGAAGAAAAGGTGAAGTTCACTCAACCTATTCTCATAGGGCATGCTCCCCAATGCAGGCAACATCCTTGTAAATCTCCTCTGCACCCTTTCTATAGTTTCCACATCCTTCCTGTAGTGAGATGACCAGAACTGAGCACAGTACTCCAAGTGGGGTCTGACCAGGGTCCTATAAAGCTGTAGCATTACCTTTCGGCTCTTAAACTCAATCCCACGGTTGATGAAGGCCAATGCATCGTATGCCTTCTTAACCACAGAGTCAACCTGCGCAGCAGCTTTGAGTGTCCTATAGACCTGGACCCCAAGGTCCCTCTGATCCTCCACACTACCAAGAGTCTTACCATTAATACTATGTTCTGCCATCATATTTGGCCTACCAAATTGAACCACCTCACTCCTTACAGACCGTGGTAGGAATTGAACCCTGATCGCTGGTGCTGTAAAGTTTTAAGCTAACTCCTATGCTACTGTGCTGCTGGTGTCATTATTGTACCCTGAGTCTATTATGGGGATTCACAAGACCACCCACCCCAATCAAATACCAGTGGATACACCCCGATATCATGAAGGAAACTATAGGTCCCGCCTGACCAGCCTTCTATATCTGTTTATGAATGAAACAAACTGAAAGGCCTGGGACAAACTCATAGTAAAAGTGGGAAATACTGGAAATAGTGAGCACCTCTGGAAAGGAACATTGAGGTAACATTTCAGGTGGTTGATGATTTATCAGAACTGCCTGGTCTGCTGAGTATTTCCAGCATTTTGTATTTTTATTTCAGAATTTATGTCAGGCCTGCACAGACAGGCACCTCCCAGTCTCCACCCAGCGAACAGGAATCACCTACCACTCATTCCCAACTTATCACCTGCAGACTATTTAAACCCAGGTCTTATCGGGAGGGGAGCCCTTGTTGTCTTAATGAACCAGCCAGCCTTAACCAGTTGCTCCTAGCCTTCAGTTATCTTGTTGCCTTGCCATGTTAAAGTGTCTGTTCTCTCTTGTTTTGTGGCCCCTTGTGGCCTGTTATTTTGTAGTTCATCATTAAAGTGATTGCTCACTGCTAATATTCTCTGCTGCTCTGGTCAAGCCTCCTCTGCATTTCCTGACAGAATTAGTGAACCAACGATTTACCCAAATGAATATGCTTGCCTAAAGGAAGTTGTCTGTTGACAGGAGCACATGATCCTGAAGCAGCAGAAAAACCATTGACCATCCTTTTACAACTCTCAACTAATTTTCCATCTCGATACAGCAACGAGACAGTCACAGTGAGATTCAACCTCTTCCCTTTGAGACCTGGATTCTGGTGCCTGAACGCTTTGGTGACCAGCAACTTCCTGTTCCAGTGCATTTTACACTTTGAGCTCCAGCTGTTTCTGTATATTATGGACCAAGCCAAGATTGCCTTCGTGAGCTCTGACCTGAGCCATTTCTAACTGGGACAATAACCCCCCCCCCCCCCTTTGCAACCAATATGAAGATTTTACCTCTGGTATTTGTTGGGTTTTTGACCACGTGGGGAGTGGATGGGAGGTAGCAGATTGGATACTTCGCCTCACACTTGATGTTGGATTACATTGTGGCATTCAGGACCCTTGTGGCAGAGTGCAGCTGGAATGCAGACACTCTGCTGACCCATTACCATCACGGCCACTCTGAGTGCATGAAAGATGAGCTGTCTACCTGGGAGATGCCTACCAACCTCAAGCCTCATCTAGCTTTCTGAGTCGATAAGTGTCTTATGGAATTACCCTCCAAGTCATCAGCTAAGACCCAGTTCTGTTCTCGGAGCCATTTTGGGCTGCAGGACCCTCAATGTCAATGCCTTCAGAGCTAATGCCAGTAGGAGCTCCCTTAACCCCACATGGAGTATGAGCGTCAATGGAGAAGCAACTTGTATGCTTACTGAGAAGCCACTGGTCGTCTACATATCAAATATCCACTGCACCTGTGGAAAACAGTGCCATCAGGTAAAGACAAGGTGACTTCTATCTGTTAAGTTCCGCCTGGCCTCTCATTCCAGCACCATAGCCTGACTCTCTCTCTCTCTGCTCCACACCCCTATGGCTCAACACCCTCAGCAGGTTCTGGTGGATTCTGGTCCAGCAGTCAACCTTCTAGTCCAGACTGCAGATTGGATTACTGAGCCCACCTCTCGCCTCCTCTGCATCAGAGCCATTGATGGACATTCCTTGGGGTCTGGGATGGTCATAGCACACATACAGCCTGTGCACATGAGCATCAGGGAGCACTGTGAGTCCATCCAATTCCTCCTTTCACCTTGGCTAATACTCCTCTCGTCTTGCTCCAGCTTTCCGCTCATGACCCTCACTCCACCTGATCGTACAGTTCACTGTCTAGTTGGGGCCCATCTGCCTGCAACCTCTGCTTACTTCACCCTGTAATTTCATGGACAATGAAGAAGCTCTCGACCTCAGCAATACCACAATTTGGTCATCACCTTCAATAAAAAGGAAGCCAATACTCTGTTGCTTCACAGACCACACAACCTCCTCCTGGGCACCACACCTTCCTGAAGTCATCAGCCCTCCTTCTCACCTCCTGAAACCCAAGCCTGAATGACTACATTGCCAAAGCCCTACAGCAAGGCTTTATTTTACTATCCCAGTCCACAGCCAGTGCGGAATGCTTTTTCAAAAAGAAAGATAGGGGTCTTCCTTCCTGCATCAACTACTGTGGACTCAACAAAATCACCATGAAGAATTGGTACCTCTCCTCTGATGAATGATACACTCTGTGAGGCCCGGATCTTCACCAAACTGGATCTACAGAGTGCATACAACCTGATCTATATCAACCAGGGTGATGAGTGGTAGACATCATTCTTAACACCCACTGGTCACTGGTGATGCTTGTTATTTTGCAGTTATTATAAAAGTGATCACTAACTGCAAATCATCTTCTTTGCTCTGAGTTTGGGTCAAGTCTCTTCTGTATTTCCTGACAATTTATGTATCTCAATTGCTTGCTTTTCAGTTGCAGTTAGGTTTTCAATAAGTAAACTAAGATTCATAGTGGGCCTTGGAAATTGAGAATTAAGTAGCCGAAAATGAGGATACATTTGGTATTTTTGTGAGATTATTTGGTGTGCAAATTCGAGAGGGGTAATGGAGTTCCATTGTTTCTAATATACAGATACCTGGGCAAATTGGTCAAATTTATGTAATGTTGTATAAGATTCAAGATTGTTCAATGTCATTTCTAGTACACAAGTGTAAAGGAGAATGAAATAATTGTTACTCCAGATCTGATGCAGCGCAAAAAAACAGTAAGATAAGGAACATACTGATAAAAAACACAATATATATAAATACATAAGATAGCTTATGTACGTAGATTGTATGTCCATAAAGTGATGTTAGGGATGGGTGTCTGTACATAAGGTGACAAACAGGAAATGATAGCATGATGGTTGTAATATATAAACCACTAATTCTGTTAAACCAAAGATGTGAATGAACAAAGATGTATTTAATGCAGTAAACAGTAAAGTAGTAGGGAAGAAAACAGATGGCAGACGACCATCACTGTTGAATTGATTAAAAACAAAGCTAATAGTGATTTAAGAAGTCTAGTAGACAGTTTGCGCAAATAGTCCAACCAATGAGCAGAACAATCAACAAAGCTGTTCTGATGCTGAATAACAATGGCAAAACTGTCAAATGTAAGTTCAAGGAGATTCCAATCAAACTTTATAGTGCTTATGTACTGATTATCTGAAAGCAAGATAGTTAAATGCTTTCTGAGGAATGAAGAGGTATTTCAGTACATTTATCCATTTGTAATTTATAAGACCAATAAGATATAGGAGCAGAATTAGGCCACTTGGCCCTTTGAGTCTGCTCCGCAAGGTGCATTATATTATTCATTATAGGGTTGCTAATGTTATTTCAAAAATCTAATGGAATATTAACTAATTCAAATTTAAAATATCAGTAATAATATTATCAAAGAATGGACTGTCAGCTCGTAGAGTAAGGTTCCAGATATCATAATGGAGGCAACAGCTATTGAACCATTTAAGAAACAATATATTATTACAATGATATAATATGAAGATCTCTCTCAATCAGGGGTTCTCAACCTTTTTTATGCCATGGACCAATGCCATTAAGCAAGTTTGGGAATCCCTGCTCTAGATTGATTCATTGGAATGGCGATATGCCCTTATTTAAAATAATGTGATCTCGTCACTACCAACAAACCTTGGTCTATGGATTATGAATAGGTGTTTGCTCAAATGGTCTTTCAAGCCATCTGTAATTCGAGTCAAATATTAGCCTCCTCAACAGTGTTAATCTGGCTTTGAGAATTCATTTATCTGCGAAGCAATGAGTCAAAGAACCAAAGAAAAGCACAGTAAACCAAGAAGTAAGAAGTGCAAGCAGAAACTGAGAAATCAAAAGGAGTACAATGAGTTTTGAGGGTCAGATTGCCTGTTTGAGGGTCACAGAAAAGACAGCCCTAAAGCAACAAAACTACATAGAAGTCCTGTGGTTCAAAGCAGTAATTTGTTAGGAGGTAATTATACAGTATATGCAGGATATCAATTTTTATTAACACAGGAATTTCATCTATTACTTTCTTGGGGAAGAATAGATTAAAAAATAGAACTATTTTCCAGCTGGGAATGTATATTAGACAGCACTCACAGAAACTTTTACTTATCAGTACAGACATCAGAACAGGAAGCAGAGGTTCACATATTCCACATCCTCTATGATTTTGACATGTGTTGGAGCAACTTTTAGAACAAATTCCTCAAGATCCCTTTTCATTAGTCCTCTCCCAAAGGTGTTTACACTGTCTATGCTCCATTTCCAAGTGTTTATTCTTCATATCTGACCCTAGGTACCTCAGTATCAGCAGGCTACCTGATCATATAGGGATGCATCAGAGTTTATTCCTAGCACTAGAACCAAAGAGATTATTGAAGTTCTATTGTTGTCTCCTGTGTCTGCAACAAGCAGCTTTGCTTTTCCCCTACCTAAAGCACCAAGGCCAAATCTTCCATCATTGCCGCAAACACTGGCCAGTATTTTAAATTTTTGTAAAACAGTGTAGGCTTCCTTCCCATCTTGTATTCCTGTGCCAATCTCAGCATGCATACTTTTATTTGCATTGTTCACAATTAATTCAAAATTCCATAATAATATTTGGTTATTAGTGTAGGCTACAGTCTAGTACCAAAGCCAAGCAAGTCTCTGATCCACTTTATTTCTGGCCTGTCTTCCTATCAGCAACAAAAATAGGTTTCCCAGATTAAAACTATTTCATGGTGTAGTATTCTGTGACAGGAGTAGGGGCCAGTGAGCCAGGTGTCCTCTCAAGGTCACTTTGTCATTCTAGCTCTAATTTAGCGACCAATTGATTATCTTAAGTATCCAAAATACTTTTGTTCTTACTCTTGATTACATGAATAACTGAACATCCTCAGGCTTTTTAGGAGAGAGGATTCTACAGAATCACAGCCCTTCTGAATGAAGAAACTTCTTTTCATCTCAGCCCTAAATGTCTGAGTCCCCTTGTTCAGATTATTTCTACTAGCTCTTGATTCTTTTAACTGGGCAAACAGTTTTTCCACATCTATTCTTGGAGCCCCTTTAGAATGTTATGCTTCAGTGAAATCACATCTTATTCTCCTTAACTCTACCAAGGAGCTGATACTACTAATTCACAGCTTGGATGGCAATCCTTTATTGCAAGACTGAATCTGTTATGTACTACACTGAAAACAAGAATATCATGCCTTTGACACCGAGATCAAAACTACGTGCAGCACTCCAGTGCCCTTCATAATTGCAAAAAATGTGTATTCTAACTCTTGTATTCCAGAGTCCATTCTGCCACATAATGATTTATCTTCCAAATTTCATGGTATCCCTGCACATTTTCAGATTAATTTTCTGTATTTCATTCACAAAAAACTCTGTAAGTCTCTATTCACTAGCTTTTCACAATATAAAAATCTGTGTGTTCCAGTTCCAACAAAATGAATTCTCCCATATTTCCTACATTATAACATATCTACCATCTTTTTGCCCACTCAAGTTTGGCAAGCTCTTTGCATCCTATTCATGCAGGATGTCATTTTCTTGGCTCTTTCATTTACATTATGAATATAAACCATAGGTTTCTTAAGGTTGACGTAACTGGGGATCGTAGTGGGAATAAGATACCTGTAACTTTTAAATGCTCCCAATGGTGTGTGTTTCAATAGCCTCTGACAACCAAGTCCAAATCCAGCTCCTAGCCTTCACATGGGGCTTGGCTACTAACCCTGGTGGAACTGTTTTACTAACAGGAAAAGGGCAAAGGCAGGTTACTGGCACCTTAAAACCAGTGCCTCAGGCAGGTGGGGCTCTTCAGTGTGGCTGGCAGTTCACCTAGAAGAAGGAAAACTCAGATTCAAACTGCTGCTGCCTTACAGTTATACCCAATCATGGGGAAGGCTTCGGAAGTAAACCCCAAGGAAAAATCTGGAGCTGGAGTCCCCAAGTGTGTCTTATAATGAGTTCAATGCAAATTAGCGACACCACTGGTGTCAAACTATATCTATCTCTGCTGTTCCTTTGGATTAATCAGCTGCACGGAGAGGGGGAGACTGCTGCATAGGCAACAACTTGCTCTCCATATCATACTGCTTTGTGTATCACGTAGACAGCTAGGTCACAATGTGCATGGTTGACCCCCGACGAACAAGAGCCTCAGATTAGATCATAATTAGCTGAGGGGCCAGCAATAATCAGAAAACAAAAAAAAACTGCAGATAACACACATCAAAGTTGCTGGTGAACACAGCAGGGCAGGCAGCATCTCTAGGAAGAGGTACAGCCGACGTCTCGGCCCAAAACGTCGACTGTACCTCTTCCTAGAGATGCTACCTGGCCTGCTGCGTTCACCAGCAACTTTGATGTGTATTGCTTGAATTTCCAGCATCTGCAGAATTCCTCATGTTTGCGTTTTTAAAAGCTGCAGATATCTGAAATAACAATAGGAAATGTTGGAAATATTTAAGAGATCACACATTATCCATGGAGAGAGAAAACTAAAATTACTGTTCTCAGCTGATGAACTTTCACCACAGCCTGAAATATTAATGCCTTTTCTCTCTCAGGGATGCTGCCTGACCTGGTGGATATTTCCAGTATTTTCTGTTTTTTATGTAGCAACCCTCGTTTAGTACTTTGATGAACACCTTTTAAAATGTACATTGACTTATCAATCCTGTTATATCGTCAATAAAGCTCTATTAATTTGCAAAATACATTTTCCTTTTAAGTAGCTCTATGTATCAGTCTTTGGCCATCCGTTGCCAGGCTCTGTAATTCTCTCAATGCTGAGGATGCCTAATGTTCTTAACACCATTATAAGCATATTACTTTAGTAGAATAGAAATGCAGTTCTGTTTCTCAACAAAGTATTTATTCATTATATGTCTATTTAACTATTTGCTACAACTCCATCTGCCTATTCTGGCTTTTATTTATTCATTTTACATTATAATCTAGAACATTGTAGGTCCAGTAATAGAATTACTGTCTGTGCCAAGGTTAGCCCATAAACTACATCAAACATAGCGGTCATGGGGAACTGAAAGATACAAGCCTGGAAGAGGAATTTGAATTAGCTGGTCTCAAAAGGACCACTGCAATTGTCTTCTTTATCTGCAGGCTTGAAAGGGGAGGGTGGTGCATGGGTCAGGAGGGGGCAGGTGCAGAAATCAGTCAAGCCATGTGACTGAATGTTGATCACTTGTCCAAGACATGATCGAACTTGACCCTGATACTGTCAAAAATTAATTCACATGTGTAAATGGTCACTTGACAAGCTACCAAAGGTCTGTTTCTGCAGAACCAGAGTGTCAGGAACTTTAGGTGGAGAAAGGATAGAAGAAAAAGCAAAGAGAGAGTAAAATAATTTAAACAAAATCTACTAGTTGCATTAGTAAAAGATACTCATCCATCAAGGTGAGAAGATTCCCTGATGGTTATAACCAGGACAAGATCCATGAAATGGTGTTATCCCAGTGGTATTGCAAGCTATCTCAAACTGTGCACTGACTCATAATCTCAGGCAAGCAACTCATTGGAAGAAATCAATTTGTCAAGAGTATTTAAAAATGATCAAAATCCAGAATTACAGAATTATTAATTTTACATAAATGCTGGTCTGACATGTTACCTCAATATAATTGTCAAAAGAAAATAAAATTATAATTATTACATAGTTGAGGAAATTAGAAAGTTATTGCACCTTGATTTGGATCTGGATTCCATTCCAGATTCAAGATTCAAAATTGTTTATCATTCTTCAGTACCAGTGTAAAGGAGAACGAAATGATTGTTACTCCAGATCCGATGCAGCATAAAAAACACAATAAGCATAAAGAACATAATTAAAAAACATATATTAAACATAAGCAATCCTATAAAACACAATGTACAAGTAACTATGAGAACTGTTTTCCATGCCGTACATACTGAGGAAACGCGTTAGGGGTGTTGATATGGATCAAGAAAAGACAGATAGGTTTCGTTTAATTTGGCATCATGGTCGGTACAGGTATAGTGGGCCGAAGGACCTGTAGAAGGTCCTGTGCTATTAAGTTCTATGTTCTATTGTTGCCATAGGAAAATTATATTTTACTACTTTGTATAAAGACTAATCAAATGAAACTAAAATACAAAGACCCGTATATCTATGACCCTGCCGTGATTTTGAATCGAATGCAAAGCTTACGAAGATTCCCTTGGAAACCAATTGTCTACAGTTGTCACGGTTGTGGGGACGATTAAATAAAGATTTAGCGGAAGTGCACAAATTACTTTAGACTGGAGTTTGATGGGGAAAATGATGAGATTTTGTTTGCGGTAGAATAGGGCGGATCACCAGACGACACGAATGTGTGGCAAACGAAACGGTTAGGTATACACAGCAAACTGTTCCGATCTCCCATAAGGACGAGGGAAGCGGGTTTAATTACTACTTGCAAGAGAGGGGTGTGGATTATACAGAAAAATTAAGAGAATGGGACTACTTGGATAACTGTTTCTAAAATCGCCAATTTCACCTCGAGTCTAATGCACTCTTTATCATTCCATAATTATACTTCTGTTTACCGCTCATTCAACATATTCTTAGAGTCACAGTTATACAGCATGGAAAAGAGCATCTTATTACAAACGTTTTGCTTTCTTTTCCCTCCTTTTGGGTTTATTTTTCTTGTCTGTTCGTCCACGCCTCATTTCCAAGTTGCGTTTTATCCCCACTTTATCTGATACTTGTCTCTTTGGTTTGACCCTTTGTCGCTCGTTCCCTGTTCCACTGACTCCGTCTCTGTCGCTATTTCTGTCTACCTCCCGGTTTTCCTTGGCCTCCTTCCCCAACCCAGCCAGGGGTTTTTGTTTCTAATTACCTTCTCTTTGATAGATCTGCTGCCTCTCTGCTTCACTGCCCCACCGCCGCGGCCCTCGTTAACCCATTCTAGAGCGGCTGGCCTCTAATTTCCATTTCAATTGCCGTGCGGAAATTAAACGAAAATAAAGGCTGCCTTGACCTGATACTTGTCTTTCTGCCTCTTCGCAAGCTCGGGAAATCAGAGGGCTGGCGGAACGGCAAGAGCCCCGGGGGCAACGCAACAAGAGCCGGTGTGAATAAAAAGCCGGAGGCGGTGTCCAGCGTTGGACAGACCTCTGACCCAACCCCACACACCTGCTCCATCTGCTTGATGTCAACCCACACCCCCTCCCTTCCAACTTGCTTCCCATTTACTTAAAATTAAGAATCGCCTGTCATCTCATTGTTGATGAATCCACGCGGTGGTCGCAGGCAACTAATTCTCGCACCTAATTGTCACTGCTAATGACCTGTGGGATTGGATAGAGCCGTGTTTTTTTCTCTATATGCGGTGTCCGGCCAAGTTATTTCAGTGATCTCCAACGGGTGTAGTGGGTATCATGACACCGAAAGGACTGTCCGGTTCGTGCGGCTAATACCGTCCAAATGTCAGCCAAAAAGACTGCCTATTGGAGATACAAAAGAGTGCAATGCTGGAATCGGAAGTTACAAACAAGATGCTGGAAGAATTTAAGTGGCTTGGGGAGCATGTGTATGTGGACAATCGGTATTTCGGGTCCTGACGCGGAGTCTCCGCCCGAAATGCCCCCTGTCCATTCCCCCCGCCCCACTCCCATCCAACATCTGCTGATTTCCACCAGTAGTGTAATCGTTGTTCCTTCGTCGGGATTACTTTTTTTGTAAATCTGACATGACGGTTACACGCGGGCACAATTTTCCAAATGGGATTTTGTTCTATTCCGAACAGAAATCCTTTAAAATGTGAACGTTAGAAGAGAGGCGGCAGTGGCTCTATTTTTAACCTCCACGGGTTAAAAAGATAGGACTTTTAAGACAGTTAAGCGTAGAACTAGAAGCTAAAGATAACCCAAATTTCCTCTTTCAGGCAACAACCCCGTATACTAGTTTTAGATATAATTTTTTTAAAAATTGGCATTTAAGTCGTCGGTTTCCACGAAGAGAGCAATGTATCGGCCGAGAACGCACGCCCAAGGGGAAACAGGTGGCAATTCCAAAGCAGCACAACTAGGAAGGAATATGCTGGTACTGGGAGAGTAGGACCAGTAACGCTGGGAAATCGCTTCAAATCCAGAGCAGCAGTGAACTCCAAGCCGCTCTTGTCTCCTCCCGTACTTTTTGATCCTTCAATCTTTCTTTTCCGTGCATGTGTCAAATTGTGAGGTTTGCATATGTTCGTGCACATTTATCACACGATACCCCAGCGTGTATGAGGCTCGACTTGAAATTATTTTTTATTCTGAGCAGACTGCGAGAGAAAGATCACAAGCCTGCACTTTCGTTTCGTTCACCCGTTCAATCGATTTCTGCTGCGCACGCCTCAGACCTCTGATATGTGCACTGTTTCCATTTAATGTCGCAAGAAACATTTCCTACCCAAACTAGTTGCAAGAATTGGAGATTACCCCATGAATTATAGTCGTAGTGTTTTACAGAGTTATTTTATAAATTATACAGTGCGAATCTGTTTCGATGCTGTAAACGACTTTCAGCAATGCTACATATAGTACTAGATTCAATTTGTCACTAAATTAAAATCATTTCGATAAATTAAATTGCCTTTATATGGGAACTAACGGCGGGTCAATGTTACAACACCAGCTCTCGTTTAATATTGATGTTTGTCGACGATGGTTGTTTTCCTGTTGATTTTCGGAATAAACCGGGCCATAAACGCAGGTTAACTAACTAGAAAGATAAGAGATTCGGCAGGTGCTAGAAATTCGGACTAACACACAAAATGCCGGAGAAACCCAACAGGTCAAGCAACATCTATGGAAAAGAATAAAGAGACGACGTTTCCGGCGAGACCCTTCATCAGTTAACTGACTAACTGGACAGGGGATCGGAAATTGTCTCCCTGGTAGTCTTCCGTCTGATATATCTGTCGGTGACCAGGATCATCGGGAACAAAACTGAATATTCACTCCAAAGGACACAAATTCTTAGAGTTATCCTGCCCCACGTTGGTACTGCGGGAAGTGGTGGTGTTCCCGAAACCGGGTGCTTGCGGCAGCCTGCCGGGACTGCGGTGCCGCTGGAACGGCTAGACTTGTTGCTCGTTGCCTCACCTGGATCCATTATCAACTTTCCTAGCGGCAAATTTCCGCTCTGGTCGAAGCAAAGACTGGAGATAAAACAAACTGATGTGCAAATATAAGGCGAAATACACCTCTTCCCGAGATGTTGGAAACAAACTCTTCCCCCCACCCCCGGGAGTTGAGTGACATGTGCAACTGTCTCGGCATCTACTTCGTTCATGTTCGATCTTTCACTGTCACTCACTGATTCACGATATTTCATGTTTAAGGTATGTACCTGAGTTGGCGCGAACAACGCATGTTTCGATATACATATGACAAATACAATTAATCTATCTTTATAAGTATTAGACATAATTTGTGATTCTATTCTTTAGAGACGGTGACTTTACGCGCTTCCAGACTTCAAAGAGTACAGCGGCAAATTTAAAAATATCGCGGAAAACGGCCACGAGGCCAGTGTCTTCGTTATAAACCCACTTGAATTGGGGGCTAAATGCGAGTGAATTGGATGAATAATAATTGCCAGTAGCATTAGATTTTGTCAACCGATGGGATTTTTAAAATATATGTAATACAGTATAGAGCGTCTGGTTCAAATTGGGAAAATAAAGTCCTGACCGGGAGATCAATCACTGTCACTTTCTTGAATCAACTGCTCTTTGCAATTAACTCTGCGCGCACACACACACACACGCGCGCGCGCGCAAACCTATAACTTGTGCCTGAGTTTGCAGCGGCCTTCAATAAAGGCGGCGAGATGCATCGTGAATCGCCGCTCTGCAACCATCCACCTGCCCAGGGTTCAAGCAAACCGTTGCAAGAGCCTTCCCCACTCACCAAAGCCGCCAGCAGAGACCTGCATAGTTTCAATCAACCCATTTTGCAATTACGAAAATGTACGTTAAAATTCACATTATTTACAGCTAGCTGACTGTCCAGAAGAGATTTCCACCTCTTGGAACCTGAATCAGTCGGATTAACCTGTAGGGAAAACAGGATCAGCAGCTGTGAATTGATGCTGGGAATTTCTGTTCTGAGCAGTATATGCAATACACATACCTGGGCAACCTTCTCCGTCTGTCTTTGGAGATTTCACATCATTTAACGCTTGACGAGATATTTACCCGATAAAATGGAATATTTCTACCAACTGATTTTCCTCGTCGAATTCTACAAGCCTGCAACAAATTAACTAGCAAATGGCGAAAAATAAAGAAGCCCCCCCCCCCCAAATAACGTCAAGTGAGACTGGGCAGTTAACGTTCGCCCCGGGAACACTGCGTTCCCGCTGCTGAGAATGGAGACACGTTACTTTTTAGAATAAGATGCAGTGTTGTAGTGGTTTAACTCGACTAAGCTTCGTAGACTGGGGCTAATATCAACCCCTTCAACGGAGTTTGATTGTGGACCTAATATAACACGAAAGTCCTGGCAAGCCTCTTTAAAGCGAAATAGATTTTTTTTTAAATATCGAAAACGGGCCGAATCGATTGGTAATTCTGTCCATAATCGGGCAATTCTATCAAAATTTAACTAGATTTAAGTACATTACATTGAAATATAAATTAATTAATTAAATTTCATGTACTCAATTTAACATTGAGTCAGTCCGGTGTAATATCATTCGTCGACTGCGTGAGCGGCAGTATTTCATAAATCGGCTGTTCTCGACAGTTTTGTTTTGATACGAGCACATCTGAAAGATTCCCAAACCGGATTTACTCCTCCGTTCTCTATCAGATCTCATTCCGTGCCTGCTTCTCCTGACCCAGCTCTGCCTGCATAACGCCTCTGCATGCCAGTATTCAAAGTTCAAAGTAAATTTATTATCAAATCACATACATGTCATCACATCAACTCTGAGATTCATTTTCTCGCGGGCAAGAAAATGATAATAGAATTTTATGAAAAACCGCACGCCAGACGGGCAACACATGTCCTATGTGCAAAAGACAGCGATTTGTGCAAATACAATAAAACCTTAATAATAATATCGAGAACATGAGATGAAGAGCCCTTGAGAGTGAGTGCACAAATTGTGGGAACAGTGTTGAGGTTAGTGAAGTTGTCCCCTCCGGTTCAAGAGCCTGATAGTTGAGGGGTAGTAATAACTATATTGCCAGTGTTATCGAGCGTTTGTTCTGAGTGTGAATAGCGGGGGAGGGGGGGGGGGAGGGGGGCACAAAGGAAACCCCGTTTAATGTGCTGGAAGAAGGGACCTAGGACTCATCTCCCCTGCGGCTCCGCTTATTTTTATACCATAATAGATCACTTAAACAAATCGTGCCTGGAGAGAACGGAACATAACCCGTGGACGCCATTTGAAGCATCCATCAGCCTTTACTACAACTTTTAAATCCAATTTAAACAGGCAAACCCCACAGAAGCACATCCATTCTCGGGGTGGGCAAACTCGCAGATAACCCTGGCGTCTGGACAGGTTTAAGTAATCAAATGCTCTGCCAATGTTAATGGCAACGGGAACTCTTCCTGGAGCCGGTGAGGTGGTTTTATATTAAATATTTCATTTCCCATTTATGCGAAATTATTTGTTATCAGTGATAAAAGAAGTTTAATTTTGTACAATTTCTTCCAACCCCCTACTTGATACTTGCTTTCCAATACACCCGGGTTTCAGTTTAGCGTCGAGGCTAAACTTGCACTTTTGTGCTCAAAGATTTACGAGAATTTCAGAATTGTACAAGCGACGACATACCACCGTTTACCGTGCAAAAGGCAACGGTTTTGAATATAATTTGTTAGTATATCGGTCAATAATTAAACAGGGAGTAAATGGAGATTCGAAACAGAAAATTAAAAGAGTGGATTTTATGTTTTGCCCCTCCCTAAGGATCGGCTATTTCCAAAACTTCGATAAAGTTACAATCTCGACAGTCTCAACAGAAGTCTGGGCTCAGTCGAACCACAGCAAGCAGTAATTCTCCTTGTGGAGTTACCGAGATGGACAGCATGAATATGATACAGATCGAAACAACTGAGGAGAAGGTGTAGAACGGAATAACCTTTCAAACAACTGCGATTTCATTCAGTGTAACTGATTACATTTAACAGAGGCCCACTCGTCCAACACACACACACACACACACACACACACACACACACACAGTAATTCAGCACTCAGGCCATGGTTGTTTTAAATCCATACTTAAGTTCACACTCAACTAGGGAATTTCGATTTAATTTAAGAGAACGCAGAGCTCACCGGTAGCAGCTCGGCAAGGTAAACTTCCTTGCCAATGTGAAGAAAACCACCTGACTCCAAAACAGTACAAGCTGAATATAGAGGTGCAAATAAACTAAACCCGATTCACCATCACATAAATTTCATCCCAGGTTTGTCTAATAAAATTATTACACCGAGTCACTTACAGGTGCTTATACATTATTGCACACCGTGAATCTTACCCTGTACCTGCTCGAAATCATTACACCCTAGTATAAAATTGTTACACACATGTTCTTGGGGCAATCTCAAGTCTGACCTGATTGTAATGAAATTATTACACACATGTGCCACGGCCAATCTTGCCCTGTATCTGACGGAAATAAAGGAAATTACACGTGCCTGAGTCAATCTCGCCGAGTGCTTGAGTGTAATAAAACACATTATTACACCACAGTCAATCAGATCCTATAACTAAATGTAACAAAAATTACAGCCATGTAGCAGTGTCATCTGACCAAGTACATGATTGTAATACAAAAATACACATAATAAGGCAAATCTCGTCCAGTACTTGATGTAATAGAGACGTATGCTAGGGCCAGTCTTTCCTACTAAACTGATTATATATTTTTAAAAACCATTTTTTTGTGTCAGAGTAGTCAGCTTCTGTCACCGAATGTGCCAAAATTACACTAATATACCAGAGGCAAACACATTCTATGGCTGATTGTAATCAAACTAACACAGTGGGCGTCACTTAAAGTGCTGGTTTTCAGAGAAAAAAGATCTCATTGTAAGATCTATCAGTCAGATGCAGTCGTATCTCACTGTAGCCGGCGTCCAAATAAGCGTATCTTATTTAAAACAATTCTCCCTTGCAATGACTAAAAACCAGCAGCCCAGATATTACTCCCTCTGACTCCCGGAAGAGCTAAATATAGGCAAAGGCCGCAAATCATGTATAAATAAATCTATAAACATCAGCTGGTTACTTTATGACAGAAATGTATATTTGGTGAATTCAAATCACCAATTCCTTTCACACGCCATAGAGAATGTTCTTTCTCTACTGTGTTGCTGGATATCCAACTGTAAATCACTGCACATTAGGGCCACGTTAGAAAAAGTGAACTGGGAATCGCCAAGGAGCGTGGGCCTTTGCTGAACCTCATACGGACAAATTGTGTTCAAAGGAGGGCGTTGAAGATACCTGATCGTCCTGTGCTATGGGACATTCCTTGCTACTCTTTCAAGGTGAAGATGGTCTTGGACGCTGTCCTCCAAGCAGGTAACACAGGGAGTGACGTGTCTACAAACCAGGGTCTCGGCGAGTTTCTCTCCTCTTTAACCGGCTCACTAGGGTATCCAATGGATCCAGGGACCCAATAGTGGCGTCTGAAGAACAAAGTGCAGCTACACTCTATTGATCTGTAGATGCAACAGAAAGCAGAGGTTGCATAAAAGTGAATCGTCTGATGTACAGGTCATTTATAAGGCTCGCGATTTCCTTGCCTCTTTTTGCGCTCCCTTTCGCCGTCCCTCCTCCCTCTCACACTATTGCGATTATTCGAGCCCTACCTAATAAACTAACATTTTTAAACAATAGACCCGCTGATCATTGCGGTGTTGGCTATTGACTATCAATGCAATGCTACTTGTGCAAGCTCCCCCATCAAATCGCCTTCAAAGTTAATCAGACGCATCTCCGTTCTGGTTCTTTGCCAGATTCGAAAGGACGCTGTAATGATTTACCTGCCTCCCGTTCGAATACACTCATATCTGTAATCCAGTTAACGCCCAGTCTCGTTTGCTCTTTTTATGCCACTGAGTATGAATCGGACCTTTTCTCAAAAGCGGTTCAATTCAGCTCGCACATAGAACGGAAACTTCCGCCTGTTTTTATTCACAGGACGATGTGTAGGAACGGGCTGCTCAGACGGCGAGAGCTGCGATTGGTTGCTCGCTTGCTTTCAGATTTGGGAAGGGGGTGTGTGTGTGTATGTTAGTGACATGCTTCACCAACCTGAGAGGTTTAAAGACACAGGCTCAGCAAATTCCAACTTTCAAATCTGCTCCAAGACGTCCCGTTTGATGTTTGATATTTGAAATTTGGAAGCTAGAGAGAAAGTTTGCGATCAGAGGCTTCAAAAGCCTGGCCCTCCGCCCCCAGTGTGAGAAGCAGTTTTTTTTTCTAACCAGCTATTGAGAATATTTCTGGTTACCTCTTGATTCCTTTTTCTACCTTACCAGAGTTTAGAATTCACAACAATTTTGCTAAATAAGAGTCCCCGGTATCAATTCTTAATCCTTGCTTGTCAACTGCATTCTTTTCACGAAATAAATTCTAAACACGTCCAAACTTCACCAACAATCGAAAATTATATTTAAGAATCACGACCGATGAGATGACGCGAATGTGCCGGTGTAACTGATCAGGAGTCGACTCTTGACTCACGCTGTGAACTGTGTACACTGCCACGGGAGAGGCTGCGGTCTCCAGTGCGGACACGAGACAGGGTTTTGCTTCGGGAGGCTGTGACGGATCGAGGAGAAGGGAATGAGTCAAACATCGCTTACGCACATTGAGTCAACCCGACTGGTAACCTGGGAGCTCAGAGGTGCAAAGGGAGGCTAATAATTTGGGGGAGAAAAGGAAGAATGACTTGCGCAAGACCTAAAAATGAAAATGAGCAACTACGCGAAGAGTGTTAGTGACTGAGGACACCAGTAGGGCGGAATGTTGAGGAATAAACTATTTGCAGGTCACATTACAGTCACAAGGGTTAACTGCATAATTAGAAAGTCTTATGTAGAACTGAGTAAGACAGTTGGCTTTCTGTAGTCAAGGATGTGAGTTTGATTTTATGGTTCACTTATTTCTACATACAAGTCATTCACAGATCTCTTTAAGATCATATTTTGCATGCTCAGTAATTGAATGGAAAACAGTTTTTTTTTAACAATGAGCTTAGATTACAGTTTGGCCTACCCTTGACAGCATTAATGGAATTGGTCTGCATTGGGAGGATCATGTACGTTGTCTGGAGCTGTGTGTGGGTCTTTAGGGATCTCATCATCTTTGGGAGAAGGGACACCCACTGGTTCTTTTTTAAGAGTAGGGCGACAGGCCCTTCTGACCCAGCTAGTCCACACCACCCAATTACACACTCGCCATCCAAAAGCCTTTGCAATGTGGGAGGAAACCAGAGCACCTGGTGGAAACTCACATGGTCATGGGGAGAACTCCTAACAGACAGAGGCAGGAATTGAACCCAGGTCTCTGGTGCTGTAATAGCATTATGCTAACCGCTACGCTACTGTGCTGCCCTTCAAAACTCTTGGTTCTGACTACATTAGAACTCTGTTGCACTATTACAGGGCAACCAACCATCATTATGGGCATGCACACATCCTTACACTTCTCTGCCATCCAAATTCACAGCTGATCCTGTATCTCTAGACCGCTTTCCCTCTCCAACTTACACTCAATGGCCACTTTATAAGGTACAGGATTTTGTGCTCTCCTGCCACTGTAACTCGTCCACTTCAATGTTTGACGTGTTGTGTACTTAGAGATGCTGTTCTGCGCACCACTGTTGTTAACGTATTACTGTTGTCACGAGTTACTTTTGCGTTCCTGTACCAATATATAGCTCGGGTGCCTAAGACTTTTGCACAGTACTGTATTTGTCACGTGGAGCGAGAGCAAGTCTGTAAATCTGGAAAGGGCAAAGGATGTTTGGAATGGCGAGGATGGAGTGCCATGGGAGGGGTGTGGAGCATGTGGCAGAGAAGGAGTGCCAGGTATGGGGGGGGCGGGTTACGAGTGCAGACACACCCAACCCTGAGACACCAGACAACTGAAAAATTATTTAGTTTGTGGAATCTTACGAGAAAGCATTCAGAAATGGCTTCTAACCGAAGTAAACTTGTATTTAAAAGAGAAGTTGAAATAGCTGATTCGTTTGAAACAGCACCCAGACACGCAACTGAGTTGCAGTCAGGAATGAAAGTGAGCGTGAACAAAGTAACAACATCTAAACAGAAATCGGCCTGGCCGAACAACTTGTGTTACCATTGTGGCGCAGGCTCACATACACCAGACCAATGCAGGTTTAAAGGTGAATTTACAGAGTAAGGCACATGCAAAGAACATGCTGGGCAAACGAAAGTAAATGGGTTGCATAGGGAAATAAAGAGATAAAAAGCCAGGTTGCAGTTTCAAAAAGAGCACTAATCTGCGCGCTGTTGATGAAACATCTGATAATGGTTAGAGTGGCACAGGGCTTCGGATTTACAATGTGAAAACTAAAAGATAAGCAATATGGCTTACACCAGAGGTGAACGGCAAATTAATTAAAACAGAGTTGGACACTGGCTCGGATGTTTTGGTCATTCTCCAAAATGAGTCTGAACGGCACTTTTAAGATACTGAACTGAAGCCTACAGACTGTATACTGGAGAAAAGATAACTCCTGTGGGAATGACATTTGTAACAGTGAAATACAACAAACAGGAAGCCACATTGGGCCTGTATGTGGTGAAAACAGAAGGGCCAGCAATGTTGGGCTGTGACTGGCTGAGGCAACCAGAACTTGACTGGAGAGCCAGCCTCCTGCCACATACCCTGCAAAAGGGTCAACTGAAAGCTAATTTTAAAAGGTAGTGGATCATGTCACAGCAGTGTTCAGGGATGGCATTGGAAAACTCAAACATACAGTATCAGGGATAAAATAGTGTTAAATGAAAATGCCACACCCAAGTTTTGCAAAGCCCACCTGGTTCATTATACCATCTTTGATAAAGTAGCCAGTGAGCTAGATTACATGGAGAGCGAAAGGATTCTTTCCAAGGTTGAGTGGAGTCCATAGGCAACACTAGTGGTCATAGTAGCCAAGGAGAATGGATCTGTCAGGACTTCATGACATACGTGAGTGATGATAAACCTGATTCTGATATGGATCTCTATTGTGGGCTGAGAGTGGGAAGGGGACAGGGAGAGGGGAATCATGGTGGGGAAAAGGGATGGAGGGGAAGCACCAGAAAGACATTCTGTAATGGTCAATAAACTAATTGTTTGGAGTAAAATGAGTTTTCCTGGTGTCTCAGGGCTGGGTGTGTCTGCACCCACATCACCCTCAGCCTCTGGCACTCCTCCTCTGCCTCCTGTCCCACACCCCTCCCGCATTGCTCCACCTTCACCATTCCCAACGTCCTTTGCTCCCACCAGATTTACAAACCTGCTGTCCGCTCCATATTGACAAATACAGTACTGTGCAAAGTATTAGGGACCCTAGCTGCTGTGCCTATAAAAAACTGTTTTGTGTCAAAGTGAAAACAAATTTCTAAAAATTGGTGTAAATTTATTACAATTATTAAACACAAGATAATTGATTACATAATATTCACCCCCTTCAAGTCAATATTTAGTAAATACATCTTTAGCTGCAATTACAGCATTGAGTCTGTATGGATAGGTCTCTATCAGCTTCGCACGTCTCAACTGCAATTTTTCCCCTTTATTCTTCACAAAACTTCTTAAGCTCTGTCAGATTGCACGGGGATTGTGAGTGAACAGCCCTTTTTAAGTCCAGCCACAAATTCTCAATTGAATTGACTTGGCCACTCCAGGACATTAACTTTGTTGTTTTTAAGGCATTCCTGTGTGGCTTTGGCTCTATGCTTGGGGTCATTGTCTTGCTGGAAAACAGATCTTCTCACAAGTTGCAGTTCTCTTGCAGACTGCATCAGTTTTTCCTCCAGCGTTTCCCTGTGTTTTGCTGTATTCATTTTACCCTCTACCTTCACAAGCCTTCCAGGGCCTGCTGCAGTGAAGCATCCCCACAGCATGATGCAGACACCACCATGCTTCATGGTACAGACGGGGCATTTTTTATGATGTGCGGTGTTTGGCTTATACCAAACAAAGTGTTTAGTCTAATGGCCAAAATACTCAATTTTGGTTTCAACAGACCATAGAACCATCTTCCAGCTGACTTCAGAGCCTCCCACATGCCTTCTGACAAACTCTAGCTGAGATTTCATGTGAGTTTTTTCTCAATAATGACTTTCTCTTTGCCACTCTCCCATAAAGCTGCAACTGGTGAAGTACCCAGTCAACAGTTGTTGTATGCACAGTCTCTCCCATCTAAGCCACTGAAACTTGTAACTTCTCCTGAGTTGTCATGGGTCTCTTGGTGGCCTCCCTCACCAGTCCCCTTCTTGCAGGGTCACTCAGATTTTGAGGATGGCCTGCTCTTGGAGGATTTACAGCTGTGCCATAAACTTTCTATTTCTTGCTGATTGACTTAACTGTACCCCATGGGATAGTGACTTGGAAACTTTCTTGTATCCATCTCCTGACTTATGCTTTTCAATAAGCTTTTCATGGAGTTGCTTGAAGTGTTCTTTTGTCTTAGTGGAACACACACCCAAAATGCTGGTGAATGCAACAGGCCAGGCAGCATCTATAGGAAGGTGTACAGTCGACGTTTCGGGCCGGGGCCCTTCGTCAGGACTAACTGAAAGAAGAGATAGTAAGACATTTGAAAGTGGGAGGAGGTGGGGAAGATCTGAAATGATAGGAGAAGACAGGAGTGGAGGGGTGGATCTAAGAGCTGGAGAAGGGAGAGGATCATGGGATGGGAAGCCTGGGGAGAAAGAGAAGGTGGGGAGGGGAGCCCGGAGGGTGGAGAGCAGGCAAAGAGTTATAGTGAGAGAGACAGAGGGAGAAAAAAGAGAGAGAGAAAGAAAGAAAAAAAGGGAGAAAAAATAACAAATATATTAAAAAATATAATAAATAAATAAATAAATAAATAAATAAATAAATAAATAAATAAGGGATGGGGTGTGAGGGGGAGGGGGGGCATTAACGGAAGTTAGAGAAGTCAGTATTGATGCCATCAGGTTGGAGTCCACCCAGACGGAATATACACCTTATTAACTTCCGTTAATGCCTCTCCTCCCCTTCACACACCCCCGTTAATGCCCCTCCTCCCTTTCACACACCCCCATTAATGCCCCTCCTCCCCTTCACACCCCATCCTTATTTATTCATTTAATATATTTTTAATATATTTTTTTATTTCTCCCTCCTTATCATTTTTTCTCTCTCTCTCTCTCTCTCTTCTCCCTCTGTCCCTCTCACTATAACTCCTTGCCTGCTCTCCACCCGCCAGGCTCCCCTCCCCCCTTCTCTTTCTCCCCAGGCTTCCCGTCCCATGATCCTCTCCCTTCTCCAGCTCTTAGATCCACCCCTCCCCTCCTGTCTTCTCCTATCATTTTGGAACTCCCCCTCCCCCTCCCACTTTCAAATTTCTTACCATCTGTTCTTTCAGTTAGTCCTGACGAAGAGTTCCGGCCCGAAACGTCAACTGTACCTCTTCCTATCGATGCTGCCTGGCCTGCTGTGTTCACCAGCATTTTGTGTGTGTGTTGCTTGAATTTCCAGCATCTGCAGATTTCCTCATGTCTGCGTTTTGTCTTTGTGGTGTAGTTTTTGCCAGGATACTGACTCACCAGCAATTGAACCTTCCAAATACAAGCGTATTTTTACTACAATCTTTTGAAATACCTTAACTGCACACAGGACTCCTAAACCAGATCCTCATTTATCTAATTATGTGACTTCTATATTCAGTTAGCTGCACCAGAGATGATTTGGTGTGTCATATTAAAGGGAGTGAATACTTATGCAATCAGTTATTTTGTGTTTTTTATTTGTAATTAATTTTGATCACTTTGTAGAGGACTGCTTTTGATCAGTGACAAAAAAGACAAACTAAATCCACTGTGATTCAATGTTGTAAAACAATGAAGCATGAAAACTTTCAAGGGGGTGAATAGTTTTTATAGGCGCTGTGTATATATAACTCCCAGCCCTCCAAGCCATCATCCTAATTTGGAAATATATTGCTGTTCATGACAGACTACCAATGTCATAGGCAGGTGCCTCCCTCTGGATCAATGAGTTGTCGGCAGGTCGCAATGTTCTGTGTGGCAGGAGGTATGAGATCTGATGGCTCCCTGGGTTTGATGAATCAATGCATGTAGAGTTCAAGGCCTTGTGTTCGGTGATCATCATGTCCTAGTTTTGATGCTGAGGTCCAAGCCTGAGGGTTGAATTGGAAGTCCGGAAATCAAGACCTGTTTACTAGAGGCCCGGGTCTACGAATCTCTGCAGGTCCACTGGAGTAGTCAAAAGAGCAATGTCTGCATGTCCACTTGTAAATCAGAATCCAGGTCTGCTGGAGGTAGGAGGCCAAAGAAATCAGACTGTCTCGGGCTTAGAAGACTGTGTATGTGGGTAGGAGGGAGGAACGGGGGCTTGCTTTACTATTGTTGTTTTGTTGCCTTGTGTTCTGTTTTATAGTGTTCTGTGTTGTTCTGCTGAGCATTGTGGGCATACTATGTTGGTGCTAGAATGTGTGGTGACACTTGCGGCTCCTCCCAGCACGTTCTCGGGTGTGTGGGCTGTTTCGATAAACGTGATAAATAAACTTGAATCTAGGAACACACACAAAATACTGGAGGAACCCAGCAGGCCAGGCAGTATCTATGGAAAAGAATACAGTTGACATTTCGGGCCGACACCCTTGAATCTAGAATCTTCATTGTTGTTCTATCTAAACCTTGGGACTCTATCCAACAACACTCTGGGTATGTTCACCAGTAGGACTGAAGTGCTTCAGAAAAGGGGCCTCCTCACCACCTTCTCAAGGGTCATTATGGATCAGCAATGAATTAATATTAGCTTTATTTGTCATATGTACAGCGAAACATTGAAATATACAGTGAAATCCATCTCTTTGTATCAAATCAAATCAGTGAGGATTGAGCTGGGCACTTGCGGCAGCAACATAGCATGTCCATAACTCACTGACCCTAATTACTGTATATACCTTTGGAACGAGGGAGGAAGCTGGAGCACCTGGAGGAAACCTACATAGCCACAGAGAGAATGTACAAACTCCTTACAGGCAGTGGCAGGAATTGAACCCCAAAGGCGGATCATTTGTGATGTAAAGTGTTATGCTAATCGCTACACTACCACGCAGCCAGTTATGGCCTTGCCAATGACTCCCACGTTCCAAAACAAGATGTTTTAAAATGAGAAATATTTCAAGAATAATCTGAAATAGAAGGGACTGCAGAGATTATAAACACAAGATGCTGGAAATCCAGAGTATTACACATAAAACGCTGGAGGAACTCAACAAGCCGGGCAGCATCTATGGAGAGGAGCAAACTGTTGACATTTTGGGTCCTGATGTTGTTCGGACTTAGGTCCTGATGATAGGTCTTGGACTGTAGAGATTTATATTTTATGAAGAAACTAAGTTGAAAGAACGTTTAAAACTACCAAGACTGAAAACATTAAAAGTCACCCTTTCACGGGCTGCTCTATTAATAGGTGCAATACACATTTCTCACCTAATGCATAAACCATGTTTACAAATGTCATTGAAATGTGTAAACTTAGCTTACTAAGGTCAGTGATTCAAACATGATTCAACCATGAACTTGCTGGGTATTTCCAACAGCCTTTGGGATATTACCATCTGTTACAAATCTATGTTTTAACAAAATGCAATACTGTATGTAGTTTGTATAATTCAGCTCTTTTTCACTATTTCTAGAGTTCAGGTAACAACAGCCCTTGGTACGTGGGATTTTGCTGAACTTTTTTACAGTGGAATTATGTGCGGAGCAAGTGTTGGCTGGTTAATGCCACAGCAGTATCATTCCCACCACTCCATTCCACACAACAGAAGCCTTGGAAATACAATACAACACACAAAAAATGCTGGATAAACTCAGCAGGTCAGGCAGCATCTGTGGAAGTGAATAAACAGTCGACGTTTCGGTCCGAGATCCTACTTCAGGACTGAAAATGAGGGGAAAGATGCCAGAGTAAAAAGGTGGGAGGGGGAGGGAAGGAGGCTAGCTAGAAGTACAGTCATAAATTGTATTGTAACAAAACATATTGAAATACAGTTAGTAATCTGCTGAAGGGATTGGAACAATTCTGGAACCTGGAGAAAACAAACCAGAGAGTGAGCAGATGAACTAAAATAAAACAATTCCATTCATTGAATAATAAAACTGGCTTTCCATGCTTGGAAAGAGCTGCATAGGTACGCAGATGGAAGCATGGGCGGTCTTGGGACATGCACAAATTTCTTTCTTCTTTCACACAGGCACAAAATTTGAGGACATACAAGTGCTTGCCAGTGGGTAAGAAGGTGGCAGATAGAACATAACAGGAAGAGGGAGAAAGATCATTAGTAATAATTCTGCAGTGATGAGAAAGTAGTAAACGGTGACATTCAGAGGGATATTTTGGTGGGGAGATGTGGTGGTCTTGTACACAAAGTACAGAAATTAACATACAAGTAGCACACCGAGATTGTAACTGGTATGCTGTAATTTAATGCATGGGAGTTCTAGTATAAGAATAAAAGCTTGGATTAGATGGATATCTTGGTTGGCATGGATTGATTGGCCTGAAGGGCTTTTTTCCATGCTGTATAACTCTAATAGAGAAGCCAGATTTTGATCACAGAGGTCTTTGGTGAGACTAATTCTCTTGATTGCTGTATGCAGTTGCAGGCTCTGTACATGGGCTTTAGAGGTGGTTCAGTAAACAACTGTTAGCTCAATCCTTTGGTTGATATGCCTGACTTAGTGGACTTCAATGATCTCACTGAAACATAGAAGTCTGGGAGAGCTTGACAGTAGTAACTGGAAGGTTTTTACTGGGTGCAGACTACTGAATCAAGTTGTAGTTTCAGGTAATAAAAACAGAAAATACTAGAAACACTCGGCAGATTAGGCAGCATCTGTGGGAAGAGAAATAGAGTTAACATTTCAGCTCCAGAACACCTCATCAGAATTAAATCAGTCAGTTAAATTTGCTAAGTGTTCCCATGATTTTCTGTTTTTATTTCAGATTTGATGGGTACTTAATGATTAGCATAGAAGTATGGGCTGAGAGATCGGTTTTTCTGTGAATGCCTGTATTTCCAGCATCAGCTGTTTTGTTAGTCTAAGGTAAGTGTTGTGTATGTAATATTTCAGAAGTATTTGAGTTATATTGTAAATATGTTGTTGATTCAGCATTGTTTGTTTAAATAATTAATTATGGGTTATCTGTAAAAGTACATAAATAGCAAACTTCATCATGTCTTACATGCGTGCTTCATCAAAATAAAAAAAACTAAGTCTCGTTTTCCTGGGCTCATGTCTTTTGACAAACTACAATATGTCTTTTCCTTGCAATTAGTTTCATGTTTTAAGGTTACAAAACATAATAGAGAGAATAAGGTATTTTTAAAACAAACTCAAGACAACTACCTATCTGCTGAAGCGCCATTAGACGTCAAATGAAAAAGGCAAAGTGAGACATTTGTGTTAAAAAAAAAAAGCAGTGCAGCATGTGACTCTTTGGAAGGGAGAAAGAACATGGTCAAGTTAAAAAAAAGGCAGAAAACTGACGAACTCATGGGTTCATAAACAGTGAGTACCAGGTAATTATAATAATATTTTTTTTGAAAAAAGCAGAAATGGCTGGCTACATCGGAAAGATAGGTGCATTTGATTCCATGACAGATAACTGGATTTGTGTATACTGAACAAATTGAGCAGTATTTTATAGTAAAAAAAATAGCCAATGAGAAAAGTGTACCAATTTTGCTGCGTGTATTGGATTTAAAGATATACAGTTTGCTAAAAAGTTTTAACTGCTCAACCAAACCAGCTGAAATGAGCTTTGCTGATGTAATGAATGTAATGCAGGAATATTTAGAACCGAAACCATTGTTGACTACAGAATGCTTTAGGTTTCATAAGTGGAATCAAAAAGAAGGAGGTACATTTCAGCACATGTGGCTGAATTGAAGAGATTGTCTGAGCATTCTCAGTTCAGTGATGGGCTTAATGATGAACTGAGGGATTGTTCAAAGTTCAAAGTAAATTCATTATTGAAGTATGTATATGTTAGCATATATTACCTTGAGATTTATTTACTTGCAGGCAGACGAAGTCTGACAAACACCAGTGGCAAAAAACAAACTGTGCAAATAAAAAATAATACTGAAAGCATGAGTTGTAAAGAGTCTTTGAAAGCCAGTCTGTAGTTTGTAGAATCAGTTCATAGTGGTGATTGAAGATATCCACGCTGGTTCAAGAGACTGATGGTTGTAGGATAATAACTGTTTCTGTCGGGGAAATAGAGTATAAGAGTAGGGTGGTCATGGTACAATTTGCTTAGGCCACAGTAGGAGGACTGTGCGCAGTTCTGGTTACCACATTATAGAAATGATGTAATTGAACTGGATAGGATGCAGAGGAGATTTATCAAGATATTGCCTGGTTCAGTAATGGGGGGGAGACTGTTTTGCCTCAGTTTGTTTTTCTTGGAGGTTAAGGGAGGACCTGCTGGAGATATACAAAATTGTAAGGGGCATAGATATGGTAGTTTGTGAAAAAACTTTTGCCCCTAACAGAGATACAGATATCCCCTGCTTTTCGAACGTTCGCTTTACGAAACCTCACTGTTACGAAAGACCTACATTTGTACCCTGTTTTCCCTAACAGAAGGTTTTTTCACTGTTACGAAAAAAGCAGCGCGCGAAAAATGGCGGTGTGTGAAAAAAAATGGTGGCGTGCGAAAAAAAAGCAGCGCTTGCCCCGAGCAGCCAAGCTCCTCCCCCGGAACTGCATTCTAGCCGCCATTGCTTAAACACGTGCTTTATCTCGATTTATTTTGTGCGTCCGTTAGCAAGATGAGTTCTAAGGTATTGGAAAAGCCTAAAAGAGCTCGTAAGAGTGTTACACTTAGCGTAAAACTAGACATAATTAAGCGTTCGATCGTGGTGAATGAAGCAAGGCCGTTGTCCGCGCGTTGAACTTGCCTGCATCCACCATTCGCACTACTTACACGCAGAGAGAAAAGGTCTTGAAAGCTGCTGATGTTACTGTTGGTTCTGCTCGTAGCAAAGTGGTCTCTCTTAGTCGGCATCCAGTAGTGGATAAAATGGAAAGTCTGTTGCTTGAGTGGATTGATGGGTGTACAAAACGTGGTGTTCCTTTAAGTTATCTTATACTTAAGGAGAAATCAGTCAGTCTTTTTAATAAGCTGAAACAGAAAGCACTGGACGATGGTGATGAAAGTGTTGCAAAAGTGGAATTTAAAGGTAGTCACGGGTGGTTTGATCGGTTTCTGAGGCAAGGGCAGTTTCATAGTTTAACGTTTACTGGAGAGAGTGCTTCAGCTGATAACTGAAGCTGCCAAAAGGTTTCCAGCAGAACTGAAGAAAATAATTACAGAAGGTGGTTATTCTTATAAGCAAGTGTTTAACTGTGACGAAACTGCAATTTATTGGAAAAAATTGCCGAGTAAGACATTCATTTCGATAGAAGAAAAGCAGGCTAAGGGACACAAGGCATCGAAGGACAGGTTTACCCTAATGCCTATCATTAACGCCACTGGTGATGCTGTCCTTAAGCCTCTACTAGTGTACCATTCAGAAAATCCAAGGGCACTTAAAGGCGTTGATAAGAAAACACCTCCCATTGTGTTCCGTTCACATCCAAGCAGTTGGAACACCCAAGTGCTTTTTTCTGAGTGCATGAGCAGATACGTTAGTTCTTTTGTTGAAAATTACTGTAGATAAAATAACCTCGATAATAGGTGTCTTGTGATTGTCGATAATTGTGCTGCTCATCCGCCTGCCATTACCGAGTATGGCGGTAACACTTGTGTTGCGTTCTTACCGCCGAATACGACATCGTTGCTGCAGCTGTGCGACCAAGGCCTAATAGCCACAATTAAGGCTTACTATATGCAAAATGTGGTGCGTTTTATTGTAAGTGCTATTGACAGAGAGGGCAACTCCAAAGCATCTTTGCGAGAGATCTGGAAAGACTACAATATAAAACTAGCAATCGCCAACATTGGAGATGCTCTTGATAGGCTAACAGTCTCGATGAGAAATGGCGTTTGGAGGAAACTATGTCCCGAAGCAGTGAACGATTTTAAAGGCTTCGAACCATCAACAATAAATACGAGAATAGTGAGCTTGGCTAAGGAGGCAGGGTTTGTGGAAGTTGACAAAGATGATGTTGAAGAGGTTTTGGCATCCCATGACCAAGAATTGACAGATGAAGAGCTGATGCAATTGCAAAAGGAAAGATTAACAATTAAAACGGAACGCAGTAGCGAAAATGAAGTCGTCCAGGGACTGAACGTGAAGCAGTTGCGTGAGATTTTCACTGTGATTGACAGCGCTGCAATGATTGCAGAAAGGTACGACTTTAATTTTGAAAGGGCACATAGGTTTAAGGCCGGCTTGCAGGATGTTTTGAGTGCTTACAAAGAACTGTATGATAGAAAGATGCGCGAGGCTCAGCAGTCAAGTATACTGTCGTTTTTCAAGCCTTGCACATCAGCCACAGCAGACGACGAACCTCGACCTTCGACATCGAGGCAGGAAGACATAGAAGAAGATAACCTGGCTACCCTATTGGAAACAGACTACGATGAGATGACACCCCAGTCTCCTCTACCTTCCACCACCCCAATTTCCGACGACTCAGCCTAATACACCATCCCGATTCCTGTAAGTGAAACTACACTGTACATACATTATTTCTACTTTATATAGGTTGTGTATTTTTGTGTTACTTAGTATGATTTGTTATTTGGTATGATTTGGCAGCCTCGTTGCTTAAAGGTTACTGGAGAGTGCTTCCGCCAACAGCGCCTGCGCCGACAGTGCTTCCGCCAACAGCACATGCATGAGATATTCGCTGCGCTAGTCTGTGCTTCAATTTTGTGTTATTTAGTATGATTTGTTATTTGGTACGATTTGGTAGCCTCATAGCTTAAAGGTTACTGAGAGAGTGCTTCTGCCGAGAGCGCATGTGTGAGATTTTCGCTGCGCTAGGTAGTGCTTCAATGATTGCAAAAAGTATTTCTACTTTATATAGGCTGTGTATTTATCATATCATTCCTGCTTTTACTGTATGTTACTGTTATTTTAGGTTTTATGTGTTATTTGGCATGATTTGGTAGGTTATTTTTTGGGTCTGGAATGTTCAAAAATTTTTCCCATATTAATAAATGGTAATTGCTTCTTCACTTTACGACATTTCGGCTTACGAACCGTTTCATTGGAACGCTCTACCTTCGGACGGCAGGGGAAACCTGTATTGAAAACAGTACCGTATAGCCTACAGTATAATAAGGGACTACTTTATGTTTTAGTAACACGTCGTTGAATGGGCTATTAGGCACACATTGAGCATGCGCTATTAGGTGCGTATTGATCTGTATGTGTGTGCTGAGTTCGGATTATGCTGGTAAAGAACCATGAATCTTAGCTCCCGTCTCCAGCATTTTTATTAATAGCATTGTTGTGTAACCAGGCCACATACACAACAAATTGGCGACGAGGTTAATGAACCTACATCTTATTGGAACACTGTGTTTTAATTGATAATGACACTCGGAAGAAGAGCACAAGGAACAAGCCAAGAAGCGGGATAAGGAGGCAGAGCAAGGCCGCGAGTCTGAAAGGAAGCGGGAGCACAGCCGGGGTCGGAAACATCGAGAGACCAAGAGACACAGTCGGAGCCACAACACGTCCAGCCAAGACCACAGCCGGTGCTGACCCCCAGGGGCTCAGGGTCTACCTGCCCCAGAAGGGAGATAAAAAGGAGCGACACACACACATCTAGACGGAGTGCGCTCGTGGCGCTAGCAAAAAGGACACGAGTCAAAAAGAAAACAAGAGGAAAACGGGGCTAAATTAACATAACAAAGATGACGATGATTGGAACCATTACAGCATTTGATAGTGGCATTGAAGACTGGGCAACTTACATTGAGAGAGTGGAGTTATATTGTGAGGCTAACGGTGTTAATGATGAAAAGAAAGCCAGCGTCTCACTCAGTATTAAGGGAGCAAAAACATACGGGCTGCTACAGAGCTTGTTAACCCCTGAAAATCCAGCTGACAAAACGTTCAAGCAAATAGTAGACACTCTCCAACAGCATTTAAACCCTAAACCACTGGTCATTGCTGAAAGATTTAAATTTCACAATCGGAATCAGAGCAAAAATGAAAGCATTTCTGAATATTGCGCTGAATTGCACAAATGATCAGAACATTGCCAATTTGGAGCTGGTCTATCGGACGCATTGAGGGACAGGTTTGTGTGTGGCATGCACTGTGAAACCACACAGAAGAGGCTTCTGTGTGCAAGAGACCTTACATTGGAGAAAACGCTAAACATTGCAATATCAACGGAAATAGCGGCACGGGGTGCTTCACAAATACAACAAAAATCTCTGGAATATGCCACAAATAAAATGTCACTGAACGGAAATGAAAGAAAGAAATTTTACCGTTGTGGGAACAGGTCACATGACCCAAATGACTGTTGGTTTAAAGACAAAAAATGCAGAAACTGTGGCAAACAGGGCCACATGGGCAGAGTATGCAAAGCTAGTCAACAGCAGAAAAAGGGTAAAATACAGAGAAACAAGAAACCCCAGGAAAGAAAATACAACAAGGTACACAAAATGAAAGAAGGCTGTTCTAATTAAAGCAGTTCTGATGAAAACGACTCCAATGAAAGTGAATTGTCTTGTCAGCAACCTCACAGCGTGAAAAAGACAGATGATCAAAGAGTAATATGGATCACTCCACAAGTGGCGGGCATGAGACTGAAAATGGAGTTTGACACAGGCTCAGCTTTAACAGTGATCTCTGTATACGACTACAAACGACTGTTTTCTCACATACCTCTGAAATGAACTAAACTACTGCTAAAGACTTACACAGGACAGAAAGTGCATTCCAAAGGTAAAATTAAAGTGACAATGACCTACAGAGACAAAACACAGAAGCTGAACCTCTATGTACTGAAAAATGGAGGACCACCGTTGCTGAGACGTGAATGACTCAGGAAAATCCAGTTGGATTGGTACACCATTAAGGCACTATATGTGTCAACAAAGGAGGGCAGCTCGGCGGGGAAGATGTCCGCAGCTCTCCTCTCACCCATTGTCGACTATTACAACGACAAGGAGGAACTAGACAGCATCGACAATGAGGACGAACGCAGTATCTGTGGCTGTGAATCAGATGAAGATACAGAGGATTCAACTGAAATTGATATTGCCAATAAGCAGGATGATAAAGACTACCTGGAAGTAAAAGAGCAGATGTACTAGGAGAAATTGACATCTCTCAAAAGGCAGCTACAGCAGTTACAGGAAGGCACTTTGCAGGAGTATCAGAAAAGGATGAAGAAACTAGATCAACAATACAAGGAAAGGATACAAAATGCAGAGCTTTTTCTGCAGCTGGAGACAGAACAAGTGGAAAAGAATTATATTAAAAAGAAGAAAGCAGCAGTGAAAGAATTTGAATTCAAGGAAAAGTCAAAAGTTCACGTTGGAGCTCACTCAGTAGTCATTCTTCCACCATCGGTCTCCTCCGAGCGTCACCGACCTTCAGACCCGCAGATCCCAGTCCACTCCGTCTGCTGGTCTACCAGCTCTCTCACACGCGTCTTCCTTCTTCATCTCTCCTCAACAAAAGACCGTGAGAAAACGTCTTTCCAGATTCACAAGACACAGCAATAATCTCTTAACATGCATCCTGTTATCTCCAGCCATAACCCAAACATTGCTGCTACAGAGAAACTGTTACCTCAGCAGCGAACATTACAAAGAAGCCATTACATTAGCAGTGAAACCTTACAGCGTGTTACACAAGTCATTAATATACAGTGGATTCCAGTTAATCAAGGCAGCCACTTATTTGGGACAAATCTTAAAGAACAAAGCTAATCAAGAGATTTGTCAGGATTCCCTTCATTTATTTGGGATATTATGCTGCTTAATTGGGCAGGAGACTGTTGCCAAATGGATTCTAACTAGTGTCAGTCCCATGCACTTGGGTGGCTGTTAGACACCACACCATGCTTACAGTGAAAAGTTTTTAAATAGCATCGGTTGCATGTATTTGTGCTCAAGAAGCAGTGATTTTTGCCACTGATAGCTGGCAAGAAATAAGCAGTAAGACAATTCAGAACTATTTTGCTCACTGTTGCCGGGAGTGAAAATAAATTGATTTCACTACTTCAGTAAGTTAGGAATCATGAAGAAGTTGAAAGTATCGACAATCATCTTGACTGTTGCAATGAAAATGAAGATTTGGAGGATACAATCATCGATGGCATTGTATGGAGGCAGTTAATTATCTGCATTAGGTTTCTGGGCTGATTTTGTTTATCTACAGTCAATCAAAAGTACGTGGCAATTGAGAAGTTCCTCCATCAATAACTATTAGGAACTAATACATGTTTTATAGTACTGTAGTTCTATTGGTAGTGTTCTAATTTGTTCTGTATTTCATTTAAATACATAATTTGCTGCTCAGTTTGTCCTTTATATATCTTTTTAACTATTTCCACGAAACTTCAACTAATTGGGGCAGACACTTAATTGCACCAAAATGTACTGGTCCCGATGTGTCCTAATTAACTGGAATCCTCTGTACTGTTTAACACAACAGCACAGGTCCCACTACTGATCACTATTGTACACCAGGCTTTCAATCAGAGAAAAAAAATCCTTCCACCAGAACCCTGTGCCTCCTATCACCAAGCCATTTTGGATCCAATTAATCACTTGCCTTGAATCCCATGTGGACCTGCTACAAATTACTCCAGCCAATTGATAGTTCTTCCCATGGCTCCCAGTGAAGCTGATTTAATTAAGACTCATTCATCTACACTTGGTTAAATTCTACCCTGTTAACAGGTAAGTGTTATTACCTGTTATTAACAAGTTAAATATGTAGTGCTCCAGATAGTGTGGAACACGGGTTACCAACCTTTTTTATGCCATGGACCAATACCATTAAGCAAGGACAGACCCCAAGTTGGGAACCCTTGTGGAAGGTTGCTTTATGTTTCTTCAGGACATTGATAGGATGCAGAGTTGGGCTGAGAGATGGCAGATGGAGTTCAATCAGGAAAAGTGTGAAGTGATTCACTTTGGAAGGTCAAGTTTGAAGGCAGGGTTAATGCCAAGATTTTTAGTGGTGTGGAGAGCCCACATCCTTAGATCCCTCAAAGTTGATAAGTTGGTTAGGAAGGCATATAGCGTGTTGGCCTTCATTAGTTGGGGGATTGAGTTCAGAAACTGTGAGGTGATGTTGTAGCTCTATAAAACTCTGGTTAGAACACACTTGGAATATTGTGTTCGGATCTGGTTTCCTCATTATAGGAAGGATGTGGAAGTTTTAGAGAGGGTGCAGGGGAGATTTACCAGGATGCTGCCTGGATTATAGAACAGGACTTATGAGGAAAGGTTGAGCGAGCTACGGCTTTTCTCTTTGGAGTGAAGGAGGAGAGAGTCCTTTTTAGAGGTGTATAAGATGATAAGAGATATAAATAGACAGCCAGTGCCTCTTTCCCAGAGTGGAAATGGCTAATGTGAGAGGGCATAATTTTAAAGTGACTGGATATGAGGAACGTATAGTCAGAAGTAGGATTATTACACAGATTGTGGAGGGTGAGCCTATTTAAGAGGCTCTTAAATGTCCCTAATGTATCTGCCTGGGGTGGTGGCAGAAGCAGATACATCAGGAACATCTAGGAGACTCTGTTAGGTACATATATGAAAGAAAAATAGAGGTCTACGTGGGAGGGAAGTGTTAACTTGATCTTGGAGTAGTTTAAAAGTTCTGCACAACATCATAGTCATGTACTATGCTGTACTATGTTGTGCTCTTATGTAAGTCCTTCCATTCCTCCCTCAGAAGTTCAACTCTTTTGCCAAATGAGGTCAGCAGTCAGGTGGTCTCTGTAGTATGTGAGTTTAGAGTGTGTGCACAATATTGGTGAGTAAGGGTTGCTCAGTGGTTGTACCTGACACCTTTGATTGTTTGCCAGTGGTCAAGGGCTGTGTGAGGGGTTGTAATTTCCTCTCATGTCTATGAAAACAACACAGATAGAGTCATAGAGCAATATAGCATGGATAGAGGCCCTTTAGATCAATGAGTCCATACCAACCACAGAGCTCACATGTTCAATTGTCTACAGTATTGGGTGGATACCAGTTATGTACCCACAAAATCACTCAAAATGAGAATGGTCATGGAGTCTCCTCAGCTGTTTAATTGTGTACCACCATCCTGTCCAAATGTGGGAGGATTGTAGTATTACTGGTTGCTGGATTGCTTAACTCTATCTGTATTATGAAGCGTCTGCTATTTAGCATGCATGTCATTCTGTGTCATAGGTTGACCATGTTCAGGTTCATTGCCTGGCTTCATATTAATAGAAAACGATGAAGCTTAGCCTTCGGGTTACAAATTGTGCAGGGACACACTACTCCAGCCAGTACATTTATACTCAGATGAGGATGGTGAAGATGAGGTTTCTCCATGTTAGTTCCCTCACCATCTGCCTCAGTTGGGCAGCCTCTGTTCTTTATAACTTCACATGTCAATCAAAGCAGTATCACAAAGCCACTCCTGATGATGCAAAATCTATTGTGCATTGCTTTTACTTTCTGTGCTCAAATAAGGAGAAACCAGAACTATAACAAGATGCAGCTCAGAAAGAAGTACCTCCTCTCACTGAGCCACCTATTAGTCTGATTCAGATCCAGACTCACTTAGCAGATGTACATTGAAACATACGGTGAAATACATCATTTGCGTTAACAACCAACACACACAAGGGTGTGCTGGAGACAGCCCGCAAATGGTGGCACACATTTACTCCAATCTTTCACTAACCCGTTTTACTCTCCCCACATTCCCATCAACCCTCCCCCACCTTCTACCATTTATCTACACACACGGGGTGACTTAGAGTGGCCACTTAACTTGCAATCCCATACACTGTTGGCATATGAGAGGGATCCTGAGCACTCAAACCATCACAGGGAGAACTCCACACAGACAGCACCAGGTTAGGACTGAAGTCAAGAGGTTAAGCCGTGAGACAGCAGCCCTGGTATCAGCACAAGTGAGCCACTCGATTCTGATTCATTAGCGAGCGAGGATAGCAGGTGACTGCGGTTTCCTTGCCCACATTTGACCTGTGATTTTATGAGCTTCATGTAAATACTGTGTGGCACTTCCTCTTATGAATCTACCTTGCAGGTTATGTCCAAAAGTATTCAGAATCAGAATCAGGTTTATTCTGACATACGTCATGAATTTTGTTGTTTTGCGACAGCAGTACTGTACAATATACAAAATATGCTATAAATTTGAAATATATATACTGAGGTAGTGTTCGTAGGTTCATTGTCCATTAGAAAAACTGATGGCAGAGAGGAAGAAGCTTTTCCTAAAATGTGAAGTGTGTCTTCAAGCTTCTGTACCTCCTCCCCTGATGGTAACAATGAGAAGAGGGCATGTCCTGGGTGGTGGGGGTTCATAATATTTGTAGGTCAATGGGGTGTATGGGGTGTCAGGGAGGGGTAGCACCTCTGGTGGGGGAACATGTCGCATCCTTTTCAAGGTGGTTAGTCCACCATTGGTCCCCACCTGGCACTCAGGTCTCACCTGTGGCTCCCCGTAGCTGTTTGCATGTGACAGCGGCCACACCCCGGGCAACGGCTTCGACAAGCCGGCTAAACCAGGTGAGGGTAGCCGACGGGTCTCAAACCCTCGGTGAGATAGGGAATTGTCTATCCCAGCATGTGAAGGCAGACTCCAATGGATTGAGCGGACGAGACCAATGGAAGGTCCAACGGTCAAGAAGGCAGTCCCTGCAAGCATCGTGGATCATGTAGAGCAGGACAAGACACAGGAGACGTCCAGGTCATCCACTGCGCCTAGTCCCATCTCCAGCCGTCTCGACTCTGTCTTGCCACTGGATCCAGATGGGAATTGGGAAGAGAGAGTGAGGCAGACGCTGCGCAACTCTCCCTCACTTAAATCCAAATAATGTGCTAGTCTTGACACCATCATAATGGTGTCGAGGTCCTTGTCGACGACGATGGATGAACACACAACAAGGTTAAATACGATGGCAGAATATAGTATTAACGGTAAGACTCTTGGCAGAGTGGAGGATCAGAGGGATCTTGGGGTCCAAGTCCATAGGACATTCAAAGCTGCTACGCAGGTTGACTCTGTGGTTAAGAAGGCATACGGTGCATTAGCCTTCATCAATCATGGGATTGAGTTTAAGAGCCGAGTGGTAATGTTACAGCTATATTAGACCCTGGTCAGATCCCACTTGGAGTACTGTGCTCAATTCTGGTCACCTCACTATAGGAAGGATGTGGAAACCATAGAAAGAGTGCAGAGGATGTTGCCTGGATTGGGGAGCATGCCTTATGAGAATAGGTTGAGTGAAGTTGGCCTTTTCTCCTTGGAGCGACGAAGGATGAGAAGTTACTTGATAGAGGTGTACAAGAAAACGTATTGATTGTGTGGATAGTCAAAGGCTTTTCCCCAGGGCTGAAATGGCTAGCACAAGAGGACATAGTTTTAAGGTACTTGGAAGTAGGTACAGAGAAGATGTCAGGGCTAAGTTTTTTACACAGAGAGTGGTGAGCACGTGGAATGGGCTGCCGGCAACAGTGGTGGAGGCAGAAACGATAGGGTCTTTTAAGAGACTCCTGGATGGCTACATGGAGCTTAGAAAAATAGAGGGCTATGGGTAAAGCCTAGGTAGTTCTAAGGTAGGGACATGAGCCTGGTAGGGACATGTGGGCCGAAGAGCCTGTATTGTGCTGTACGTTTTCTATGTTTCTATAATAATGAAAGGCATCTTTTTGAAGCATCACCTTTTGAAGATGTCCTTAATGGTGGGGAGGCTTGTGTCTATGTTGGAGCTGGCTGGGATTACAGCCCTCTGCAGTAATAACTGCATTATTCTTTGAGGATGATCTTGCTGGACTGTTGCTTGATTAGTAGGTAAGATCGCTGAGACTTGCCTAAAGTGGGAGAGCAGTCTTACCTACTAATCAGTGAGAAGGTCTTTGCAGGGTTGACTGGATTTGAGAAACAAGACACAACAGTAGTGAAGATGGACATAAAATGAAGTTGGAGTGATTTTTGTACAAAATATTTAATTAGTATAATACCTGAGTAAGAACAATTTAATTGGGACGGTGAGGAAAGACCTCTGCTTTAGCTTTAAAAATCTGGTACACTTTATTTGATATTGTCTAATGAGCTAATATGATAACATGGGCATGTTTAGTACTGACTCTGTAATCTAAAGCATATTGATTTCAGTACCAACATTCTTTGGCCTCATAAAAATAAAAATGAAAATTTACTTCACATTCCACTTGGAGTACTGTGCTCCGTTCTCGTCACCTCACTACAGGAAGGATGTGGAAACTACAGAAAGGGTGCAGAGGAGATTTACAAGGATGTGCCTGGATTGGGGAGCATGCCTTGTGAGAATAAGTTGAGTGAGCTTGGCCTTTTCTTCTTGGAGAGACGGAGGATGAGAGGTGACATGATAGAGGTGTATAAGATGATGAGAGGCATTGATTGTGTGGATAGTCAAAGGCTTTTTTCTCAGGGCTGAAATGATGAAAACAAGGGGGCACAGTTTTAAGGTGCTCGGAAGTAGGTACAGAGGAGATGTCAGGGGTAAGTTTTTTACGCAGAGAGTGGTGAGTGTGTGGAAAGGGCTGCTGGCGACAGTGGTGTATGCGGATACAGTAGGGTCTTTTAAGAGACTCTTGGATTGGTACATGGAGCTTAGAAAAATAGAGGGCTACGGGTAACCCTAAGTAATTTCTAAAATAAGTACATGTTCGGCACAGCATTGTGGGCTGAAAGGCCTGTATCATGCTGCAGGTTTTCTATGTTTCTATTCTGTGAAAAAGAACGTGAGGATATATGTCAGTGATACAATTATGTTCCATCATTGAATAATTATTCGGTTCTGTTAGGCTAGTTTCCTCACTTATAAGACATCTCACAGAAATGGGGTTCTAAGTCATATCCCTATGGCTAATTCTGGTTCGTGACTCAGACAGCCCCAAAATTCAGCAGCTTCACTCCCACAGTCTCGGTTCCAGGGGCCTCAGCTCATACTCAGTCATTGTTGCACAGGAATTTTTAAAAAACATTCTGAGGTATATTGGTTGCCTCTCTGGTCCAGTAGTATAGCAGTTGCATAATCCTAACGCAAGTAACCTGAATTCATTTCCTGCCACTGCCTGGAAGGAGTTTGTACATTTTCCCTGTGTCTGCATGGGCTTTCTCCCACATTCCAAAGACCTCCGGGTTAGTAGGTTAATTGGTCCCATGGGTGCAACTGAACAGTGCAGGCTCGTTGGGTCTGAAGAGCCATGTTGTATCACTAAATCTATAAACACAATTGTTCTTCTGCACCTAAGCATCACTACATATGGCCCACATGCAATGGTCACTTACACTCTACAAATAAAATCATAAATGTATGACGTGGTGGATACAGCCCAGTCCATCATGGGTAAAATTCTCTTCATTGAGTACGTCTACATGGAGCGCAGTCGCAGGAAAGCAGCATTCATCATCAAAGACCCCTCCTACCCAGGCCGTGCTTTCTCCTCGCTGCTACCATCACGAAAAATGTCCAGGAGCCTCAGGACTCACACCATCAAGTTCAGAAACAGTTATTACCCCCCAACCATCAGGCTCTTGAGCCAGTGGGGATAATTTCACTCAGCTTAGTTCACTCCATCACTGAACTGTTCCCACAACCTATGTTCCCACTTTCAAGGGCTCTTCATCTCATATTTTTGATAGTTATTGCTTATTTATTTATTTATTATTATTATTTCTTTTTTGTATATGCGCATTTCTTGTTTGTCCACTCTGGTGGGTGTGGTCTTTTATTGATTCTATTGTGGTTCTTGGATTTACTGAGTATGCCCACAAGCAAAAGAAACTCAGGTTGGTGACATTGATCATAGATTTACTTTGAACTTTAAATTATGAATTGATTTCAGGAATCCTGTGAATTAGGACTCATTGCATAAACAATCAACTCTCTAACTGTACTTTTCATTTCCCAGTTGCAAGAGCTAATTCTGGCAGTTCTTGCTATTTCAGTAATGTTAGCAAAAAGATTTCAAGATTCAAGATTCAAATTTATTTATCACATGTACGTAGTAACATACAGAAAAAGGCCCTTCTTCCTTCCCTTTCTCCTATGCTTCACTCTCCTCTCCTATTAGATTCCTTCTTCTCCAGCCCTTTATCTTTCTTACCCACCTGGCTTTGCCTGGCTCTTCTTCCTCCTTCCCCTAATCCCACCTTTTTATTCTGGTGTCTTCCCCCTTCCTTTTCAGTCCTGAAGAAGGGTCTCAGCCCAAAATGTCGACTGTTTATTCATTTCCATAGCTGCTGCCTGACCTGCTGAGTTCCTCCAGCAGTTTGTGTGTGTTACGGTAAAATGTGTTATCTCCATTTAACAACCAACACATCCAAAGGTGTGCTGGGCACAGCCCACAAGTGTCACCAACGTAGCATGCCCACAGTGCTCAGCAGAACAACACAGAATATAACAAAAGCAAAAGAAACCTCATTCCTATTCCTCCCTCCCAGCCATGCACATACACAGTCCTTCAAACACTGAACAGGCCATCTTCAGCCTCAGGCTCCAGCAGGCTTGAGTTCAGACCAGCAGACTTTATGGCTTTGACTTTCCCAGGGCATTTGCAAAGATTTGCAGACTCAGGCGGCAGCCAATAGGCCTTGATTTCCAGGCTTCCGATTCAACCCTTGGTCTTCGATCCTCGTCATCGACTGCAGGACCCACCAGTCATTGAACACTAGGCCTCAAACGGTGAGTGCTCAAACACTGGGCCTCGAATTCCAGTCTCACTGCTTTGCAAACTCGGGGGGGTCATCGAACCTTATTCCTCCTGCCCACATGGGACTCCGACTCTGGAACCCATGACCCTGGTGGGAGGGGCACCTGTCCTCTCTGCGCTGGTCTGCCGGCCTGACATCCGACCACGGCTAACAGTCTGAGAGGATGCTATGAAGGGGCCAGCTTATGGACGAGATATTATCAAGTCTTGATCTGCCCTGTAAGTAAAGATTTCATGGCACAATATGATGAAGAACAGCTGAATTACCCTAATACCTCGGGCAGTAATTGTTCCTCAATCAACATCACATAAAGTATTAGCCAGACATTTGTACATGGTTATGTTTTGGAACATGGTGTGCTCTTATTGCCAGCTGCATATCTTGGATTCTAAATGCATTCTCCCTAAGTATATCACTGCTAGCGAAGTGTTTTGAGACAACCTAAGTCTGAAAGATGTTTTATAAATGCTTTATAAATGCAAGTCATTAATTCCTATTTCAGTAAAAGCCTTAAGTGCACATTCTCAATGGTTCAGTGAACTTTCTCAGTGGGCAGCTGAAACACATGGACCGGGAGAAATTACCTTTTGGTCTGTGCTGAGTGACTGGGCTGCTACTGTTGGTCTTTGGTGGACAGGCGTTTATGGAAATAAGGCAGCATTTGCAAGAAGATTGTTCCTTCAAAATGCAAAACCCCAACAGGAAATGCTGCAATTGACAGGAGGAATTAAAGGTAGTATTTAATTTTAAATAACACATAAAGTTGCCAGAAAAGCATTTAGCCTGAGCATTGGTGGAGTTTCAGAACTTAGTAAAGTGTGAATTGATACAGAAAGAAAAGACAGAATTTGAGAGTTAACTTCCAGGAACGATGAGAGATTTTGACATATTTCAATGATAATAAACCTGATTTTGATTCTGATTCCTTCTAATTGAAATTCTCTGTCCCAGACAACTTCCTGGTGAATTACCTCTACACTCTCTCCAACATTATCACATCCTTGCTATAGTTTGGAGACTAGAGCTGCCCACAGAACTCCAGGCACACGACTCTATATCAAACCCCTGACTCATGAAGGTCAGTATCCATTATAATACTATAAACAGAGGTAGTTTTTAGGGAGTTTTCTACCTGAGAGGTTTCTGGGGCCATTGAAAGAGAGATGGATAGCAATGAGGAGATGTGGCAATAGTGCAAGAAAATGGCACTGAGATAGAAGAACAGCCATGATGTTGACAAAGGATAAGCAGCCTAAAGAGACGAGTGACCAGCTTCTGTCCCTTATCACAAGAGATTCTGCAGATGCTGGAAATTTTGAGCAACACACACAAAATGCCAGAGTAACTCAGCAGATCTACGCAGAGGTATCAACAGTCGACGTCAGGAGCTTTTCCTAATTTTTGTGGCTCAGGGTTCAGAACGGATCGAGATTTTCTGCTGGAAGTTGACAGCAGAACACATGCTATATTTGCTCTGCAGAAATGATTTGCCAACACACAGTATTTGGTTCATATACCTCCTGTGCCTAATAAAGTGGCCATTAGAAAATGGTCGTAGTGTTCTGCTGCTGTAACCCATTCACTTCAAAGATGTCCTTCTGCACACAATTTCTGTAATACGTTCTGTCAGCTTGAGCCAGTCTGGCCATTGGCCTCTGACCTCTCTCATTAACAAGGCATTTTCACCTACAGAACTGCTTCTCTGTGGACGTTCTTTGCTTTTCGCATCATTCTTGGTAAACTCTAAAGACTGCTGTGCATGAAAATTCCAGAAGATCAGCAGTTTCTGAGATACTCAAACCACCCTGTCTGGCACCAACAATCATTCCAGGGTCAAAGTCACTTAGATCACATTTCTTCCCCATTCTGATGTTTGGTCTGAACAACAACTGAACCTCTTGACCATGTCTGCATGCTTTTATGCATTGAGTCACTGCCACATGATTGGCTGATTAGATATTTGCATAATTGAGCAGGTGTACCTAATAAAGTGGCCACAGAGTATACATGTTTGAACCTTATAGGCTAGATGATGCTGGAACCCAGTACCTTTGTAAAAGGAGGGGGAAAGTCTGCTTTGCAAGGGCATTGCCCTTTTAAACACTGCCAAACAAACTGGATGGGACGTGCTATAAGATGCACAGTTTCTACTTTGTTTATTAATCACTAATTGCACCATACTTGATATTCTCAAGAAACAGCTGGCACTGAACGGTATCTCTTCATTTAGGCCTTTATTTAATCAGATTGGTGTGTGTGAATGATACATTGCCCGATCAGTTCGCCAGCTCCTGCCTGTCACTCAAGCACCATGAGAAGATGAATGACAGTATGTTAAATTCCACTTAATGACAAATGTTACAAATTTCCTTCAACACAGATTTGCTGCGGTTAGTGAGTCGAGTGGAATCAGATAATTACATAATGATAACAGAGGAACCATGTGTCGTAATGACACTATTTGTCTTTCAAGAAGTTTCTTTGACTATTCAAGTTTGTGGTGAGTGTAAATTAATTTGTTGTATTCGCCGTGATAGAGCAGCTTATATATATATATATACATACATACATACAAAAACAAATCTTTGTCTGGGTAGTTAAGCACAGGGTTTGATCAAATGAGTAGGAGGGGTCCCTGAATTACATCCTTGGCCTCTGCTGATCACAATGGACAGCAGGAGAGGTTGTAACTGTCCCTTCAGTGGCTCAGAGCACAGGAGGTGAAACAAAGGTCAGGATTCTGTTCTTGGTCTCATAGAGGGAGACAACACTAGAAACAGGTCCTTCAGCCCACCTAGTCTGCCATTTTTATACTAATCCCACTCTAAGCCATTTTATTCCCCCAAGTGGAGACGTTTTGGAGGACGTTCATATTGCTAGGGAGGAGGTATCTGCAGCCGTACCACGCGATAGGGAGGATAGCTCCCTAGGGCCTCGCCATGTGCATTCTCGGGCTTCATGGGAGGCTAGAGAGGAAATTGCAGAGGCCCTTGCAGAGATGTTTGCCTCATAATTAGCCATTAGTGAAGTTATTCTCTGGTGGGATATTCGTCAAACTCGGGCAATTGGGACTAGCTTAGGTGCATCTTGGTCAGCACGAACAGGTTAGGCCAAAGGGCCTGTTTCCGTACTGAGTGAAACAATCACTCTACTCTAACTCTCTCAAGATTCAACCACTCGCCTGCACACAAGGGGCAAGTTACAATGGCCAATAAACCTACTAACCCACATGCTTTTGGAAATTGGGGGAAAATGACAGAACTAGGAGGAAGCCCACAAGGTCATCGGGTGGAGGTGGTGGGAGTGGGGGAGTGTGCAAACTCCACACAAACAGCAACCAAGGTCAGATCAAACCCAAATATCTGAAGTGTCTTCTTCTCAAGAGCATATTGATTTAAATGAAGATAACAAAGGAATGCAGCACCATCTTAATTTCCAGACATCCCAATGCACTCCATGGCCATCATTGTTATATAGATTGGAGGAGACACAGCAATGTCCCACATAACTGATAAGGTATTGAACAGTTAAGCAATTCTTGTTCTGTTGATTGAGAGATTAATAATGGTCAGATGCAAAGCTGATCTCTCAGTTTTTAATAATTTATTTTGTTGTATTTAGAGATCAGGCCCTTCTGGCCCAACGACCCACCCTGTCCAATTACACCCATAAGAATAGTTACCCCACTAACCTGAACATCTTCGGAATGTGAGAGGAAATCAGAGCACCCAGAAAAAATCCCGCACAGACACAGGGAGAACGTAAACATTCCTTACTGACAGTGGTGGGATTGAATCCAGGTTGCTGATGCTGTTATGGGTACTGCTAGACTACCAGTATCTACATGAGCAAGCAGGTAGAAGCTCAAGTTAACCTCATCTGACAATGTAGCATCCCGGCAGAAATACATTGGGGGCACAATCCAGGTCACCTATGATGTTCCACATGGGCGAGCCACCAGATGAGGTGCGAAGAGCTCAGTGGGTTATTACCATGCCGTTTCTCAGTCAGGAATCTTTTGTTTTGATACAAAACATCAAATGATCTCAAGCTGACTCATTTGAGAAATCTTTGCTATTTCACATAAAAACACATATACACTTAGCGGCTACTTTATTAGATACACCTGTACACCTGCTCGTTAATGCAAATATCTAATCAGCCAATCATGTGACAGCAGCTCAATGTATAAAAGCATGCAAACATTGTCAAGAGGTTCAGTTGTTCTTCAAGACCAAACATCAAAATGGGGAAGAAATGTGATCGAAGTGACTTTGACCATGGAACGATTACTGGTGCCAGACAGGGTGGTTTGAGTACCTCAGAAACTGCTGATGCCCTGGGTTTTCATCACAACAGTCTCTAGAGTTTACAGACGATGGTGCAAAAATAAAAGAACATCCACCGAGAGGCAGTTTTGTAGGCGAAAACATCCTTGTTAACGAGAGAGGTCACATGATGATGGCCAGACTTGTCCAAGCTGATAGTAAGGTGACAATAATTCAGATAACCTTGTGTTACAACAGAGACGTGCAGAAGCTCGTTGATGAATGCAAAACATGTCAAATCTTGAAGTGGATGGGCTACAGCTGGAGAAGTCGACGAGCATATTCAGTGGCCCCTTTATTAGGTACAGGAGGTATCTAATAAAGTGGCCACTGAGGGTATAAATTGAAGCAGCACTTGAAATTTTAGAATCGAATCAAATCCATATTTACCTCCATGTTGGAGAGGCAGTAAGTTAAATGAGAGCTAGGGATTTTGGGGTGGGGGTCCAAGGAGGAGGTATGATAAAGACAAGTTTGATTGAGAGGTGCATTATTACTTCTAAACGGTCTCCACACTTAAGTCACTGAATCCTGATATCAGGTGAGCACCTATGTCAGCAAAGCCACCATTCTTCATATTTAAGCTGCGGCAAACAAGTCTTATCCTACCCTGATATCCACATCTGCACTCCCTAACAATAAAATTTTTGGTTAATAGGCCTTGTCTGTTTGCGGCAGCCTTACACAAGTTCACAAGATCAAGAGAGGCATTGAGAAAGTGGATATCCACGGTCTTTTCCCACAAGGTATGGGAGTCTAAAACTTCTTCTTCATGTGCCTTGTGCGTTACACGCTTGGGCGATCATGGCTCTCCACATCGAACAATCCCTCGCAGCATCAATGACATCTCTCACACTTAGATCCGTTAATTCTTTCACAGTGTCCATATATTTTCTTCTTTGCCTTCCTCTACCGCATTTCCCAGGCATACGGCCTTGTAATGTAAGGCATTCTATTTCTCCCTTTCTGATGACATGGCCCAAGAATTTAAGTTTCCTCTCATTTAATGTTCTCATTAAGGATCTTTTTGTATGGGAGTCTAAAACTAAGGGGTACAAATTTAAAATGAGAGGGAAAGATTTAAAAGGGGCACACACAAAATGCCGGAGGAACTCAGCAGGCCAGGCAGCATCTATGGAAAAGAGTAAACAGTCCTGAAGAAGGGACTGAGCCTGAAATATCGACTGTTTTCTTTTTTGCATAGATGCTGCCTGGCTTGCCAAGACCCTTCGGCATTTTGTGTGTGTTGCTTTGGATTTCCAACATCCTTTTAATACCGTGGACCCTTACCATTAACCGAGGCATCCATAGACCCCAGGTTGGGGGCCCTTGGTTTAGAAGAATGTGTCATTCAGGAATGCAGTATAGAAATAGGCCCTTCAGCCTAAGCGGTCCATACCAATCACACCATCCATGTTGCTAGCATTCAGCCCATGAACCTCCAAGTCCCTCCTCTCTCCATGTACCTATCCAAATGTAATGTTGCAATTGTACCCACTTCTACTCTTGCTCAGGTGGCTCATTCCAGGTACTCACTATCCTCTGGGCCAAGCAGGCAAATGGTTCAGTTTGAGTGAGTTGGGTCAAAGGACATGTCTTCTGTACTGTATAGCTGTGGCTCTTGGTACCCACCCCATGTTGTGTAAATAGATCCTGAAATTAAATTCCACCATGCAGATGTAAGAACAAGAACTCTGCTTGGTTTTTGTTCAGTTTGACATGAGAGCACTGCGTCCCATTGTAGATGATGTTGCTGTTCTGGCTGTTCACCAGGACAGGCTAGAACAGAGGTTCCCAACCTGGGGTCATGGACCCCTTGCTTAATTGTATTGGTCCATGGCATAAAAAAGTTTGGGAACCCCTGGGTTAGAGGAAAGATTGAATCAGAGATCTTTCTGATCTCCTTGCTTTACTGAATAAATGCACTGCATTAACAAACAGCATATAACTGCCTGTCTCTTAGCAAACACTGCCAGGTGACAACAGCAACCAGCTCTGGAGCTTCAGCACTGGACTGAAAGCTGTGATTCTATTCTGAAAGCAATTCATCACAGAGTTTTGAAAAATGCTTTGTTTCCTGAATAAATTACTGAATTCATCTGTTCCCCCCACTCCACAGCTTTTCTATCCCATCCTCCTAACACTCTGCAGCTTCCCCTGTGTATTTCCCTCTGTCTGGGAGTGATCTCCGGGGAGAGGAGCTGCTCTCTGTGCTGTGAGCCTCTCAAGGTGGCAAGTGATGATAGTCGAGGATGAGCGACCATTTGTACTTTACTCAGAACACTAAGCCTTTTGGAGTCTTCCTTGCAGATTTCCTTTTCGAAAAGCCACAGGCAGGTCATTTACACTATCAAAATACTCAGTGCGATTCTTTCTTTCTTTTTCTTTTTCAATCTTTTTATTAATTTTGAAGTATAGAAACAAAACATAGTAATAATACAAATAGTAGGAGAAATATTGTTACACTTAAGAAAAGTAATTGTAAAATCAAATAGTGTAAGTTAACAAAGCTCCCAATCATGTAGAACTGACAACGGATAATACAAATCAAAAAAAAAACTGAAGAAAAATCATGAAAAAGAAAAAAAAACAAAACCAAAAAAAAACCCCATCCCCAAAGAAAAACAGAATTAAACAACTAAACTAAAAGACTTGGGCAAAACTAACAACTTAAAAATGGAAAAGAAGAAAACCTCAGCGTCGACGCCTCCACTCCCCTCCAACAACAGTACAGAGAGATAAAACAAGTTTGGAAATGATCAAATTACATCAAGTGAAAATGCTGAATGAATGGCCTCCAAGTTTTTTCAAACTTAATGGAAGGGTCATAAACTGCACTTCTAATTTTCTCCAAATTCAAACACACCATAGTTTGTGAAAACCAATGAAATACCTTAGGAGGGTTAATCTCTTTCCAATTCAACAAAATGGACCTTCTAGCCATTAAAGTAAGAAATGGAATCATCCTTCGTGATGAAGAGGTTCGATTCTTTTGCTCTTGCCACAGCTGCAACTTCTTCGAGCATCTTCCTCTGACCCATTTTATTGTTCCACCACTCCCTGCCCTCTCCCTCCCCCACACAACCCATATTCTACACACCCGAGGTACTTTAAAAATGCTAATTAATCTATTGACGCACACGTCTTTAGGATGTGAGAAGAAACCGGAGCACCTGGACAAAACCCTCGCGGTCACAGGGATATTGTGCAGATTATCCACATAAAGAATTCTTTCTTGCTTTTCAGTCTCTGGAAGCTGAGGTTTGCTTTATATCTTGGATCATCTATCCACTCCTTCTTGCTGCATCTCCAGTATTGCTCCGAATATATCTGCCACCTTTAGGGTATTGTGATGCACAGTATTTCATACTGCACCCTGCTAAGGGCTACAGCACATCACAATAAGTTTCATCAGAATCAGAATCAGATTTATTATCACCAGCATGTGAAATTTGTTAACTTCGCAGCAGCAGTTCAATGCAATACATAATATAGAAGAAAAAAAGGAAATAATAATAAATAAATAAATAAATCGATTACTGTATATGTATATTAAATAGATTAAAATCGTGCAAAAAAACAGAAGTAATATATAATTAAAAAGTGAGGTAGTGTTCAAGAGTTCAATGTCCATTTAGGAATCGGATGGCAGAGGCTGGGTGCTGGAGGTCCTTAATAATGGACCCTGCCTTTCTGAGCCACCACTCCTTGAAGATGTCCTGGGTACTTTGTAGGCTAGTGCCCAAGATGAAGCTGACTAAATTTACAACCCTCTGCAGCTTCTTTCGGTCCTGTGCAGTAGCACCCCGCCTGTCAGAATGCTCTCCACGACACATCTATAGAAGTTTTCGAGTGTATTTGTTGACATACCAAATCTCTTCAAACTCCTAATGAATTATAGTCGCTGTCTTGCCTTCTTTATAACGGCATTGATATGTTGGGACCAGGTTAGATCCTCAGAGATCTTGACACCTAGGAACTTGAAACTGCTCAGTCTCTCCACTTCTGATCTCTTTATGAGGATTGGTATGTGTTCTTCATCTTACCATTCCTGAAGTCCACAATCAGCTCTTTCATCTTACTGATGTGACAGAATGTGTGAAGCGGGTTTCCTTTTAAATTGAGAAACCCAGGTATTTCAGATAAAGGCTCTCAACGCAAGTTACCACTCTGTGCAGAAAGAATAGGTGGCAGTTTGAACTGTTGTGCTGGAGGCATGAATTTGAACCTCATCCCAGCAGCTGGCAGATTTAAGCAAGTAATTAAACAAATCTAAAATTAGTAAAGATAAATAGTAAACTATCATTTTGCACCAATCGCTTTACAGCACCAGCAATTACCAGTTGGGATTCAAATCTTGCCTCTGTGCTGTAAGTGTAAGGAGTTTGTAGGCTCTCCCAGTAACCGCATGGGTGCTCACATTCCGAAGATATATGGTTAGGGTTAGTAAGTTATGAGCATGCTCTGTTGACACCAGAAGCATGGTGACACTTGTAGGCTGCTCCCAGCTGATTTGATTTGACACAAATGATGAATTTTACTGTACATGTGACAAATCTCTTTAAACACTTGACCAGCTTGCTAATATCTATAAGCATAATAATAATAACTTATAGAGCACTTTTCATACAGACGATGCAGCTCAAAGTACTTTACAATGGAATAAAAGTACAAATATGAAAATAAAAAATAAAGAATATAAATAAACGTGAAAATAAAAGAAAAAATTATATTAAATAAATAAGTTTTGAGCTGGTGTTTAAAAGTGTCCACTGAGGTCTGTGTCCTTTATGGTTTTAGGTATTGAATTCCACAGTTTAGGAGCCTAGTCCAAAAAAAAGCTGACCTGCCAATTACCTTTTGAGGGAGATTGTTTAAATACAAGAGACCAGCAGAAGACCTGAGAGCGAAGGGCCAATCCAGAGTCTAAAATGGCCCAGTAAGAAACAATATTCAAGAAACAAATAGGGAAGGACAAAATGTTGGCCTAACCAGAAACCCAAAGATATTAGAATCAAATAAATTTTAAAAATAGCAATAATTGTTAGAGGAGTTAGAATGGTTAGGTGAAACAATGGCAGAGCCCCTGCCACACAGTTCTAGTGACCCAAGTTCAATACTGGCCTCTGGTGCTGTCTGTGTGGACAGTTTGCACAATTTCCCTGTGACTGTGTGGCTCAGAAGATTAATTAGCAGCTTTAAATTGCCCCAATGTTATAGGAGAGTGAAGTGAAGAATGTGAATTTTGTGTGTGTGTGTTTGGGGGGTGGGGGAGGTGGTGAGTGCAGAGGGTGGGGGGGTGAGGTAGGAGTTGAATGGAATTGTTGGGGAGGTGGAGATAATCATTTTGGTTAGAGGAAGATTAGAATAAGAGTGGGTGCTTGATGGTCAGCATACACTAGAGAGCTTAAGGTGAAAGAACCCTTTGGGGTAAGTGATCATAATATGATCAAATTCATCCTGAAATTTGAGGAGGAGAAACTAAAGTCAGATGTGTCGGTTTTCCAGTGGAGTAAAGGGAATTACAGAGGCACGAGAACGGAGATGGCCAGAATTGATTGGGGGAAAAAACACTGGCAGGGATGATAGCAGAGCAGCAATGGCTGGAATTTCTGGAAGCAATTTGGAAGGTACAGGATATATACATCCCAAAGAGAAAGAGTATTCTAAAGGCAAGATGACACAACCAGTGCTAACAAGAGAAGTCAAAGCCAAATTAAAAGCCAAAAAGAGGTCATATAATAGAGCAAAAATTAGTGGGAAGTTAGAGGACTGGGAAGTTTTTAAAACCCAAACGAAGGCAACTAAAAAAGTCATTTAGAAGGTACAGATGGAATACAAAAGTAAACTAGCCAATAATATTAAATAGGATACCAAAAGTTTCTTCAGATACATAAAGTGTAAAAAAGAGGTGAGAGTGGATATCAGACCGCTGGGAGATGATGCTGAAGTGCTAGTAACAGGGGGGTCAACGAAATGGCAGATGAACTGAGTAATTATTTTGTGTCAGCCTTCACTGTGGATGATGTTAACAGTATTGTGGAACTTCCAGGTGTCAGGCATGAAGTGTGTGAATTTACCATAAAGAGAAAGAAGGTTCTTGGAAAATGTTTGAAGGTAAATAAGTCACCTGAACCAGATGGTGTACACCCCAGAGTTCTGAAAGAGGTGGCTAATAGATTGTGGTGGCATTAGTAATAATCTTTCAAGAATCACTAGGTTCTGGAATGATTCCAGAAGACTGGAAAATTGCAAATGTCACTCCACTCTTCTAGATGGGAGAGAGGCAAAAGAAAGGAAATTATAGGCCAGTTAGTCTGACCCCAGTGGTTGGGAAGATGTTGGCGTTGATTATTAAGGATGAGGTCTCAGGGTACTTGGAGGCACATGATAAAATAGGCCATAGTCAACATGGTTTCCTCAAGGGAAAATCTTGCCTGACAAATTTGTCAGAATTTTTTGAAGAAATAACGAGCAGGATAGGCAAAGGAGAATCAGTTGATGTTGTGTACTTAGAATTTCAGAAGCCCTTTGACAAGGTGCCACATCTGAGGCTGCTTAACAAACTACAAGGCCATATTATATAAGGAAAGGTTCTGGCATGGATAAAGTAGTGGCTGATTGGCAGGAGGCAAAACGTGGGAATAAAGGGAGCCTTTTTCGGGTTGGCTGCTGGTGACTAGTGGTGTTCCACTGGGGTCTGTGTAGGGACTGATACTTTTTATGTTACATGTCAATGATTTGGATGATGGAATTGATGGCTTTGTTGCAAAGTTTACAGACAATATGAAGATAGGTGGAGGGGTAGGTAATTTTGAGGAAGTTGAGAGGCTAAAGGAGGACTTAGACAGATTAGGAGAATGGGCAAAGAAATGGCAGATGGTGGGAAGTGTATGGTGATGCACTTTGGTAGAAGGAATGAAAGGGTTGACTGTTTTCTAAATGGAGAGAAAATACTAAATACTGAGGCACAAGGGGACTTGGGAGTCCTTGTGCAGGATTTTCTAAAGGTTAATTTACAGGTTGAGTTTGTGGTGAGGAAGGCAAATGCAATATTAGCATTCATTTCAAGAGGACTAGAATATAAAAGCCAGGATGTAACATTGAGACTTTTTAAGCACAGGTGAGGCCTCACTTGGAGTTTTGTGAGCAGTTTGGGGGCCCTTACCTTACAAAGGATGTTGTGAAACTGGAGAGGGTTCAAAGGAGGTTGATGAAAATGATTCCAGGATTGAGAGGCTTGTCATATGAAGAGCATCTGATGGCTCTGGGCCTAACTTCACTAGAATTCAGAAGAATGAGGGCTGACTTCATTGAAACCTGTTGAATGGTAAAAGGCCTTAATAGAGTGGATATGGAGAGAATGTTTCCTATGGTGGGGGAGTCTAAGACCAGAGGACACAGCCTCAGAATAGAGGGGCATCCTTTTAGAATGGAGATGAGGAAGAATTCCTTTAGCGAGAAGGTGGTGAATCTGTGGAATTCTTTGCCACAGGCATCTGTGGAAGCCAAGTTTTTATGTATATTTAAGGCAGACGTTGATAGGTTGGTCAGGGCATGAAGGGAAACAGGGAGAAGGCAGGAGATTGGGGTTGAGAGGAAAATTAGATCAGCCATGATGAAGTGGTGGAGCAGACTTGATGGACCAAATGGCCTGTCTCTGAGCCTATCTCTCTTTATGTCTTGCACTGTACTGCTGCCACAATAAAACAATTTTCACAGCATATGTCAGTGATAATAAACCTGAATCTGATTCTGACAGAGAGATACAGCAAAAATAGGAGAAAGATTTAAAAGGTACCTTAGGAACAACTTCTTCACACCGAGGATGGCGCATTGATAGAATGAGCTACCAGAGGAAGTGGCTGCGGGAGGTACAATAATAACAGTTCAAAGGTATTTGGATGAGCACGAGGATAGGAGGGGTTTGGAAGGATATAGGACTAACTTATAGGTGGGCATAATGGTCGGTACAAAACAAGTTGGGCCAAAAGGCCCATTTCCACACTGTTAATCTGTGATTCTAAATATTAGCTCTAAGATCTTGCAAGTAAGAGTTGAGTCTGAGGAGGTGAACTTTTGTAACAACAGAGTTTTATTCACAAAAACATGTTAACTAGGGCATTAAAACAAATTAAATAAAAACACAATGACCTTCACTCTGAGGATGCTAAATCTGATGTAATGTAAGACTCAGGCACTGCCCTCTCATCCAGTCTACATATAAGCCGACACACTGGCCTTGTGTTCAGCCATGAGACCATAAGACATAGGAGCAGAATTAGGCCATCCTGCTCCATTATTCTCCTGCTTCTTCCTATAACCTTTGATGTCCTTACCGGCCAAGGACCTATCAACCTCTACTTTAAATATACTCAATGACTTGGCCTCCACAGCCATCTGTAGCAATGACTTCCACAGAATCACCACCCTCTAGCTAAAGAACTTTTTCCTCATCACTGTTGCAAAGGAACATGCTTGTATTCTGAGGGAGTGCCCTCTGATCCTAGGCTCACCTACTACTGGAAACAGCCTCTCCACCTCCTCTGTATCTAGGCCTTTCAATATTCAATAGGTTTTAATTAGATTCCCCGTTATTCTTCTAAACTCCAGTGTGTACAGGCCCAGAGTCATCAAACACTCCTCATACTTTAAACATTTCATTCCTGGGATCATTCTTCTCTGGACCCTCTCCAATGCCAGCAAGTCTTTTTTTTAGATATGGGACCCAGAACTGCTCACAATGCTCCAAATGCAGTCTGCCCTTGTGTTATTGTCCAGGTAGATTCTCCCTACTTCCCATATTTACACAGCCATTCTGTCCTTTTGAGGAGACTAGGGAGGCCTTCCCATCTCCACCAGTTTTAAAATCCACATTGGTCTACCAATGACCTGTGTCTTCTTGGTCGTAATATCTCAGCTCCTCATAGTGTTACCAGCTGAGTCACTAGGAGAGCTCACATTCTGTTTACTACTCTATATATCCTTTTGTATTTCTATGTCTGCCCTTAATGTATCTGCTTTTACTTTGCTTTTCAGCTTAACTCCGAACCATCTGTTCCATGAGCATCTTTTCCTTTTCGACAGGATCTCTTTCCTGCCTTTTACTCTCTGCCTTTTATTTCTCCTTCTCTGCTTGTCAGCTCCTGGTTCATCCTCCTCTTTTGTCTCCCCCGCCTCCTATTTCCACTTTCCCTTCTTCCCTGTCCGGCCTTTAACCCCGCGCCAGCATGCTCCTCAAAAGCCCATTTCCATCCTGTGCTATTCAGTGCCCATCTCCCCCTGCTGCCCCATCCTGTCAGCTGATAATTGTGCCTGACAGTGTGATACAAAGCGAGTGGGAAGTTCTTTGTCTTCCTGACAAAAGCAAACAGCTTTAACAGTGAGGGAGCCGGAGCACTGCCTGTCTTTGAACAGGACTAGAAACAGGAAGAGAGAGCACAGTAATATTAGGATTGAAAGTGGGGGGTGGCAAGGTCAGTGGGTAACAACTCCCTTGCAACAGTATTTTGTCAGCATTTCCTCAAAGGTGATAAGACTGTCGTCACCTAGATGCTTAAGCTGCCAGAGAATGCAGTCAAATACTTCACTGTCACCGTGCTTCTTTTAAAGAGAGAAAGAAGATTAAAAGAACTCCTGTTCATTAGTTTCAGAGCTTCTTTATTTGTTTCTTTCTCTCTGGATGGAGTTAATGAGTAAATTCTTGTTATTTAAAAATATTGTCTTCCTGCCCGAATCAACCTCCTTCTTCCTCAAACAAATATCACCGAAAGGTGAGTATATCAAAATTAATTCATAGGTTCTGTATCTTAGTTAGAGCATTCACAAATATTCTGCAGCCCAAAAGTGAAAATAAAGAAAGTCACTGTTAGATAGCTGACAGATATTCACTGTTAAAGATTATAGAAATAGAAAAGCATCCAACATAGAAAAACAGGTGCCAGGGAAGCACGCCATAAACACAAGAGATTCTGCAGATGCTGGAAATCCAGAGTAACACAAACAAAATGCTGCAGGGACTCAGCAGGTCAGGCAGCATCTATGGAGAGAAGTAAACAGTCAATGTTTCAGGCCAATTAGGACTGGAAAGGCAGGGGGCTGAAGCCAGAATGAGAAGGTGGGGGAGGAGAAGGAGTATAAGCCAGCAGGTGATAGGTGAAGCCAGGTAAGAGGGCAGGTGGTGGCAGAGGGGGCAGTGATGTGAGAAACTGGGAGATGATAAATGAAAGAGGTAAAGGGCTGAAGAAGTGGAAAGAATCTGATCGGAGAGAAGAGTGGACAATCACAGAAAGGGGAGAAGGAGGGGCATCTGAGGGATGCGATGGACAGTTGAGGAGAAGGGGTAAGAGAGGAGCCAGAATGGGGAATGGAAGAAGAGAGAACAATCCTTCCTACCTGCTCCACCAAAGTTCAAAGTAAAATGTATTTTCAAAGTACATATACTTCATGGCACCTCATACAACACTAAGATTCTTTTTCCTGTGGGCATACTTAACAAATTTATAGAAAAGTAGCTGTAAACAGGATCAATGAACAACAAACTGCACAAGTGCAAATATGAATAGCAATAAAAAACGAGAGCATGAAATAACAAAGTAGAGAGTGTTTCAAGTGAGATCATTGGTTGTGGGAACACCAGAAGTAGAATGAGTGTAGTTATCCCCTTTTGTTCAAGAGCCTGATGGTTATGGGGTAGTAACTGTTCTTGAACCTGTTGGTGCAAGTCCTGAGGCACTTGTACCTTCTACCTGATGGCAGCAATGAGAAGAGAGCATGAGCTGGGCGGTGAGGATCTTTGATGATCTCAATACCACGTTCCTGGTCTCCCTCTGCAGCCTGTGATACCTTCCTTCTTAAATGAATTATGTGATATTCTGAGACTGCAATCCCCACTTCTAGACACAGCACCCAGGCTCCATTTTTGAAATTAATAAGTATTGTTGGGTTCTCTTTTCAGCATCCAGTTATTCAAAGTTCAAAGTAAATTTAATATCAAAGTACATATATGTCACCATTATTATGTTGAGATTTGTTTTCTTGCAGGCATTTACAGGAAAATAAAGAAATACAATAGAAACTTTACAGAGAAAACTTACAAGGATGTTGCCAGGACTGGGGGACCTGAGTCATAAGGAAAGATTGAATAGGTTAGGACTTTATTCCTTGGAACGTAGAAGACTGAGAGGAGATTTGATAGAGGTATGCAAAATAGTGAGGGGTATAGACAGGGTAAATGCAAGCAAGCTTTTTCCAGTGAGGTTGGGTGGGGATTACAACTGGAGGCCATGGGTTAAGGGTGAAAGGTAAAAAGTTTAAGGTGAACATGAAGGGAAATTTATTCACTGAGAGGGTCATGAGAGTGTGGAACGAGCTGCCAAACAATGTGAGCTTGATTTCAAAGTTTAAGGAAAGGTACATGGATGGCAGGGGTGTAGAGGGCTATGGTCCCAGTGCAGGTCAATGAGACAAGGCAGTTTAAATTGTTTGGCATGGACTAGATGGACCAAAGGGACTGTTTCTGTGCTGTATGATTTTAATTTATGAAAAACTATTAATAACAAACACTGACAAACAACCAATGTGCAAAACTTATTAGCTGTGTTCCTACCTCATCAGGATAAATTGGGTACACATTGCCCTCCTCATGAGGAAAAGTGATTCATTACTCTGAGATTATTATTCAGGATCATGAGGTCCAGCTGAGGGAATGTAATATTGCCAAAAATTTCAAGCTTTGGTACATAAAACTGAGGTCTCCCATGCCGGTTCTATTTGAAAAGTACAGCAAGTTCTCCTGGTGTCCTGACCAATATTTATTCATTAATCAGTGCCACTAAAGGAGATTAAATTGACTATATCTCAATGCCCGTCTTATGCAAAAGTTTTAATTTACTTAGTTTGTCTAAATAACGAGCATGACTTTGTCAAGAATGTGTTTTGGATCGTTGTTCTATTTTGTAAGATACCATACAAATGAAAATACTCCCTTTTTCTTTTGGGTGTTAAAATTAAGCTCACACATTTTCATCGCCAAACTATTAGATAATTAGAAAATGATTTGCATGTGGCATGACTGCACAACATCCTGAAAAGTTGAGTGTGTGTCTTCAGGCTCCTGTACCTCCTCCTTGATGGTAGCAGTGAGAAGAGGCCACGCCCTGGGTGATAGGTGTCCTTAATGATGGATGTTGCCTTTTTGAGGCATTGCCTTTTGAACGTGTTCTGGATGCTGGGCAGGCTATTGCCCATGATGGAGCTAGCTGAGTTTACAACCTTTTCTGATCCTGTGCAGTGGCCACTTCACACCAGACAGCAATGCAACCAGTTAGAATGCTCTCCATGCTACACCTGTAGAAATTTGCAAGTGTCTTTGGTGACATGCCAACACTCCTCAAACTCCTAATGTAATATAGCCGCTGTCATGCCTTCTGGTGTGTCTTCCCTCAACTTCCCCTTCCTGAAGTCCACAGTCAATTCCTTGGTCTTGTTGACATTGAGTGCAAAGTTGTTGTTCCAACACAACATTGTACCCTAAGGTCCAGGATGATATGGCCCATCTGAAAATTAATTACAATTTTCCAGATCAAAATCACACACCTTTTTTTTCAGAACAAGAAGCCATTCCATTCTGTAGGAACCATTCAGAACATCCAAGTGTATTTTAAGTAATGCCAGAAATTTTGCTTCCACAGCCCAACTCAAGCATCCTGTCTGCACAATATACAGTATAGAGAATCTCCAATGTTACACCAGAAATGTTACCTTTATCGAAAGGACTGCAGTGGTTCAAGAAAGCAGCTTGTTCTACCTCCTCAAGAGTAGTCAAGGATGGGCAATAAAAGCTGATCTCACTCTGATGCCAATAGCCTGAAAATGAATATTTGAGAAAAATGCTATTCTAAACTTTAAAAAATAACTGCAGGTGTTGGAAATCCGGAATAAAAACAAAAAATCCTGGTAAAATTCAGCAGGTCAGGCAGCATCTGTAGAAAGAGAAACGACGGGTCTCAGACCCAAAATGTTAACTGCCTCTCTTACACAAATATGCTGCCTGATTTGTTGAGTTTTTCTGGTATGATCTGTTTCAGTTCTGAAGTTGTGTTCCTTTGCCTTACCGTTCTAAAGATACAATGCTCAGGCTTTATACAGTAAGGCATTTGTCAGACAACAATTGGAATATTGTGAGTTGTTTTGGACCCTTTATCTAAGAAAGCATTTACTGGGATTGAAGAGAGTCCAGAGGAGGTTCAGGAAAATTATCCCAGGAATGGGAGAGTTAATGTATGAGGAGCATTTTATGGCTTTGGCCCTGTACTTGCTGAAGTTTAGAAGAATGGGGGGAGATTTTATTGAAACCTATCAAATATAGAAAGGCATAGACAGCGTGGACATGGAGAGGATGTTTCCTATAGTGGGAGAGTCTTGGGCCAAAGGACACAGACTCAGAATAGAAGGACATCCCCTTAGACAGAGTTGAAGAGGAATTTATTTAGCTAGAGGGTGGTGAATCTGTGGAATTCGGCTGTGGAGGCAAAATCATTGGGTATATTTAAAGCAAAGGTTGATAGGTTCTTGATTAGTAAGGGCGTCAAAGGTTTTGGGGTGAAGGCAGGAGAATGGGGTTGAGAGGAAAAATAAATCAGCCACGATTGAATGGTGGAACAGACCTGATGGGTTGAATGTCCTAATTCTGCTCCTGTGTCTTAAGATCTTACGGCCTTCTGGTCTATTACTTGTACTGCTCTGGATTTACATTTTGTAATCCACTTACAATCTTATTTATCTCCATAAGGTTATTCATGTCACCTTTTAAGGTATTTCTTCTTTGGTACTGAAGGCAATAGCATCAGGAATCTTGTTAGGGCTTTTCACTCCACTCACAGACTCTCTTATATCTTGGTCAATAGAGGCTTGAAAGTACAGTATACAATGCACATAAAGAATGCCTCAGTATTTTAAAAAGTTGTAAATTGTAGAAGGATTGGATTGGAAAAATGAAGGAGTCAAGGAACTCTACAGTTTTACAGTCCTGGGAAACAATGAATTATAGGAGGGGACAGTGTGGTGAGCTTTGATTCCAATGCAGGGAAGCAAAGCATATGAAAGCGGTGTGAAACTTACATCAGATCAACCATGTCCTGGAGGGGAGCAAAAAATGGAAGCACGGTCTTTTAGTTTAGAAGCCAATAACACCTTAGAGCAGGGGTTCCCAATCTTTTTTTATGCCATAGACCCCTACCATTAACTGAGGGTTCCATGGACCCCAGGGTTTTAACCCCTGCAAAAGGGCTTCTGAAAAGAACAAAGAGGCTGAGGCAAATTCTCTGTTCTGGTAGGGAAACATCCTAGCATTTATATTAGGGCTGGGGTGGGGAATAGTGCAGTAATTTTAGGTAGGATCCAGAGAACAAGATGAGTTTACAAAGAAACTCATGCGACAGGAAAAATTAGGGGAAAAGAAAACTGGTTTTCAGTTTAACTGCTGAGAGTTAAAAGAAGATGGACCTTGTTACATGACCTTTTATCCAACGGGGTTAAAGGTTTAACTGCCAGAATCTAATAAAGTTTTATCCGCTTGAGCTACACAATTTTATAAATCAATCGAACAATGAAAAGCACAGAGTAAACATTGACACTATAATCTGCTTGTTTTGTAGCTTCCTCTAGGCTTTTTGCTGCCACACGACATGTTTCTGAGAAGGTTATTGATTCTGGCCTGTGGTACAAGAGTATACAGATTTAAGATAAGAAATGGAAAAAAAGCCTGGACCAATTCATCACCATTTGCTTCTGACTGACCCTTCTTACAGTGTTACCACTTCACAACAAATCCCCTTTGGAAGCTGTTATTAATCTGTGTGGAAAAGTTAGTCACACTTGGACTGTACTGTTCTCCCTTCTCCTTCCAGTGACATGCTGCTTCCTGACTCTACACTGATAATTTATGGCTTTCTGTGGGTCTACTGACAAACTATTTACAGCAAAATTAGTTTTTTTGCTCACAATTTCTCCCGCGGGAATAAGGGAAGTTGAAGTTCCACACAGAAGGTCCCCTTGCAAGGTCTCCATTATTTATAAAGGCGCTTAAGACAAATGAGTTGAATTAATAGAGTCAGTGGAGGCAGGAGGGGCTGGGAGGCAACCACGTGGAGCAGGAGAGCATAGCATCGGCAGTACTTCACTTTCACACTACATTCCTTTAGAAAGGTGCAATTATAGAGAATTGCCCTTCAGTGCTGGGGCAACACCAATGATATTTAACAGCACACAGAATGTTGGAGGATCTCAGCAGGTCAGGGGGCATCTATGGAGGGGAATAAACAGTCAACATTTTGGGCCATCCTGATGAAGGGTCTTGGCCTTAAATGTTAATAGATGCTCCACGGATGCTGACTGACGTTATTCTTGCGTTTGCCAGTTAGTTAGACCTGGAGAGTGTTCTCAGGTTTGAACAGGAGTCAGTTGGTTTCCTGACATAGCGGCCTGCTTGCACTAAACATGATCTGGAAATTAGCTTACCTCTACAGCTCTCTCCCCACAACCCCCACCCCACCCACCACCCCCTCCCCATCTCACATCACCTAACCTATTAACCCGATCATAAACATGAGAAAGTCTGCTGATGCTGGAAATCCAAAGCAACACATACAAAATACTGGAGGAATTCAGCAGGTCAGGCAGCATCTATGGAAATGAATAAACAGTTGACATTTCGGGCCAAGACCCTTCTTCATGACTGCAAAGGAAGGGAGAAAACACCAGAATAAGAAGGTGGGAGGAGGGGAAGGAGGATGGCTGGAAGGTGATAGGTGAAGCCAGGTGGGTAGGAAAGGTAAAGGGCTGGAAAAGAAGGAATCTAATAGGAGAGGACCGTAGGAGAAAGGGAAGGAGGAAGGGACCCAAAGGGAGGTGTAGGCAGATGAGAAGAAGTAAAAGGCCAGAGTGGGGAATAGAGGAAGGGGGCGGGGGCAGGCTTTTTTTTTACTGGAAGGAGAAATCAATATTCATGCCATCAGGTTGGAGGCTACCTGAATGCAATTTAACCATCCATAACCCACAAGCAACACCCATAAATCACAAAGTACATCCATATTATAATTTGTTGACTTCACTCTGTCTGGCCCAACCTGTAAAGCACTGTAGAAGGAGATATTTCGGGTTACGGTTCATGCTGACTATTTGGAAGAACAAATCATATTAATCTCATTCGCCAGCCCTTTTTCCTAGATTAAAGATTAGCCTTTTGTCACATGTACATTGAAACATACAGTGAAGTGCATCGTTTACGTCCAACCAGATCGGCAAGGATTGTGCTGGGCAGCCCACAAGTGTCGCCATGCTTCTGGTGCCGAAATAGCATGCCGACAACTCACTAACTGTAACTGTACACCTTTGGAAGGTAGGGGGAAAGCAGAGCACCCAGAAAAACTCAGGTGGACCCAGAGAGTATGTATGCACTCCATACAGACAGCAGTGGGCATTGAACCCTAAGTGGTGATTGCTGTGCGCTGTGATACCATGCTGCGCTTTGTACATCGCCCTGAAAACTGTGTTTTAAGGATTAGTTCCCTTCCCTATGTTACTTTTGAATCTATTTTGCCTGCCCTTTCAAGAACCGCTTTCCAGATCCAAGCCACTCAAGGAGATACGTTATCTTAATAAATTGCCCGTTCTTTTACATTCACCTAGAAGTCTGCATTGCCATTTACTTACTCCAGCCCTTTTTTAATCTGGGAATAGTTTTCTATCTTACTCCATCTGAGCTGTTTATATTTGTGAACACCTCTGTCAAATATTTGCTGATTTCTTTTCCCCTGCTCTGATAACAACAGTGCATAGTTCTGGACATCATTTAGAGGAAAGACGTGATTGAACTGGAGAGAGTGCAGAGGACATTTATGAGGATGATTTATCGCTATGAGGGAAAATTGGATAAACTCAAATTGTTTTCTCTAGAAGAGGGGAGGCTGTGGAGATGCTTAACTGAGATGTATAAAATTATACAGAGAGCAGAAGGGTCAAACACCAAGAGTCAGTTACCTAGGTGAAGGGAGGAGTTTTGGATGGGAAACCAGTAATTTGAGGATTGGACTTTTAACTCCACGGTTTCTGCCTTTAATCATTGACAGGAAATCAGCAGCATTGGTATGCATGCTTCCAGTCAAGTGTGGAAGACTCCTGAGCAGGCTGGGTGGCTAGATAGATGTGATTGCCAACAGTGCAGATGTGGAAATCCCTACCCTGGAGATTGAACCAGTTGCAAGCAAAGCCAGGTCCATCTAGGCCCTGAAGAATGGAGTCTAATCCTAGAGAAGTATGGAGCTGATGTGGAGATACCTGGGAGGGTCATACCGTCTTCTCCTAGACTCATGCCCATTTCTTTTCAAACACTGAGTCCTCAGAAACCTGGCTGCTCATAGTACATCTTGTAAGAAGCATGAAATCAGAGGCTTTTAAACTTACCAAAGTATTGAAGTTGGCAACATGCTTGATTGGAGCAGAATTTCCCTTACCTAGACAAAGTAGAAATCAAAGGACTAGAACTGGTGAGCATTTTTTAAAAAATACTTTCAACTTCTGACCTAACTCCATACTTCCAGCTATTTAACTGTTATCATTTACTCCAAGACTTCTATTAATAAAGCCAAGAATCTGTATGATTTTTTTTAACAGACTTTCAACTTGGTCAGTCAGCTCAGAAAATTTATGTGCAAACATCCACTTCCTCCTTTCTCATTTTGCAACACGCATAGAGTGCTGGAGAAAATCAGCAGGTCAGGCAGTATCTATGGAAGGAAATGAACAGTCAACATCTCAGAAGGATCTCAATCTGAAATTTTTATTCTGACTTCTGCCCCCTTCCTTTCCAGTTCCAATGAAGGGTCTCGACCTGAAACATTGACTGTTCATTTCCTTCCACAGATGCTGCCTGACCTGCTGAGTTCCTCAAGCATTTTGTGTGTGTTGCTCCAGATTTCCAGCATCTGCAGAAACTGTTGTGTTTATGATTCTACCATTTAGTTAACCTTGTTTCTTATTCTTCCACTCAAACTGTAACCTTGCATACTGCCAATATCTGTATGGTCTGATATAAAAGAGCACTAATTTTTAACTTTTTTTAAAAAAAAAACCTGTCTTCTGCCCCTTTCCTTTCAAATTCTGACAAAGGGTCTTTGCCCAAATTGTCATCTGTTCATTCCTTCCATAGATGCTGCCAGAACTGCTGAGTTCCTCCAGCATTGTTTTGTGTATTGCTCACTATAACTACAGTTAGAGTTTAGAACAGGAGTTCTCAACTTTTTAATGCCGTGGACACCTACCATTAACCAAGGGGTCCGTGGATCCTAGGTTGGGAATCTCTGGTTTAGAAGAATGATGGAGAATCTCATTGAAATCTACTGAATATTGAAAGGCCTAGATTGAGAGGATGCTTTCAATGACGGGGGAGCCTAGGTCCAGAGGCAACAGCCTCAGAATATAAAGATATCCATTTAGTAAGGGCATCAAAGGTTACAGGGAGAAGACAGGAGAATGGAGTTGAGAGGGATAATAAATCAGCCATGATGGAATGGTGGAAAAGAATGGCCTAATTCTGTTCCTACTTCTTATGGTCTTATGGTTATGACTGATACTTCCAAGGATGTCAAATGACAAACACTTTTCACCTGTGAATCCAGATTATGATCATCAGGAAATAGTAAGCTGCGGCAGATCTTGAACACAGTTAAGAGAGTTCACAGTAGGAATTCTGAGTTATTTCCCCTCTGAACTTGACAAAATGATCAGCCCAGCCAACTAAGTGTAAACTATGAATACATCTTGGTCTTTATTAAGACCATAAGACATAGGAGCAGAATTAGGCCATTTGGTCATTGAGTCTGCTCCACCATTCAATCTTCGCTGATTCTTTGTTCCCCTCCTCAGCCCTACATCCCAGCCTTCTCCCCATAACCTTTGATGGCGTGTGTAATCAAGAACCTATCAAGCTCTGCCTTAAATACACCCAATGACCAAAGTCGATGCTTAGTATCACGCAGTGACACAGTTGCCCAGTGAACTTGGAATCCATGGTGTTACTGGCAAGACTATTATTTATTGCCCATTCCCAGCTGCCCTCAAAAGATACTTCAGCTACTGGGTAGATATAACTCTAAATGGTTTCTGCGCCTTGTCAAAGGCAGGTAACAATCAACTGTACTGTAATAAAAATGATGTCACAAGAGCTAAATGGATAAGGACAACAAACCTACTAACCAAAAGCAACTTTTACTTACTATAATTTATTCCAGATTGATATTTAGTAATTCAAATTGCGCAGTAGTGTATTTGTCAACGTGGAGTGGAGAGTGAATTTGTAAATCTGGCAGAATCAAAGGATGTTGGGAATGGCGAAGATGGAGCGCTGCGGGGAGGGGGGGGTGTGTGTGGGACAGGTGGCAGCAAAGGAGTACCGGGGTGGGGGGTGGCACTGGTGCAGACACACTCAGCCCTGAGACACCAGGCAAGGGCATTTGATTCTAAACAATTGGTTTATTGATCATTACAGAATGTCTCTCTGGTGCTTCCCACTCCCTCCCCTCTCCCTTCCCCTTTTCCTAACCATGATTCCCCTCTCCCTGCCCCCTTTCCACTCTCAGTCCACAATAAAGACCAATATCAGAATCAAGTTTATCATATGTCATGAAATATTTTTTTTTGCAGCAGTGTGGTGCAATGCATAACTTTACTACAATGCTGTGCAAGAGCCTTAGGCACCCTAACAATATATATGTGCCTATAGTACTGTAGTTATATACTAATAGATTCTGATTTGCTTATTTGGTAACATATCTACTACAGTATCATATACGTTTCTTTTCCTAGTTGTATATGGTGGATAACCATGACTTGCTGATATTTGGCATGCTTCGCCAAATATATTAGGAGCACGAAATATATAAAGCAACTGCTGTACTCCGTGTAATTATTTTGTTCCATTTCACTGGTGAACATGAGTCTTGTCTCTTAATGTGGTCTTCCCAGGAAAAAGATAGTGATCTTAAATATTAGCTTTATTTGTCACATGTACATGGAAACCTGCAGCGAAATAAGTCGCTTGCATCAAATCAAATCAGCAAGTGCCACCACGCTTCCAGCCCAAACAAATCATATCCACAGCTCACCAATCCTAACCCAAATCTGGGAGGAAACTGGAGCACCCAGAGGAAACTTACATGGCTATGGGAGAACTTAGAAACTCCTTAAAGACAGCAGCAGAAATCGAACCTTGATCTTACAGCTGCCACTGTAATAGTGTTACACTAACCGCTATGCTACCATGCTGCCCCATTCTTAACTCAGTGAAAACACAGTCACTCTGGGCCATTCCAAAATTAGAATAAAGCCCCAGATAACTTCTCAAAGTAACAGTAAAAAAGTGCTTAAATTGTGCTATCAACTCACTGTGACCTACCTGGCAATTACAGCTCGCTTTCACACCCTAGGAAGCATCCAAGCAGACATCTATCTGTATGTGCTTGTTGTGACTCTGGATGACAAGCACTGTTGTTAAATAGATTATCTCAATAAAATCTATGTTACTTTCCAAAGAAAAACGACTAAGATGAAAATGTTAGCGAGACACAGACAATGGGATAAGGTGCATGGCATTTACACAGACATACAGTACATTGAACATGCCCGGAGAGTTCAGCATAAATAGGAGATAGATGAAGGAGTGGCTTGGAAGGGGGTGGGTATGTCTAGATTATGAGATAACAATAACAGTAGGACAGCCAGAAAATAAATCTCCAGGTGGCATTGGTTTATTATTGTCACATGTACCGAGATACACTGAAAAGACTTTGTTTATGTGCCTTCCGGACAGATCATTCCATACTTAAGTACATCCAGGTAGTAAAACCATCAACAGAATGCAGAATATAGTGTTGCATTTATAGAGAAATTACAGTGTAGGTAGACAAATAAAGTGCAAGGGTCAGATTGGTGTCTGATCAACGACACCTCTCACTACCAATCAACAAGCTTCAAAACCTGGGCTTCTATACTTTCCTCTGCAACTGGATTCTCAATTTTTTGGAAATAACATCTCCTCCTTGCTGACAATCATCACAGGCACATTTCAAGGATGCGTGCTACGCCCACTGCTCAACTCACTCTACATTCATGACTGTGTAGCTAGGTACAGCTACAAATTTCTACAAATTTGCCAGTGACTCGACTGTTATTGGCAGAACCTCAGATGGGTAACCAGGAGGCGTACAGGAGTGAGATTGATTGGCTGGTTGAGTGATCTTTCAACAAAGTCAGCAAGACCGGGAGCTCATTGTGCACTTCAGGAAGGGGAAGTTGGGAGAACGCACAAGTTTTTATTGAGGTGTCACTGGTGAAAGGGTGAGCAGCTTCAGGTTTCTGGGTGTCAACATCTCAGACAATCTGACCTGGGCCCAACATATACATGCAATCACGAAGAAGGCATACCAGTGGCTCTCCTTAATTAGGAATTTGAACAGATTTTGTATGTCACCGAAGTCTCTAGCAAATTTCTACAGATCTACGATGGAGAGCATTCTGACTGGTTGCATCACAGCCTGGTATGGAGGTGCCAATGGACAGGGTGGCAAGAGATTTCAAACAGTTGTAGACTCAGCCAATTACAGTACAGACACAACCCTCCACACCATCAAAGATGCCTTCAAGAGGGCAGCATCCATCATTAGGGAACCTCACCATCCGAGACATGTCCCCTTTATGTTAGTTCAGGAACCTGAAGACCCACACTCAATGTTTTAGGAATAGCTTCTTCCCCTTTGCCATCAGATTTCTGAATGGTCCATGCACACTACCTCATTATTCACCATTTGCACCAATTATTTATTTTATAACTAATTGTAAGTTTTATGTTTTGCACAATATTGCTGCTGAAAAAAAACATATTTCATGACACATGCCAATTTTAATAAACCTGATTCTGATTCCGTATGAGAGGTCCTTTCAAGAGTCTGATAACAGTGGAATAGAAGCTGTCCTTAAGTCTGGTGGTACATGGTGTATTTTCTGCCCCACGGGAGAGAGGAGAGAAAGAAAGACTGGAATGTGAGGGATCCTTCATTATGTCGGCTGCTTTCCCGAGGCAACGGGAAGTGTCAATGGAAGGGAGGTCAGCTTGTGTGATGGAAGTGGAATTAGAACTGAGACAGACAAGGAATTAAAAACAAAAAAAAATACCATCGATGCTTAGCAGGTCAGGCAGCTTTTGTGGACAGAGAAAAAGAGCTAAGAGTTCAAGTTAGTAACCTGAGCATCTGCACAGACCTGAAACGTTAACTGTTTCTGTCTTCACAGATACTGCCTGACCTGTTGAGTAACCATGACATAATCTGCTTATTTTTTATTTCATATCTCCAAAAATTGTAACTGTTTGCTTTATGAAGTCTGCCTATATAGTTGAACAGAGACCAATGATTGAATCTGTAAGAAATCATGTCTCTCCTTATAACTGAACCACTCCATCCTAGATAACATCCTGGTGAATCTCATCTGAATCTTCTTATTGTTATCAGGACTTCCTTCCTCTTGTACATTGTAATTCTATTTATAATGCCCAGGATCCCCTCAGATTTGTTTAATCACTTTCACTATCTGGTCTGCCACTTCCAATGATGTGTCAATAAATGTATCCGAATCTCCCTGTGTTTGTACCTATTTGAGAATTGTGCCTTTTAGTGTACATTGCCTCTTTTCATTCATCGTAGAAAAAAATGTAACAATTTCATTTCATGATTTTAAATTTCATCTGCCACTTATCCACCTATCTACACATTCCACCAGCCTGTTCATATCTCCTTGAATCCTTCTCACAGTTCACTGTACCTCTGTGTTCTTTATTATTGAAAATTGTGTTATCCTCTATACCCAATCCTAAATCTTTGATATATACATTAAGAAAAGCAGTGATACAAGTAACAACTGCTGGGAAACTCCCAATGCATTGTTCCCTCCATTCCAAAAATAAAACAAACAATCACTACTTATCTACGTTCTCTGAAATTTCTCCTTCTCCTCACCTTAGCTCCTTCTATTCCATAGCTTTGATGACAAGCCCAATATACTGCATCCTACCAAAAGCAATTTGGAAGTCCATAAATACTTCATCAACCATACTCCCCTCATTGGCCCTCTCTGCTACTTCATCAAAAAACTCTCTCAAGTCTCTTGGACACGTGATTCTTACATAAACACAAGAGATTTTGCAGATGCTGGAAATCCAGAGCATTCATTCATTCTTTATTCACTATGATGTGTGTGATCATGGTCTTGACCATGGGTGTTCTTGGCAAATTTCTATATTAATGGTTTACCTTGCCTTCTTCTGGGTATTGTCTTTACAAGACAGGTGACATGAGCCATTATCAGTACTATTGAGAGATTGTCTGCCTGGATCACATAACCAGGACTTGTGATACATACCAGCTGCTCATATGACCATGCACCACCTGCTCCCATGGCTTTGTGTGACCTTGATCAGTGGGGAGGGCGCTAAGCAGGTGTCACACCTTGCCCAAGGGTGACCTGCAGGCCAGCGGAGGGGAGGAGCACCTTACATATTCTTTGGTAGAGATGTACTGTATCTCCACTCCGGCACCAAAATCCAGAGCAACACGCACAAAATGCTGGAGGAACTCAGCAAGTCAGGCAGCATCTATGGAGGAAAATAAACAGTCAATATTACATGCTAGCTTTCACTAATCAGGTCATACTTGAATAAGAGTCTGCTAGTCCTGGACCTGATCATACTTTTTAGAATTTTCCCGGCCACTGAGGTTAAATAAGAGAGAAACATTGCTATTTTCTGATTCTCAGCTCCACTCCCTGAAATCTGTGAATGTTCAGAAGATTACAAACATCACTTCTGCAATTTTCTCCATCACTTCCCAAGCAAAATATGATGCAAACCATCTGGATCAGGTGGTATCGCTCTAAATGCAGTCAGAATAAGACAAGTTGAAATTGTATGATGGGTGAGGAGAGAGTCAGTAAAAGCTGAGCATGTACTCAGAATAAAGATGGAGCTGGGAATTGAATAAGTAGGGGTGAAATTGGAAGAAGGTTGGAGCTGGAATTGGTACATTTTCAGAGGGATTTTGAACCAGGTTAATAACTTGGAACCAAATGGGCCAAGTAAATAATTGGTGCAAATGGTGAATAATAAGGTAGTGTGCATGGACCATTCAGAAATCTGATGGCAAAGGGGAAGAAGCAATTCCTAAAATGTTGAGTGTGGGTCTTCAGGTTCCTGAACTAACATAAAGGGGACATGTCTCGGATGGTGAGGTTTCCTAATGATGGATGCTGCCCTCTTGAAGGCAACTTTGATGGTGTGGAGGGTTGTGTCTGTACTGGAATTGGCTGAGTCTACAACCATTTGTAATCTCTTGTGATCCTGTCCATTGCAGGCCTCCATACCAGGCTGTGATGCAACCAGTCAGAATGCTCTCCATTGTAGATCTGTAGAAATTTGCTAGAGTCTTCGGTGACATACAAAATCTGTTCAAATTCCTAATTAAGAAGAGCCACTGGCATGCCTTCTTCGTGATTGCATGTATATGTTGGGCCCAGTGGTAAATCAGAACAAAATGGAATTTCAACAATAGGGCGAGAATTGGAATATCAATGGGGATGGAACCAGGCTGGGAATGGAGCTGGACCAAGTCCGGGAGTTGGTTCAATACAAGGGTAAGGATGGGTGCGGAAGGGTGATGCAGCATGATAGCATAGTGGTTAGTGCTGTGCTTTACAGCACCAGTGATCACCAATCAGGATTCAATCTCTGCTGCTGTCTGTAAGGAGTCTGGATGTTCTCCCTGTGACTGCGTGGGTTTCGTCCAGGTGCTCCGATTTCCTCCCACATTCCAAAGAGGTACGGTTAGGGTTAGGGTTAGTGAGTTGAGGGCATGCTATGTTGGTGCCGGAAGCATAGCAACACTTGCAGGCTGCCCCCAGCACAATCCTCAGACCATGTTAGTTGTTGTCACAAACGACGCATTGTACCTGTGACAATGTACATGCGACAAGCAAAGCTAAACTTTTCATTATCTTCAGTTGGAACAGGATGGATTATATAATTGAAATAGGGTGGAGAAAGAAATGTGAACAAACCTTTCTCTTGTACACACCTTCCAGTAACATGCTTTTGGCTTGCTTAGTGAATAGAGGCAAAGGAGTGGCCATCAGAAAGTCTTCCGAAGCCATGATTTTCATGCTGTTGCTGTGGTTCTAGGCCTGGAATTTATTGGAACAAAACCAGTAGTAGAATTAGAACAGGGTGAGAGTTTGTAAAAGGGTGGAGGGTGGGATGGAATTGGGCATAGACTGGAAGTGGAACTGAAAAACATGGATTTGGGAGGTTAGGAGAAGGTGAGCTGGATCAGGAACAAAGTGGGATAAACTGCTGGGGACAGAAGCAGAACAAGTCTGAGGATGGGGTTAGAACAAGGCTGAGTATGGAATTAGACAAAACCTGGTGATGAAAATGGAAGAAATGAGATAGAATATGAACAATGATGATCAAATTGTCAAGGGACGTACTGTAACGGCGACAAGTCCATCATTTTATGATTGGTGCTGGAATAAGTGCAAGGCCATGACTGGTCAGAAATGTGATGGGGGACAAACTTAAATAAGTGGTTATGGGACTGGAACAAGGCCACACACGAAATCTGTGTCAGGGTGGATAAGGAACTAGGTAAAGGATGGGCACTTATTCAGATCAAGAATGGGAATGAAATCAGAACAAAGTAGGATTTGAATCAAGGCCAGTTAGGAATTGGATAAGATGTGGAGTTGGAATTTGAAAAAGTTATATTTAGAATTAGATAAAGAATAAGAATGGAATTGGAACCTGACTGAAGATTAGTGGATATGAAACAGAAAAGGCTTGTGAGGAACACAGGAGGTGAGAGCAGAACACGAAAGGAGATGGAACTAGAAGAAACCATGAGAAGGATGTGGAATACCAGAGATGGAACTGGACATGGAATGAAAAAGTTAATGTATGAGGAGCATTTGATGGCTCTGGGTCTGTACTTGCTGGAGTTTAAGAGAATGAGGGTGGATCTCATTGAAACCTATCCAATATTGTAAGTTCTAGATAGAGTAGAAGAGAAGAGGATGGTTCCAGAAGTGGGAGCGTATAGGACCAAAGGGTACAGCCTCAGAATAGAAAGATGTCAGTTTAGAACAGAGATAAAGAGGAATTTCTTTAGTCAGGGGGTGGTTAATCTGTGGAATTCATTACCACAGACTGCTGTGAACGCTAAGTCATTAAATGTGTGTTAAGAGGAGATTGATTAGTAAGGGAGAAGGCAGGAAAATTGGGTTGAGAGAGACAATAAATTAGGCACGATCAAATGGTGGAGCAGATTTAATGGGCCTAATTCTGCTCCTATATCTTATGGTCTTATGGAATGAGAACAAGGGGTGAGTGTTGGGGTGAATTGGAATGAGGCTTGACATGGAGTTGAAACAAGGCTTGAGATGAAATCAGGTCAAGCCTGGTAATGGAATTTTTAAAAAAGCTGGAGGTGAATATAGTGATAGTCATAGTGATAGTCATAGTCATAGTCATAGTCTTACTTTATTGATCCCGGGGGAAATTGGTTTTTGTTACAGTTGCACCATAAATAATAAATAGTAATAGAACTATAAATAGTTCAATAGTAATATGTAAATTATGCCAGTAAATTATGAAATAAGTCCAGGACCAGCCTATCGGCTCAGGGTGTCTGACCCTCCAAGGGAGGAGTTGTAAAGTTTGATGGTCACAGGCAGGAATGACTTCCTATGATGCTCTGTGCTGCATCTTGGAGGAATGAGTCTCTGGCTGAATGTACTCCTGTGCCCACCCAGTACATTATGTAGTGGATGGGAGACATTGACCAAGATGGCATGCAACTTAGACAGCATCCTCTTTTCAGACACCACCGTGAGAGAGTCCAGTTCCATCCCTACAACATCACTGGCTTTACAAATGAGTTTGTTGATTCTGTTGGTGTCTGCTACCCTCAGCCTGCTGCCCCAGCACACAACAGCAAACATGATCGCACTGGCCACCACAGACTCGTAGAACATCCTCTGTATCGTCCGGCAGATGTTAAAGGACCTCAGTCTCCTCAGGAAATAGAGACTGCTCTGACCCTTCTTGTAGACAGCCTCAGTGTTCTTTGACCAGTCCAGTTTATTGTCAATTCGTATCCCCAGGTATTTGTAATCCTCTGCCATGTCCACACTGACCCCCTGGATGGAAACAGGGGTCACCGGTACCTTAGCTCTCCTCAGGTCTACCACCAGCTCCTTAATCTTTTTCACATTAAGCTGCAGATAATTCTGCTCACACCATGTGACAAAGTTTCCTACCGTAGCCCTGTACTCAATCTCATCTCCCTTGCTGATGCATCCAACTATGGCAGAGTCATCCGAAAACTTCTGAAGATGACAAGACTCTGCGCAGTAGTTGAAGTCCAAGGTGTAAGTAGTGAAGAGGAAGGGAGACAAGACAGTCCCCTGTGGGGCCCCAGTGCTGCTGATCACTCTGTCGGACACACAGTGTTGCAAGCACACGTAGTGTGCTCTGCCAGTATATTCTCTGACGCTGACATGTATTTGGAAATGATTGGATGATGGGGCTCTATAGTTGGGCATGGAATTGAAGATTAAATTAGATTTATTTGTCACATGCACATCAGTTCCGACGCTAGAACTTATACAAGATGTAGGAGAAACTTGAAGATCCAGATAAGCAAAAGAGTAAGGTGGGAGACAGATTCAGAATACAGAGGAGTTCATTGGAGCAAAACTGGAGATGGAATTGGAATAATATAACAGGTAGAACTGGGAAAACATGGAAATGTGTCAGAACAGACTGAGCTTGGGATGGGAGCAAGGATGGAAACAGAATGGGAGAAAGGTTGGAGATGGAATCCGAACAGTATTGGTGTTGGAGTCAGCGCAAGATTGGAAAATGAATCAGAAGAAGCAGATAAGGACTGAGAAAAGTCATGGAGATGAAGTTGGAGTAGGAACTGGAACAAAGCTGAGGATCGATTTGAAGTAAGGCTTGTAGGATCAGACCTAAACAGGATGGTATTCAATGAAGTCTGATGAACAAAGGGGAAAAAGCAGGAACTAGACAGGTGGTTTGACTGTGAGATTAGAATACTATTCATAAACCCCGAATTGCTTCAATTCAGACCCCCAAAAGGGTTGAGAAGATACTGAGCTCACCCCACATCTTTTTGAATTTTCGGTCCCCTTATATTACATTTAAAGATTAAAGATAAAGATTAGCTTTATTTGTCATATGTACTCAAAACATACAGTGAAATGCATAATTTGTGTCAAATCAAATCAGAGATGATTGTACTGGTTGTCATGCTTCTGGTGTCAACATAGCATACCCACCACATCAAAACAACTAACCCTAACCTTGCGTCTTTGGAATGTGGGAGGAAACCAGGGCACCCGGAGGAAACCCATGTGATCACGGGAGAATGTACAAATTCCTTACAGGCAGTGGCAGGAATTGAACCCCAGTCTTACAGTTAGTACAGTAAAGTGCAGTAACCATTACTCTACTCTGCTGCCCATTTTTTTATTGTAAGTGAGATGTTTCCAGACCAGGACTGGAAAGAAATTGAGGCAAAGCTTTCTTATTCTGGAAGGTTCATATGACATAACCTTCACCTGCTTACCTGATAGATCAGTTAATGCTTGTCAGTTAACATCTTTAAGCCTAATCAATTGCCACCTTCTATCCTTAGTCTGCATTATTTGTTCAGTCAGGGTAGAAATGGTGGCATTAAAATTAGCCACAGTGGCCCAGGTTCAAGGAGGAGGGACAACAGCCATTAACCCATTAGAAATATTGGGTGAGGATGACATCATAGAGTCATAGAGCGCTACAGTACAGAAACCATCTTTTTGGTCTGTCTTGTCCATGCCGAACCCTTATTCTGCCTAGACGTATCAACTACACCTGGACACCCCTCTCCACACCTGTCCCACTCGTGTACTTATCCAAACTTCTCTTAAATGTTGCAATTGAACCATGACTTCCGCTGACAGCTCGTTCCACACTTGCACCACCCTCTAAGTAAAGAAGGTCCCCCCTTTAGGTTCCCCTTAAATATTTCACCTTACACCCTTAACATATGATCTGCTTGCATTTACCCTATCTAAAGCCCTCTTACTTTTGTATACCTCTATCAAATCTGCTCTGATTCTCCTGCGCTCCAGGGAATAAAGTCCGAACTTATTCAACCTTTCCCTATAACTCAGGTTGTCAAGTCCCAGCAGCAATCTTGTAAGTTTTTTTTTGTAGTCCGTCAAGCTTATTGATATCTTTCCTGTATGCGGGTGACAAGAACTGCACACAACACTGCAAAGCAGGCCTCACTAACGACTTCTAGTACTTCAACATAACATTCAAATTCCTGTACTCAGTTCTCTGATTTATGAAGGCCAACGTGCTCTCTTTACAACTGAATCTACTTGTGACACCATTTTCAAGGAATTGTAGATCTGTATTCCCAGGTCCTTTTGTTCTACCAGAATTATGGATCTATATTCCCAGATCACTTTGTTCTAGTGGAAGTATGGATCTATATTCCCAGGTCCGTTTGTTCTACTGAATCAGATCTGGTTTAAGTCACTGCCTGAATGATTTACCAACACTCAGTGTTCAGGTTTAGTGTGGTCACTGAGGTAAAATTTCGGGGTCTCCGGAACAACAGTCCTGCTTTGTCTTTCTTTTCTTTGATGTTTTGCATAATTAAATCTGGGGGAGACTGTCAGTGTGTATATCACTGCATCTTATCTGGATGGCAGGGCCTGACCATCCAAATGATCATTCCCCCCCCACCCCCCACTTCCCTTTTGCATCAAAAATGAATCAGCACCTTCAGGAGACAAGTTGAAAAGGTGGAAGACGTCTCGCCTGTTTCGCCCTGATTTATAGTGGAGATCAATCGAATGAAGCTGGAGAGGTGACAGCTGCTTGTGCACACAGGCAGGTAAAGAAGCCCTGCCTGCCAGCAGCAGTGAGCTACCTTGATTTCCCAGGATGCCTTGCCAGCCTGGGAACCAGAAGGGAGTCATGGCACAGCTGAAATTCAGGACTTAATCTTATGCACCATTAAGCACTCAGGAGCAAGCCAGCATCTCTCATATACATCATCCATGCTTAGTAAACATAATGATGACATTAGATTAGTAATTTGAAATGAATTTTCTTTTTATAGGGAAACTGAGAATTCCTGCAAAAAAAAAAGTCAATTACCTGAGAAGTAAAGCATTTATGAGTTTTGCTGCTCTCAGATGCAGAGGAGCGTTAACTGCATCAGGACGTTGAGGGAGTTGATGGATCTGGAATATTTTCTCACAATTTCAAGCCTGTATCACCACCATCCATCATCGGCCGTCTTAAGCTTACAATGACATTCCTTTGCAACACTTCAAAATTACCATATTACCATTCTGTTTAGATAGAAGGAGCGATCTTAAAGCCATAACGCTTCTCTTTTCCGGCTACAGCATTAGATTTCAGATAGATGCTCTATCCAGTCAAAACACTCAGCCGGTACTGTGTTAAGCACAATCACACACTTAACACAAGAGAATCTGCAGGTGCTGGAAATCTTGAGTAACACATACAAAATCCTGGAGGAACTCAAAATCAAGTAGCATCTGTGGAGGGGAATAAACAGTTGATGTTTCGGGCCAAGGCCCTTTGTCAGGACTGCAAGGAAAGGGGACAAAAGCTGGCAGGCAACAGAGATCACAGAGGGGGAGCAGTGGGAGAGAGAGTCTCAGTGAACTCCCAACAAATAGAAGATTTAAACTTCTTCAGGGTAGGCATACCTTGAAGAAAACGCACTATTTTATCTGTTTTTCTTCAAAGTTTCCCTCTTCTCCTGAAGGCATACTAACTCTTGCCAGGGACCAGTCACATGGCTGTGCCTAAGAGAGGTACTGTTCTGGACACACAAAGCTAGATAGGAGCATTCAGTGGGGTCAGGGAGCAGGGCATCTGGCCCAAGCTTGAGCTGCTCTCAGTGGACATGCATGTTTCCTGCAGGACGTACTGGAAAGTGACGAGGAGTGGGAAGTCCAGGTGATTTCAGTATAGTACAATAATAACATTTAAAAGACATTCAGACAGGTACGTGGATAGAAAACGTATGGAGTGATAGATAGATAGATTGATTGACAGATACTTTATTGATCCCACAGGAAATTACAGTGTCACAATAGTATTACAAGTGCACAGATATACAAATACTAGAAGAGAAGTAAAAAATAATTTAAAAATAAATTACCTCAGACAGTCTAACAGGAGGGGGGTCATCACTTCCCCGGCTACAGGTTGACTTATTATTGAGTCTAATGGCCAAGGGTAAGAATGACCTCATATAGTGCTATTTGGAGCAGTACAGTTGTCTTAGTCTATTATTAAAAGTGCTCCTCTGTTCAGCCAAGGTGGCATGCAAAGGGTGAGAAACATTGTCCAGAATTGCTAGGATTTTCTGCAGGATCCTTTGTTCTACCACAGCCTCTATCGTGTCCAGTTTGACTCCTATAACAGAGCCAGCCTTTCTAATCAGTTTATTGAGCCTGTTGGCTTCACCCATATTGATGCCATTGCCCCAGCACACCACTGCATAGAAGATTATACTGGCGACAACAGACTGGTAGAACGTGTGAAGGAGAAGCCTGCATACTCCAAAGGACCTCAGTCTCCTTAGGAAGTAGAGGCAACTCTGGCCCTTCTTGTACACAGCCTCTGTGTTGGTTTTCCTCTCAAGTCTGTCATCAGGGTGCACCCCCAGGTACTTGTGGGTCCTCACCACATCCACATCCTCACCATCAATAGTAACAGGGAACAATGCAGGCATAGTCTTCCTAAAGTCCATCACCATCTCCGTTGTCTTATTGATGTTGAAGTGCAGATGATTCAGTTTGCACCATTTGACAAAGTCCTCCTCCAGGGCCCTCTATTCATCCTCCTGTTCTCCCTTTATACACCCAACTATTGCTGAGTCATCAGAGAATTTCTGCAGATGACATGACTCAGTGTTTTATCTAAAGTCCAAGGTATACAGGGTAAACAGGAAGGGAGCCAATACAGTCCCCTGTAGGACTCCAGTGCTGCTTATAGCCATGTCTGACACACAGCTCTGAAGTCGCACAAACTGTGATCTGCCAAATGCGGGCAAATTGGACTATATAGATGGGCATATTGCCTAGCATGGATAAGTTGGGCTGAAGGGCCTGTTTTCGTGCTGTATTACTCTATGACTCCATGATTTTCAATTTCTATTATTCCAGGATATGGTGCCATTGAAGGATAGCAGTTAACACTACACTTACTGCGCCAGCAATCAGCGATCAGGTTCAAATCCCACTGTTATCTGTAAGGAGCTTGTACATTCTCCTCATGACCACATGGGTTTCCTCTGGACGTTCCGGTGTCCTCCCACATTCCAAGGATGTAAGGATTAAGGTTAGCAAGCTGTGTGCATGTTCTGTTAAGCCGGAAGCACAGTGACACTTGCGGTTTATCCCCAGCACATCCTTAGGCTGTGTTGGTCGTTAACATGAATGACGCATTTCACTGTATGTTTTGATATACATGTAACAAATAAAGTAAATCTTTATCTTTAAGTTGTTCTGGTCCTACACTAATACAGTCTTTGTACCCTGTCCCTGTGTGCTCTGTACACTTGTATCTGTATAACATTGACCTCTGGAGACCTGAGCTGTGTATTACCATACCCTATACACTATGTACAAGCAGTCCACTCAGCATTCTTTATACCCTCCCCCACCCTCTTTATAGGGCCTCTGCCCCTTCCCCTCTTCAGTCCTGACGAAGGGTTCCGGCCCGAAACGTCGACTCATCATTTCCACGGATGCTGCCCGACCTGCTGAGTTCCTCCAGCGTGTTGTGAGTGTTGCTTTGACCCCAGCATCTGCAGAGTATTTTGTGTTTACACTCAGCATTCTGTCATTTTGTGGACAGTATCAGTATACGGTGCCTGTACTACAGACCTATTTATTTAAGCCATACTATTCAGAACATACAGTACTATGCAAATGTCCTAGGCACATATATATAGCTAGGGTGCATAGACTTTTGCACAGTCCTGTATATTATGTCTTTTCAGGTAATAAATAGCATTTAATATGACTGAGCTAATACATTGCTAAGTACGCTTATTTCTGTTTCCCAACCACCTTCCTATTTTAACCAATATACAGTACTTTACACAGTATGTTGTTAAAATAGGACGGTGCTTGGGGAACAGAAATAAGTGTATTTAGCTTGCTGTTAGCTCAGTGTTATTTGTGTTATTTAAGTGTTATTTGATAATATATAGTACTGTGCAAAAGTCTTGGGCCTTTTGCCCAAGACATATATATGTGCCTGAGACTTTTGCACAGTACTGTATTTGCACGTGCTTTATTTAAATGGAAGCATTTAACGGATTTTTTCATTAGATGAGTGAAGGTATAATGGTGTGCTGTCAGGAGAAGGTGAATGGGTAAGCAGCTCCCTTCCTGACAGTTTTACACCACTGAACAGCATGTTGTTGTCAGGGTGCCACGCCGAAGGGTGGGGAGGGGGGGGGGAGGTAAGAGGAATAGGCGCAGCTGCATTGCCCAGGTCACTGTCCTGCCCACGACAGGGCTCGCACTTTTCGGACCATAAAACGACATGCCCTTGTGCTCAGGTTCTGTCGGAAAACTGAAGTCAGTGAAAACGTGAAAGGTGGCACTTGGCTGTCCCATGTGTGATTCATCCTCTTTCTCACTCCGTTCTGTGTAAACAGATCGAGTGCAGCTCCAGGCAAAGGCCTTTCAATGCCATGAATCACAGTGTCACCCCGTTACTCCTCCAGCACACCCTGCAGTTCAGAGGCAACATGATAGAAGGGAGAGCAATTGAACTAACTGAAGCATATTTCCTCTCTTCTCTCTCCTGGTACCATTGTTTCATCTTCATTAGAACTTGCAGCCTGTCCTAGGGAAGGGAAAGTCCTCAGGTTCACAGCCACAGTGTCTGTCTATTAAACAGAGCAGCGGGGGGCATGTCGCTGCGGTGGAAAATGGTCTCCAGGCTTCAGCATAGGCAAGTCTGCAGCGCACATCACAGCAGGAGTCCCTTACCCCAGGCGCATGCCCTTAGCACATTGCATCACCACAGAAAATGGCTTGATTAAACTTGGTTCCAGCCAAGCAACTGCTTGGTGAGGCTTTGAAGGTGCTGGCTGCAGCCTCTTGCATGTTGGCGTGAAAATTTACCTTGAAATGCAAGGTTATTTTTCGGACAATGCAATCTGTATCTCAGCAACTATGTTCCCTGTAAATTGTGCGCGTGTGCACGCGCACACACGTTTTTCAACCAGCGCACAAAGGAAATTAATATGCGCACAAAAGGTTAGTTACCTAAAATAATGTAGTAATTAATAATTATACTTATTAAAAATAATCTTTTAGCTAGATGTTTCCGTTAACTAGTTAGTCGCTTTTTCAAATACCACAATGCACGTCACTAATTTACGTCACCTCACCTTTCCTGTTCCGGTTTGTACAGCTGCATCACGGCGGCAGCCATCCTTGGCGGACAGTGTGCATATTGTAAAGTTTACAGAGATCTGCTTCAAATCCTGTAGATAGCTTACTAAGTTTTTATTGAAAAACATATTGATTCACTATGTCGAATTCAAAAGAAGCGAAGGGCATGAAGCGCAAAAGAACTGCAAATTTGTTTAAAGTTGAATGGCTTAACAAAATAGTAGAAACTGCTAATGTCATTTGGATATGTTAATGAGAATCAAAAGCTATCAATTGGATGGAAGTTCTATTAGTCTAGATAGAGTTTACAAAGAATGGGTAAATGCCAAAGACAGGAGAGAGAAAAAATAGCTGAGTGACTTAAATATGTATGTTATTTTGTTGTTATTCTGTGCAGTTTTATGTCAAATATTTTGTAAACCTACATAAACTGTCATGTGTGCATTCAGTGTGCACAAACTTTTGTCACAGGAAAAATATTTGCGTGATGTAAGATTTTGGCGCACACCGACTACTAAAAATTAGAGAGAACATTGCTCAGCCACTGCAACCAGATCAAGGCACGGGCTAGAAGGGCCGAGATGGCCTGTTTCCGTGCTGTAATTGTTATAGGGGAAGACTCTCAAGTTATACATGTACTCTTACAGTGAACTGTACATAGTCCAGATAAGGGTAAAAAAATCAATTTAAAACAATATTGAAAGATATTATTCTCAGGGGCTCTGTGTGTGGATGATTGTGTTGTCTGTATGCAACGTTCTCCTTACAAGATGGCTCAATGTGACTCTATCACAGAAAGGATTGGAAGTTCAGTCGAAGTTTGTTTTTCTTTTAAATTAATTTGTTGCTGTACACAAGAAAGTCAGCTGTAACCCACTGAAAGTCAGAAACCAGAAGAACATAGGAGCAGAAGTAGGCCACTCAGCCCCTTCAGCCTGCCCTGCTATTCAATATTGTGATGGCTGATCTGCCCCAGAGCCCATCTCCTGTGCTGTGCCAGTTCCCCATAATCCTCAATTCCCTGATTTTCAAAAGATGTATCTACTTTGTCTTCAAATACAGCCATCCCAGGTAATTAATTGGTTCCATATTTTACAGACCTCTGTAAGTTAGTTTTGTCTGTAAATCAGAAATTACACAAAAGTCACTCAATTCGGTAACCATACCTCCACAGTACTGTAATGAATGGCATCAAAAGCAGATAAAACTGATAAGAGATAACACTTACTGAAAGCGGAGAGAGAGGAAACTATTTATACAATTTGTAGAAATGACACTACGTAAGTATGTCAGACTTTTGGGACAGGATTATAAAGTCATAAAGCAATAAGCACAGATGCAGACCCTTCAGCCCAGCCAATCCATGCCTCAGGGCCTGTCTCTGTGCTTATTGCTTTATGACTTTATGTCCGAATTTCAATAGGCAATAGACAGAAGTAGGCCATTCAGCCTTTCGAGCCAGCACCACCATTCACTGTGATCATGACTGATCACCCACAATCAGTATCCTTTTCCTGTCCTTGATGCATATTCCTCCAGGCTCCGCCTCTCCATGTATTTATCAAAGAGCTTCCTAAGTGCTACTATTGTACCTGCCTCAACCTCTTTCTCTGGCAGCTCGTTCCATATACTCACCACCCTCAGTCAGGCCCCTTCTAGATTTTTCCTATCTCATTTCAGAACCAGAATCAGGCATGTGACATGAAATTTGTTAACTTAGTTCAATGCAATACATAATCTAGCAGAGAGAAAATAAATAATAATAAATAAGATAAAACGTAATAATAAACAAGTAAATCAATTACATATATTGAATAGATTATTAAAAAATGTGCAACAACAGAAATACTGTATATTAAAAAAGTAAGGTAGTGTCCAAAGCTTCAATGTTCATTTAGGAATCAGATGGCAGGGTGGAAGAAGCTGTTCCTGAATCGCTGAGTGTGTGCCTTCAGGCTTCTGTATCTCCTAGCTGATGGTAACAGTGAGAAAAGGGCATGCCCTGGGTGCTGGGGGTCCTTAATAATGGACGCTGCCTTTCTGAGACACCGCTCACTAAAGATGTCCTGGGTACTTTGTAGGCTATAGTAATATGGGAACTCACTTGTATGTAAGATTGAATGTAAGGCAGGCATTCATAATCTGAGACAACCTGTATCCCCAGTAATCCAGCCTCCAAAGGCCTCTGGTTCAGGGAATTCCAGAGACTAGGAACTATTGTCACATGAAAATTGCTTGTTCCCTTTCATATACATTTTGTCCCAACATAAGACAAAGACAAAGTAAATTTATTGTCGAAGTATGTATATGTTATCATATACTACCTTGAGCTTCATTTTATTGCAGGCATTTATGGGAAAATAAAGACATTACAAGAGAATTTATGAAAAACTGTACCTAAACACCAACGTGCAAAAGAAGACAAGTGAGTTATAGAATCCTTGACAGTGGGTCTGTAGTTTGTGAAATCGGTACAGAGCTGTAGTGAGTGAAGTTATCCACATCAGTTCAGGAGCCTATGGTTGTAGGGTAATAACTATTTGTGAATCTGGTGGTGTGCGACCTAGGCCTAGACACCCTGCCCAATAGTAGTAGTGAGAAAAGAGCATGGTCTAGATAGTGGAGGTCTTTGATGATGGATGCTGATTTCTTGTTCCAGTGCTCCATGTAAGTGTGATCAATGGTGTGTGGGTGGGGGGGGTGGGGGATCCTTTTCCTGTGAGGGACTGAACTATATTCACCACTTTCTGGAAACTTTTCCATTCCTAGGCAATGGTCTTTCCATACCAGGCTGTGATGTAACCAGTCAGGATACTCTCCACTCTGCATGTATAGAAGTTTGTCAAAGTTTTAGATGCCATGCCAAATCTACAAGGACTTCAAAGAAAGTAGAGGTGCTGTTGTGTTTTCTTTGTGGTAGCAGTTACATGCTGGTCCCAGGACAGATCCTCTGATATGACGACCCTAAGGAATTTAAAGTTATGAACCCTCTCCACCTCTGGATTAGATATACAAACAAATCTCTTTGTGATCCTGTAGTCAGCTGGAGAGGTTTTATTACGTATTATTTTAAAAAAGCAACAAAACCTTTATCTCCTCATCTCCTCCTACCTTAGTGATCCCTCGCTTACAATCACACAGGCATTGATGCTGTTCAGAATCTCACAGAAATGTGAACTCAGGTGAGGAGTAAGTCACAGTGGAAATAAATTCATTCCTGTTCTCAGATGATGCCAATATGTCACTTTCTAAAATGAAGCACAGAATGGGAGTAAGGATCAAGAATCCAAGTTAATTTGACTAGGAAAACCCTGGGAATCTGAAAGGATTGCTCTCCCAGCAGAGACCAGCTATATCAGCATTCAGCAGGGATGAAACCTGAAATGTGATGGTTTCAAAGGATCAATGCTCCTGCAGGAAGACCTTCACATATCGAGCCATTAGAAAACCTCCTTTGACTCTGGTTGGGGGGGGGGGGGGCGCCTAAGCAGGTGCTACACCTTGCCCAAGGATGACCCGCAGGCTAGCAGAGGGAAGGAGCGCCATACACCTCCTTCGATAGAGACTTATCTCTACCCCGCCACCCAATAGAAAGAGTATATGAAGCAAAACAACAGTTTGTGACACAAAGAAGAAGAGAGGGTATTGGAAATCATAAATTTCAACTCACAATTCAATTTCAGGTGAAAACCCACAATTCAATTTCAGGGCTGAGAGCTATCACCATGCCCTGTTTATCACAGAGGGGATAGAATTGCAGTCCATCTGTTTAATCCAATAGTTACATGTTTTTTAAATGCAGAAATAATTACAGTATTTGAAGAAAGGGGCACAGAAACTCATGGTAACTGTCCAGAGGATATAGGAAGGCATACATAATGTTTATAATTCCATACAAATTTATTTAGTTGAATCTCTGGTTTTAACTAGAATGAATAGCCAGAGACTTATTTCTCAGCTGGAAATAGCTACTACTGGGTGCATAATTTTAAGGTAATTGGTGGAAAGTATAGTGGGGATAGCAGAGGTAAGTTTTTCATACAGAGAGTGGTGGGTATATGGAACACCCTGCAATTGGTGGTAGTAGAGGCTAGTACAATAAGAGCATTTAGGAAATCCTGGATAGTCACTTAGATGATAGAAAAATGGAGGGTTATGCAGGAGGGAAGGATTAGATTGATTGTAGACTAGGTTAAAAGGTTGGCACAATATTATGTGCTGAAAGGCATGTATTATGATGTAGTGTTCTATGTCCTAATGAGAGAGCAGGGTAAACAGGACATGCCCAGTCAGTCATACTCCCCGGGCACAGGCCTTATGGCACAACTGATCCATTTCAACCAAGATACCCATCTATTAGTCCCATTTGCCTGGGTTTGACCCATATCCCTCTAAACCCTTCTTACCTATGTCTTAGATGTCCTTTATGTGTTGTATTTGTGCCTGCCTCAACCACTTCCTCTGGAGGTACAACCATCCTTAAGGTACAAATATGGAATGTGCTGCCAGAGGAAGTGATGCATCTGGGGCAGCACAGTAGCATAGTGGCTAACGCAATCATTTTACTGTGCCAGCTGCTGTCTGCAAGGAATTTGTACATCCTCCCTGTGACCACGTGGATTTCCACTTGGGTTGTCCAGTTTCCTCCCAAATTCCAAAGATGTACGGTCAGAGTTAATAATTTGTGGGCATGCTACATTGGTGCCAGAGGTATGACGACAATTGCAGGCTGCCCCCAGCACATCTCAGCCTGTGATGGTTATTGACACAAAATAATGGATTTCACTGTATCTTTCAATGTTTCGATGTACATGTGACAATTAAAGTGAATGTCTCTGTGTGTGAAAAAGTTGCCTGTCAGGATCCTATTAAATCTTTCCTCTCACACTTTAAAAATCCCAATAAAGTTTAAAATGGTAACCTCATCCCTTCCTGACCCACATCTCACATGTTGATAAACTAGAGAAAAGAATGTAGCCATCTTCCCAAGCCCTTGGAATATTTCATGATTTAATACCTAATGCCCTCTCTGTGTTTACTCTTGATTTGTAGGACGATAGGCAGAAGGCCATTTAACCTGAAGTTGTGGAAAATACAATGTCACTTACAATAGAAGGTTGTGGGCGGCATGGCAGCGTAGAAGTTACCATAACACAAATATTACTGTGCCAGCAACCCAGGTCCTGAAGCTCCTGTACCTCCTCCCTGACGGCAGCAGTGAGAAGGGAGGCAAGGGGTGGGGATCCCCGATGATGGAAGCTGCTTTCCTGCGACAGCGATCTGTGTTGATGTGCTCAATGGAGGGGAGGCTTTACCCGTGACAGACTGGACTGTACCCACTGCTTTTTTGTAAGATTTTCTGTTCAAGGACATTGGTGTTTCCATACCAGGCTGTGATGCAACCAGTCAATATACAGTCCATATACTAGTCAATATACTTTCCACCACACATCTATAGAAGTTTGTTAAAGTATTAGATATCATGCCGAATTTTCACAAACTTCTAAGAAAGTAGAGGAGCTGCCGTGCTTTCTTCATAATTGCACTTATGTGCTGGACCCAGAACAGATCCTCTGAAATGATAACACTGAGGAACTTAAAGTTGCTAAACCTCCCCACCTGTGATCTCCCAATGAGGATTACCTCATGGACCTCTGGATTGTTCCTCCTGAAGTCAATAATCAGTTCTTGGTCTTGCTGACATTCAATGAGAGGCTGTTGTTGTGGCCAGATTTTCAGTCTCCCTCCTATATGCTGAGTCATCACCACCTTTGATTTGGCCAATGACAGTGGTGTCGTCAGCAAACTTTAATATGGCATTGGAGCTGTGCTTCACCACACAGTCATAAGTGTAAAGCTAGTAGACCGGGGGCTAAGCACACAGCCTTGTGGTGCACCTGTGCTGATGGAGATTGTGGAGGAGATATTTTCAGGGGATGATAGTATTGAATGCCGAGCTGCACTCACTAAAGAGCATCCTGATGTATGAATCTTTGCTGTCCAGATGCCCCAGAGTTGAGTAAAGAGCCAATGAGATGGCATTTACTGTGGACCTGTTTTGCCAGTAGGCAAATTGGAGTGGATCCAAGTCACTTCGCAGGCAAGAGTTGATGTGTTTCATCACCACCCTCTCAAAACACTTCATCACAGTGGATCTAAGTGTTACTGGATGATATTCATTGAGGCAGGTTACCGCGTTACTCTCAGGCACCGGTATGATTAAGGCCTGTTTGAAGCAGGTGGGTACCTCAGACTGCCAAAGCAAGAGGTTTATTTATTTATTTGTTGAGATACAGCGTGAAACAGGCCCTTCCAGCCTTTTGAGCCATGCTGCCCAGCAGTCCCCGATTTAATCCTATCCTAATCACAGGACAACTTACAATGACCAATTAACCTACAAACTGTTACGTCTTTGGACTGTGGGAGGAAGCCCAGGCGGTCACAGGGAGAACATATAAACTCCTTACAGGCTGCAGCAGGAACTGAACCCAGGTCGCCTGTACTGTAAAGAGTTGTGCTGAGCACTATGCTATCATGTGGTTAACCCCACTAAATAAATAAATGCATAAAATTAAGAATTGAGGTCTGTGTTTAAGCCCCACAGTGCAGCAGGTTAGAGAAGGAGAAACAGGCAGTGTGGGAGCATGTACAGCCCTTAAATTATTATTACACTGCTGTTAAACTGACACAAAGATGCAACTCTCCAGAAACATAACAGACGCTTGTGCCACCATGTGGCTAAAGATTTCAATAGACTGCTTCTTGCTGGTACTTGCACAAGCACCCTGCCCGTACTCTCTGGCCCCCAACCTTGCGTAAAGTTCACCACCAAGTGGTACAATTAGATATTGCAGGAGCATAACCTGAAGGTCACTTCAAGTCAAGTTTATTGTCATTTAACTTTATACATGTTTGCCGTCAAATAAGACGTTTCTCCAAACCAGGATGCAAGGTACTGTAATACACACAACACATGATAACTTATGAAAGTAAGGAAGAAATCTACAGATGGATTACACATAAATAAAGAAAATAAAGTGCATAAATTAAATACTGTAAGGTACAGAACAGATTAACCGGTGACACTTTGATCGCGATACAGCAGGGAGTTCAGAAACCTAATGGCCTGAGGGAAGAAACTCTTTTCCATCCTGTCAGTTCTTGTTCTTATGCATCGGAGTCTCCTGCCTGATGGTAGAAAGTCAAAGAGGTTGATGGATGGACGGGTGGGATCCTTAATACTAAGGGCCCTGCGTATGCAGCGCTCCTGATAAATGTCCCTGATCGATGGTAGGGAGACCCCTATGATCCTCTCAGCTGTTCTCGAAGTCCTTTGTAGGGACTTCCGGTCTGATGCTCGACTGCTCCCAAACCAGATGGAGATGCAACTTCTCAGGATGCTCTCAATGGTGGGGTGGGGGAGGGGGAGGGAATCCTTCCTTTCCTCAGTCTCCTTAGGAACTCACACAACTGCTTACCCAGATCCAGATTCCAATCCATCTACTTATTTATCACATGTACATTGAAACATACAGTGAAATGAGTCCTTTGCGTTAACAACCAGCTAAATTTAAGGATGTACTGGGGGCAGCATGTAATGTCACCATATTTTGCAGCACCAACATAGCATGCCCACAATGTTCAACTAAACACACAGAACAACAGCAAAACAAACCTCTCACCTCCCTCCCACCCACCTACCTGTGCGTACAGACAGTCCTCTAACCCCAGGACAGCCCATCTCTGGACCTCCAACCATCAGTAGACTCCCAGACACGGGACCTTTAATGTCGCCAATGAATTCACATATCCAGGACTTTGGCCACCAGGGCTCATCTTCCAAACTTCAATCGACCTTCAGGCTTTGACCTTCTGTACCCACCCCAGGTCTCGCCAGTTTTGACTAATGAGGACCCCAAACACCAGGCCTCAAACTCCGGACTTGAGCCAATAAATCTCGAAAATTTCTACAGATGTACCATGGAGAGCATTCCAATTGCCTGCATCACCGCCTGGTATGACAGGGAGGAGGGCTAATGCACAGGATCAAAATAAGCTGCAGTAAGTTGTAAACTCAGTCAGCTCCATCATGGGCACTGGCCTCAATAGTATCCAGGATATCTTCAAGGAGTGATGCCTCAAAAAGGCGGCATCCATCACTAAGGACCCCCATCACCCACGCATGCCCTCTTTTCATCAGGAGGGAGGTACAGGAGCCTGAAGGCACACACTCAATGATTCAGAAACAGCTTCTTCCCCTCTGCCATCAGATTTCTGAATGGACATTGAATCCATGATCACTACCCCACTACTTATTTTTCTCTCTTTTTGGACTACTTATTTAATTCAACTATTTAATATATATACTTACTATAATTCACAGTTTTTCCTCTGTTATTATGTATTGCATTGTACTGATGCCTCAAGGATGACAAATTTCACGACAAATGCCAATGATATCAGACCTGATTCTCTTCCAGAATCAGCTGCACAGAATTGACCAGCTCCTGGCCCATTGTGTAATGTCCTGTTCAATCCCACTTTCCTGCTCTGTCGTCATTTTCTCCTCCAATTACTCATCTCGTACTTTTGTGCGTGACAGACACATCACAAGTTTTGGATACATACCTCATATATCAGAGCAGAAATAATAGCTGGAAAAAATGAGAAATACAAGAGATTCTGTGAATGCTGGAAATCCAGAGCAACACAAGCAAAATGCTGGAGGGACTCAGCAGGTCAGGCAGCATCTACGGAGAGAATAAGCTGTCGATGTTTTGGGCCAAGACCCTTTATCAGGACTGGAGAGAAACCCCTTTGTAGAAACACAAAGAGATGAGAGATCCCTTTGTAGAGGATCTATTCTGGGCTCAACATATTGATGCCATCATGAAGAAGCCGCGCTCTACTTTATGAGTAGTTTGAGATTTCATGTGTAACCAATAACTCTAGTTATTTACTTCAGATGTATCATGGAGAGTGTCCTGACTAGTTGCATCATGGCCTGTTTTGGGGTCTCCAAAAAGTTGTGGAAAAATAGCTTCCCCAATAGTATGTTTTGTAACTCCAAAAACTAATCGAAAGAAAAACATGGGATCTGGGAAATAGCTCTACTTAGTTTTACATTCGTGAGGTGCACACATATGACATGGTGGCATAATGATGTATGCCATTCACACACATTTGTAGTGCCTTGAAAAAATATTCAGCCACCACAACTACTTTCAAACTTTACTGTCTCGTTTTCTAAATTTAAAATATATTGAAGTAGGGTTTTGAGCTAATGTACAAAACATTGTGCATCATGTCAAATCAACAGAAAAATTCCAAAACCTGTCAACGATTTACTAAAAATTAAAATCAAAATTGTGAGAGTGAAAAAGTATTTATCCCCTTTGTAATTACTATACTAACTTTCCTCAGTTGCAATATACTATATTACCTTACTAACTCACCCAATTTGTTGATGTAGAAAATTGGAGGATCGCCTGTTTTCAATGAAGTCATAAAAATAAGTACTGAGGGCTATTGGGAACACTTCTGGCCAATCTGTAGCTGCATCCACTACTACCAAGAAATTTGTGCCCGTGAATGGTCTGGCAAAATCTCATATGAATCCTTTGCCAGGGCAGTGTAAGCCATTCCCAGGGATGGAGAGGCACTGTTCTTGGCATCTCTGGCTGTGTTGGAATCCCGAACAGTATATGGCAAGCTGCTTGATCTGCTGATCTATCCCAGGCCACCAGTCAAAGCTTCGAGCTGTTGCTTTCATTTTAACCATGCTCAGATGACCAGCATGTAGCTCTTCCAATACTTTAGCTATAAGCTTGGTCTTAGTCCTCACATAAGGCAACGTCCATCAAGGGCAAGTTCATCCTGGCTCTGGTAAAAATGGGGGAACTGGAATTCCTGCTGTACATTCCAGCCATTTTGGGAACCTGGAGACAGTGGGGGATCTTTTTTGGTTTCCTATCGGATCATTCCTGCCATAATAGGAAGACTTTCAATTTGTATTAGGAAGAATATGTCAAAAGGAACATCCTCTTTTTAAAAATTTACACATATTTCCATTTCCAAGAGTAAACGGGATAATCCATCAGCATTTTCATGATTAGTTATCCTCTTGAGCTCAGTCTTGTAATTGTGTCCTCCAAGAAACGGAGCCCATCTCTGCATTCGTGCTACTGCTGTTAGTGGAACACCTTTCAGTGGATTAAAAATGGGCACCAGTGCTTGATCAGTAATGAGGGTAAACTCTCTCCCATACAAGTACTGGTTGAAATGTTTTACACCAACCAAACTCAATCTGTTCATAATTTTTCTTGGCGATGGTAGGGACTTCACCTATACCATAAAGGGAGGCATTACAGGCAAGTCTAGCTGGACAAGGTGGATCATAGTGTGTGAGTATAGTGTCTGATATCACCATTTCCTTTAACTTTTTGAAAGCCATCTAGCACTGTTTTGTCCATTGCCAATTCTTCCCGATCTGTGGTAATGAGTTCAAGGGGTGGAGCACAGTAGCCAGGTTTAGCGGGAACCAGTTATAGTAATTGACAAATCCTAAAAAGGATCACAACTGTAGCATGCCCTTTGGCCTTGGAGCATCCACCACTGCTTGAATATTCTGAGCACACTTGTGTAATCCTTATGCATCAATAGTATGACCACAGTTAGTGATGCTTGGTTTAAAGAATTCATATGAGTTGTGTTGTGCTCTGAGCCCATAAACTTCTCATCTTTTTAATACTGTCTTAAGAGCTTGGAGATGTTCCTTGTCATCCTAGATGTTCTTTGTTTGGGGGGTTATATGGGAGGCAGGGTTTGAGGGTCAGCACAACATTGTGGGCCGAAGGGCCTGTAATGTGCTGTACTATTCTATGTTCTATGTTTTATCCTTACTGGTAACAATGATGTCATCCAGGTAATACTGAGTGCCTGAGCAGCCTTGTAGCACCTGGCCCATAGCTTTCTGCCATGTGCAAATGCTGATGCTACTCCAAAAATAAGCCTATTATAGTGATAAAGCTCTTGTGAGTGTTTATGGTGAGAAACACTTTGGACTTTTCTTCTATCTCCATCTGTATGTAGGCTTCAGCTAAGTCCACTTTGTTGAAATATTTTCCTCCAGACCCATTCTACTAGACTACTGAGACCACTGGTGTTGTCCATGGGCTCCACTCAACCTTGGAAAGAATTCCTTCAGCCTCCATGCAATCTAGCTCACTGGCTAATTTATCAGGGATGGTATATGGAACAGGACAGGCTTTGTAAAACTTGTATATGGCATTTCCATTTAATAATATTTTACCCTTGAAACATTTGTGTTTTCCAATGCCATCCTTGAACACTGCCTCATTCAGTACCTTTCTTAATTAGCTTTCAGTTGACTCCATTGCAGGGAATGTGGCAGGCAAATGGTGGATGGATCTCCAATCAAGTGTAGTTGCCTCAGTCACTAATGTTCCCACAACACTGTCCCTCCAGTTTTTACCCCATAAAATCCCAATGTGGCTTATTGGTTGTTTTATTTCACTATTGCAAATGTCATTCCTACAGGAGTTATCTTTTCTCCAGTATAAGTTCTAAGTTGGATATCTGCAAGTTTCAGTTCAGTATGTTTGAAATGCCATTCAAATTCATTTTGTGGAATGACTGAAACAGCTGAGCCAGTGTCAGATTCCATATCAATTAATTTACTGTTCACTTCTGGTGTTCTTTTTCACAATGTAAATCTCAAAGCTACTCAGTCCTGTGTCACTCTCTTCATTATGAGATTTTTCATCAATAACATGCAAATTAGTTCTCTTTTTGAAACTGCCACCTGACATTTTAACTTTTTCTCTTCCCTGTGCAGTCCATTTATTTTTGGCTGCTCAACATGCTCTTTGTATGTGTCTTACTTTGTTGCATTTTCTGCAATTTTGCATTTGAACCTGCAAAATGTGACTGGTGTATGTGAGCCCCTGCCACAATGGCAACACAATTTGTTCGGCCAAACAGATTTCTGTTTAGACGTTGCAATTTTGTTCACACTCACTTTCATTCCTGACTGCAACTCAATTGCATCTCTGTCTGCATTTTCCATTGATACAGTAATCTCAACTGCTTTTTTGAATATGCTTTGTGCTTCAGTTAGGAGTCATCTTTTTCATGCTTTCGAATCTACAAATTAAACAATCTTTCAGTGCATCATTAAGCCCATTACTGAACTGGCAATGCTCAGATAATGTCTTCAATTCAGCCATGAAAGCTGAAATGGACTTCTTTCCCTTTTGATTCCGCTTGTGAATCCTAAAGCATTCTGCAATTAATAATGGTTTCAATTCCTGTATAAGTTTCATGATATCAGCAAAACTCATTTCGGCTGGTTTGGTTGGAGCAATTAAACTTCTGAACAAACTGTATGATCTTCCACCTATTGCACTCAGCAAAACTGGCACTCATTTCTCATTGACTATTTCATTTGCTTCAAAATACTGCTCAGTTTTTTCAGTATACATCAGCTAGTTATCCACTGTGCAATTAAACACATTTATCTTTTTGACGTAGTCAGCCATTTCTGCTTTGGTTTTTATTTATGATTATTACCACCTGGTACTTACTGCTTGTGAACCCGTGAACTTTGTCCATTTTCTGCCTCTTCTTTAACTCAACATCTTTCTCTCACCCTTCAGAAGGAAAAAATTCAGCCCTGCTCTCATTAACAAGAGAAAATCTGCAGATGCTGAAAATCCAAACAACAAACACAAAATGCTGGAGGAACTCAGCAGACCAGGCAGCATCTATGGAAAAGAATGAACAGTCAACGTCTCAGCCCGAAACATTGACTGTACTCTTTCCCATCAATGCTGCCTGGCCTGCTGAGTTCCTCCAGAATTTTGTGTGTGTAGCCCTGTTCTCATTACTGCCATGAGGGAAGAGGTACAGGAGCTTGAAGACACACACTCAACATTTTACAAACTGCTTCTTTTTATCCACTAACAGACTTCTAAATAGTCTGTGAACACTACCTCACTTTAGCTCTTTTGCAATATTTATTTATTGTATTGTTAATTGTGACATAATGTTTTATGTCTTGCACTGGACAACTGCCACCAAAAAAACAAGTTTCATTCTATATGTCAGTGATAGTAAACCTGATTGTGATTTTGAAAGCAGTGCATATAAGACCCTGTCAACTCAATGAAACATACACAGTACAACTTTAATGATAAAGAGACTTGAGATGAATGTTAGACTAGCTTTATTTGTCACATTCACATTAGAACATGCAGTGAAATATGTTTTTTTGTGTCAACGGCAAATACTGTCCAAATATTGTTGCTGGGGGGCAGTCTGCAAATGCTGCCATGATTCCAGCGCCAACATACAGCAGCAGGAATTTACTTTACTTTTCTTTACTTTATTGTCACCAAACAATTGATACTAGAGCGTACAATCATCACAGCGATATTTGAATCTGCGCTTTGCACTCTCTGGATTACAAGTTGATAGTAAGTATTAAAAATTTAAAGTATAAATCATAAATAGAAAATAGAAAAGGGAAAGTAAGGTAGTGCAAAAAAACCGAGAGACAGGTCCAGATATTTGGAGAGTACGGCCCAGATCCGGGTCAAGATCTGTTCAGCAGTGTTAACACAGTTGGAAAGAAGCTGTTCCCAAATCTGGCCATATGAGTCTTCAGGCTCCTGAGCCTTCTCCTGGAGGGAAGAGGGACGAAAAGTGTGTTGGCTGGGTGGGTCGTGTCCTTGATTATCCTGGCAGCACTGCTCCGACAGCGTGCGGTGTAAAGTGTGTCCATGGACGGAAGATTGGTTTGTGTGATGTGCTGCGCCGTGTTCACGATCTTCTGCAGCTTCGTCCGGTCTTGGACAGGGCAACCTCCATACCAGGTTGTGATGCACCCTAGAAGAATGCTTTCTACGGTGCACCTATAAAAACTAGTGAGAGTTTTAGGGGACAGGCCAAACTTCTTTAGCTTTCTCAGGAAGTAAAGGCACTGGTGGGCCTTCTTGGCAGTGAACTCTGCTTGGTTGGACCAAGTCAGGTCATTTGTGATACTGACCCCGAGGAACTTAAAGCTTTAGACCTGTTCCACTTGTGCACCACTGATGTATATTGGGTCGTGTGGTCCGCTAATCCTTCTGAAGTCAACAACCAATTCCTTCGTCTTGCTGACGTTGAGGGATAGGTTATTGTCTTCGCACCATGCCACTAGGTTCTTAATTTCCTCTCTGCACTCAAACTCATCATTACCCGAGATACGGCCTACAATTGTTGTGTCATCAGCAAACTTATATATTGAGTTCGATGGAGCCCCAATTCAGCCCCAATCGGTGTTTGCTGGCATTGTAGAATGATGTGCTAATATTGAAGAAAGTTACAAACAAAGGCCAAAGATCCAATATATGTCTACCACAATCTGAGAGGGAGAGAGAGGGGGGAGAGAGGGGGGGAGGGGGGGAGAGGAAGAGAGAGGGGGGAGAGAGAGGGGGGAGAGAGAGAGAGAGAGAGAGAGAGAGAGAGAGAGAGAGAGAGAGAGAGAGAGAGAGAGAGAGAGAGAGAGAGAGAGAGAGAGAGAGAGACTGTGTGGCAAGGCCTGTGACCTCATTGGGTAAACCCAGTGCAATGTGCTCTGGTTAGGTATGTACATTGTCTGAGACACTTCTTGGGTAAGTTTGTGTGAGAATTTCTGCTCTTAATTAGTCCTCTCAACAAGCATCATCTCACACTTTATCAGGATTAAATTCCATCTACAATGGCTTTGTCTCTCTTACTAAATGTTCAGTACTATCCTGTGTAGTCTACTCATGGTCCTCCTTACTACCAACAACACATGGACCACCTACATTCATATCTATGTTATTAATATACGCTCACAGGCCACTTTATTAGATACACCTGTACACCTGTTCGTTAATGCAAATATCTAATCAGCCAATCACATGGCAGCAACTCAATGCATAAAAGCATGCAGACATGATCAAGAGGTTCATTTGTTGCTCTGACCAAACATCAGAATGGAGAAGAAATATGATCTAAGTGACTTTGACCATGAAATGATTGTTGGTGCAAAAGATGAGATGGTTTGAGAATCTCAGAAATTGCTGTTCTCTTGGGATTTTCACATACAACAGTCTCTAGAGTTTACAGAGAATAGTGCAAAAAACACAAAGACATCAGTGAGCGGCAGTCCTTTGGGCAAAAAAGCTTTGTTAATGAGAGAGGTCAGAGGAGAATAGCCAGACTGGTTCGAGCTGACAGGAAGGCGACAGTAACTCAAATAACCATGCATTACAACAATGGCGTGCAGAAGAGCATCTCTAAACATAACACATCAAAACTTGAAGTGGATGGGCTACAGTAGCAGAAGACCATAAAGGTAGGTACCTCATAAAGTGGCTTCCAGTCCATTTTTTACAACTTCATTATAAGTAAGTGTGGCACAGTGGCAAAGCTACAGAACTGTTCTTTTGAAGATCAGTACTGTTTGTCATGTGTGCATCAAAACATACAGTGCAATGCATCATTTGTGTCATGACTATGCTGGAGGCAGCCCGCAAGTGTCACCATGCTTCCACTGCCAACATAGCATGCCCACAATTTACTAACCCTAACTCATACGCCTTAGGAATGTGGGAGAAAACTAGAGAACCCACAGTGAGTATGAACGTACAAACTCTTTTCAGAATGCAGCAAAAATTGAGCTCAGGTCATAGATCATCACTGGCACTGCACTAACTGCTACACTATTGTGCCGGCCTATTTCCTAAGATTCCTGTGCTGTTGCGGAGGATGGGTGAACCCAAACGCGGGACACTGGCACGGAGATAGAGTTGGGATGCAGCCGAAGGCGTGAGTGTGGCTGGAGCTGAACGGCAAACAGGAGGATGAACGGAAAGGCAGGTGGCAGGCAATATTTACCTTGACACGGAGCGTTGCTGGAGCTGAACGGCAAACAGGAGGATGAACGGAAAGGCAGGCGGCAGGCAATGCTCTCTCGACACGGACAGACAGAGTTACTCAGTATGGAAACAAAATTTAGAATACACAATCCTAAGTGGCCGGGAACATGAAATACCACACTGGCTGAAACAATGATCTAGCGATGAGTGGATGCAAAGCCAGGGTATTTATGCCACAGGTTTAGATGAGAATCAGGTGAGTCGCAATCAAGGAGCCCGGGAGAACACGGGGAAAAGGGAATTAGGAGAATATGAGGAATCAACGGTTGGGACCGTGACATATGATGCTCATTATTTATTTTAAAGTTAACATTCGAAGTAATTTTTTAGAATTCACCATAAATATGCATTCCAGAGAGAAATATAAACTCTGCAAGAACAGTAAACAATCCATAATTATCATTCATTTTAGGTTTATGAGAATATGGATTGTAGCATATTCAAGGAGATAACTAATATTGTTCCCAAGGGGAGGAGTAAATCTGAGGAATGGGAGGGTTAGAAAGCACCAACAAGTGATAAACTTGGAGATGGATTATGTGAATACATTAGCAAGTAATACTAATAATATTTGTAAAAGCTTCTACAATTAAGAACAACAACTATAAATGAGGAACCCATAGAGAAAATAACGAGAGAAATTATGAAAGGAATTAAGAAATGACTCAAGCATACATTTTGTGCATTCTCACCAGAGAAGACTGAATATATGCAGCAGAAGTAAGAGGAAACAGGGAGGCCAATATCGATGATGAAATCTGTTGTCATTATTTTCCTGCATTTGGACAAAGCAGTAAGTTTATGGTAGGGTAGCATTGGTGTAAATGCCCATCTTGATGATCATTGTGGACTCACTGAATCAAAGGGCCTGTTTCATCCAACATAGAATAGCACAGCATCAGAACAGGCCTTTCGGCCCATAACACCTGTGCTAACCATGATGCCTATTTAAACTGTCTAAATCCCTCTTAAACATTGGTGTCGTATCTGTTTCCATCAGCTAACCTGGCAACACTTTCCGAGCACTCATCACTCTCTGTGTAATAAAAAAGTGCCATGTAAACCTCCTCTTTCCCTTTCTTGCATTAAAGTTCTGCCCTCTAATATATGACACTTCCAATCTGGGAAAAAGATTCTGTCTACCTATCTATGCCTCCCAGCCTCTCTGCTTTACAGAAAATAATCCAAGTTTGTTCAGCCTCTCCTTATAGTTAACGCTCTCTAATCCAGGCAACATGCCAGTGAATATTTTATGTACTCTCCAAAAACTCCACATCCTTCCGGTAATACAGTGACCAGAACTGTATAGCACTCCAGACACAGCCTGACCAAAGTTTTACATAGCAGCATTGTGACTTCCTGATGTTACCCTCACCACACTGACTGACGAAAACAAGTATGCAATGTGCCTTTCTTCTTGTGTTGCCACTTGGTGCTATCAAAGTAGCTTGTGTGAGTACAGTGGTTCTAGTGCAATATATAAATGGTCCACACTGTATGGTGTGTGCTGGTAATGAAGAGAATGGGCTCTAACTGGCTGCATCACCATCTGGTCTGGGGATGGTGGGTTAGTCTACTGTGCAGGGCTGAAGTAAGCTGCAGAGAGTTGTAAAATTAGTCTGCTCCATCATGGGAATTAGCCTCCGTAGTATCCAGGATATCTTCAAGGAGTAGTGCCTCAGAAAGGCAGCGTCCTTCATTGAGGACCCCCACCACACAGGACATGCCCTCTTCTCATTCTAACTATCATGAAGGAGGTACAGGAGCCTGAAGGCACACACTCAATGATTCAAAACCAGTTTCTTCCCCTCTGCCATCTGATTTATGAATGGACATTGAACCCATGAACATTACCTCACTACTTTTTATTACTTCTGTTTTTGCACTACCATTTTAAAATTTATATAGTAACTCAATTATTTATATTTTCTATATTCATCATGTATTGTATTGTACTGCTGCTGCAAAGTTAACAATTTTCACAAAATATGCTGGTGACATTAAAGCTGATTCTGACTCTGTTTAGATTGGTCTATGGGAGCTGACTTTTCATAGATTGTCTTAAGTATTATCAAAACTGCATTCATTCATGCAAGTACAGAATTTTCCATCAAGTTCTTGACACGGCCCTTGAAGATGCTGAGATGCCTTTGGAGGTGTCAGGAAGTGATTCACTTGACACAGTACATGCAAGCCTCTGATCAGCTTCTGTAATTCCAATCTTTGTGCGGCTGGTCCAGTTGTGTTGCTGGTGACTCGCAGGATATTGATGGTAGACATAACACTATTAGAGTCTTCAGACACATTGGCTTCCATAAATCAGAGTATTGAATACAGGAGTTGGGATATTTTTCTGAAGTTGTATAAGACCTAGGTGAGGCCAGTGTGGTGTGCGGTTCTGATCACCTGATCAATGAGATTGAAAGAGTACAGAGAAAATTTTAAAGGATTTTGCCTGGACTTGAGGACATGATTTATAGCGTCATAGAGAAATACAGCACAGAAACGGGCTCTTCAGCCCATCTAGCCTATGTCAAAACCATTTAAACTGCTTACTCCCGTTGACCATAGTCATCTGTAGCTATCCTTGAACCCATTCAAACTTCACTTAAACATTGAAATCAAGCTCACATGGACCACTCGTGCTGCCAGCTCATTCCACACTCATGACCCTCTGAGTGAAGATGTTTCCCCTCATGTTCCCCGTAAACTTCTCACCTTTTACCCTTAACCCATGACCTCTGGTTGTTGTCCCATCCAATCTGAGCAGAGAAAGCCTGCTTACACTTACCCTATCTATACCCCTCATAATTTTGTATACTCTATCAAATTGCCTTTCAATCCCTACGTTCTAAGGATTCCAGTCTTACCATTCAATCTTTCCTTGTAACTCAGGTCCTCCAGACCCTGCAAAATCCTGGTAAATTTTCTCTTTACATTTTCAAACTTGATAACATCTTTCCTGTAGGTAGGTGGCGAAAACTGCACATAACAATCCAAATTCGGCTTCACCATCGTCTTATACAACTTCAACATAACATTCCATCATTAATGCATTGATTTATGAAGGCCAATGTGCCAAAAGCTTACTTTACACCCTAACTACATGTGACGCCACTTTCAATTAATTATGGACCTGTAATCCCAGATCCCTTTGTTTTACCACACTCCTCAGTGCCCTACAGTTCACTTTGTAAGACCTACCCTGGTTGGTCTTACCAAAATGGAAAACCTTGCACTTGTCTGCATTAAATTCTTTCTGCCATTTTTCAGCCCATTTTTCCCTCTGCAAGGCATGATAGCCTTCCTCGCTGTCCTCGATGACTCCGCCAATCTTGATGTCATCCATAAATTTGCTGATCCAGTTAATCACATTATCATCCAGATCATTGATATAGGTGACAAACAACAATGGACCCAGCACCGATCTCTGCGCATCATACTAGTAGTCACAGGCCTCCAGTCAGAGGGGCAATCATCTACAACCACTTTCTGGATTTTCCCACAAAGCCAATGTCTAATCCAGTTAACTACTTCATCTTGAATGCCAAGTCACTGAACCTTCTTGACCAGCCTCCCCATGTGGGACCTTGTCAAATGCCTTGCTAAAGTCCACGTAGACAACATCCACTATGTTGCCTTCATCCACTTTCTTGGTAACTTCCTCAAAAAACTATAAGATTGGTTAGACATGAACTACCACACAGAAGCCATGCTGATTATCCTTAATCAGTCTTTGTCTATCATATACTTTTATATGGTGGAATTCTTCATTAAGATGGAGAGCGACATAGTTAATTCAGAAACAAAGGTTCTGAACTTAAAGAGGGGTAACTTTGAAGGTGTGAGACATGAATTAGCTAAGATAGACTGGCAAATGACACTTAAAGGATTGACGGTGGATATGCAATGGCAAGCATTTAAAGGTTGCATGGATGAACTGCAACAAATGTTCATCCCAGTTTGGCAAAAGAATAAATCAAGGAAGGTAGTGCACCCGTGGCTGACAAGAGAAATTAGGGATAGTATCAATTCCAAAGAAGAAGCATACAAATTAGCCAGAGAAAGTGGCTCACCTGAGGACTGGGAGAAATTCAGAGTTCAGCAGAGGAGGACAAAGGGCTTAATTAGGAAGGGGAAAAAAGATTATGAGAGAAAACTGGCAGGCAACATAAAAACGGACTGTAAAAGCTTTTATAGATATGTAAAAAGGAAAAGACTGGTAAGGACAAATGTAGGTCCCCTGCAGACAGAAACAGGTGAATTGATTATGGGGAGCAAGGACATGGCAGACCAATTGAATAATTACTTTGGTTCTGTCTTCACTAAGGAGGACATAAATAATCTTCCAGAAATAGTAGGGGACAGAGGGTCTAGTGAGATGGAGGAACTGAGTGAAATACATGTTAGTAGGGAAGTGGTGTTAGGTAAATTGAAGGGATTGAAGGCAGATAAATCCCCAGGGCCAGATGGTCTGCATCCCAGAGTGCTTAAGGAAGTAGCCCAAGAAATAGTGGATGCATTAGTGATAATTTTTCAAAACTCGTTAGATTCTGGACTAGTTCCTGAGGATTGGAGGGTGGCTAATGTAACTCCACTTTTTAAAAAAGGAGGGAGAGAGAAACCGGGGAATTATAGACCGGTTAGCCTAAAGTCGGTGGTGGGGAAACTGCTGGAGTCAGTTATCAAGGATGTGATAACAGCACATTTGGAAAGCGGTGAAATGATCGGACAAAGTCAGCATGGATTTGTGAAAGGAAAATCATGTCTGACGAATCTCATAGAATTTTTTGCGGATGTAACTAGTAGAGTGGATAGGGGAGAACCAGTGGATGTGGTATATTTGGATTTTCAGAAGGCTTTTGACAAGGTCCCACACAGGAGATTAGTGTGCAAACTTAAAGCACACGGTATTGGGGGTAAGGTATTGGTGTGGATGGAGAGTTGGTTAGCAGACAGGAAGCAAAGAGTGGGAATAAATGGGACCTTTTCAGAATGGCAGGCGGTGACTAGTGGGGTACCGCAAGGCTCAGTGCTGGGACCCCAGTTGTTTACAATATATATTAATGACTTGGATGAGGGAATTAAATGCAGCATCTCCAAGTTTGCGGATGACACGAAGCTGGGTGGCAGTGTTAGCTGTGAGGAGGATGCTAAGAGGATGCAGGGTGACTTGGATAGGTTGGGTGACTGGGCAAATTCATGGCAGATGCAATTTAATGTGGATAAATGTGAAGTTATCCACTTTGGTGGCAAAAATAGGAAAACAGATTATTATCTGAATGGTGGCCGATTAGGAAAAGGGGAGGTGCAACGAGACCTGGGTGTCATTATACACCAGTCATTGAAAGTGGGCATGCAGGTACAGCAGGCGGTGAAAAAGGCAAATGGTATGCTGGCATTTATAGCGAGAGGATTTGAGTACAGGAGCAGGGAGGTACTACTGCAGTTGTACAAGGCCTTGGTGAGACCACACCTGGAGTATTGTGTGCAGTTTTGGTCCCCTAATCTGAGGAAAGACATCCTTGCCATAGAGGGAGTACAGAGAAGGTTCACCAAATTGATTCCTGGGATGGCAGGACTTTCATATGAAGAAAGACTGGATGAACTGGGCTTGTACTCGTTGGAATTTAGAAGATTGAGGGGAGGATCTGATTGAAACGTATAAGATCCTAAAGGGATTGGACAGGCTAGATGCAGGAAGATTGTTCCCGATGTTGGGGAAGTCCAGAACGAGGGGTCACAGTTTGAGGATAGAGGGGAAACCTTTTAGGACCGAGATTAGGAAAAACTTCTTCACACCGAGAGTGGTGAATCTGTGGAATTCTCTGCCACAGGAAACAGTTGAGGCCAGTTCATTGGCTATATTTAAGAGGGAGTTAGATATGGCCCTTGTGGCTACGGGGGTCAGGGGGTATGGAGGGAAGGCTGGGACGGTGTTCTGATTTGGATGATCAGCCATGATCATAATAAATGGCTGTGCAGGCTCGAAGGGCTGAATGGCCTACTCCTGCACCTATTTTCTATGTTTTCTATGTTTCTATATCCAGTCCCTTAGAATACCTTCCAATAACTTTCCCACAATTGGTCACTCTCACCAGCCTTTAATTTCCTGGTTTATATTTAGAGCCTTTTTTTAAACAGTGGAACAAAATTGACTATCCTCCAAACCTCTGGTACCTCTCCTGTCACTAAGGATAAGCTGATTATCTCTGTTAGGACCTCGACAATTTCTGCACTTGCCTCCCATAGATACACCTTGTCAGCCCCTGGGGATTTATCCACCCTGATTTGCCTCAGCACAGCAAACACCTCCTCCTCTGTAATTATATACATGAAGGGTCCATGAAGTTGATGCTGCTTTGCCTCACTTCTAGAGATTCTGTCTGTTTCCTGAATAAATACAGATACAAAAATTTACTTAAGATCTGCCCAATTTGTTTTGGCTGCACACATGGATTACCATTTAAATCTTCCAAAGGACTAATTTTGTCCCTTGCAATCCTTTGCTCTTAATTTATCTGTAGAATCCCTTAGGATTCTCCATCACCTTGTCAGCTAGAGCAATTTCATGCATTCTTTTAGCCCTCCTGATTTCTTTCTTAAGTGTTCTCTTGCATTTCTAATACTCCATAAGCACCGCATCTAGGGAAAGGTTGAATAGATTAGGAATTTATTCCCTGGAAAGTAGGAGAATGAGATGTACACAAAATTATGAAGAGTATAGAATCTAAATCAGAATCAGGTTTATTGTCACTGACATATGTCATGAAATTTGTGGTTTTGAGGCAGCAGTACAGTGCAATACAAAAAATATACTATAAATTACAATAAGAAAAATACATATACGGTAAGTTAAATATTAATTGGATAAGGTTAATGCAACCAGGCCTTTTCTATTGGATGCAACTGGAACTAGAGGTGATAAGTTAAGGGTGAAAGGTTAAATAAATCAGGAAGGCTAAAAGAAGATATGAGGTTGCTTTGGCAGTCAAGGTAAACGATAATCCAAAGAGCTCCTGCAGGTATATTAAGAGCAAAAGGATTGTAAGGGATAAAATTGGTCCTCTTGAAGATCAGATTGGTCGGCTATGTACGGAACCAAAAGAAATGGGGGAGATCTTAAATGGGTTTTTTGTGTCTGTATTTACTAAGGAAACTGGCCTGGAGTCTATGGAAATAAGGCAAACAAGTAGTGAGGTCATGGAAACTATACAGATTGAAGAGGAGGAGGTGCTTGCTATCTTGAGGCAAATCAGAGTAGTTAAATCCCCAGGACCTGATAGGGTATTCCCTTGGACCTTGAAAAAGACTAGTGTTGCAATTGCAGGGGCCCTGGCAGATATATTTAACATGTCGGTGTCTACAGATGAGGTGCCGGAGGATTGGAGGATAGCTCATGTTGTTCCATTGTTTAACAAAGGATCTAAGTGTGATCTGGGAAATTATAGGCCAGTAAGTTTGACGTCGGTAGTAGGTAAATTATTGGAAGGAGTACTAAGAGATAGGATCTACAAGCATTTGGATAGACAGGGACTTATTAGGGAGAGTCAACATGGCTTTGTGCGTGGTAGGTCATATTTAACCAATCTGTTAGAGTTTTTCGAAGAGGGTACCAGGAAAGTGGATGAATGGAAGGCAGTGGATGTTGTCTACATGGACTTCAGTAAGGCCTTTGACACATGGGAGGTTAGTTAGGAAGATTCAGTCACTAGGTGTACATGGAGAGGTAGTAAATTGGATTAGACATTGGCTCAATGGAAGAAGCCAGAGAGTGGTAGTGGAGGATTGCTTCTCTGAGTGGAGGCCTGTGACTAGTGGTGTGCTACAGGGATCAGTGCTGGGTCCATTGTTATTTGTCATCCATATCAATGATCTGGATGATAATATGGTAAATTGGATCAGCAGATTTGCTGGTGATACAAAGATTGGAGGTGTAGTGGACAGTGAGGAATGTTTTTCAAAGCTTGCAGAGGGATTTGGACCAGCTGAAAAAATGGGCTGAAAAATAGCAGATGGAGTTTAACACAGACAAGTTTGAGGTATTGCACTTTGGAAGGACAAACCAAGGTAGAACATACAGGGTAAATGGTAAGGCACTGAGGAGTGCAGAAGAACAGAGGGGTCTGGGAATACAGATACAAAATTCCCTAACAGTGATGTCGCAGGTAGATAGGGTCGTAAAGAGAGCTTTTGGTACATTGGGCTTTATTAATCAAAGTATTGAGTATAAGAGTTGGAATGTTATGGTGAAGTTGTATAAGGCTTTGGTGAGGCCAAATCTGGAGTATTGTGTGCAGTTTTGGTCACCAAATTACAGGAAGGATTTTAATAAGGTTGAAAGAGTGCAGAGAAGGTTTACAAGGATGTTGCCGGGATTTGAGAAACTGAGTTACAGAGAAGGGTTGAATAGGTTAGGACTTTATTCCCTGGAGCGTAGAAGAATGAGGGGAGATTTGATAGAGGTATATAAAATTATGATGGGTATAGATAGAGTGAATGCAAGCAGGCTTTTTCCACTGAGGCTAGGGGAGAAAAAAAACAGAGGACATGGGTTAAGGGTGAGGGGGGAAAAGTTTAAAGGGAACATTGGGGGGGCTTCTTCACACAGAGAGTGGTGGGAGTGTGGAATGAGCTGCCAGATGAAGTGGTAAATGCGGGCTCACTTTTAACATTTAAGAAAAACTTGGACAGGTACATGGATGAGAGGTGTATGGAGGGATATGGTCCGGGTGCAGGTCAGTGGGACTAGGCAGAAAAATGGTTCGGCACAGCCAAGAAGGGCCAAAAGGCCTGTTTCTGTGCTGTAGTGTTCTATGGTTCTATGGTTCTATCTAAGGGAAACCTGAAGGGGAACTTCTTCACTTAGGAGGTGGTGCAAGTGTGGAATGAGTTGCTAGCAGAAGTAGTGGATGGGGGGAGTGTCAACTGCGAAGTGGATAAGTACATGTATGGGAGGGATATGGAGGGCTATAGTCCAGGTGTGGGTGAATGGGACTAGGCAGGATACAGCTCAGCATGGACTAGATGGGCCAAAGGGTCTGTTTCTCTGCTGTATGACTCTATCAGTCAGTTGTAATTCCTACTAATAGTATCATATAAAGACTTATCAATGATTCTCTTTCTTATCCAGTCTATATCTTCTTAAAATCTGTCACTGTCACAGTTCACTGCAGCTATGTGATCTATGTCAAGTGCAAATTTAGAAACGGTGCCCCGTGTGCCCAAATCCAAGATGTGAAAAGTCTGCCAAGCAATGATCCTGGGAAGCATTCCAAGAGTTACTGACCACATTGAATAGCCGCAGGATCTGCAGTCTGTGCTGGAGAGACATCTGTGGTACAAGTTCACCCTCAGGGTCTGCAGAGTGAATGTCTATACACAAAAAAGGCATCCAAAAATGCTGAATTTTTAATCCCTGTAAGTAACGTCTCCAAATATTTTGTCCTCTTTCATATCAGATTTAGATATTTTCTGATATATTTTTTAATTTATTAGAGAGAATTGCATTGCGTTAGATTGCATACTGGTGTGAATAATTAAATGCATTTGCAGACTTGATGTCTTAACCAAACTCTTGTTATCCACAGCAAATCACACAAAGTGCTGGAGGAACTCAGCAAGTCAGACAGCATCTAGAGAGACAAATAAACAGTTGATGTTTTGGGTCAAGGCTCTCTTTTCAATATCCTGCTGTCCACATCTTTATGAGTTGAAATTTACATTCAGTGGCCACTTTATTAGGTACACCTATACACTACTTGTTAATGCAAATATCTAATCAGTCAATCATGTAGTAACAACTCAATGCATAAAAGTATGCAGTCATGGGCAAGAGGTTTAGTTGTTGTTCAGACCAAACATCAGAATAGGGGAGATATGTGATCTAAGTGATTTTGACCATGGAAGACCATGGGATGTTTGTTGGTGCCAGATGGAGTGATTTGAGTATCTCGGAAACTGCTGATCTGGGGTTTACACGCACAACAGTCTAGAGTTTACAGAGAATGGTGTGAAAAAACAAAAAGGCACCCAGAGAGTAGCAGTTCTATGGGTTAAAAAGGCATTGTTATCAGACACACCAGAGCAGAATGGCCAGACTGGTCCAAGCGGACAGGAAAGTGACAGAAACTCAAATAACCGTGCGTTACAACAGCGGTGTGCAGAACGCACAACACATTGAACCTTGAAGTGGATGAGGTACAGCAGCAGGAGACCATGAATATACAGGAGGTACTTAATAATGTCACTACTGAGTGTATAGTTACCGATAAATCAGCTATTAATCAAGACATTGTACCAGGTCAGAAAAAGTTCAAGCTAATCAGGGGAAAGTTGGCATGGTTTTGTAAAGGGAAAACATATTTGATCAATTTATTCTCTGAAGGATGTCATGTGGGGGGGGTGGCGGAAGAGGGGATTTGTAGATTTGATATATCCAAAAAGCACTTGTTAAGGTGCTACATCAAATACTAGTCAGGAAATTGAAAGTGCTGGTGTACTTGCGGTGTGAACAGAAGACTGGTTGGTTAACAGGAATAATCTGTCCTGGGCCCAATACACTGATGTAATCAGGAAGAAAGAATGCATGTGGCTCTATCATTCGGAATGGAGCTTGTGGAGATTTGGTACATCACTGAAAACACTTAAAATTTTCAGCAGATGTACAGTGGAGAGCATTCAGACCGGCTGCATCAGAGCTTGGTATGGAGTCTCCATTGCACAGGATTGCAAGAGGCTGTAGAGGGTTATAGACTCAGCTAGTTCCATTATGGGCATGGCCCTCCCCACCATCGAGGATATCTTCAAAAACCATTTCTCCAGTGAGGCAGCATCCATCATTAGAGACCATTATTGTCATCAGAGAAAATTGCCTCTTCTTATTACTGCCATTACCAAGGAGGTACAGGAGCCTGCTGAAGGGACTCAGATCAAAACGTCGACTGTTTATTCCCTTCCGAAGATGCTACATGATCCGCTCACTCCAGCATTTTGAGTGTGTTACACAAAAGCCTGAAGACCCACACTCCTTGATTCAGAAATAGCTTTTTCCCCCCTGCCATTTATTTGTGTTCTGAGTGGTCAACAAGCCCATGAACACTACCTTATTGCTCCTTTACTTTGCAATACTTATTTATTTTTGTAATTTATAGTAATTGTATGTCTTTGCACTGCATTGCTGTCTCAAAACAACAAATTTCACATGGTATACAATAAGCCAATGATTATAAATCTGATTTTTGGTTCTGAAAGAGGCATAAATGGGTTCTTTACTGGGTGCCAAGATGTAACCAGGTCACCAGTGCTATGTCTTCAACACTTTAGTATACTCGTAGGACTTGGAAGAGGCCAGTAACGCCACAGATACTAAATTTACTAATGAACTAATGATAGATTAGTTACAAAGAATGCATAAAAACACCATAAGGGGATAAAAATTAAAACCATAAAACGTAGGAGCAGAATTGAGCCATTAGGTCCATCAAGGCCCATCAAGTGCCATCATTGCTGATTTATTATCACTCTCAACCCCATTCTCCTGCCTTCTCCCTGTAACCTTTGACACCCCAATTAATCAAGAAACTATCAACCTCTGCTTTAAATATACTCCATGACCTGGTCTCCACACCCACCTGTGGCAATGAATTTCATAGATTCACATCCCCCTGGCTAAAGAAATTCCTCCTTATTTCTGTTCTATATGGACCTTCCTTTAGTCTGAGACTGTGCCACCTGTTCCTAGACTCACCCCCTGCAGGAACCATCCTCCCTACATCCGCTCTATCCAGACCTTTCAATATTTGAGAGGTTTCAATGAGATCGCTTCCCCCCCCCCCCACCAGGTCTTCTGAACTCCACCAAGTACAGGACAGAGCCATCAAACGTTCCTCATATGTTCACCCTTTCAATCCTGAAATCATTCTCATGAACCTCCTCTAGGTGTTCTCCAATGCCAGCGCATCCTTTCTTAGTTAAGGGGCCCAAAACTATTCACAAATCTGACCACTGCCAATATATAGCCTCAGCATTACATCCTTGCCCTTATAATCTAGTCTTCTTGAATTGAATGCTAACATTGCATTTGCCTTCCTTACCATAGCCTTAACCTGCAAGTTAACCTTCAGGAAATCCCACACAAGGACTCCCAAGTCCCTTTGCACCTCTGATTTTTGAATTTTCTCTTCATTTAGAAAATAGTCTACACCTTTATTTCTTGTACTGTACCAAAGCACATGACTATACATTTCCTCGTACGTTTCATCTGCCATTTCTTTGTCATTGCCTGAGTCGTTCTGCATACTTCCTGCCTCCTCAACACTACTCGTCCTTTCACTTTCTTTATATCTTTCTCAAACTTAGCATCAATTCCATCATCCAAATCATTCACATATAATGTGAAAAGATGCAGTTCCATCACTGACTCCTGTGGAATACCATTAGCCACCAGCAGCCACTAGAAAAAGCCCCTCTTATTTCCACTCTGTGCCTCCTGCCAGTCAGCAATCTTCTCTCCATGGTAGTATCGTTCCTGTAATAACATGGGCTCTTATTTTCTCAAGCAGCCTCGCGCATGGCACCTTGCCAAAGGCCTGAAAATCCAAGCAAACAATGTTCACTACTCTCGTTTGTCTACTTTGCCTGTTACTTCCTCAAAGAATTCCAACTGATTTGACAGGCAAGATTTCTGCTTAAGGAAACAATGCTGACTTTGGCCTATTTTATCATGTGCCTCTAAGTACCCCAAAACCTCACCCTTAGTAATGGACTCCAACATTTTCCCAACCACTAAAGTCAGGCTAACTGGCCTATAATTTTGTTTCTTCTGCCTCCCTCCTTTCATAAACAGTGGAGTGACATATACAATTTTCCAGTCCTCAGGAATGATTCCAGAATCTAGTAATTCTTGAAAGGTCACTACTTATGCTTCCATAATCTCTTCAGATACCTTTTTCAGAACCCTGGGGTGTAGTCCATCTGGTCCAGGTGATTTATCTACCTTCAGACCTTTCAGCTTCCCAAGCACCTTCTCCTTAGGAATTGCAACAATACTTACTTCTGCCCTTGACACTCTCAAATTTCTGGCATACTGCTAGTGTCTTCCACAGTGAATGAAGACTGATGCAAAATACTTATTAAGTTCATCCTCTATTTCTTTGCCTCCCATTTCTACCTCTCAAGTGTCATTTTCCAGCTGTCTGATATCTAGTCTCGACTCTCTCTTACTCTTCATATATATGGATATGTGAAAAAAACCTTTGGTATCTATTTTTATATTATTGACGAGCTTCCCTTCATATTTCATCTTTTCTCTCCTCGTAGCTTTTTTGTTGCCTTCTTTTAGTTTTCTAAAAGCTTCCCAATCCTATAACTTCCCACTAATTTTTGCTACTGTATATCATTTCATAGCTTGTCGCACCAGACAGCTACCCACTCTAGTGTTGTTTGGTTGATGTTGAGCAGGTCAGTAGTAGCTAGATCAGGTGAGAGTGGGCAGTTGCACAGAACGTCTTCAATGTTTTGCACACCCTTTCACCACACTCATAGGATTCGCTGGTCTTTAAACCCCACTTCACCATATCGTCTCCCGTCCTACAAACTCCTGCCCTCGCTCTGTTGAGAGTGCACCACTTCCGTCTGTCAAGCAGTGCCCCGTCTGGCAACATTTCTGTGGGGTCTTGCACTGTGTTGTTTGGTGGGGTTCTGGCTTCTGTTTGTTGCCAGAGGTCAATCCTGTATGTTTGGGGGGATGTTCCGTGCGGTAGTTCCTCCACTGTAGCAAAGCTTTTCCTCGATTTTAGGCGGTTAGAAACTGGCACATGATGATGTAGTGGGTGCCGTGGATCCGAGTTCTGTTTACCGTTTTCAATTTTTGTTGTAGTGTGTCTTCGGATCTCTGGGAGAGCAATGCCTGCAAGTCTGTAAATGATGTTAGTGGGTGTGGGGCGCAGTGTGCCTGTGATTATGCAGCAGGCTTCGTTAAGCAATGGGTCAATTTTCTTCGCCTGGGCTGAATGGAATTAAGAGTAGGTGGCGTCCACAAAAGAACGGACTACCACAGGGATCAGTCCTGGAATCCCTACTATTTAATGTTCACACAAACAACCAACCAACCTTTCCTAACACACGCAGGTTTATCTATGCAGACGACCTATGCATAGCAACACAAGCTAACTCCTTCCAAGAAGTTAAAGTACGACTTACAGCAGCCCTCGAAGCAATGAAGCAGTATTATGAAAAATGGTCTCTGAACTCAAATCCATCTAAAACTCAAGTGTGTGCATTCCACCTGAGGAATCGAGAAGCAGCTCGGAAACTCAAGATCTTCTGGTGTGGGAAGGAGCTCAAACACCATCCGACTCCAACTTACCTGGGCGTGACACTGGATAGGACGCTCTCATTTGCCACCCACATCCAAAAACTCCGAGGGAAAGTTGGCTCTCGCAATTCTCTCTTGAAAAAATTAGCAGGCACGAAATGGGGAGCTAATGCTCACACACTTAGATCAACTGCCCTAGCACTCTGCTATGCACCTGCAGAATACTGTGCTACTGTATATTATATCCCCTCTCTTTAGCTTTTATGCTGACTTTGCCTTCCATTTTCAGCCATAGTTGCCTCACCTTCCTTTTAGAATACTTCTTCATCTTTGGGATATATCTATCCATCACCTTCCGAATTATCCCCAAAAATTGTCGTTCTGCCATCATCCCTGCTAGTGTCCCATTTCCAGTCAATTTTGGCCAGCATTTCTCTCATGCCTCTGCAATTTCCTTTACTCCACTGTAGTACTTCTACATCTGACTTTATCCTCTCCCCCTCAAACTGCATGGTAAATTCTATCATATTATGATCACTGCTTCCTAAGGATTCCTTTACCTTAAACTCCCTAATCCAATTTAGTTCATTACACAGCACTCATTCCAGAATTGCTGATCCCCAAGTGGGCTCAACCACAAGCTACTCTAAAGAACCATCTCATAGGCATTCTACAAATTCCCTCTCTTAGGATCCAGCACCAACCTGATTTTCCCAATCTAACTGCATTTCCAAAATCCCCCATGTCTATTGTAAAATTTCCCTTTTCACAGGCCTTTTCTATCTCCCATTGTAATTTGTAACCCACATCTTGGCAACTATTTGTAGGCCTACATTTAACTCCCATCAGGGTCTTTTTACCTTTGCAGTTTCTTAACTTCACCCACAAGGATTCTACATCTTCTGATCCTATGTCACCTCTTTCTAAGAATCTGATTTCATTTTTTACCAACAGCACTACCCCACTTCCTCTGCCTATTTGCCTGTCCTTTTGATACACTCCTTGGATGTTATTAGAATAGAATAGAATAGAATAGTACAGCACAGTACAGGCCCTTCGGCCCACAATGTTGTGCTGACCCTTAAACCCTGCCTCCCATATAACCCCCGACCTTAAATTCCTCCATATACCTGACTGGTAGTCTCTTAAATTTCACTAGTGTATCTACCTCCACCACTGACTCCACGCACCAACCACTCTCTGAGTAAAAAACCTTCCTCTAGTATCCCCCTTGACCTTCCCACCTTAAAGCCATGTCCTCTTGTATTGAGCAGTGGTGCCCTGGGGAAGAGGCGCTGACTGTCCACTCTATTTATTCCTCTTAATATCTTGTATTACTCTATCATGTCTCCTCTCATCCTCCTTCTCTCCAAAGAGTAAAGCCCTAGCTCCCTTAATCTCTGATCATAATGCATCCTCTCTAAACCAGGCAGCGTCCTGGTAATCTCCTCTGTATCCTTTCCAATGCTTCCACATCCTTCCTATAGTGAGGGGACCAAAACTGGACACAGTACTCCAAGTGTGGTCTTACTAGAGTTTTATAGAGCTGCATCATTACCTCGCGACTCTTAAACTCTATCCCTTGATTTATGAAAGCTAACATCCCATAAGCTTTCTTAACTACCCTATCTACCTGTAAGGCAACATTCAGGGATCTGTGGACATGTACCCCCAGATCCCTCTGTTCCTCCACTCTACCAAGTATCCTGCCATTTACTTTGTACTCTGCCTTGGAGTTTGTCCTTCCAAAGTGTACCACCTCACACTTCTCCGGGTTGAACTCCATCTGCCACTTCTCAGCCCACTTCTGCATCCTATCAATGTCTCTCTGCAATCTTCGACAATCTTCTACACTATCCACAACACCACCAACTTTTGTGTCATCTGCAAACTTGCCAAACCACCCTTCCACCCCCGCATCCAGGACGTTAATAAAAATCACGATCCTTGTGGGACACCACTAGTCACAATCCTCCAATCTGAATGTACTCCCTCCACTACTACCCTCTGCTTTCTGCCAGCAAGCCAATTCTGAATCCACCTGGCCAGACTTCCCTGGATCCCATGCCTTCTGACCTTCTGAATAAGCCTACCGTGTGGAACCTTGTCCCAAGTATGATCTTCTTTCAGCCATGAATCAGTGATGCCCACAGCATTGTACCTGCCAATCTCTAATTGTGCTACCTTATTCTATGTACTGTGTGCATTCAAATATAATGCCCTTGTTTCTGTATTCATCACCGTTTTTGATTTTGCCCCCATGTTATACTTCATCTCATCCCACTGACTGCAATTTTGCCCTATGATCTGCCTGTCAAGTCAAGTCAAGTTTATTGTCATTTAACTATATACCTGTATATAATGTATATAACCATATACAGTAATGTGTATAGAAACAAGACAATGTTACTTCGAACCAGGGTGTAAAGCACACGATAACTCATGAAGACACGGATAAAATCTACAGGTGAATCACACATAAATAACAAACTAAAGTGCATTAATTTTAAATATTGGTAGGTACTGAACAAATTAGCCTTTGGTACTTTGAATATGATGCTGCCAGGAGTTCAAAACCCTAATGGCCTGGAGGGAAGAAACTGTTTCCCATCCTGACCGTTCTTGTTTTTATGCACTGTAGCATCCTACCAGATGGCAGAAAGTCAAAGAGGGTGCTGGATGGATGGGTGGGACCCTTAATAATGCTAACTATGCTTTGCTCCTGATAAATGTTCCCAATGGAAGGTAGCGAGACCCTGTGATCCTCTTAGCTGTTCTCACAGTCCTTTGTAGGGATTTCTAGTCCAACAGTCAGCTGCTTCCATACTAGGTAGAGCTGCAATTTGTCAGGATGTTCTCAATCATGCTCCTGTAAAATGCAGTTAAGATGGGGGGTGGGGGGAGCCTTGCTTGTCTCAATCTTCTTAGAAAGTGGAGACACTGCTGTACCTTCTTGTTCAGGGCGGTGTTAATAAGGGACCCAGTGAGGTCATCTGTGATGTGAACTCCCAGGAACTTGCTGCACTTAACTCCCTCTATTGAGTAGCTGTATTGGCAGCCGCGTCCTTCTTCACAGTCTCACTACACACTGCATCTCCTTGTATACCGACTGCCCCATCCTCAAGGTTCCCATACCCCTACCAAATTAGTTTAAACCCACCCCAACAGCTCTAGCAAATCTGCCCGCTAGGATATCGATCCCCCTTGGGTTCAGTTATAACCAGTTATACCTTCTTAAACCTTTATAGATATATAAGGTATAACCTTATATAACTATAAAGGTATACTGTATATACCTTCCCCAGAAGAAATCCCAATGATCCAGAAGTCTGAAACTCTGCTCTCTGCACCAATTCCTCAGCCAAATCATCACGTCTTACCCTCACTCGCAGGTGGCACAGACGGTAATTCAGAGATTACTACCCTGGAAGTCCTGCATATCAGATTTCTGCCTAGCTCCCTATATTCTCTCTTCAGGACCTCTCCCATTTCCTACCTATGTCATTGGTACCAATATGTACCACAAATTCTGGCTGCTCACCCTCCCCCTTCAGAATGCTGTGGACCCCGTCCAAGACATCCCTGACCCTGACACCTGGGAGGCAACATACCATCCGGGTGTCTTTTACACAGAATCCCCTGTCTGCTCCCCTAACTATCATTAACTGATCAAAGATCTGGAAAAATTGAGTATAAAGGGAGAAAATATGAAATTTTGGTAAGAAAACATTTTAAAAAGGAACATTATCTAAATGGTGGGTGGTTGCAGAGCTCTGAGGTGCAGAAGGGTCTAGGTGTCAAAGTTAAATTGATGTACAGCACAGGTGCAATGAAAAGCTTACTTCCAACAGCATCACAGGTGTTAGATAGACACAAGAAAGACATAAATCAGTGGCCACATTATTTATTTCAGAATGGGGAAGAAATGTGATCTAAGTGACTTTGACCATGCAGTGATTGTTGGTGCCAGGTGGGGTGGTTTGAGTATCTCAGAAAATGCTGACCCCCTGGGATTTTCATGCACAACAATCTCTAGAGTTTAAAGATAAGGGTGCGAAGAAAAACAAGAAAAATTTCAATGAGTGGCAGTTCTGTGGACAGAAACATCTAGTTAATGAGAAAGGTCATGGGAGAACAGTCAGACTGGTTCAAACTAACAGGAACTCAAATTATTAAGTACCTAGTAAAGTGCCCACTGAATGTATATAGTATAAAATAAAATAAAATTATACAAGAAAGGACACAATTTGAATAATTAAAGGCAAAGTGGATGATTTGCAAAAGGCTATTATGCAGAATAGGTAATTAGGAAACCCAGTAGAAAGTTGGTCTGCCTAAGTTTGTATTTGCCTCAGTTCAGAAGAATGAGAGGTAATTTTTTAGAAACATATAAGATCCTGAGGAGTCTTGCGGTGGATATAGAGGTGTTTTCTCTTGCGGAAGAGTCTGAATTAGCTGTTTAAAATCAAGGGTTACTCATTTAAGGTGAAGAGAAGATGGATCAATACACACAAAAGGCTGGAGGAAACCAGAAAAATCCTTTTCTCTCTTCTTCAAGGGTGATACATGTAGAGTCTATATTTAAGGCAGAGATAGACGGATTTTTGTTAACCAAAGGACTGAAACATTCCCCTATTTGGATAGGAGTATGGAGATGAAGCTATGGTCAGATCAGCCATGGATCTAATTCATGTATTCGTATGCAGAAACAGCAGCAGGTAGTACAGCTCGCCCACCTGCACCTCGAATGAATAGAATGTGCATTCTACACTGTGCAGGTAAACAATAAGGTGCAAGATCATAACAAAGTAGATTGTGAGGTGAAAAGTCCATCTTATTGTATGAAAGTCTGTTAACAGTGGGATACAAGCTGTCCTTGAGCTTTGTAACATTGGAGCCTTCTTACCAGCCTGTGATGCAACCACTCAGAATGTTCTCCACCATACACAGATAGAAATTTGTACGAGTCTTTGGTAATGTTCCAAATCTTCTCAGCCTCCCACTAATAGCAATAGCTGTGAAATTTAGTACTGTGGTGTATGAAATGTTTGATAAGAATGAGACAAAACATTATTACCTGAAGGGAATATTTTGAGAAGAGATACAAGAAGAGAGGTGTGGAGAAAAGATAAAAAGGTTTTAGCAAAGCAACAGAAGAGATTTACCTCTATGATCACAGGGATGAGGGGCTTCAATTATGAGGTGAGACTGTTTTCCTTTGAACAACAATAAGATCTGGTAGAGGGATTTAAAATCATGAAAGTTTGTTGAGGGAAACTGCTTCAAATGGTACGGATGGGTGGGAGGGAGGGGGTTGCTTTGTTGCTTGTTGTATTCTGTGTTGTTCTGCCAAGCATTGGGGACATGAAATGTTGGCGCCGTAATGTGTAAGTTATTAACACAAAAAAAGGCATTTCACTGTATGTTCTGAATCTGAACAAAGACAGAGACATAAAATATAGGCAACTGACCAAAGAACCAAAAATAGTTTTATGCAGTGATTGATAAGGATTTTGATTGTATTGTGGACCTGGTAGTGGAAGCAGATTTGGGCAGATTCAATTGTCGAGTTTGAAAAGGATCTGGGTGTGTATTTAAATGCAAAGAATAGCATGGCTCCGGAGAGAAGGAGCCATGGACTACAGAAAACCAGCACAAAGATGACAGGCTGGTTGACTTCTTTCCATGCTATAACCATTCTGTGATTCTGTGATATAGAGAACCCAAGTTCCATTATTTTTCTTCAGTTACTGGTGGTAATAGCATCTCCTAATTATTCTTAGAAACTCAAAGAGAACAAACTGGAAAGGGTTCAGAGAAGGTTTATGAGGAATATACCAGGTCAGGACAACTTGAGTTGTAAGGACAGTCTGGGATTTTTTTCCCCCTAGAGCAGAGGAGGTTGGTTGAGGGGTGACCTTAGAGGGGAGCAATGGTTAAGGTGGTGGACACAGGGGAGGGCAGAGGCTCAGAAGGGAAAGACTGACTTGGTGCTGTTTCACCTGCTGAGTTCCTCCAGCTTTTTGTGCGTGTTGCCAGAAGATTTCCAGCCTCTGCAGAATCTCTTGTGTTTATGTTTGTGGCCAGTTCAGATAGACATCTTGGAGAACAGGCATGGGATGCAGCGAAGGGCCTGTTTCAGTGCCACATGAGTCTGATGCAAGTAACAAATTCAACATTTAAACTACTTCAGCATGCAGATGTAAATATTGCACAGAGATTGAAAGGCGGTGACGAGACTGGGATGACATAACGTGCCGGCCGGGTGGGTGCGGGAAGAGGCGCGCCCTTCTCCTCATTGGCCGAGCCTTGGTGTTTTAGAGCGGCGAGAGAGGGAGCTGAGCTGCTGTTTGTGTCGGCTGCTGCTCTCCGGTCACTGAAGTGGCGATGGCTGGCTTCACCTTCCTCCTCATTGTTCTGTGTCTCTCGCCAGGTAGGGCACGGGTTGTTCATACTGCTTTCCCGCAGCAGTGTAACCGAGTCGGTCTCTTGTTTACAACGAAGTGGGTTGTTGTTTGTATTCTTTATATGGAACGGGCTCCGAAATAGCTTTGCCGGGACTGAGCGGTTCCATCCGGACAGACTCTGTCTTATTTCTCGATGTCACCGGCTCCTTCTGTACCAGAAACCGCTCCGAGTAGTAACTGCGACCTCGAAGCGACGTGGGTTTGTCAAACTCTTTTAATTCCACCTGTCTTTCTGTTAATTTTCTTTAAAACTCTAAAGTGTTGTGGTCAAATTCGGCTTCACCTCATTCTCGCCAGATTTATCCCAACACGCACCCAATCCCTAAATCCAGAGCTGATTCCTTCTCTCCCGGTAACCGCCCTGATGCTGGTTCAGGTGGATTTGTTGGTGTATAATTATATGTCAAGGTGAAATGTTAATGGAATGACATCCAGCGAAGAGTGAATCCACTGATTTATTTAAGTTCCTGGTGCCCTGCATTGACGGCTTTCTGACTTCACATGTGACCCGAGTAACTCTCAGTCTAACCATGAGCGGTGAGAGATCTTCTGGAGTACACTGTACTCTGTGGCATGCAGTATCGAACGTTCTCTTACTGTATAGGGTGCCTTGATGTTTCATTGGTGTATCATTGCCTAATTCTTCACTGTTTACAATGGTTTGTGCTGTAAAACCTTTGTTAAAATCTAATCTTTAGTTACTTTGCAGATTCACCTTAGCTCCCTTATTTTATGGTTCATTCAAGAACTGTGGTCTATCTGCCCTATGAATTCTCAAAGATTCAATGCAAATTTATTATCAAAGAATCTGTAAATTACACACCTTGAGAATTGTCTGCTTACAGGCAGCCACAATGTAAGAAGCCAGAATAACCCAATTTTTTTTAAAGAAAAGAACCAAAACCACTGCCCAGAGAAAGAGAAAAAAACACAAATCATGCTAACAACAGAAGCAAGGCAATAGCATTCTCAACCAGACTGAGTCCCCAGATCTGCTTCCAGAACAATCGGAGTAGGCCCAAGCATTGGTCCCAACTCAGCAGGGCAAGAATGCACAACAGCTGGATCAATTCAGAGCCTAGGATGTCATGGTCCGGTCCATGAAGTCCGCATTCTGGTTCACGGTCCGGTCCATGGACTCAGGACTCCAGGTCTTCCAGCTGTCCCTTGTTTTGGTTGAATTAATCATAGGCACCTGATTCCTAGCTTGGGGCTTGGAATATAAATAGCCTTGGGGACGACTGTGGGCTGCTGGTTTGTCTTGCCAAGATCCCCTGGGAGCAACCTGCTGGTGGAAGGCTAGTGTGGCCACTTGCTATCTTTACGCCATGTTGGGGAACCATCCCCTCATAGAGACTTGCTGTCGGTAGTCGGAGCTGTCTTTGCGGTATGGATTTAGCTGTTTCCTCGCCAGCTGAGTGGCCATCAGCCACTCCGAGCTAGGTAGGAATCTGGCTGTTTCCATAGCCAGCCGAGGTCACTGGACGTAACTGTGACTTGGAGCAACCCCGATGCAGAGATGGAACTGTCTGTCGTTCTTTGGTGTTTGTCTCTTCTTGTCCTCGCCTTTGTGGGTAAGTCAGGCTGTTCTGCTGTTGCCCTACGGGGGGACCTGTCTTGTCTTGTCTTTGCCTCTGTTGGGTAAGTCCGGCCATTCTGCCGTCACCTGACAGATGATCTGTCCCACCTTGTGTCATGGTCCGGTCCGTGAAGTCCGCATTCTGGTTCACGGTCTGGTCCGTGGACTCAGGACTCTGGGTCTTCCAGCTGTCCCTTGTTTGGTTGAGTTAATCATAGGCACCTGATTCCCATCTTGGGGCTTGGAATATAAGTAGCCTTGGGGTTGAGTGTGAACTGCTGGTTTGTTTTGTCAAGATCCCCTGGGAGCAACTTGCCGGTGGAAGGCTAGAGCAGCCAATTGCCATCTTTAGGCTGCGTTGGGGAACCATCCCCTCATGGAGCCTTGCGGTCAGTAGTCGGAGCTGTCTTTGCAGTATGGATTCGGCTGTTTCCTGGGCCAGCTGAGTGGCTGCCAGCTACTCTGAGCTAGGTAGGGATCGGGCTGTTTCCATAGCCAGCTGAGGTTGCTGGCCAAACTGAGACTCAGAGCTACCCCGGAGCAGAGATGGAACTGTCTGTTGTTCTTCGGCGTTGTCTCTTCTTTGTCCTCTCCTCCGTGGGGTAAGCCAGGCCATTTTGCCATTGCCCTGCAGGGGGATCTGTCTTGTCTTGTCTTTGCCTCTGTTGGGTAAGTCTGGCCATTCTGCCATTACCCGACGGATGGTCCTGTCCCACCTTGGTGTGGAGAAGTTGAGTCCCGGCTTGTCTAAGTATAAGTCCCGGCTCTATGACTATGTACTGTCCTGTCTCATGTTGGTGTTGTGTTAAAGATGAGTCCCGGCTTTTCATAGGATAAGTCCTGGCTTTTCGTAGGATAAGTCCCGGCTCTATGTTAATGTACAGTTCCCAGTCTGTCTCCGAGTTCCAGCCACTGAGTTATCAGCCTCCGCAAGCTCAAGGCCCCAGCCCCCAGCCGGCAGCCAAGCTCAAGGCCCCAGCCCCCAACTGGCAGCCAAGCTCAGGCCTCTAGACCCCAGCCATGTCCTGTCCTGAAGACATGTCATGTCCTTGCCTGGTTCTAGGGTCCGAGCCCGAGGCAAGACCTAGGTTCTGGGTCTTTGTCCAGTCTAGGGCTTGGAGCTGAAGCCTTGTCTCCTAGTCCATGGTTTCTAGTCCTGGTCCCACTTTCCCTAGCCCAAGTCTGCGTCCTTGTCCCCGCTCCTTGCCTGTATCCTGTCACGTCCCTACTCTAGTCAAGTCCTGTTCCTTGTACTTCAGTGTCTGCTACTCGCATTTGGGTCCGTTCCCAGCACCCCATTGTGACACCTTGGTGTGGAGAAGAAGTTAATTCCTGGCTTGTCTAAGTACAAGTCCTGTCTCTATGTCTATGTACTGTCCTGTTGGTGTCATGTTAAAGATGAGTCCCGGCTTTTTGAAGGACAAGTCCCGGCTCAATGTTGATGTACAGTTCCCAGTCTGTCTCCGAGCTCCAGCCTCCGAGTTATCACCCTCCGCATTCTGGGACCCCAGCTTCTAGATCCAAGACCCAAGCCTCAAGACCCCAGTCTGTCTCCGAGCTCAAGCCTCAAGACCAAGACCCCAGCCTCAAGCCTCAAGACCCAAGACCAACACCCCCAAGCATCTAGACCCCAGCCACGTCCTGTCCTGTAGTCACCTCATGTCCTTGCCTGGTTCCGGGGCCCAAGCCCGAGGCAAGAGCCAGGTTCTGGGTCCTTGTCCAGTCTCTGGCTCGGGGCCCAAGCCCATGCTCCTAGTTCATAGTTCCTTGTCTGGTTTCCCTGTTTCTTGTGCATGTCCTAGCCCAAGTCTGCATTCTCGTCCCTGCTCTTTGTCTGTATCCTGTCACGTCCGTACTCTAGTCAAGTCCTGTTCCTAGTACTTCAGTGTCTGTGTCTTGCATTTGGGTCCGTTCCCAATGCCCCCATTGTGACATAGGACCATACACGAGAGAGGGAGCAAAATCAGCGTGGCTCTCGCCTCCATTTTCATCATTCGGGCAGTCTATCTGTTGCAATGTTTAAATTATCCAAGCACCCCCAGTAGTGCCTCACTTTAAGACCCAGACCTTGGCGTCACAATAAGCTTGGACTGTCCAGCCCGAAGCTATCCTCAATCTCACCAAATCGACTCGACGCTCCTGGGTTAGGTGGAAGAGCATTGAAACTCTTCTGCATCAACTCCTCTCCAAATCACTCACTCCATCCCTGGCAGCAATAACACCAACTCCAACCCTGGCTTGAACACACTGTGACTCAGAACGTCCCAGCACAGCTTCTTTTGCACATCGGTTGTACGTCGGTCTGTTTTGTGTGTGGTTTCCCCTCGTTCCCCTTAACTTTTCACCTTTTACCCTTAATCTATGACCTCTGGTTGTAGTCCCATCCAACTTAAGTGGAAAAAAACCTGTTTGCATTTACCCTATCTATACCCCTTATAATTTTGTATACCTCTACCAAATATCTTCTCAATCTTCTATGTTCTAAGGAATATAGTCCCAACCCATTCAATCTTTCCTTATAACTCAGGTCTGCCAGACCCAGCAACATCCTTGTGTCTTTCAACCTTGTTTACATCAAATGAGAGAAGAAGCCATTGTGCCTGAGGCAAGGTGCAAGCCATATGCCTCGGGGTTGCTCCTAGGTGTGGAGAATTGCAGATGCGAGATTGGCCAGTGTTGGGTTTCTATATAAGAAGCAAATGTAAGAGAAGATCTGATAAAGGTATATAAAATCATGGAAGACTTGGACAAGGGAACAGGAATCACCAATATTCCTTGGTGGACCGTTCAGTAACTAGGGAGATCAGTTTTACATTAATTGTTAGAAGGATTAGGGAATAGATGAGAGAAAATAATTTTACTCAGTGAGTGTGAAGAGTTGGAACTTATTCTCTGAAGAGATCCTGCGGATGAAAGAGTTAACTTATGAGGCACATTTGAAGGCTCTGGGCCTGTATTCACTGGAGTTTAGAATCATTGAAACCTATCAAATATTGAAAGGCCTAGATAGAATGGGCACGTGGCCAAGTGGTTAAGGCATTGTACTAGCGATCTGAAGGTTGTGAGTTCGAGCCCCAGCCGAGGGAACGTGTTGTGTCTTTGAGCAAGGCACTTAATCACACAGTGCTCTGTGACGACATCAGTGCCAAGCTGTATGGGTCCTAATGCCCTTCCCTTGGACAACATCAGTGTCGTGGAGAGGGGAGACTTGCAGCATGGGCAACTGCCGGTCTTCCATACAACCCTGCCCAGGCCTGCGCCCTGGAGAGTGAAGACTTTCCAGGCGCAGATCCATGGTCTTGCAAGACTAATGGTTGCCTTTAAGATAGAATAGACATGGAGAGGATGTTTCCTATAGTGGGAGAGTCTAGGACTGAGAAAAGAACATTCCTTTATAATATGAGGAATTTCTTTAGCCAGACTTTGTGGAATTCATTGTCACAGATATCTGTGGAGGTCAAGTTGTTATATTTAAAGTAGAGATTGATAGGTTCTTGATTAATAGTGCTCACGGCCTCTCCGGTGATGATATCTGTTATCTGTCAAGTAGGATGCCGTGCACAATTCTGATTTGAAGGAGGCAGACGTGAGAGCACGGAGGAACATCTGGTGGAACTTCTGAAATGCCTGTTTCGCTGCCGCCGCTACTGTGTGATCCAAAATCTCCGGAGGGGAAGGCCCCAAATCCTCGGCTTTGCTTGTTGCTCTGCGGCTGGGGCAGGGTCAAAGCGCTCAGCAGAGATGGTGCTCTGTGTCGGAGGGCTGGTCGGAGGCTCGAAGTTTTCAGACGGACTCAGAGTTGGACTGTGGTTGGGTGCTTCAAGGATGCTGCATGGACAAGTTTGTGGCGCTGGAAGCTCATGGCAGGGAGAGTTTCTTCCTTCTACCATCTGCGTGAGATGTTGGGGCTATCGGGAAATTGAGACTTTTTTTTACCGTGCCCATGGTCTGCTCTTATCAAATTACGGTATTGCTTTGCTCTGTTGTAACTATATGTTATAATTATGTGGTTTTTGTCTTGGTCTGTCCTGTGTTTCTGTGATACTGGAGGAACATTGTTTCATTTTTTTAATGCATGCATATATTTAAATGACAATAAATGAGGACTGAGTGCCCTCATAATCTAAAAAAGCGCATCAAAGGTTATAGGGAGAAGGCTGGAAAATAGGGTGTGAGGAGAAAATAAGTCAGCCATGATCCAATGGTGGAGCAAACTGCTTCTATGTGATATGGTCTAAGTGTTGGGAAACCGGAAGCCTGAGACAATTTAAACTATTTGTCTTTCATTAACAATAATTTATTTATTTATTTTTAATTTTCTTATTGTAACCTATAATATGTTTTTTCTCTTGCAGTATGCTGCTGCCACAGAACAACAGATTTCATTTCAAATGTCAGTGATAGTAAACCTGATTCTGACTAAAGATGATCCTTTCATTAACAGCCAAGATTTTGGAATTAGGATTAACCTGTTATGGATTTTTTTCTAGCATGGTTATGATGGGCTGAATGGTATTATTCTTTGCCCAAGTAATCCCTACACACTCTAGAGAAATCACATCCTTCCAGACAGAACTGTATGCAGTGCTAGCACAGTGGCCTGGCTGACACATTATTTAGCCTAGCATGATGCACCCTGTTCTTGTATTTAATGTTTTAGCCAGTATATTACCTGCTGACTTTGCCATCTTGTCTATCTCTTCTCTTCCCCAAATCAAATACAGAGAAGCGAACATAAAAACAGAGTTCTTCCTGCTGGGCAGGTTAGGCACAACATTGGAATGGTTGGACTCACGAACCCATAACACCCACTTACACCCATGTGACCAATTAACCTGCTAACCCATACGTCTTTGGAATGTGGGAGGAAACCCTCGCGTTCACAGGGAGAACACATCATCTCCTTACAGAGAGCGGCAGAATTGAACCTGGATTACTGGTGCTGTAATAGTGTTGCACTAACTGCTAATCCCACTGTGCTTCCCCAGTGTACTCACATTTTGGGTTTGCAGATCTATTATCAAAAATTCAAAGTACATATATGTCACCATATACAAACCTGAGATTCATTTTCTTGCGAACTTACACAGTAGATCCAAGAAACACGGTAAATTCAATGAAAGAACACACCCAACAGGACAGACAACAACCAATGTGCAAAATACAACAAACTGTGCAAATAGAAAAAGGAAAAGATAATTAATAAATAAATAAGCAATAAATATCAAGAACATGAGCTGAAGAGTCCATGAAAGTGAGTCCATAGGCTATGAGAACAGTTCAGTGATGGGGCAAGTGAAGTTATCTTCTCTGGTTCAAGAGCCTGGTGGTTGAGGGGTAATAACTGTTCCTGAACCTGGTGGTGTGGGTCCTGAGGGTCCTGTACCTCCTTCCTGATGATTGAGGGGGTAATAACTGTTCTGAACCTGGTGGTGTGGGTCCTGAGGCTCCTGTACCTTTTTCCTGATGGCAGCAGTGAGAAGAGACCATGGCCTGGGTGGTGGGGTTCCTTGATGTTGGATGCTGTACTCCTGTGACAGTGCTCTATGTAGATGTGCTCAATGGTGGAGAGGGTTTTACCCGTGATGGAGTGGGCTATATCCAAGAACTTTAGGATTTTTCAGGAGGGTCGGTGATGGTGCTACAGAGTGTCTGGTGATGTTGTTTCCCACCCGTGATTCACTATTGTTATTGATTGTCTGTGAGAGGGTGCTGATTCATCAGCTGGGGTTGGTAGATTTAACCTGTCTCGGAATGTTTCTTAATCTGTTGAGTGCGTCTGAGATTTTGTGGTTTTGTACTTGAAATGTTGCATCTCATCAGATTCCATCAGTATTTAAAGAGTAGCTGTGTTTGTCATAGGTATATCAAAACGTACAGTGAAACACGTTTATGTCAGGGACTAACACAATCCGAGGATATACTGGGGCAACCCGCAAGTGTCACCATGCTTCCAGGGCCATCATGGTACATCCTCAACCCCTTAACTGTATGTGGGAGAAAAAAAGAGCACCTGTGGGGGAAACCCATGCAGTCACAGAGAGAACGTACAAACTCCTTACAGACCAGCAGAACTGAATCCCAGGTTACACTCATCACTACATTGCTGTGCTGTCTATGCTATGCACAGCATGAACGGTGGGTAGATTGGTGAGAAGGAATCTCTCTCTTGTCAGTCTCTCTGGTGACACAGTTCACCAGGAAGATCAGTGATGGTGCTACAGAGTCACCCTTGGTGATGGGTGCTGTGTCCCACCCGGTGCGTGGTTTCCTATGGTTAATCATTGTTCGCGGGGGGGGGGTTGCTGATTCATTGGCTGGGGTTGGATGATGTTAACCAACAAATTTCCCTATCTGTATTTACCCTGAGATCTGAGGATGAGGTCTCCCCGAGGCCACACCCTCTTAACTAGACATGAGAAGCTGGAAATCCAGAGCAACACACACGAAGTGCTGGAGGAACTCAGCAGGTCAGGCTGCATCTATGGAGAGGAATAAACAGTTGACATTTCTATGGTTGGACCAGATGAGGAGGAAGATGGGTGGATGAGGGAGATGGAGTGAAGTAAAATGCTGGGCGGTGATGGGTGGAAGAGGTCAAGGGCTGAAGTAGGAATTTGATAGGGAGTGGACATCTGATGAAGAGTCTCAGCTCAAAACCTCGCTGTTTATTTCTTTCCTTAGAAGCTGCCTGATGTGTTGAGTTCCTCCAGCATGCTGTGTGTATTATCTTCTTTAAGTTCACTGCCAGTCTTAAAAGGACTGGTCTCCCAATGATACGGGGTACACTCTGGGTCACGAATGAGTAGCATCGAACAGTTGACTGACCGGTGCTCCAACTGTGTCTTAATGTAGCAGGTGATAAACTGACTTGCTAGGATATTTGAGTGCCACCAACATGAAAAATTCTGCAGATGCTGGGGATCCAAAGCAACACACACAAAGTGCTGGAGGAACTCAGCAGTCCAGGCAACGTCTATGAAAAAGAGTACCGTGGACGTTTCAGGATGAGACCCTTCTTCAGAACTGGAAAGGAAGGGGTGAAGTCAGACTAAGAAGGTTGGGGGGGAGGGCAGGAAGAAGAACAAGGTGGCAGGTAATAGATAAAACCAGGAGAAGGAGTGAAGTAAAGAGCTGGGAAGTTGATTGGTGAGTTAAAGGGCTGGTGAAGGGGCAATCTGAGAGGAGCGGATAGAAGACCATAGAAGAAAGGGAAGGGGGAGAGGCACCAGAGGGAGGTGATAGGCAGGTAAGGAGATAAGGTGAGGGAGGGAAACGGAAATGGGAAATGGTGAAGGAGGGCTGGAGCAATTACTGGAAGTTTGAAAAATCTGATCTATTTCTACTGCAGTTCTAACCCTCAATGTCAAGTTCCATCAATCTATTGAAATTAGTCTTTCTCCAACTGATGATTTTTACTTTGCATTGCTGCTTTTCTATAGGTAACTCTGAACTCATGATGTTTTCTTCACTGTCTCCTAGGTTTTCCCCAACTAAAAGCAGCAGATTTGGGCGAGGCCGGTCATTTTCAGCTGCATAGTCGGGGTAAGTGTTGGCATCAGAGGCCTACTGAAGTTTGGAGTGTGAATGTGAAAAGAGAAAACTTGGGAAAATTTGGTCTTTTTTTGGTGGCTCGGGCATGGGGAGTGTGAGTGTCAGAGACCTACAAAAGTTGGGAGAAAGTGTATAAAAGGAGCAGTTTCAGGCAAGGCCAGTCTTTTTCAACTGCGCAGGCACGGTCAGCATCAGAGGCCTAAACTCAGCTGTAAATAAAAGGAAGCTAGGCTTATGCAGAGTGGCCATTGTTTGAGTGTGCCAGTGACAGAGTGGAAAGGCTTTGGCATTATAGGCTTCGGTGTGAACAGGTGGAGTTATAGTTAAGAGGTAAGCCTTTTTTTTTAGTTCAGAGTAGTCAGGAAGTAATGTTCCTCCTGTCAGATGTGGAAATCTCAGATACCTGACTGTTTCCCTGATGACTACATCTGCAGGAAATGTACCCAACTTCAGCACCTGGCTGATCGGGTCAAAAAGTTGGAGCTGGGATTGGATGTGCTCCAGGTCATTCGTGAGGCTGAAGATATTATATATGAGACTTCTGAATAGGTGGTGAGACACGGAGTACAGGCTTCGGACAGTAGATGGGTGATCACCAAAGAGCAGGATTCCCCTGTAGCCATTCCCATCAGCAACAAGTATACCTCTTTGGATACTGCTGGGGGTGGGCAGCCCATCAGAACATGGCAGCAACAGCCAGGCTGGTGGCAATGTGGCTGTCTCTTAGGCTCAACAGGGAAGGGTAAAGTCAGGCAGTGTGGTAGTTATGGGGGATTTGATAGTTAATGGGACAGAAAGCAAATACTGAGGCCACAAAAGAGACAAAAGAGATTCTGTTGTCTCCTGGGTGCTAGGGTCCAGGATGTACCAGAGAGGCTGCAGGATATTGTTAAGGGAGAGGGTGAATAGCCAGGGGTCATGGTGCATATTGGCACCAATGACATGGGCAAAAAGGGGGAAAAGGTCCTACGCAGTGAGTATCTAGAGTTAGGAAAGAGGCTGAAGAGAAGGACGTCCAAGGTAGTAATCTTCAGGTTACTCCCAGTACCACAGATTAGTGCAGGTAGGATTGGGGTGAAAGCAGAGATGGTGCAGGGGACAGGATTTCAAGCTTTTGGAACCCTTTCTGGGAAAGCAGTGACCTGTACAAGAGGGACAGGTTGCACCTGAAATGGAGGGGAATCAATCAATATCCTGGCCAGGAGGGTTACAAATGCTACTCGTGAGAGTTGAAACTAGTTCTACAGGAAACTGAGAACTAGAGCACCAGGTTGGTAAGGGAAGGATCGTACCGGAGGTAGACATCAGGGAACGTATTGAAAGGCAAAATCAAAACAACGGATATGATCGGTTGCATAGTTTGAAGTATTATATTTCAATGCTTGGAGTATTATAGTAGGGAAGGGTAATGAACTTAGAGCATGGATCAGTACGTGGAACTACGATGCTGTAACCATCACTGAAACTTGGTTGAGAGAGAGGCAGGAATGGGTGAGTAATGTACCAGGTTTTCAAACTTTTAGAAAAGATAGAGGAGGAGGTAAAAGAGGGGGTGGAGTTGCACTATTAATCAGGAACAATGTCACAGCTGCACTCAGGGGAGACATAATGGAGGGGTCAGACACTGAGTCCGTTTGGGTTGAACTCAGGAACTGGAAGGTGCAATCACACTGATGGGATTGTACAATGGATCCCCTAATAGCCACTGGGACATTGAGGAACAGATATGTAATCCCATTAAAGAAATGTGTAAAATAATAGGGTTGTTATCATTGGAGATTTCAACTTCCTTGTTATAAGCTGGGACCTTCTTAGTGCAAGGGGTTTAGATGGGGCAAAATTTGTTAAGTGTATCCAGGAAGGTTCTTAAATCGATATGTGGATAACCAATGAGAGGACCTAGTGATGGGTAATGATTGTGCCCAGGTGACTGACCTTACAGTGAGGGATCAGTTAGGGAACGGTGACCACAACTCCTTAACTTTCAGGATAGCTATAGATAAAGATAGGTATGGCCCTTATGGGAGAGTTTTAAATTGGAATTGGGCAAATTATGAGGGCATTAGGCAGGAACTAAGTAGAGTTAATTGGGACCACCTTTTCTTGGCAAGACCACAGAGACCTGATGAATTTAGTCCAGAAGGAAATGGGGAAGTATGTAAAGATTCAGAAGTTAGGATCAAACAGAGCACTTGACGAGTATACAGAAGGCAGTAGAGGCCATGAAAAGATCCAGGCAAATCCCAAGGCATTCTATACATACATCAAGAGCAAGAGGATAACACAAAGTCAAAGAGAGGGCACATAATACAGCAAAAATTAGTGGGAAGTTAGAGGATTAGGAAGCTTCTATAAACCAACAGAAGGCAACTTAAAAAAAATCATTAAGAAGAAAAAGATAGAACACGAAAGTAAACCAGCCAATAATATTAAAGTAGATACCAAAAGTTTCTTCAGATACGTAAAGTGTAAAAGAGAGGTGAGAGTGGATGTCAGCCCATTGGAAAACGATGCTGGAGAGGCAGTAAAGGGGGACAAGGAAATGGCAGATGAACTGAAAAAGTATTTTGCATTAGTCTTCATTGTGGAAGACACTAGCAGTATGGTGGAAGTTCCAGAGTATCAGGAGTCATGAAGTGTGTGAAGTTACCATTACTAGAGAGAAGGTTCTTGGGAAACTGAAAGGCCTGAAGGTAGATAAGTCACCTGGACCAGATGGTGTACAGCCATGGTTCTGAAAGAGGTGGCTGAAGAGATTGTGGAGACATTAGTAACAACTTTCAAGAATCATTTGATTCTAGAATGGTTCTGGAAGAATGGAAAATTGCAAATGTCATTCCACTTTTTAAGAAGGGAGGGGGGACAGAAGAAAGGTAATTACAGGCCTATTAACCTGACCTCGGTGGTTGGCAAGATGTTGGAGTTGATTGTTCGGGATATGGTTTCAGGGTACTTTAAGGCACATGATAAAATAGGCCAAAGTCAGCATTGTTTCCTCAAGGGAAAATCTTGCCTGACAAATCTGTTGGAATTCTTTGAAGAAATAACAAGTAGGTTAGACAAAGGAGAATTGATTGCTGTTGTGTACTTGCATTTTCAGAAGCCTTTTGACAAAGTGCCACATATGAAGCTGTTTAACGAGTTAAGAACCCATGTATTACAGGGAAGATTCTAGCATGGATAAAGCAGTGGTTGTTTGGCAGGGTGCAAAGAATGGGAATAAATGGAGCCTTTTCTGGTTGGCTGCCAGGAGTCTGTGTTGGGAGCACTTTTTACGTTATATGTCAATGACTTAGATGATGGAATTCGTGGCTTTGTTTCAAAGTACATTTATTATCAAAGAATGTATAAATTATACAACCTTGAGATTTGTTTGCTTACAGGTATCCTCTTTGGATCCAAGTTCATAGCTCCTTAAAAGTGGCTACACAGGTCGATCAGGTGGTTAAGAAGGCTGATGGAATTCTTTTATTAGTGGAGACATTTTATTAGTGCTTAGGCCACATCGGGAGTATTGCATACAGTTCTGGTTGTAGCACTATAGGAAGGACATTGAGGTTTTGGAGAGGGTACAGAAGAGGTTTACCAGGATGCTGCCTGGTTTAAAGGGCATGTGCTATTATGAGAGGCTGGATAAATTTGCGTTGCTTTCTTGGGAGCTTAGAGGGCTTAGGGGAGATCACAAGATCACAAGACAAAGGAGCAGAAGTAGACCATTCGGCCCATCGAGTCTGCTCTGCCACTCCACCATGAGCTAAACTATTTTCCCATCTAGTTCCAATTCCCGGCTTTTTCCCCATACCTCTTGATACCCTGACTAATTAGATACCTATCAATCTCCTCCTTAAACACCCTCAATGATCGAGCCTCCACAGATCTCAGACGAGTTTATAAGATTATGAGAGGCAAAGATAGTGTAGACTGGGAATATCTATTTTCCAGAGCTGAAATTTCTAATACCAGAGAGCATTGAATCTGTGAGGGCATAGTTCAAGGAAGGTGTGAGGGGCAAGTTTTTCAATCAGAGTGGTGGATGACTAGAATGCGCTCCCTGGTATGGTGGTAGAAACAAATTTTTAGCTGGTTCGGCACAACACTGTGGGCCGAATGGCCTGTTCCTGTGCTGTGCAGTTCTGTATAAAACTTACTTCCCCATATTCTTTGGATCCAGCAATTCTTCCTGCCTCACTGAGCTAGAAATGTATTGCTTCAGAAAATTATCCTGAACACTCTTCTCCCCTCTCTGTGCTTAGTGATATTAATCTTCTAGTTCATAACACAGACTTTTATGATTCCAAAGTAACCACTACATAGTTTTCACAATAATCTGTAATCTCTCTGTATGCTGTTCCTTCTGTCCTACTCATCCAGCCATAGAAATATATGGCTTAAATAGGCCCTTCAGCCCACTGATTCTGTGCTATCCATCAACCACCCATATGCACAAATTCTACTCTTGTTTTTTACTCTTACCACTCCCTCATCAATTCCCTCCAGATTTCTACCATTCAGCTACATGCTAGGGTTAATATAACTTAACAACCTGCACGCCTCGGGACGTAGGAGGAAACTGGTGGGGGGGTGGGGGAACCAGACACCTTGGTGCCTCACCTAGTCTTGGGGTCCTTGCAGGTGGAGTGACAAAGGCCCAGTAGCCCATTCCTAGAATGAGGGGCTTGTTGTGAAGGTAGGGAGGAAGCAGGGCCTCCAGAGCTTAGAAATACAGATCGAAACAAGCAGCTTTGGAAAGATAATGCTGGGAACAGTTCAGTCAATGGTGCAGTCCCTACCACAAAACCAAAGTGAAGAGTTTCTTCCTCCTTCCTCTAACGTTGTGAATCCTGAGTTTTCTCTGTACTGCTGAGCTTCAAAGACAGTCATTCAGGACTCAGATGCATTCTTATATTACAGGGCATTGAGATATAGCAAGAAAGTTGAGAGTCTGAGAACTGTGGTTCAATCTCACAGGTCTGCCTCTCCATCTCCTCTTGTCTTCTGGCCAATATTACCTCAAAATACCCTGCAGCCACTGCACTCGGGGAGCTGAAGTATGATCTCATCACTTCTCATGAAGAAGTGGCTTGAATCTACTGAACAAGTAGTTCATGGCCACGGTAAAGGAAAACAGGCTGTTCACCTTGTGCTTCTTAATACAAATATAGAGCTGTAAGGAGAAATATACAATTTGTATCAGACCAGAAAATTAACCAGGTTGACTTACTTCTGCACTTTCTGTACTTACATAATTAAAGGCTAGATATGCTGTAGCATGTAGCTAACCTCCTGACTCACTAAAATATTTTTGCACAGCACAAGTCAGGTGTTTGATGGAATTCTTGCCTCTTTAGTTCCAGCAACATTCAGCCTATTTGTAGGTTGCTGGGTGTGTGCATCAACAAGTAGCGAAGCTAAGATCAGCAGATTCAGATTCTGAGGGATATGTTGTGTGGCTAAATTGTTGAGATGGAACTCATGAAGGTATTGAATGCTGAGGTAAACGTGGACCCAATATTTCCTCCTTCAGTTATGGACTGTTCAAAAGGAACTAAAAAGGGATTTAATTGTTGGATATTCCTGGAAATAAAGTGGGGGAAAAAAGAATGATGCTAGAATTTCTGGATGAGAAATGATAGGTATTATGACCTACTGGCTTCTTTCAGTTCCACAATATTGGGGCAGCACAGTAGCATAGCTGTTATCATAATGCTTTACAGTGCCAGCTGTGAGATCAAGGCTTGCTATCTGTAAGGAGTTTTGTACGTTCTCTCCACCCACACACCACTCCACCACATGGTTTTCCTTGAGTTTCCATTTCAAAGATGTACCAGTTAAGATTAGTAAATTATGAGCATGCTATTTGGCACTGTAGACATGGTGACATTTGCAGCCTGCCTCCAGTGCAATCGCAACACAAACAATGCATTTCACTGTATTTCCATGTGCGTGTGACGTTGACACCATCAGGTTGGAGGCTATCCAGACAGATAGGGGTGTTGCTCCTGCATCATCGGAGGAGGCCCTGGCCTGATACATTGGAATGGAAAGGCAAATTGAAAAAACTCAATGAGTAAGCCTCCACAACTCCGAAATCAAGAATTCCAAAAGTTCACTACACAATAGTTCTTTTTCCTAACTTTCTAAATTCCCACAGCGGGATCACCAGTGCAACTGAAATCTTTATAGTTGGATTTCTCCATTATTGCAGTTATATATTATAAAGATCGATGTTGCGCTGACAAAGTCTGTAGCCTGTTTAATACAAATCTCTCCACAATCCAGAGCAATCGTATGAACTGCGGGATTTCATATCCTGTGGTACATGTGAGAACTTGGTGCATCATCTCAGACTGGCTCAGAAGAGTATTTCAGAAGTAAGCGAACTGCTGGAGAAAGGCTGCAGCGACTTGAAAGGAACCCAACGTAATCTGGTGAGTTCATGGGGATGTGAAAGTGCACCTTTGGGCTCCGACAGCACTGATGCCAGAAATTCAACTTCACTCAAAATTCCACTAAAATAATTTGTTTTTAAAAGTGTCCAGCAAACATTCAGACACCTCCAGATTCCACCCTTCCAGGGCAAGGACATTTTAGATTGTGACTGGTGGAGATGCTGGGTTTGGTAGATGCATGTGTGACGCTCATATTAAGAGTGAGTCAGCACATTGAAATGTCTGGTTACATTTTCCCAAAATGTATTGGTTCAGCAAGAAGTCATGGATGGAAGATCCATCCCAGCTTCTGCAAGGTTCTCACAAGTCAGTCTTCTGATGCTTTAGATATCAAGATACAACTGATAACTCAGAATACTTTATACTTTATTGTTGCCAAACAATTGATACTAGAACGTACAATCATCATAGCGATATTTGATTCTGCGCTTCCCGCTCCCTGGAGTACAAATTGATAGTAAATATTAAAAATTTAAATTATAAATCATAAATAGAAAATAGAAAAATGGAAAGTAAGGTAGTGCAAGAAAACCGAGAGGCAGGTCCGGATAATTAGAGGGTACGGCCCAGATCCGGGTCAGGATCCATTCAGCAGTCTTATCACAGTTGGAAAGAAGCTGTTCCCAAATCTGGCCATACGAGTCTTCAAGCTCCTGAGCCTTCTCCTGGAGGGAAGAGGGACGAAAAGTGTGTTGGCTGGGTGGGTCGTGTCCTTGATTATCCTGGCAGCACTGCTCTGACAGCGTGCAGTGTAAAGTGAGTCCACGGATGGAAGATTGGTTTGTGTGATGTGCTGGGCTGTGTTCACAATCTTCTGCAGCTTCTTCTGGTCTTGGACAGGACAACTTCCACACCAGGTAGTGATGCACCCTAGAAGAATGCTTTCTACAGTGCATCTATAAAAATTAGTGAGGGTTTTAGGGGACAGGCCAAATTTCTTTAGTTTTCTCAGGAAGTAAAGGCGCTGGTGGGCCTTCTTGGCAGTGGACTCTGCTTGGTTGGACCAAGTCAGGTCATTTGTGATATTGACCCCGAGGAACTTAAAGCTTTCGACCTGTTCCACTTGCGCACCACCGATGTAAATTGGGTCGTGTGGTCCGCTACTCCTTCTGAAGTCAACAACCAATTCCCTCGTCTTGCTGACGTTGAGGGATAAGCTATTGTCTTCGCACCATGCCACCAGGTTCTTAATTTCCTCTCTGTGCTCAAATTCATCATTACCCGAGATACAGCCTACAATTGTTGTGTCATCAGCAAACTTGTATATGGAGTTCGATGGAAACTTGGCTACACAATCATGGGTGTACAGTGAGTACAGCAGGGGGCTGAGTACACAGCCTTGTGGGGCACCAGTGCTCAGAGTGATTGTAGAGGAGAGCTTGTCCCCTATTTTTACAGCCTGGGTTCTGTCTGAGGAAGTTGAAGATCCAGCTGCAGATCTGAGTGCTAAGGCCCAGGTTCCGGAGCTTAGGAATCAGTTTATTTGGAATGATGGTATTAAAGGCAGAGCTGTAGTCAATGAAAAGAAGCCTTACTTATGCATCTTTATTTTCCAGGTGTTCTAAGGAGGAATGTAGGGCCAGAGTGATGGCATCTGCCGTTGACCTGTTGCTCCGGTAGGCAAATTGCAAAGCATCGAGTTTGACTGGTAGGCTGTGGTTGATGTGTGCTATAACCAATCACTCGAAGCACTTCATAGCAATTGACGTCAGAGCCACAGGCATGTCACCTTGCTCTTCTTCGGCACCAGGATTGTCGTTGCCTTCTTAAAACACAAGGGGATCTTAGACTGAAGCAAGGAGCAGTTGAAGATGTCAGCAAACACTCCAGCTAGCTGGCTTGCACGGGCCTGGAGAAACCATCCCAGGATGCCATCTGGGCCCATTGCCTTCCTTGGATTTATCTTCAGGAAGACCCTTCTAACATCTTCCTCAGTGACGATGAAACTCAATGCCACCAGGTCCGGTTCATCCGGAGGGAGCGGGACGCTCCTCTTCTGTTCGAATCTTGCGTAGAATACATAAGTTTGTCAGGAAGAGAAGCGCCACAGCTATTGATATTCGCAGCCTTTTCTTTGCGTCCAGTGATCTCATTTAGACCCTGCCATAGTCTACTGGCATCCCTCTGGTTAGCCTGGGCTTCCAACTTGGCTCGATATTGCCTCTTGGCGCCCCTAATGGCTTTCCGGAGTTCACGCCTGGATTCCGTGTAGCGACTGGTATCCCGGACCTAAAAGCCACAGCCCTAGCCTTCAAAAGGGACTTGACCTCATAATTCAGAATATAAAATGTAGAAAAGGCTTTCAAATTAGACAACGTCCCAGCTGTAGAACTGAAAGTCTGCTAGCTTGAATAGCCGCATCTCTAGCCCCATTTCTATGTTCTACTAAACTACTAATATGCACAATTGCCCAGGGAGTCCTTTGAATGAAAAGACAAGAAAATCCAATCTAATTGCTGCCCAGTAGGTTCACTCTGAGTCTCCCACAGAGTCTCAGAAGGAGAATTCAACAGCGATTTTCAGCAAACTGGACTCACCAACATTCAGATTGGGTTTCACAAGGACTTCACAACCCAATACTGAGATTGTCCAGAGAGCTGAGTTCAAAACAACCTTCCATTGTAATACCATAAGACATCGCAGAATGAGGCCATTCAGTCTGCTTCGACATTTGGTCACTTTCCTGGCATGACAGTGGCTGGCAGAATGATCTCTCCTGGGTTGTGATTGATGTAGTGGGGGATTTGAAAAACCAGCAAAGGCGTATCAATAATTCCCAAACCTTCACTGTAGTCTCAGTACAGGATCCTGCTGGAAAGAAAGATACTTGAATGTCGGACAATGTTTAAACACGTGTGGAACTGCCAAAGCTAATGAAGCAGTCTGTGCAAACTAGTTCCTTCCTGCATGAGATCGCCACAATCTACAAAATGCACTTCAGTTACACACCCTAGCTACTCTGACAGTGCCACCCAGACCTGCATCTCCACTGACCTAGGAGGCCAAGGTGCCTGAGAACATCTGGCTTGGAAATATTGCCGGTCCTTCATTGTTAGTGTCTTTGAACACCCTGCCCAACTACATCATGGGAGTACTGTCCTCAAATAAAATCAGCCATGATCAAATAGACTCGATTGGCTGAACGCCCTAATTCTGTTCTGGTCTTATGGTCTTGCCAGAGGAATGTAAGCACTTAAAGAAGGGACAAGCACTGAATATTAACCTTGCATCCACTCCCTGATTACAGAAAATATTTGTGCAACAGAGTGAAATGACTGTTAAAATGGAGAAGAAAGCAAAAGTAGGTAGGAAGTCTCAAAGTGATGTCTGGGCCCAGAGTGAGTCGTTAGGCAGCATGGTCTGGGCCCAGAGCTTTTTGCTGCAGTGGTACCTGGGTCCTAAGGTGAGGTACGATCTGCTGGTCCAGGTAGACTGAAAAGACAAGGTGTCAGGATTGGAGGGAGAGCCAATTTTGCTGACTCTTCCGCAATGTTCACTCCTCTCTCCATGGCGCTGAGGATATGAGACTGCCCTGGCTGCTGTGTTTCGTGAAGATATGTCCCGCTAATATGATGAACTGAGGCTCTGGGCCTACTCCGGGCTGTTCCAAGGATTTGGATCTGAGGACTCAACTTGATTCGAAATGTTGTTGCTCGCTCCCATTGTTTGCATGAATTTTTTTTCCTTTCTCTATGCATCAGGTGTTGGTCTTTTTTTTAATTGGGTTCTTTCAGGTATCTTGCGTTGTGGCTGCCTGTAAACAGACAGATCTCAAGGTTGTATAATTTTTACATTCTTTGATAATAAATGTACTTTGAAACTTCTTTATAGGAAAGATGTGGACCTTTGGAGAGTGGAGGGAGTGCAGAGAGGATTTTATTTTTTTTTTAGATTAATTTTAGATTACCAGGATGCTGCCTGGAATAAAGGGAATGTCATATGAGGATAGGTTGAGTGAGCTAGGGTTTTTCTCTTTGGAGTGAAGGAGGATGAGAGGTGACTTGATAGAGGTGTGGAAGATGGTGAGAGGCACAGATCAAATGGATTGCAAGAGACTTTTTCCTAAGGTGTAAATAGCTAATACAAGGGGGCATAGTTTTAAGCAGATTAGAGGAAAATAGAAGGGAAATAGTGAGAGGTAACATCTATATTTTTTTACACAGAGACTGGTGAGTGCATGCAATGCCCTGTCAGAAGTATTGGTAGTGGCAAGTACATTAGGGGCATTTAAGAAACTCAGGAAAGGAGCCAGTCAGGATGTCAGAGCAGCTGGTTTGGGTTCGGAGATGTGAACCTGGCTGCAGGGCATTTTACAGCCTGCTACTCTAAGGCATTAAGGTTGGTGCACAAAGGTGGCATGCAGTATAACGATAGGAGATCGTCTCGGGTATTTCACTTGCGATCGCAAGGCTCTATTGGACAATGTGACTGTAAACTGCCACAGCCTTTTGCCCTTGTCTGGTGGCATGACAGGCGACATGGGGGCTGTGCAGCCTCTGTGTAGTGAGGACTAAGCCTCAACACTCAGGCTTGCCTGCTGCTGCAGACCAGGTGAGAAGACGTGCGAGTGTTGCAGTGTGGCATCCGAGCTCGACTGGGGGGGCTGGCCCTGGCCTCTCCCAGTGGTGCCACTCTCCTGTGTTCGAGCGACGGAATAACAGGCTGGACTCCGTGCGTTTGTGGACTGCCGGGAGACTGTACCATTGATTGCCAGGCATTGTCACTCAGTTACATTGATCTTGGAGTAGATTAAAAGATTGGCACAACATGGTGCGCGGGCTGAGGGGCCTGCACTGTGCTGAAGTGTTCTATGTAATACTTCCCCATGCTCATCTGTAACTCTCTCATCTTTGCTTTCTGTTAGTTGGTGTACACTGTACTGATGGTAAGAACAATGTACGGTAGAATTTGTTACTTCTACCAGATAGAACTGATTTTCTTTGTTTGCTTTGCTCTTCTCAGTGTGAAAACTTTGTTCACTCTTACAAATCAAAGCTCAGCAAAATGTTTCAAAAGTCCCAGGAAGAAAAGGACATTTGTGGGGTAAGTTTAAATGATATCCTTCAGGTATTCTTCACGTTTGCAAAGAGGGATTTCTAGTAGTTACTGATCAGATTTCTTTATGGAAGTGTTTTGTTGAAATAATGACTGCTTGCATTCATCATTATGAATTGTGAGACTGTTAGGTGATAGTATGGAGGGAACACAGGGGTCTTTGCGGCATGACAAGTTATTTGAGCTGCTGATCCTGTCTTCTGTGGCTCACGCTAATTTGGGCTGTTCGAAATATTGAAGGTAGTTAACGTTATTATTCCAAGAGGATGTTTCCCCCTTATTTTATAAAATGCCTTTGGAATTGCAAATGGGCATGATTGATCCATTCGGAAAGCTAAAAAATCTGCACAAATGCAAAATGTTAGAAAAGCTCAGCAGGAGAAGAGGTAATATCTTGGGTCAGTGACCTTTCATCAGAAATGGGCAACTACTGTGGCTGAAGTTGGAGAGAACAAAGAACTGCTGTAATAGTGGGGGCCAAGTGAGTGATGCAAATAGGCTAAAGGGCTATTAATTGGGTGGAATGAGTGGGGGCGGGGGCATGTGAAGTAACGATGCCAGAACCATTTGTAGAGAACAGCAGCTGTTGAAATTCTTGGGTCTCAGTTTCAGTGTTCACTTCACTCTTCCTTTTCACGATTTCAGGGACCAGTATGGAATTGACTTTATTTCTTACATCCTTCACATACATAAGGAGTAAAAATCTTTACATTATATCTCCATCTAAATATGCAATGTGCAATCATAGTAATTTATAATAAATAGAACAGTCAATATAATATAGAGAACACTCAAGTCAGCGTGAATTCATCAGTCTGATGAAGAAGCTGTCCCGGAGCCTGTTGGTCCTGGCTTTTATGCTGCGGTACTGTTTCCTGGATGGTAGCACCTGGAGTAGGTTGTGTTTGGGATGGCTTGGGTCCCCAATGATCCTACCAGCCCTTTTTACACACCTGTCCTTGTAAATGTCCTGAATCATGGGAAGTTCACAACTACAGTTCCCATACCAGGCAGTGATGCAGCCAGTCAGGATGCTCTCAATTGTGCCCCTGCAGGAAGTTCTTGGGATTTGGGGACCCACACCAAACTTCCTCAACCGTCTGAGGTGAAAGTGGCGCTGTTGTTCCTTTTTCACCACACAGCTGGTGTGTACAGACCACATGAGGTCCTCGGTGATGTGGATGCCAAGGAACTTGAAGCTGTTTACCCTCTCAACCCCAGATCCATTGATGTCAATAGGGGTTAGCCCATCTCCATTCCTCTTGCAATCCACAACCAACTCCTTTGTTTTTGTGATATTGAGGGAGAGGTATTTTTCTTGACACCACTGTGTCAGAGAGATGACTTCTTCCCTGTAGGCCACCTCGTTATTGTTTGAGATAAGGTCAATCAATGTAGTATCGTCGGCACATTAAAGAAAGCACAGATATCCACAAAAGTTCAAAGCATGTATGCTGTATACAACCTTGAAATTCATCTCCTTACAGGCAGCCAGACAACAAAGAAATCCATGAGAACCCATTTAAAAAAAAGTACTGTCAAACTCCTAATGTACAGGGAAAAAAAAACAATGCAAACAATAAAAGCAAGCAAATAACATTCAGAACTGAATTTCACAAAGCGAGTCCACAGCCACGAAGACAGTCGCTGCCTATCCAGGAGCCTATTAGTTTCAGGCCACTGCCTCAGTTCAGCACAGAGATGAGTAATCTTCATAGAACAGCAAGCTGAACTCAAGTTGCCTCCTGCCCCAACATGCTCACCATTTCAATGCAGCCCAGTGCTTAAATTGGCCAAACTTCAGTCTTTCCTCTTGGACCTGGTCCCAGCCACTTCAGTACGCTCTCGGGCCCAGAGCATGCTACCTTAAGTTGACCCATACCTGACCTTTCCAATTCAGCCCGGCACTTAAATTGGTTAAACCTCAGCTTGTTCCTCATTCTCGGGCTCAGGCCCAGCTGACTCAACTCTGCCTTGCCTTGGTTCTGCTGCTTCAAATCACCTCCAAGTCTGTTCCAGCAGCCAAATATTGGCTGGTTCCCTGCTTTTGGGCCTGGGCCCTGCTGTCTCAATTCAGCCCATACGTGCCATGCTGCAATTGTCCAGCACCTTCGAGAATTCAATTCACACCTCAAAAATGCCAAGTCTTACAGGCAGTTCAAAAGCTCAGCTCCGAAACGTAAGTTATAAGCTATTGATTGCAGTGATCATTTGAGAAAAAGTGTGATTAATAATGTAGTTAATAGTTGTATTTGATGCCAGCGAATTGTTGCTGTGCTTCACCAACGCCATCTTAATCCGGAGCACAGCTACCTCGACTGCATCTCCTCCCATCTCGCTTCCCTCTGACAGCTCTATTCTTAACCAAGGAGACTTGCCCATCCGTGCTTCCATATCCACAGCTTCCTTCCCCTAGGGTCAACCACATCTGTTCCATTTCCTGCTTTTGTGCTTTTACCCTCTCTCCCCTCCCCACACCAAAAATGGCTTCCCTGTCCACTTTGCAATGGTTTCCTGGTAATTTCCATTACCTCTGATGTCATGTTATCAAGAGACATCACCTTCCCGTCCAGCATTCCAAAGGGATCATTCCTAACAGAATGGTTTATTCATCCACCTCCTGTCCTATTCACACCATTTTCCCTACAGCTGTAGGAAAAGTAACCCCTGTCCATCTGCTTCCTTCCTCACCAAAGGCCCCAGACATTCCATCCACGTGAAGGAGTGATTCCCTTTTCCTTCCTCCAGACTACTTTGCTAATTAGGTGCTCACATTGTGGCTTCCTGTACGAAGGGTGATTGATAAGTTTGTGGCCTAAGGTAGAAGGAGTCAAGTTTAGAAAACCTAGCACATTCACTTTTCAACATAGTCCCCTCCTACATTTACATACTTAGTCCAGCGGTCGTGGAGCATACAGATCTTGGACCTCCAGAAAGTGCCCACAGCAGGGGTAATTGATAAGTTTGTGGCCTAAGGTATAAGGAGGTGAGCTATACAGTTCTCGTTACATGCACATGCAGTTCAACTCTTTGAGTGATTATGCAGAAAGCTTGAAGTTAATAACTCATCTCCTTCTACCTTAGGCCACGAACGTATCAATCACCCCTGATGAGTTATGAGCTTCAAACTTTCTGCATAATCACTCAAAGAGTTGAACTGCATGTGCATGTAACGAGAGCTGTATAACTCATCTCCTTCTACTTTAGGCCATGTGCTCCAGGACCGCTGGACTAAGTGTGTAAATGTAGGAGGGGACTATGTTGAAAAATAAATGTGCCAGGTTTTCTGAGATTGACTCCTTCTACCTAAGGCCACGAACTTATCAATCACCCCTCGTGTATTGAAGAAATCAAAGACTAATTGGCTGACCACTTCAGAGAACACACCTGCAAAGTCTGTAAGGACTGCCTGAACCTCCGGATGATTATTGCTTTAATTCTCCATCCTGCTTCAACTCTGAACTCTCTGACTTTGCCTTCATTTTTCCAATGAAACCCAACATAATCTTGGGGAAAAGATTTTCCCACAGCTATGCTACAGTCTTCAGGACTGGATATTGAATTCAACAATTTCAGGTAGCCAGCCACTATAGTTTGTGTTAGGACTGGCCAGTTGTGATGAGACTTCATCAAATATAACATTTAATTCAAAATTCAAAGTAAATGTATTATCATTGTGCATAGGTTATCAAGTACTCGCAAACACGAGAAGGGCTGCAAATGCTGGAAATTCTAAGCAACACACACAAAATGCTGGAGGAACTCAGCAGGTCAGGCAGCATCTATGGAAAAGAATAAAGAGTTGATGTTTTGGGCCGAGACTCTTCTGCAGGACTGAAGAACGTCAAATGTTTACTCTTTTCCATAGATGCTGAGTTCCTCCAGCATTTCGTGCGTATTACCTTGATCCATTTTCTTACAGGCATTTACAAGAAAAAAGATACATAGTAAACAAATTTTACAAAAAGCTATACATAAACAAAGGCCAACTATAAACCAATAAGTAAAAGAAGATAAAGTGTGCAAATAAAATTATAAAGAGCCCTTGAAGGTTATAGAATCAGTTGGGAGCAGTAGAGAATTTCTAGTATTGATTTCAACGTTATGTCTAGATGGCCCATTATAGGAAGGATGTAGAAGCTTCAGAGAGGGTACAGAGATTTACCATGATGTTGCCTGGATTAGAGAGCAGGTCTTATGAGAATATGTTGAGCTAGCTAGGGATTTTCTCTTTGGAGAGGAGGATGAGAGGTGAAATGATAATAGATTTAATGGACAGCCAGACTTTCTGGGGGCGGGGGGGATTGGCTAATATAAAGGAATCGGAATCAGAATCAGGTTTATTATCTACAGCATGTGTTGTGAAATTTGTTAACTTAGCAGCAGCTGTTCAATGCAGTACATAATATAGAAGAAAAAAAATAATAAAGTAAATCAATTACAGTATACATATATTGAATAGATTAAAAATTGTGCAAAATCAGAAATAATATATATTTAAAAAGTGAGGTAGTATCCAAGGGTTCAAAGTCCATTTAGGAATCAGATGGCAGAGGGGAAGAAGCTGTTCCTGAATCGCTGAGTGTGTGCCTTCAGGCTTCTGTACCTCCTACCTGATGGTAACAGTGAGAAAAGGGCATGCCCTGGGTGCTGAAGGTCCTTAATAATGGACTCTTGCCTTTCTGAGACACCATTCCTTGAAGATGTCCTGGGTGCTTTGTAGGCTGGTACCCAAGATATATCCGAATAAATTTACACCCCTCTGCAGCTTCTTTTGGTCCTGTGCAGTAGCCCCTCCATACCAGCCAGTGATGCAGCCTGTCAGAATGCTCTCCACGGTACATCTACAGAAGTTTTTGAGTGTATTTGTTGACATACCAAACCTCTACAAGCTCGTAATGAAGTATAGTCACTGTCTTGCCGCCTTTATAACTGCATCGATATGTTGGGATCAGGTTAGGTCCTCAGGAATCTTAACACCCACAAACTTAAAACTGCTCACTTTCTCCACTTCTGATCCCTCTATGAGGATTGGTATGTGTTCCTTCATCTTACCCTTCCTGAAGTCCACAATCAGCTTACTGATGTTGAGTGCCAGGTTGTTGCTGTGGCACCACTCCACTAGTTGGCATATCTCACTCCTGTACACCCTCTCGTCACCATGAGATTCTATCAACAATGGGTTTATTGTCAGCAAATTTATAGATGGTATTTGAGCTATGCCTATCCACAGTCATGGATATAGAGAGAGTAGTGCAGTGGGCTAAGCGCACACCTCTGAGGTGCACCAGTGTTGATCGTCAGCGAGGAGGAGATGTTATCACCAATCCACACAGATTGTGGTCTTCCGGTTAGGAAGTTGAGGATCCAGGTACAGAGGGAAGTACAAAGGCCCAGGTTCTGTAACTTCTCAATCAAGATTGTGAGAATGATGATATTAAATGCTGAGCTATTGTCAGTGAACAGCATGCTGACATAGGTGTTTGAGTTGTCTAGTGGTCTAAAGCCGTGTGGCGAGCCATTGAGATTGCATCTGCCGTTGACCTATTGTGGCGATAAGCAAATTGCAATGGGTCCAGGTCCTTGCTGAGGCAGGAGTTCAGTCTCGTCATGCCCAACCTCTCAAAGCATTTCAACACTGTCAATGTGAGTGCTGCTGGGTGATAGTCATTAAGGCAGCTCACATTATTCTTCTTAGGCACTGGTATAATTGTTGCCTTTGAAGCAAGTGGGAACTTCTGCCCATAGCAGTGAGAGGTCTAACTTTAAGGTTTAAGGAGGAAAGTATAGGGGGTAGTTGTTTTTTTTTTTAACAATGCTGAGTGCATGGAACATGCTGCCTGGGGTTCCCTAGAAGCAGATACATTTGGGACATTTATAACCATATAAGCATATAACAATTACAGCACAGAAACAGGCCATCTCGGCCCTTCTAGTCTGTGCCGATCTCCTACTCTCACCTAGTCCCACCGACCTGCACTCGGTCCATAACCCTCCATTCCTTTCCTGTCCATATATCTATCCAAATTAACTTTAAACGACAACATCGAACCTGCCTCAACCACTTCTGCTGGAAGCTCATTCCACACAGCTACCACTCTCTGAGTAAAGAAGTTCCCCCTCATGTTACCCCTAAACTTTTGCCCTTTAACTCTCAACTCATGTCCTCTTGTTTGAATCTCCCCCACTCTCAATGGAAAAAGCCTATCCACGTCATCTCTATCTATGCCCCTCATAATTTTAAACACCTCTATTAAGTCCCCTCCCTCAACCTTCTACGCTCCAAAGAATAAAGACCCTAACTTGTTCAACCTTTCTCTGTAACTTAGGAGATGAAACCCAGGCAACATTTTAGTAAACCTCCCCTGTACTCTCTCAATTTTATTGACATCTTTCCTATAATTCGGTGACCAGAACTGTACACAGTACTCCAAATTTGGCCTTACCAATGCCTTATACAATTTCAACATTACATCCCAACTCCTATACTCGATGCTCTGATTAATAAAAGCCAGCATACCAAAAGCTTTCTTCACCACCCTATCCACATGAGATTCCACCTTCAGGGAACTATGCACTATTATTCCTAGATCCCTCTGTTCTACAGCATTCTTCAATGCCCTACCATTTACCATGTATGTCCTATTTTGATTAGTCCTACCAAAATGTAGCACCTCACATTTTTCAGCATTAAACTCCATCTGCCATCTTTCAGCCCACTCTTCTAACTGTCCCAAATCTCTCTGCAAGTTTTGAAAACCTACCTCATTATCCACAACTCCACCTACCTTAGTATCAACTGCATACTTACTCATCCAATTTACCACCCCATCATCCAGATCATTAATATATATGACAAACAACATTGGACCCAGTACAGACCCCTGAGGCACACCGCTACACACCGGCCTCCAATCTGACACAGTTATCCACCACTACTCTCTGGTGTCTCCCATCCAGCCACTGCTGAATCCATTTTACTGTTTCGATATTAATGCCTAACGATTGAACCTTCCTAACTAACCTTCCGTGTGGAACCTTGTCAAAGGACTTACTGAAGTCCATATAGACAACATCCACTGCTTTACCCTCGTCAACTTTCCTAGTAACCTCATCAAAAAATTCAATAAGATTTGTCAAACATGACCTTCCATGCACAAATCCATGTTGACTGTTCCTAATCAGACCCTGTCTATCTAGATAATTATATATACCATCTCTAAGAATACTTTCCATCAATTTACCCACCACTGATGTCAAACTCACAGGCCGATAATTGCTAGGTTTACTCTTAGAACCCTTTTTAAATAACGGAACCACATGAGCAATACGCCAATCCTCCAGCACCATTCCCGTTTCTAATGACATTTGAAATATTTCTGTCAGAGCCCCTGATATTTCCACATTAACTTCCGTCAAGGTCCTAGGGAGTATCTTGTCCAGACCCGGAGACTTATCCAGTTTTATATTCCTTAAAAGCGCCAGTACTTCCTCTTCTTTAATCGTCATACTTTCCTTCTTGTTTTCTTTACCTTACACAATTCAATATCCTTCTCTTTAGTGAATACCGAAGAAGGGAAATTGTTCAAAATCTCCCCCATCTCTTTTGGCTCCGCACATAGCCATCCACTCTGATTCTCCAAGGGACCAATTTTATCCCTCACTATCCTTTTGCTGTTTATATAACTGCAGAAACCCTTTGGATTTATTTTCACCTTACTTGCTAAAGCTGCCTCGTATCTTCTTTTAGCTTTTCTAATTTCTTTCTTAAGATTCTTTTTACATTCTTTATATTCCTCGAGCACCTCATTAACTCCAAGCTGCCTATATTTATTGTAAATCCCTCTCTTTTTCCAAACCAAGTTTCCTATATCCCTTGAAAACCATGGTTCTCTCAACCTTTAAACTTTCCTTTCAACTTAACAGGAACATAAAGATCCTGTACCCTCAAAATTTCACCTTTAAATGACCTCTCTATTACATCCTTCCCATAAAACAAATTGTCCCAATCCACTCCTTCTAAGTCCTTTCGCATCTCCTCAAAATTAGCCTTTCTCCAATCAAAAATCTCAACCCTGGGTCCAGTCCTATCCTTCTCCTTCTCCATAATTATATTGAAACTAATGGTATTGTGATCACTGGACCCGAAGTGCTCCCCAACACATACCTCTGTCACCTGACCTATCTCATTCCCTAACAGGAGATCCAACAACTGCCCCTTCTCTAGTTGGTACCTCTATGTATTGCTGCAAAAAACTATCTTGCACACATTTGACAAACTCCAAACCATCCAGCCCTTTTACAGAATGGGCTTCCCAGTCTATGTGTGGAAAATTAAAATCTCCCACAATCACAACCTTGTGCTTACTACAAATATCTGCTATCTCCTTACAAATTTGCTCCTCCAGTTCTCGGTCCCCATTAGGTGGTCTATAATACACCCCTATAAGCATTATTACACCTTTCTCATTCCTCAGTTCCACCCAAATAGCCTCCCTAGACGAGCTCTCTAATCTATCCTGCCAGAGCACCGCTGTAATATTTTCTCTGACAAGCAATGCAACACCTCCCACTCTTGCCCCTCCTATTCTATCACACCTGAAGAAACGAAATCCTGGAATATTTAGTTGCCAATCACACCCCTCCTGTAACCATGTTTCACTAATAGCTACAACATCATATTTCCAGGTATCAATCCATGCTCTAAGCTCATCCACCTTTCTTACAATGCTCCTAGCATTGAAATAGATGCATTTAAGAAACTCTCCACCTCCCACTCTCTGTTTATCCTTAATAGAGCAAACAACTTTGTTATCTTTTTCTTCCTTGTCCCCTACATCTTTGGTCTGAGTGCTCCTGATCTCTGTCCCCTGCCTGTCCTCCCTCGCACACTGCCTACTAGCTTTCTCTATTTGGGAACTAACCTTCTCTCTCCTAGTCTCTTTAATTTGATTCCCACCCCCCAACCATTCTAGTTTAAGATATTTAAGATAAGGTACATGGATGATGGAAAATTTGAATGCTATGTGTGGAAGGAATGGTTAGATTGATTTTGTCATAGGTTAAAAGGTCAGCACAACATGATAAGCCAAAGGAGCTGTACTGTTTTAAGTTCCAATGTTGCAAATCTTATTGTTCCAACCCCTGCTTTTGTCTGCCATCCTCTTTATTTACCTCAGTTCACATCTACAAACAGGTCAGTGTCAATCAACAAGCTGTGTCCATGGTCATTCTGGTCTCTACCCTTTGTTCTCTCAATAGGTTCAACAGGTTTCAATAGGTAAATTTAATGTCAGAGAAATGTATACAATATACATCCTGAAATTCTTCTTCTTCGCAAACATCCACGAAAACAGGAGTGCCCCAAAGAATGAATGACAGTTAAATGTTAGAACCCCAAAGCCCCCTGAGCTCTCCACCAAGCACTGAAGTGTGCAGCAAGCATCAATAAAGACAAAGTCTTGCAGTACCCCAAAAACTACTCGTTCACCTGGTAATTCGACATACCACAGGTGCGTGCGCTCTCTCTGTCTCTCTGTCTCTGTCTCTCTCTTCCCCCCCCTCTCTCTCTCTCTCATAAGGGGAAAAAAGGTGTCCCCGTTTCAGTGAGAGGGGAGACATAACAAACAACTCACTGATTTACGATGTTAAAAGTCTGTTGTGTCGCTTTTTCCGAGCTTTGCACCCAGAGACTCAGCCCCAGAAAGACACAGTTCTCCGGACACACAACCCCCAGCAGCTAACCCACAGCTCCAAAAGTTCCATGTTCTCCCACGACACTTCAGTCAGAGGCATCAGCCTAGAATAGGCATGTCTCCAGAGCCCCGAAAATCCAGAAACCTGAAGGCGCGCTCACCTTCCAGGCTGTGTCCTTGGGTTGTCAAAAAGCAGCCAGTTCTGAGCCCTGAGAGCGGGTCCCATTCCCACAAAGAACCGATGCCAGAGTGTAACTCCAGGTCAGGGCCTTCAAAAGAACCTTGAAAAGGGAAAAAAAGAGATATCAAAGATAGAAATAAAGCTATTTCTGAAGATGCAAGCAAAGGAGTGGCTGTTTGGCACCATCTTGACTTCACTCCATCATTTTCCCAATTGTTCTCAAATTAAATTATACTTGTTTCCAAACCTTTACTAGTTTTGGGTGAAAAGTAATTTTAATCAACCTGAAATGATCATTTTGTTTCTTTCTTCCGGTGCTGAGTATTTCCAGCACAATCTTTTGGAGTTGTACATACCCATAATGGTTCAAAATGATATTAACTAGTGTCATGTCGCATATTTACTGATAGGGACTGAGCATCTGTATAAGGAAAAGGACTGAATCACTGCTCGGAAGGAATAAATGCACTTGGGGACCATCGTACTTCTGTAAGGACCGAGAAACAGCCACCAAGTGTAATGTAAGTAGACTTCATGTTGTGATGTGATAGGAGAATAGTGTTAGCAGCCAGAGATAAAAAAAGAAGACAGTGTGTGACAAACAGATCTGATTGTTTATTTTCCCCCCTGGAGTATTGCACTGAACCAACAAAACTGAGAATTGAGAGCCTGCCTTTCACACTGTGGTCACATCCAACTTAAAGATCTGAATATAATTTATACCAATATCAGTACTAGAGCACCATGACGACAACGGGAACAAGGTATTCTGCAACAGTTATTTAGCGATAAAGTGCAGAGTAGGCCCTTCCAGGCACCAGTCCCGCAATCCCAATTAACCCTAACCCAATTACAGGACAATTTTTCAATGACCAATTAACCTACCTGGCATGTCTTTGGAATGTGGGAGGAAACCGGAGCAGCTAGGGGAAACCCCACATATTCCATGGGGAGGATGTACAGAGACTTCTCACAGAATGACGCTGGAAATGAACTTAGGAGTGCATTGAGCTGTAATAGTTTCACACTTACCGCTATGCTATCAAATTAGATAATGTATTATTTTCACTTTTCCAATGAAGCCCAATGCAATCTCAGGGAACAGAACCTCATTTTTCCACAAGTATGCTACAGCCATCAGGAACGAGGATCAAGGAACGACTGTGCAGGCACGTGGATGTCAGCGAGTCAGACCGGGGGGATGAGTTTAAAAAGAAGACAGCTTTACAGAGCGGGAGACAGAAGAGGGGGAGTTAGAGTAGGAGGGTTTTGGCTCAACGGGGCTTTGGCGATAACAGGTCAAGGCAAGTTATTGTGAAGAATAGGAATAGGAAGTATGTCTGTGAGGCCGGTGTGTTCTGTTCTGGGTGTCAGATGTGGGATGTCCGGGAGACTCCCAGCATCCCAGACAGTGAGTTCTGTGCCAGGTGTGTCGAGCTGCAGCTCCTTAGGGACCGGGTTAGGGAATTGGAGATGCAGCTCGATGACCTTCGTCTAGTCAGGGAAAGTGAGGAGGCGATAGGAACTATAGGCAGGTAGTCACACCGGGGCCTCGGGAGACAGATAAGTGGGTAACAGTCAGGAGAGGGAAGGGAAAGAGTCAGATTCTAGAGAGTACCCCTGCGGCTGTCCCCCTTAACAATAGGTACTCCTGTTTGAGTACTGTTGGGGGGATGACCTACCTGGGGGAAGCAACAGTGGCTGTGCCTCTGGCACAGAGTCTGGCCCTGTGGCTCAGAAGGGTAGGAAAAGGAAGATGATGGCAACAGTGATAGGGGACTCTATAGTTAGGAAGTCAGACAGGTAATTTTGTGGTCGCAGGAAAGAAACATGGATGGTAGTTTGCCTCCCAGGTGCCAGAGTTCGGGATGTTTCTGATTGTGTCCACGATATCCTGAAGTGGGAAGGTGAACAGCCAGAGGTCATGGTACATGTTGGTACCAACAACATAGGTAGGAAAAGGAAGGAGGTCCTGAAAACAGACTATAGGGAGTTAGGAAGGAAGTTGAAAAGCAGGACCTCAAAGGTAGTAATTTCAGGATTGTTGCCTGTGCCACGTGACAGTGAGTGTAGGAATAGAGTGAGGTGGAGGATAAAAGCGTGGCTGAGGATTGGAGCAGGGGTCAGGGATTCAGATTTCTGGATCATTGGAACCTCTTTTGGGGCAGGCGTGACCTGTACAGAAAGGACCGGTTGCACTTGAATCTGAGGGGGACCAATATCCTGGCAGGGAGGTTTTTTAAGGCTATTGGGAAGAGCTTAAACTAGAATCGCTGGAGGGTGGAAACTGAACTGAAGAGACGGAGGAAGGGACAATTGGCTCACAAATAGAGAAAGCTTGTAGGTAGTGTGAAAGGGAGGATAGGCAGCTGATAGAGAAGGTATACGTTCAGACCAATGGTTTGAGATGTGTCTATTCTAATGCAAGGAGTATCATGAACAAAGTGGATGAGCTTAGAGCGTGGATCAGTACTTGGAGCTATGATGTTGTGGCCATTACAGAGGCTTGGATAGCTCAGCGGCAGGAATGGCTACTTAGAGTGCCAGGCTTTAGATGTTTCAGAAAGGACAGGGAGGGAGGCAAAAGAGGTGTGGGCGTGGTACTGCTGATCAGAGATAGTGTCATAGCTGCAGAAAAGGAGGAAGTCATGAAGGGATTGTCTCCTGGGTCTCTGTGGGTGGAAGTTAGGAACAGGAAGGGATCAATAACTCTACTAGGTGTTTTTTTTAATAGACCACCCAATAGTAACAGGGACATCAAGGAGCAGATAGGGAGAAAGATTTTGGAAAAGTGCAATAATAACAGGATGGTGGTGGTGGGAGATTTTAATTGATTGACATCTCCCTGGAACAAGAGGTTTAGATGGGGTGGAGTTTGTTAGGTGTGTCCAGGAAGGTTTCCTGACACAATATGTTGATAAGCCGACAAGAGGAGAGGTTGTACTTGATCTGGTATTGGGAAATGAACCTGGTCAGGTGTCAGGTCTCTCAGTGGGAGAGCATTTTGGAGATAGTGATCACAATTCTATCTCCTTTACCATAGCATTGGAGAGAGATAGGAACAGACAAGTTTAATTGGAGTAAGGGGAAATATGAAGCTATCAGGCAGGAACTTGGAAGCATAAGTTGGGAACAGATGTTCTCAGAGAAATGTACGACAGAAATGTGGCAAATGTTCGGGGAATATTTGCATGGCATCCTGCCTAGGTACGTTCCAATGAGACAGGGAAAGGATGGTAGGGTACAGGACCCATGGTGTACATATGGATATTAAGAAAGAGGATGTGCTGGAGCTTTTAGAAAGCATCAAGTTGGATAAGTCACTGGGACCAGACGAGATATACCGCAGGCTACTGTGGGAGCCGAGGGAGGAGATTGCTGAGCCTCTGGCAATGATCTTTGCGTCATCACTGGGGACGGGAGAGGTCCCGGAGGATTGGAGGGTTGCAGATGTTGTTCCCTTATTCAAGAAAGGGAGTAGAGATAGCCCAGGAAATTATCGACCGGTGAGTCTTAGCTCAGTGGTTGGTAAGTTGATGGAGAGGATCCTGAGAGGCAGGATTTATGAACATTTGCAGAGGCATGATATGATTAGGAACAGTCAGCATGGCTTTTTCAAAGGCAGATCGTGTCTTATGAGCCTGATTGAATTTTTTGATGATGTGACTAAACACATTGATGAAGGTAAAGCAGTAGATGCAGTGTATATGGATTTCAGCAAGACATTTGATAAGGTACCCCATGTAAGGCTAAAGTAACATTTATCTTCTTACTTACACGGTATGCCTTCATGTTAACTTCTTGTGTTCTTTCACAAAAAAAAATAGGAGGAGTAGTAGGACACTCCATTTTTCAAGCCTGCCCCACCATTACTATGATCATGGCTGATATATGCCGGCCTCAACTCCTTTTCTGTGCCACTTCCTTGATCTTTCAGATACACCTTGCAGTTATCTCTCTACTTAAAAAATACACTGCCCTTCTTGTCATGCAGTATGCCATCTGCAGCCAAAACAGTGACAAGACCGTTGCATCTTTAGAGGAGAACAAAGGGCTTAATTAGGAAGGGGAAAAAAGATTATGAGAGAAAACCGGCAGGGAACATAAAAACTGACTGTAAAAGCTTTTATAGATATGTGAAAAGAAAAAGATTGGTTAAGACAAATGTAGGTCCCCTACAGACAGAAACAGGTGAATTGATTATGGGGAGCAAGGACATGGCAGACCAATTGAATAATTACTTTGGTTCTGTCTTCACTAAGGAGGACATAAATAATCTTCCGGAAATAGTAGGGGACAGAGGGTCCAGTGAGATGGAGGAACTGAGGGAAATACATGTTAGTAGGGAAGTGGTGTTAGGTAAATTGAAGGGATTAAAGGCAGATAAATCCCCAGGGCCAGATGGTCTGCATCCCAGAGTGCTTAAGGAAGTAGCCCAAAAAATAGTGGATGCATTAGTGATAATTTTTCAAAACTCGTTAGATTCTGGACTAGTTCCTGAGGATTGGAGGGTGGCTAATGTAACCCCACTTTTTAAAAAAGGAGGGAGAAAGAAACCAGGGAATTATAGACCGGTTAGCCTAACATCGGTGGTGGGGAAACTGCTAGAGTCAGTTATCAAAGATGTGATAACAGCACATTTGGAAAGCAGTGAAATCATCGGACAAAGTCAGCATGGATTTGTGAAATAAAATCATGTCTGACGAATCTCATAGAATTTTTTGAGGATGTAACTAGTAGAGTGGATAGGGGAGAACCAGTGGATGTGGTATATTTGGATTTTCAAAAGGCTTTTGACAAGGTCGCACACAGGAGATTAGTGTGCAAACTTAAAGCACATGGGGGGTAAGGTATTGATGTGGATAGAGAATTGGTTGGCAGAAAGGAAGCAAAGAGTGGGAATAAACGGGACCTTTTCAGAATGGCAGGCAGTGACTAGTGGGGTATCGCAAGGCTCAGTGCTGGGACCCCAGTTGTTTACAATATATATTAATGACTTGGATGAGGGAATTAAATGCAGCATCTCCAAGTTTGCGGATGACACGAAGCTGGGTGGCAGTGTTAGCTGTGAGGAGAAAGCTAAGAGGATGCAGGGTGACTTGGATAGGTTAGGTGAGTGGGCAAATTCATGGCAGATGCAATTTAATGTGGATAAATGTGAAGTTATCCACTTTGGTGGCAAAAACAGGAAAACAGATTATTATCTGAATGGTGGCCGATTAGGAAAAGGGGAGGTGCAACGAGACCTGGGTGTCATTATACACCAGTCATTGAAAGTGGGCATGCAGGTACAGCAGGCGGTGAAAAAGGCGAATGGTATGCTGGCATTCATAGCAAGAGGATTTGAGTACAGGAGCAGGGAGGTACTACTGCAGTTGTACAAGGCCTTGGTGAGACCACACCTGGAGTATTGTGTGCAGTTTTGGTCCCCTAATCTGAGGAAAGACATCCTTGCCATAGCGGGAGTACAAAGAAGGTTCACCAGATTGATTCCTGGGATGGCAGGACTTTCATATGATGAAAGACTGGATGAACTAGGCTTATACTCATTGGAATTTAGAAGATTGAGGGGGGATCTGATTGAAACGTATAAAATCCTAAAGGAATTGGACAGGCTAGATGCAGGAAGATTGTTCCCGATATTGGGGAAGTCCAGAACGAGTGGTCACAGTTTGAGGATAAAGGGGAAGCCTTTTAGGACTGAGATTAGGAAAAACTTCTTCACACAGAGAGTGGTGAATCTGTGGAATTCTCTGCCACAGGAAACAGTTGAGGCCAGTTCATTGGCTACATTTAAGAGGGAGTTAGATATGGCCCTTGTGGCTAAAGGGATCGGGGGGTATGGAGGGAAGGCTGTTACAGGGTTCTGAGTTGGATGATCATCCATGATCATACTGAATGGCGGTGCAGGCTCAAAGGGCCGAATGGCCTACACCTATTTTCTATGTTTCTAAGACACAGTAGCATAGCAGTTAACCTAACACGACTACAGTGCCAGTGACCCAGATTCAATTTCACTGCTGTCTACAAAGAATTTGTATGCCTCTCCATGGCTGCATTGGTTTACTCCAGATGTTCTGGTTTCCTCACACATTCCAAAGACCTACTGGTTAGTAGATTAATTGGGTGCATAGGTGCAATTGGACAGCATAGGCTCATTGGGCTGGAAGGGTCTTTTACCATGCATAGAAACATTGAAAACCTACAGCAGAATACAGGCCCTTCAGCCCACAATGCTGTGCCAAACATGTACTTTAGAAATTACCTAGGGTTACCCATAACAGGTTATAATCAATCTTAAGGAACTTAACAAAAATATAAGCAATTTTAAAGATTAGGTGATCAGAAAATGAAAGGGTATTGTGAATTTGAAAATACAAAAATATCTTATTTCTATTTGGATTTTTTTAGGTTGTTGAATACTGTAAGAACCGTGACTGGAATTAGAGCTCATTTCATATCACTGGTGGAAGACAGAGAAATTAAATATTTAAAAGATGCAAAGGCTCTTCCATTAGTACCAATTAAATGATGATTCTGCTTGTGTGTGTGCATGTTTCCTTTAAGCAATTTTATGTTGCTGTAGCTTATACATTCAATGCAATCCCTATAATTGTGAGATGTTACAGAGTCGAGATTATTGGTAATCCTTTACTTCCATCTAATCAATATTGCCAGATGCTATTTACGCAGAGTTTCAATGACAAAAATTGATTAGAGGTTTTGGTTTCATCAACTGTTAAAATTCAGCAGACTAAAGTGCTTTAAAATCATGCACTGTTTCTTAAATAAACTTTTAGAGTTGTGATTCATTCTCATACCCTTCAATACTCGGCGGCTGAACATGCCTCAAGTAGTCAGTCATGCAAGGCTCGATGCTGAATATTGGCACTTTCCTGCTGTAGAAGGCATCATTAACAATATGAGAACACAGCCTTTCCTACCCAAACAAAACACGATGCCATAGCAGATATATCAACACAGCCCTGCGGTCAGCCCCATTTGAGGTTCCTATATGCAAACGTTTTCCTCAAAGTGGAGCACAGTGACCCAGAGAGGCAAAATTGGTACTCTGGAAGACCACAATAGTAATCCATGTGTAGAGCCAAAACAGATGAGGGAGATCTTAAATGCATTCTTTGCATCTGTATTTACTCAGGAGATGAATACGTATAGAGTATATAGAAGTGAGGCAAAGCAACATCAACTTCATGGACCCTGTACAGATTACAGTGGAGGAGGCGTTTGCTACCCTGAGGCAAATCAAGGTAGATAAATCCCCAGGGCCTGACAAGATGCTCTCTCAAACTCTACGGGAGGCAAGTGCAGAAATTGCCAGAGCCCTTGCAGAGATTGTTTAAAAAGGGAACATGAGGAGAAACTTCTTCACTCAGAGGGTCGTGAGATTGTGGAATGAGCTGCCAGCACAAGTGGTGCATGTGAGCTCAGTTTCAATGTTTAAGTGAAGTTTGAGTAGGTACATGGATAGTAGGGATATGGAGGGCTATGGTCCCGGAGCAGGTCGATGGAAGTAGATAGTTTAAATGGTTTCAGCATGGACTAGTTGGGCCAAGGGGCCTGTTTCTGTGCTGTACTTCACTATGATTTGATGTCTCTAAAACTAAACCTCTGCCTGCTTGGACTGCTGGTACTTTCCTGCTGTAGAAAGCATCACAAATAAATCAATTGGAGGTCAAAACACAATACCATAGCAAAATGTCAACACAGCTGAGTGGTCAGCCTCTCCCTCATTTGAGTTTCCTGTATGGAATCCATCTTCCCTACAGTAGAAGACTGCCCAGTGACCCAGATTTAAAGCTAAGCCTCTGACGGTTTGGGGGTTATATGTTCCTGCTGTGACCCTGTGTGTGGCTTTTGCCCAGGTGCTATTGGGTTCCCTCCACATCGCACGGATGTTCAGGCTTGTAGGTTGGAAGTCCCCTATCCCTAGGTAAAATCTGAGGAGAATGACAATAGGATTAGTGTAGGGTTCATGCAAAGATGTACTCTATAGTTGAGACAGACTTGGGATGTCAATGGCCTGCTGCCTTGTTCTGCGTGACTGTGCAACTCTGAACTATAAAATTATAAATGTAATTAGTTTTCCATTATCCAAAGTGCCCCAGGATAAGGGTATGCACAAAACGAACAGTTGCCAGAGGACCAAATCCTGCTCAAATAAGATTGGCGATCACCACCATCCGGGCTTGTATGTTTGTTAGACAGCAGGTAAAAGCTATCACCTGCAGAAGGGCAAACAATTGGAACATAACACATGGTGTCACTCTTCAGGTGGTTAAGATTTGTTCAGTTATATCAACAATAGAGCATTCATACTGACACCAGTTGCTCAATGCTAAAACAATTCTGAAAATTTTATTTACGCCGGTTGACAGAAATGAGCTGAAAGGTAAGAAGCAGACAGGAAAATACTTCAGTGATATAATTTCTACAAAATAGAGAAGAGTAAAAATTATTTCAAACCAATCCAAAAAAACACTCCAAATCCCCAGACCACCCTCCTTCAGTGTTCAGGACTGACCAAAAGGTCTTACGCAGTTGAATCCACTCAAAAACATTTTACAAAATTAAGACCTGGGAATTACACACTGATGTTTCCGGTCTGAAACAAGACATACAGCCAGTTTCTGCAACCTGGAATGGCTGTAAAACACAGTAACTTATCTCTCTCCTCAGCTCTGCAGCATTTGAAACATCAGCCAGAATGCTTGGACAAAATAAGGCAAGGTCATAACAAAAATACAGTGAGATTTGCAACATCCTATGGGAATCATTGTCAGTGTTCCAGCAAGCAGAACACAAGGACAAAAATGAAGAGAACAGGATGAGATTAAATCAGTTGGTGCCATTCCCAGGCAAATGGAATAATTTCTGCTGTTGCATGGCACTCTGTCAAATAAGACCCATTCCATCAAAATAGTCATGGCAATACCTCCTGGTAGCAGGATCTGAGTTACTGTACTCCCTTCACAAGTCAGTATTGAACTTCTTGTTCTTTCCTTTAGACGTGCAGCAGCAGAGGTGGGAAATCACTTTGCACCAATGACAAATCAGTTCAATCCATATCTGCCAAACACTGGGATATAGTCAGAGTTTGGTTTAGCTAATGCCAACAGCTTCCAGATCTGCTCACGTCAAGGCTGCCATAATCATGCGTCAGCTGATTCTCCCGGTAGTTTCTGTATTTTTAATGTATCACACTGTGCTGCTGCCACAAAGCAACAAATTTCACGTCACATGTCAATGATAATCATTCTGATTCTGATCGTGAACTATGCGCCTGAGCAGCAGCACCATGCTTTTCCACCCCAATGATTTGTTTGTTTTCAGGTTTATGGAAGGAACCAAGCAAATTATAAGACCATAAGAGATAGGATCAGAATTAGGCCAATTGGCCCATCGAATCTGCTGTGCCATTTCATCATGGCTGATCCATTTTTCCTCAGCCTCAATCTCCTGCCTTCCCCAAGTATCCCTTCCTGCCCTGACCAATCAAGAATTTATTAACCTCTTCCTTAAATATACTTAAAGACTTGGCCTCCATAGCTGACAGTGGCAATGAATTCCACAGATTCACTACTCTCTGGCCAATGAAATTACTTTTCACCTCTGTTCTAAAAGGACATCCCTCTATTCTGTGTCCTCTGGTTCTAGGCTTTCCCACTATAGGAAACGCCCACTCCACGTCCACTCTATCAAGGCCTTTCAACATTCGATAGGTTTCAATGAGAACACTCCTCATTCTTCTGAGTTCCAGTGAATACTGGCCCAGAACCATCAAACATTCTTTATTGACAAGCCGTTCAATCCTGGAATCATTTTCATGAACCTCCTTTGAACCCTTTCTAGTTTCAGCACATCCTTTCTAAGATATGGGGCCCAAAGCTGTTCACAATACTCAAGTGAGGCCTTACCAGTGCTTAAGAAAGACTTAACATCACATCCTTTCTTTTATATTCTAGTCCTCTTGAAATGAATGCTAACATTGCAATTGCCTTCCTCACCACAAACTTAACCTGCAAATTAACCTCTAAGAAATACTGCACAAGAGATCCCAAGTCCCTTTGCACCTCAGATTTTTGAATTTTCTCTCCATCTAGAAAATATTGTCCTTTCATTTCTTCTACCAAAGTGCATGACCATATACTTCCCGACACAATATTCCACCTGCCACTTCTTTGCACATTCTTCTAATATGTCAAAGTCTTTCTCAAAACTACCTTCCCCTCCACTTAGTTTTGTATCATCTGCAAAGTTTACAACAAAGTCATCAATTCCATCATCAAAATCATTGACATATAACATAAAAAGAATTGGTCCCAACACAGACTCCTGTGGAACATCACTAGTCACTAGCAGCCAACCAGAAAAGGCTCCCTTTAATTCAACCCTTTGCCTCCTGCCAATCAGCCACTGCTTTATCCATGCTAGAATCTTTCCTGTAATTCTATGGGCTCTTATCGTGTTAAGTAGCCTTATGTATGGTACCTTGTCAAAGGCCTACTCAAAATCCAAGTATGTATCAACCGATTCTCCTTTTGTCTATCCTGCTTGTTATTTCTTCGAAGAATTCCAAAAGATTTTTCAAACAAGATTTTCCCTTGAGGAATCCATGCTGACTATGGTCTAAGTTATTATGTGACTCCAAGTACCCCAAAACCTCATCTTTAACAAATGACTCCAACATCTTCCCAACCACTGAGGTCAGGCTAACTGACCTAAAATTTCCTTCTTCTGCCTGTCTCTCTTCTTGAAGGGTAGAGTGACATTTGCCATCTTCCAGTCTTCCAAAACCATTTCAGAATCTAGTGATTCTTGAAAGATCATTACTAATGCCTCCACAATCCCTTCAGCCACCTCTTTCAGAACCCTGGGGTGTACACCATCTGGTCCAGGTGACTTATCTACATTCAGACCTTTCAGTTTCCCAAGAACCTTCTCTCTAGCTATTGTAACTGCACACACTTCTTGCCCCCGACACCTGGGACTTCCACTGTACTGCAAGTGTCTTCCAGAGTGAAGACTGATGCAAAATACTTATTCAATTCATCTGCCATTTCCTTGTCCCCCATTACTACCTCTTCAGCATCATTTTCCAGCATCCAATATCCACTCCTGCCTCTCTTTTACACTTTAAGTATCTGAGGAAACTTTTTGTATGCTCAATAATATTATTCGCTAGCTTACTTTCATATTCCATCTTTATCTTCTTAATGACTCTTTCATTGCCATCTGTTGGTATTTAGAAGTTTCCTAGTCCTCTAACTTCCCACTAATGTTTGCTCTATTATATGTCCTCTCTTTGGCTTTTATGTTGGCTTTGATGTCCCTTGCTAGCCATGGTTGTGTCATCTTTCCTTTAGAATACTTATTCCTCTTTGGGATGTATTTATCCTGTTTCTTCCAAATTGTTTCCAGAAATTCCAGCCCTCTGATGTCATCCCTGCCAGTGTTCTTTTCCGATCAATTCTGGCAACTCCTCTCTCATGCCTCCGTAATTTCCTTTACTCCACTATAATACTGATACATCTGACTTTACCTTCTCCTTCTCAAATTTCAGGCTGAATTCAATCATATTATCACTTGCCCCTAAGGGCTCTTTTAATCTAACCTCTCTAATCAATTCTCGTTCATTGCACAACACCCAATCCAAAATAACTGGTCCTCTAGTGGGCTCAACCATGAACTGCTCTAAAAAGCCATCTCGTAGGCATTCTAGAAATTCCCCCACTTGGAATCCACCACCAACCTAATTTTCCCGATCTCCCTGCATATTGAAATCCCCCATGACCATTGTAACATTGCCCTTTTGGCATGCAGTTTCTATCTCCCATTGTAATTTGTAGACCACATCCTTACTACTGATTGGGGGTCTGTATATAACTCGCATCAGAATTTTTTTACCCTTGCAGTTCTTTAGTTCTATCCACAACAATTCAATACTTTCCAACCCCTAATCACCTGTTTCTAATGATTTAATTTTATTTTTTACCAGTAGAGCCACACCACCCCATCAGCCTTCCTGCCTATCCTTTCGATACAATGTGTATCAATTTTCTTCACCTTTTACATTGCAACTCATCCTGTTGACTGCAATTTTGGCCTTTCATCAGCCTCACCTTGCTCGGAGTCTGACTACACACTGCCTCTGTTTGTAAGCCAACTACCTCATCTACAGCACTATCACTCCAGTTCCAGTTGCACTGCCAAATAAGTTTAAATCCATCCAATCAACTGTAGCCAACCTGCCCGCAAGGATATTGGTCCCCCTTAGGTTCAGGTGTAAGCCTTTCCTTTTGTATGGGTCATACCATGCCCAGAGGAGATTCCAATTATCCATAAATCTGAATGCCAGCCCCCTGCACCAGTTTCTCACCCATGCATTCACCCGCCAAATCATCCAATTCTGACCCTCACTGGCACATGGCACAGGCAGCTATCCAGGGATTACGTCTCTAGAGGTCCTGTTTCTCACTTTCTGCCTAACTTCCTAAAATCTCTCCTCACCATGACTACCTATCTCACTGCTACCAATATGTACCAACACTTCTGAATGCTCACCCTCACCCTCGAGAGAAGTAATGGGAAGAAGCAACACACACACACAATGCTGGAGGAACCCTGCAGGCCAGGCAGCATTTATGGAAAAGAGTAAACAGTCAGCGTTTCAGACCAAGACTCTTCTTCAGTCCTGAAGCCTCAGATAAAGTAATCATTTCTAGCAAGATGTCAATTAGTTGTAAATCTTGCCGCTCGTGCCACTTCCATGTACCCTGACAGGAGTGCACAAAAAATGGAAGCATTATAATTTGCAAGAAAGTTACTTATGTAAGCAAAAATTGCACATAATATCATGTGTCAGGTCAAACAATTAGCTGCAATATTTCCCAGTTTACACACTCAGACCAACCAGTACAGATCTTGAGGTAAGTAATATGCAAATAAAACTTGGACTGGAAATCACAAAAGAAACATAAAAAAATTATAACACATGATGAAGCTATTATTGTCACGTCCATTGATGATGACCCTCCCAACCTAACCACACCTTCATAACCATGCACATCTCACTTCTTCAAAGACCCTATGTGTTCCTCTATGAAAGGAATTTCTGTAGCCAGAGGGTGGTGAATCTGTGGAATTCATTGTCACTGACGTCTATGAAGGCCAAGTCATTGGGTATATTTTAAGCGGAGTTTGATAGGTTCTTGATGAGTGAGGGTGCCAAAGGTTACAGGGAAAAGGCTTTCAGGCTTATGGATTATTGGGATCTCTTCTGAGAAAGGTCTGATCTGGACAAAAGGGATGGGCTACACCTGAACCAATATTCTTGTGGGCAGGTTTGCTAGAGCTGTTGGGGAGGGTTTTAACTAATTTGACAGGGGGATGGGAACTGGAGTGATAGGGCTGAGGACAGAGATGTTAGTTTACAAGCAGAGGCCGCGTTCAGTGAGACTGTCAGGAAGGGCAGGCAGATGATAGAGCAAAATTGCAGTCAGTGGGATGGGTTGCAGAGTAAAAGAGGGACAAGATGGAAAAGTGACAAATACAGGACTGAAGGTGTTATGTTTGAATGCACACAAGATACGAAATACAGTAAGGTAGATGATCTTGTAGTGCAGTTAATGATTGGCAGGTATGATGCTGTAAGTATCACAGAATTATGGCTGAAAGAAGGTTGTGGTTGGAAGCCTAATATCCAAGGGTATGGAATTTAGAATCTATCAAAAGGATATGCAGGTAGGCAGAGGAGGAGGAGTAGCTCTGCTGGTAAAAAATGAAATCAAATCTTTAGAAAGAGGAGACATAGAAGATGTAGAATCCTTTGGGGTAGAGTTAAGAACCTGAAAGGGTAAGAACGATAGGGCTGAGGGAGTTATTTATAGGCCTCCGAAAAGTAGCCAGAACTTGGTCTACAAATTACAGCGGAAGATAGAAAAGGCATGTCAAAAAGGCAATTTTAAGATAGTCATGGGGGATTTCAATATGCAGATAGATTGGGAAAATCAAGCTGATGCTGAATCCCAAGAGAGAATTTATGGAATGCCTCCAAGATGGCTTTTTGGAGCAGCTTATGATTGAGTCCCCTCGGGGATCAGCAATTCTGGATTCAATGTTGTGTAATGAACTGGATTTGATTAGAGAGCTTAAGATAAGGAACTTTAAGGTAACAGTGATCATAATATGATAGAATATGATAGAATATGATAGAATTCACTCTGTAATTTGAGAGGAAGAAGTCTAAATCTGATGAATCAGTATTGCAGTGGAGTAGAGAATTACAGATGCATGAGAAAGGAGCTGGCCAAAGTTGATTGAAAGGGGGCACTAGCAGGGATAATGGCAGAGCAGCAGTGGCTGGAGTTTCTGGGAGCAAATCAGAAGGCACAGGATAAATACATCCCAAACAACAGGAAGTACTCTAACGGCAAGGGAAGTCAAAGCCAACATAAAAGTGAATGAGAGGGCATATAATAGAGTAAAAATTAGTTAGAAGTTAGAGAATTGGGAATTTTTAAAATAGAACAACAGAAGGCAACTAAAAAAAACATGGGGGGGAGATGAAATATGAATGTAAGTTAGCCAATAATAACAAAAATGACACCAAAAGCTTTTTTCCAGTTATATAAAGAAGAAAATAGAGGAGAGAGTAGATATTGGACTGCTGTAAAATGATGGCAGGTGGCAGAGGGACAAAAAATGGCAAACTGAATAAGTATGTTGTATCAGTCTTCACTGTGGAAGACACTAGTAAGAAGTTCAAGAATGTCAAGGGGCAAAGTAAGTGGAGTTGCTATTACTAGGGAATAATGCTTGGGAAACTGAAAAGTCTGTAGATAAGTCATCTGGACACAATGGACTATATCCCGGCATTCTAAAAGAGGAAGATGAAGAGATTATAGTGGCATTAGTAATGATCTTCCAAAGATCAATAGGCTCTGGCATGGTTCCGGGGGACTGAAAAATTGAAAATGTCACTCCATTCTTCAAGAAGGGAGGGGAATCAGAAAGGAAATTATAGGTCAGTTAGCCTGACCTCAGTGGTTGAGAAGATGTTGGGAATCAATTGTCGAGGATATGGTTTTGGGGTATTTGGAGGCACATGACAAAATAGGTGTCAGCATGATTTCCTGAAGGGAAAATCTTGCCTGACAGATCTGTTAGAATTCACTGAAGAACTAACAAGCAGGATAGACAAAGGGAGAATCAGTGGATGTTGTGCACTTGGAGTTTCAGAAGGCCTTTGACAAGGTGGTGCACATGAAGCTGCTAAACAAGATAAGAGCCCAGGGTATTACAGGAGAGATACGAGCATGTATAGAGTATTGGCTGATTGGCATGAGGCGAAGAGTGGGAATAAAGGGGGCTTTTTCTGGTTGGCTGCCGGTGACTCGTGGTGTTCCACTGGGGACTGTGATGACGAAATGGATGGCTTTGCAGCCAAGTTTGCAGACAATACAAAGATAGGTGTAGGGGCATGTAATGATGAGGAAGCAGAGAGGCTGCAGAAGGACATTGGCAGATTAGGAGAATGGGCAAAAAGATGGCAGATGGGATACAATGTCAGGAAGTATATGATTATGCACTTTGGTAGAAGGAATAAAAGCATAGGCTATTTTCTAAATGGGGAGAAACTTCAGAACTCCAAGGTGCAAAGGGATTTGGCAGTCCTCTTGCAGGATTCCCTGTAGGTTCACTTACATGTTGAATGGGTGAAGAAGACATATTCATTTCAAGAGGACTAGAAGGATGAAATACATTATACTTTATTGTCACCAAACAATTGATACTAGAATGTACAATCATCACAGTGATATTTGATTCTGCGCTTCCCGCTCCCTGGATTACAAATCGATAGTAAATATTAAAAATTTAAATTATAAATCATAAATAGAAAATAGAAAAATGGAAAGTAAGGTAGTGCAAAAAAACCGAGAGGCAGGTCCGGATATTTGGAGGGTACGGCCCAGATCCGGGTCAGGATCCGTTCAGCAGTCTTATCATAGTTGGAAAGAAGTTGTTCCCAAATCTGGCCGTACGAGTCTTCAAGCTCCTGAGCCTTCTCCCGGAGGGAAGAGGGACAAAAAGTGTGTTGGCTGGGTGGGTCGTGTCCTTGATTATCTTGGCAGCACTGCACCGACAGCATGCGGTGTAAAGTGAGTCCAAGGACGGAAGATTGGTTTGTGTGATGTGCTGCGCCGTGTTCACGATCTTCTGCAGCTTCTTTCGGTCTTGGACAGGACAACTTCCATACCAGGTTCTGATGTACCCTAGAAGAATGCTTTCTATGGTGCATCTATAAAAATTAGTGAGGGATTTAGGGGACAGGCCAAATTTCTTTAGTTTCTTTACTGGGGCTTTATAAGGCACTGCTGAGGTCGCACGTGGGGTATTCTGAGCAACTTTGAGCCCCTTATTTAAGAAAAAAATGTGATGACATTGGAGAGGGTTCAGAGGAATTTCACGAGAATGGTTCTGAAAACGAAAGGCTTATCATATGAGTATCAATTGAAGACACTGGGCCTGTACTCATTGGAATTTTGAAGAATGAGGGAAAATCTCATTGAAACCCGTCATATGTTAAAAGGCCCAAGGAGAATGGATGTTCAGAGGATGTTTCTTTTGGGGGCGGGTTGGAGTCTAGGACCACAGGGCACAGCTTCAAAAAGAGGGATGTCCATTTAGAACAGAGATGAGGAGGAATTTCTTTAGCCAGAAGGTGGTAAATCAGTGGGATTCATTGCCACAGGTGGCTGTGAAGGCCAGGTTAGTAGGTCATTTAAGGTGCAAGTTGATAGGTTCTTGATGAATTAGGGCATGAAAGGTTATGGGGAGAAAGCAGGAGAATAGGGTTAAGAGGGAAATGGATCAGCCATTATGAAATGGTGATCAGATTTGAAGGGCCGAATGGGCTAATTCTGCTCCTATGTCTTATGGCTTTTTGCCCTTGCTATCTATCGGGTCAATAAGTTCCAGACCCTACTATCCTCTATGTGAAAAAGGTTTCCTCACCTTTGCTCTAAATACTTCCTCCAATTACTTTTAAATCTCTGTCCTCTGGTGTTTTCACCCCTACACTAAAGGAAATATAGTCTTTCTTTAGTTCAACAGATTTTTATACACTTCTATTCCCAGTCAATCTTTCTCACAGCTGAATTTTCTATAGCCTTAGCAAAATTCCTCTGCATCCCCTAAACAGAACTGTGTGCAGACAAAGTAATGTCCTAACATAACTTATCTGCTCTTCTAGTCCACCTCTCAGCTAAAAGGAGAAAGCAACAAAAAAAATGCCACCTTTAATTGTGTTATTTTCCTATCAACGGTAGAAGAACAGGAGTAGCTCAGAGAACTGGATAGGTCAAAGGCTACAAAAATGAGCACCTTCCCGAGCTGTAGAACTGAACGCTGAAGAACGATGTTATATCTCTAGCCAAACCATTCCAGTACAGTTACGACACTAGAATCCACCTGACAGTGTGGAAAATTGCCCAGGCATGTCTCCTCTTTTTTTTGGCTTTTTTTTGTAATTTATTTTTTATTGAAGGTCATCACCAAACAAACATTTCCATAAGATGTATTTCAGATACTGTACTTATATATCATATAGTCATATTTGTCACAAATCTCCACATAATATTTATCTGAGGTATACACTTATAGAAAGGAGAGGGAAAAAAGAGCAATCAAAAGAAGAAAACTATGTACAAAGTAGGGAGTGATCTTTTTTTTACAACATATTCCTTGACTTGTGAGGATAAAATCAGGCCTATGAGGTGTTATGTAGATAAACCATTTTTCCCAGTATGAATCAAATTGTTCCAACTTATGATTAACAGATGCTGTTATCTTCTCCATTTTGTAAATGTCCATTGTAATTTCCATCCATTCATTTAAAGTTGGGCTTTCCTGCGATAACCATTTCCTGCTAAGGGTCTTTTTTACCAGCCACCAGCAATATATTCATTAAATATTTATTTCCAATCCAACTCATTGCTGGAAAATAAATAAAACAGTAGATGTTGGAATGTGAAAAAAAAACAAAATTGCTGGAAATACTCAACCAGTCAAGTAACATCTGCAGAAGAGAAACCAGTTAATGTTTTGGGTCCATAAGACAAAGGAACAGAATTAGGCCATTCAGACCATTGAGTCTGCTCTGCCATTCCATCATTGCTGATTTATCATCCCTCTTAACCCCATTTTCTTGCCTTCTCCTCATAACCTTTGGTGCTCTTACTAATCAAGAACATACCAATCTCTGTTTTAAATATACCCAATCATTTGGCCTCCATAGCCACCTGTGGCAATGAATTCCACAGATTCACCAAAACCAAGGGATCCTTCCTCAGAGTTGGGGAGAGGGGGTTTACAGTTTTCAAAGCACAGCTGGAGAGAGGTTGTTGGGGAGAACTGAATTGCAAAACGAAAGAGCAAGTGGAGACAAGTCAGATCAGTTGATCATCTCTCCTCTCCTTCCCGTTCTGCATTTCACAGAGACCACTCACTGAGGCTCATCAGTCCGTGCTCTCACCACCACACCTCATCCCAAGGCACCTTCTGAAGGGATCAAATCACCTCTTCTCTTCCCTCCATCCAAGGGCCCAAACAAGTGAATCAGCAATTCACTTGAACTTCTTCCAATCTAGTGCATCATTTTTGCTGTTCACGCCATTGTCTGCACTGTGTCAGAGAAACTAAACGCAGATTAGGTGATTGCTCTGTGGAACACCTGTGTCCCGACTGCAGCACGATACTGAGCTTCTTGTTGTACATCCCTTTAATTCTCAATTCTGCTCCCATTCTGACTTGTCTGTATGTGGCCTCTTCCACTGCTGTGGTGAGGTCAAATTCAAACTAGAAAAACGACACTTTATCTTCAATCAGAGAACACGCAACCCTCTAAATTTTCTACCTTGGTGTAAAACTGCTCTCTCGTCACTTCCCACCATTATATCTGTCTTTCACAGCTTTCTTAAATGGTCTTGGCAGCACTCAGGACTGGTGTTGCTTATCACCTGCATGACTGGTTGAGTTCTTCCAGCTTTTCTATTTCAGGATAATAGCTGAGCTAATTTCTATTAGCTTTCCTATAAAAGATAGGAAAAGCCAATCTGCTGAGTGGGCATCTCAGTCTTAAACAAAGCGATGAAAGGTGTCAATGTCAGTCCTTTCAAGTGGCACTTACCAATAATCTGCTCACCAACACCTTGCTTAAGTTTCATCAGGACCACTCATCGCCAGACCTCTTCACAGCCCTGATCCAAGTGTGAGGAAAGATTGACTGCCCTCCATTTTATGTGATCATTTGACTGACTGCAAAACCTAGGAGCCCTGTACACTGAAATCCACGGCATAAATGGGAAGAGACTGCAGTGTCTGCTGTCCAACATTGCACAAAGGAAGATGATTCTGGTTGTTTAAAGTCATGTCTTCTCAGTCCCAGCTCCTCAGGGCAGCATGCCAGGCAAAGCCACAGCCACCTCACCGGTGATCTTTCCATCATTCGATCAGAAGTACATCGACTGCATGATGCTCACATCCTTTTGCAACGCCTCAGCCGATCTCTCATTGTTGCTGGTTGCAATCTTGGAACCCCCACCCATCATCAGCACTGTGGGAGTACTTTTGCCAAAAGAGCAGCAGTTCAAGGTGTCAGCGTACCACCACTGTGTCAGGGACTGTGAGTGACAGGCAATAAAACTCTGGCCCTGCCGGCACCACCCAGATCCCAATTAACAAACAAATAAATATTTTTTAAGTTACGCTGAAACAGTATACAGCATTAATTAGCCTGGGCAGAGTGTAGAATTTTGGTCACAAAACTATAGAAAAGCTACAATAGTGCAGGCAAACCTAATGTCAGCTAACCGCAGGCCCGTGGCTGCTGTTTGGTAAGCCTGGACTTGAGTCAGTAGCTTGGTGGCTGCCATGCAGGCAGAGGCAGCCTCAATGTGTATGGCCTCAGCGGCTGGCCGTAAGAAGCAATCAGCCACAGCATTATTTTTCCTCTTGATTTGTTGTATTTCATTTATGAATTTGGATACATAGGCCAGGTGGCATTGTTGCCATGCAGGCAAAGGGTCTGATATTTTGGTTATCATGTGCCCGAGGGGTTTGTGGTCAACGAACACTGTGAAATGGCGACCTTCTAGAAGAAAACAAAAATGGCAGATGGCCTGATAGAGACTGAGAAGCTCACGGTCGAAGGAGCAGTACTTCCTTTCGGTGGGGGGAGGCGGAGCTGCCGTCTGAAGAAGGCGAGCAGCTGCCACACACCTTCGACCAACTGTTTGTGCACAGCACCCACAGCATCGTCTGAAGCATCGGTAGTTATGGCTATGGGTGCATCAGTAGGGTCACGTTAGAAAGAGCTTGTTTGGTATCATCAGATGCCCCGGTCACGTCTGCTGATCAGACAAGCACGTGATTAGGGGTGTCGCCTTTAAGCGCACTATACAGGGGGAGTATAAGTTCAGCTCACAGAGTGAAGAGGTGATAGAAATTCACCACACCTAAAGCTCTTGTCATTTTCTAGTAGCGCAGGGTGGTAGGAAATCCATAAAAGGGGTTTTCACATCTTCTGCAGAGAATAGATGGCTGAGAAAGCCAGTGGTTGACGACCCAGACTGGCATTTAGCAGGGCTAATAATCAACTCGTGATGGCTTAAGCACTTGAAAAGTGTGCGAAGATGAGGTAAGTGTTCGGATTTGAATGCACTGGCAGCAAGTATGTCATTCAGGTAAACAAGGAGAAAGTCTAAGTCTTTTAATAGAGTCCATCAGCCGTTGGAAAGTCTGTGCTGCATTTTTCAGTCCAAACAGCATGCACAGAAACTGAAAGAGGCCAGACAGGGTTATCACAGCCATCTTGGGAATGTCCTCCAAGCACACAGGCATCTGATGGTAGCCGCTAACTAAGTTGACGTTGGAAAAAATTAATTTTCCAGCTAAACGTGTTGAAAAGTCTTGGGTACATGGGACCAGGTACCGGGGGGGGGGGGGGGGGGGTGATGGTAACCTCATTAAGGTGTGGGTAATCACCACATGGGCAGCAACCACTATTGGGCTTAGGGACCAAATGGAGGGGCAAAGCCCAGGGGCTATTCAATCGGTGTACAATGCCAAGTCTTTCCATGTTGGCAAACTCATCCTTCGTGGTTGCCAGGTTTTCTGGGTCCAGTCTAGGAGGACAGGCATGGACTGGTGGACCAGTTGTGGAAATGTGGTGCTCAGCCCTTAGTTTTGTGACTGTAGTGGAGAATGTGGGCTTGCTGAGGTCTGGGAATTCACCCAGTAATTGAGTAAACTCACACACAGTGCTGCATGTGCTTGACAGAGTCATTGTTGCGAACTTACTGGAAAGCAGGGTAATGACCCAAAGTCCTTGATATCCACAAGCCGGCCATTCTTAAGATCGACTCCCAGTCCCTAGGCATCCGGGAAAGCTGCACCAAGCAGATGTCTAGCCACCTTAGCCAGGACGAGGTCCCATGTCTTATGTCACTCACTGAAGCACAGCATCATCCATGGGGTCCCGTAAGTCTGGATCCTGCTGCTGTTGGCAGCCTCCAGCAAGGTTTCATCACTCGTTGCCCTCTTATCAATAGGCAATGCCAGCAGCACCCTCACTTGAGCACCTGTGTCACACAGGAAGCAGCGTCCTGAAAGGGTGGCCATAATGTAGAAGTGGACATCCCTGGCAGCTGGAAGTCACAGTTTTCACCAATCTCTGATGTCCCGATGTGCTGGCACTGTCAAAGTTGCAAGGCGGTTGGCACTTCCTAGTGTTCATACCAAAGCAAGCGTGGTAAAAACACAGACCTGGGTTTGTTTGGAGGCCTTATTGACTGGGCTTATTGAGGCAGGAAAAGGAGGAGGAACTATGCCTCTCTGCCTGGCTGAGTGTAGACTATCAGCTATCTTAGTAAGCTCCCTACAATCCTTCACAAGTGCATTAGTGAGGGCTATGCAGACTTGATCAGGCACTTGCTGCATGAAGAGATGTTTAAAAATAAAACAAGGATGGTGATTTCCCAGGAAAGACAGCATGTGGTCCATTAGTTCTGATGATTTAGCATTTATAAATAGAGGAGCGGAGTTGACGACATTATTGAATGTGTTCAATTTAAGATAATGGTCTAGCCTTGTTTTGTTCCGTTTGCTTTTTTGGGTTTAGTATTTAGTTCTTTTTTTTGCTCATTTTTGGGGTTTTTCTTTGTATTTTTTCTTTTTACTTCTTTTTTCTCTATGATTAATTACATCATGAGTTTGGAAGTCTATTATACTTGTATTATTAGAAATCTTTTTTGTATATGCTTATTAACAATAAGATTATTCCAATCTCTCTGTATCAACATTGTTATTCTGTTTATAACTTTGGAAAATTAATAAAAAGATTTTAAAAGAAAGAAAGAAAGAAAGATTTAGCATCACCAAGGTCAGGCAAGGAGAGCAACTGTTTGGCATGCTCAGACTCTGATAGTCCAAAAGTCTGTAAAAGGAGTGGGGATGACTGGAAGAATTGGATCAGCCCATGATTGGATCAGCCTATTACAATTTTTTGAGGAAATTACCAGTAGGCTAGACAAGGGAGATGCAGTGGATGTTGTATATTTGAATTTTCAGAAGGCCTTTGACAAGGTGCCACACATGAGACTACTTAACAAGATAAGAGCCCATGGAATTACGGGAAAGTTACATACGTGGATAGAGCGTTGGCTGATTGGCAGGAAACAGAGAGTGGGAATAAAGGGATCCTATTCTGGTTGGCTGCCGGTTACCAGTGGTGTTCCGCAGGGATCAGTGTTGGGGCCGCTTCTTTTAACATTGTACATCAACGATTTGGATTATGGAATAGATGGCTTTGTGGCTAAGTTTGCTGATGATATGAAGATAGGTGGAGGGGCCGGTAGTGCTGAGGAAATGGAGAGTCTGCAGAGAGACTTGGATAGATTGGAAGAATGGGCAGAGAAGTGGCAAATGAAGTACAATGCTGGAAAGTGTATGGTTATGCACTTTGGCAGAAAAAATAAACGGGCAGACTATTATTTAAATGGGGAAAGAATTCAAAGTTCTGAGATGCAACGGGACTTGGGAGTCCTCGTACAGGATACCCTTAAAATTAACCTCCAGGTTGAGTCAGTAGTGAAGAAGGTGAATGCAATGTTGGCATTCATTTCTAGAGGAATAGAGTATAGGAGCAGGGATGTGATGTTGAGGCTCTATAAGGCGCTGGTGAGACCTCACTTGGAGTACTGTGGGCAGTTTCGGTCTCCTTATTTAAGAAGGGATGTGCTGACGTTGGAGAGGGTACAGAGAAGATTCACTAGAATGATTCTGGGAACGAGAGGGTTAACATATGAGGAACGTTTGTCCGCTCTTGGACTGTATTCCTTGGAGTTTAGAAGAATGAGGGGAGACCTCACAGAAACATTTCGAATGTTAAAAGGCATGGACAGAAGTTGTTTCCCATGATGGGGGAGTCTAGTACGAGAGGGCATGACTTAAGGATTGAAGGGCGCCCTTTCAGAACAGAAATGCGAAGAAATATTTTTAGTCAGAGGGTGGTGAATCTATGGAATTTGTTGCCACGGGCAGCAGTGGAGGCCAAGTCATTGGGTGTATTTAAGGCAGAGATTGATAGGTATCTGAGTAGCCAGGGCATCAAAGGTTATGGTGAGAAGGCGGGGGAGTGGGACTAAATAGGAGAAAATGGATCAGCTCATGATAAAATGGCGGAGCAGACTCGATGGGCCGAATGGCTTACTTCCGCTCCTGTATCTTATTGTCTTATAGGTGAGTTTTCAGCGGTCGGTATTTATTGTGTCCAGGCAGGTGTCCTAATGGACTCACCACTTTCACAGCTGTGGAGTTGCTGAGCGATGCTACCACATAGGATTATTTGGTGTTGCCGGTGGAGATTTCTCGCCTCGGCCTGTACAAACCAAGCAATGGCATTCTGTCCCAAATCTCTAGTAGCTTCAAAGAAACTGTGCAGGCCGGCATGTTCAATAACTCTGGATTTGTCCTGGAGCATCGGGGTCACCAATGTAAGTTTTTGCAAATAAAAAGCCATAACAGCTCATTTATTGTACTGCAAAAACTAAAAACTACACAGTAACCCAACTTCATGTAATTACATCATCACGTCAGACTAGCCTCAAAGTGAACCCCAACTCAAATGCTGGTGGTTATAACTTATGTATATTTCCACCAACCACATTAACCTATCCTTTCTGGTGCTCACCCTTCCCCTTCAGAATGCTGTGGACCCCGTCCAAGACATCCCTGATCCTGACACCTGGGAGGCAACATACCATCCAGCTGTCTTTTACACAGAATCCCCTGTCTGTTCTCCTAACTATAGATACCTGGTCAAAAACCTGGAAGATAGAATATAAAGAAGGAAGATGGGAATTTTTGATAACAATAATTTAAAAGAACGAAAATTATCTAAGTGGTAGGAGGTTGCAGAGCTCTGAGATGCAGAGGGGTCTAGGTGTCAAAGTCAAATCTATTATCATATGTACAGCACAGGTACACTGAAAAACTTACTTCCAGCAGCATCACAGGTATCAGATGGACAATGTTCACAACAAAGGCATGAATTATATACTCAGAGACCACTTTATTTATTTCAGAATGGACAACCAATGTGATAGAAGTGACTTCGACTGTGGAATGATTGTTGGCTCCTGACAGGCTGGTTTGAGTATCTCAGATACGGCTGATCAAGGAAAAACAAGGAGATAATACCGAGGCTTTATAAGACACTAGTCAGGCTGCACTTGGAGTATTGTTAACAGTTTTGGTGCCCATAACGCAGAAAGGATGTGTTGTCATTGGAGAGACTCCAGAGGAGGTTCACAAGGATGATTCTGGGAATGAAAGGGTTAACATTTGAGGAGTGTTTGGCAGCTTTGGGCCTGTGCTCACTGGAATTTAGAAGAATGCGTGCGGATCTCATTGCAACCTGCCGAATGTTGAAAGGACTAGATAAGGTGGATGTGGGAAGGATGCTTCCTATGGTGGGAGTGTCCAGAACTAGAGGGCACAGCCTCAAAATAGAGGGGCAACTTTTTAGAACAGAAGAGGATTTTTTTTAGCCAGAGAGTTGTGAACCTGTAGAATGCTCTGCCTCAGACAGCTGTGGAGGCCAAGTCCGTGGGTATATTTAAAGCAAAAGTTGATAGTTTCCTGATTGGCCAGGGCATCAAAAGCTATGGCAAGAGGGCAGGTGTATGGGGTTGAGTGAGATCTGGGATCAGCCATGATAGAATGGCGGAGCAGACTCGATGGGCTGAGTGGCCTAATTCTGCTCCTATGTCTTATGGTCTTATGGTCTCTGGGATTTTCACTCACAACGGAGAATGGCCAGAGTAGTTCAAGCTGACTGGAAGGTGACAGTAACTCAATTAACCAGGCATTACAGCAGTGGTGTGTAAAAGAGCATCTCTGAACTCTCAACACATCGAAACTTGAAGTGGATGAACTACCACAGCAGAAGACCTTGAGCATACACTCAATGGCTACTTTATTAGGTATCTAATAAAGTGCCCACTGAATATATAAAAATTAAACTAAAATTATATAAGAGAGAATGCAATTTGAACAAATAAAGGTAAAGTGGATGATCTGCAAGAGGCTATTCTGCAACAGTAAGCAATTAGGAAACCCAGCAGAGGTAGTCTTTATTAGTAGGGGAATAGAACACAAAAGTAAGGAGGTTAGGCTTCAGTTACACAGAGCATTGGTGAGACATGTCTGGAGTATGTACAGTATTGGTCTCATGTAAGGAAAGATGTTAAAGTGCTAGAGGTAGTCTTAAAATGGAAAGTTGGTCAGCCTAAGTTTGTATTTGCTGCAGTTCAGAAGAACAAGAGGTAATGATATTGAAATATATAAGATTCTGAGGAATCTCTTGGTGGATATGGAGAAGGCATTTTCTCTTGCAGAAGAGTCTGAATTGTCTATCTAAAATCAAGGGTTACCTATTTAAGGTGGAGAGGAGTTGAGTCAACACATACAAAAGGCTATAGACTCTTCTCAAAGAATCCTTTTCTCTCTTTGTCAAGGGGCAATGGATGTAGAGTCTATTTTTAAGGCAGAGATAGTTAGATTCTTGATATCCAAGGGACTGAAACATTCCACTTGTTAGATAGTGGTGTGGAGATGAAGTTACGGTCAGATCAGCCACGGATTTAATTCATGTAGATCCATGCAGAAACAGTAGCAGGCAGTATAGTTCACCTGCCTACTCCCTGAGTGAATATAGTGCGGGGACTACACAGTAAGGTGCAAGATCATAACAAAGTAGACTATGAGGTCAAGAATCCATCTTATTGAACAGCCCTGAAGAAGGGTCTCAGCCTGAAACGTCAACTGTTTACTGCTTTCCACAGGTGCTACATGGCCTGCTGAGTTCCTCCACCATGTTGTGTGTGTTAGTTTGGATCCCCAGCATCTGCAGGTTTTCACTTGTTTGTTATCGTACAAGAGTTTGATAACAGTGGGATAGAAGCTGTTAGCATTAGAGCCTTCTTACCAGCCTGTGATGCAACCAGTCAGAACGCTCTCCGCCTTACATCTTTAGAAATTTGTAAAGAGTCTTTGATGATATTCCAAATCTTTTCAGACTCCAACTAATCGAAATGAGTAAATTGCAGTGAAGTTTATTACTGAGATGTATGAAATGTTTCAAAATAATGAGAAGAAAGATTATAACCTAGAAGGAATACTTTGCAAAGAAGTGCAAGAAGAGAGGAGTAGAGGTACAGTATATATTCAGAGATCTTTGAAAGTGTCAGGGCAGGTTGAGGAAAATGTTTTCTCAACTTGCTCCAGGCTTTACAAAAGGAGTCATGATGAACAACTAAGTTGTCGTCTCCCACTTTGGGAAAGATAAAAAGGTTTTAGGAAGGCTACAGAAGAGATTTACCAAGATGATTACAGAAATGAGGAGCTACAATTATCAGGTGAGGCTGTTCTCTTTTCGACATGGCAATCTGATGGAGGGATTTAAAATCATGAAAGCAAGGTTTGTTGACGGAAACTGCTTCAGCTGATGTGGATGTGTGGGAGGGAGGGAGGGAGGATTGCCTTGTTGCTTGTCCTGTGTTGCTCTACCAAGCATTATGGGCATGCTATGATGGTGCCAGAATGAGTAGGCCGTTCACACAAACAATACGTTTCACCATGTGATAAATAAATCTGAGTCTGAAAAAGGACAAAGAGACATAAAATATAAGTGACTGACCAAAGAACCAAAAAGTAAAGATTTTGATTGTACTGTGGGCCTGGCAGTGGAAGCAGATTTGGGCAGATTCAATTGTGGAGTTTGAAAAGGATCTGAGTGTGTATATAAATGCAAAGAATAGCATGGCTCCAGGGAGAAGGTGGGACTGGGACTACTTAGTATACCCTTACAGAAAACCAGCAGAAAGATGACAGGCTGGTTGACTTCTTTCCATGCTATAACTGTTCTGTGATATAGAGAAAACAAGTTCCATTATTTTTCTTCAGTTACTGGTGGTAATAGCACCTCCTAATTACTCTTAGGACACTCAAAGTGAACAAAACTTAGACTGAGAGCCACTCAGTTCACGGGTGAAGTCAGAAAACCACCAATGCAGGGCTCAAGTAAATCAGTGGATTCACTCTTCCTTGTATGTCATTCCATTAAGGGTTCAGAGAAGGTTCCTGAGGACGATACCAGGGCTGGACAGTTTGAGTTGTGGATAGTTTGGGATTTTTTTTCCCTGGAACAGAGGAGGTTGTTTGAGGGATGACGGTACAGAGGAGCAATGGATATGGTGGATGGACACAGTTTTCCCCTCTGGTTAAGGGAGGGCACAGTTTCAGATGGGAAAGGTTTAAAGGAGATCTGAAGGGCAACGTTTTCACGCAGAAGGCGATGGGAACATCGCCAGAGGAACTGATAGAGGTGGGGCCATTAACAGATTTTAGAACTTTGGACGGGTACATAGATAGAAACCACTCAGAAGGATGTGGGTCGAAAAAAAAACCGGGACTAGTTCTGAGCAACACGCACATGAAGGGTCTCGGTCAGAAAAATCGACTGTTTCTTCCTCTCTATAAATGCAGCCCCACCTGCTGAGTTCCTCCAGCCTTTTGTGCGTGTTGCCAGAAGATTTCCAGCCTCTGCAGAATCTCTTGTGTTTATGTTTGTGGCCAGTTCAGATAGACATCTTGGAGAACAGGCATGGGATGCGGCGAAGAGCCTGTTTCAGTGCCACACGAGTCTGATGCAAGTAGCAAATTCAACATTTAAACCACTTCAGCATGCAGATGGAAGTATTGCGCAGAGATTGAAGGGCGGTGACGAGACTGGGATGACATAACGTGCCGGCCGGGTGGGTGCGGGAAGAGGCGCGCCCTTCTCCTCATTGGCCGAGCCTTGGTGTTTTAGAGCAGCGAGAGAGGGAGCTGAGCTGCTGTTTGGGTCGGCTGCTGCTCTCCGGTCACTGAAGTGGCGATGGCTGGCTTCACCTTCCTCCTCGTTGTTCTGTGTCTCTCGCCAGGTAGGGCACGGGTTGTTCATACTGCTTTCCCGCAGCAGTGTAACCGAGTCGGTCTCTTGTTTACAACGAAGTGGGTTCTTGTTTATATTCTTTACGCGGGATGGGCTCGGAGGTAACGTTGCCGGGACTGAGCGGCTCCGCCCGACCCCGTCCCGGTTCCCCGGCTCCTTCTGCACCAGGCACCGCTTCGATTCGGGACTGCGCACTCCGACTGCGGCCTAAGGCCGACCCGGCTTTGTAAATATCGCCCTCTTTCTGCTAATTCTCTTTAAATCTTCCGCTGAAGGAACTCCGCGTCCTCTCCCCGAATTGTGCGGCGTGTTGGGTCAAATTCGGCCTCGCCAGATTTATCCCAAAACGAAGCCAATCCCTAAATCCAGAGCTGATTCCTTCCCTCCCGGTAACCGCCCTGATGCCGGTTCAGGTGGATTTGTTGGTGTATAATTATATGTCAAAGTTAAATGTTAATGGAATGACATCCAGCGAAGAGTGAATCCACTGATTTATTTCAGTCCCTGGCGCCCTGCATTGACGGCTTTCTGACTTCACATGAGAGGTGAGAGACCTTCCTGGCAGAAACCTTTTTATCAGTATTTCATCTGCCGTCTTGATGAGGGATCTCGGCCGGAAACGTCAACTCTTTATTCCTCTCCATCAGGGCTGTCTGACCTGCCGAACTCCTCCGGGATTCTGTATTTGTTACTCTGGATTAACAGCGTTTGCAGAACCTCTTGTGTCACAAAGATGAGAGGTGTACTTTCTCAAGGAGAGGGACTTTTTTTTGTATTTGCGCGCAGTTTGGTATTTTGTGGTGCATTAAAGATGCAAGTCACTGTTAACCATCTGATATTGTTGGAGGAGGGTGGTTTGAAAAGAGTAGCGGAATTCACTGTTACTTTGCAGTGTTAAAGATATTGATTGGTAGGGTATAACACCCTGACTGGAGTTTATATGCAATTTAGAAAGTCATGCATTTTATTCTAAACACAAGAGATTCTGTAGATGCTGGAAGTCCAGAGTAAGACACACAAGTATTTGCCGCAGGAACCCAGCGAGTCGGGCAGCATCTATGGAGTCGACGTTTTGGTTTGAGATGATGGGTCTGAGCTGATGCATTTTATTCTTGTGTTTTTAAAAGTGGCCGTGAAAGAAAGGTCAGAGTGTCTTTAGATCACATGGTCCTGATGCAGTCACAATCTGGAATTGATCTTACTTAAGTGGCGATACTGTGGATCCCGCGATACCAGACTGTACTGAATGAGCTGCCTCTTCCAAGCATGCATTTTGTAACATCATAGTGCTCCCACTCCCAGCATTTCTGGCTTCCTTTTCCAATGAATTTTGTAATGATCACAATTAATAAAATGTAATTATTATTCTTCCTCATTTCAAACTGCCTTGTCAATGCCGCAGGGAATTGGGACTATCTGTTGGGCACTGAGGTCAGCGTGGACTGGTTGGGTGAAAAACCGGTATCTGTACGGTGTTGCCTTGAGGAAAGAGCGAAATGCAATTCCTCCTTGGTATTGCCAAAATGTGTAACAAGAAATGGAAGTTTGTAAAACAAAATGATGTCAGCTCAGAATGGGGAGTGGGGGGAGAAGTACCTTTAATATGTATACACTATGCCCTTTGCTGCCAATAACTCATGCTGATGAATCAGAAGAGAACTAGGAACCATTTTTTTTAATTGTTAGAAGTTGCTCAATTACAACTTGGGTAGAATTTTTTGAAGTTGTTCTTGTGATTTGGGTAGAGTCTTGACTAATAATTGCATCTATTGCCAACAGATGCATCTGTAACAGACATGCACGAACCTTGTGAACAGTAGATCCAGACTTTCTGTTCTCCTTGTCATCTTGTTTTATTTCTGCTTATTTGTCCTTTGTCTCTGATGCTTATGTTCTGGAAGGGGTCTTTCTAATGGTTTGTAAGATGTAATCAGTATTTTCCTGGCCTTGGTTTTAAGATGCCTCCATCCCACAAAGGAAACAACACAAGGGACTATGTCCTCTCTTCGCCCCTGCACTCTTACCAGTACAGGAGTCAAAAAAAAAAATCAGGTTTGTTATCGCTGACATGCATCATGAAATGTGTTGTTTTGTGGCAGCAGTACAATGCAATACATAAAATATACTTTAAATTATTATAAGAAAAATATACTTTTTAAAAAATAAGTGGTGCAAAAAGGAAGTGACAATAGTGAAGGAGTGTTCATGGGTTCATCGTGCAGAAACCTGATGGCAGAGGGGGTGGGAAGGCATGAAGGAACAGTTTGTTCTATTCTTGGGTCCCACATTTCTGAGGTTGCACATGTATTATTAAAGTTCAAAGTATGTATAAATTATACAACCTTCAGATTTGTCTCCTTACAGGCAGCCACAAAACAAGAAACCCAAAAGAACCCATTTTTGTTTTAAAAACCACAACTACCCAATGCGCAGAGGGGATAAAACACAAATTGTGCAATCAATAAAAGCAAGCAAACAGCATTCAGAATGAAAGTGAGTCCACAGACACGATGCACAATTCACAGCCTTGGTTCTTCACACAGTGGAGCAAATCCTCGCAGAGCTCACAGACACAATGCACGGAGCAAGTCCTCAGCCTCAGTTCTTTGCACAGCGGAGCAAATCCTCGCAGGCGTGAAGCCCGGAGCAGGCCTCGGCCTCAGTGCTGCAGAGCGCAGAGTAAGCATCGTGGAACAGCAAGCGGTACCGGTCCGACCTGTCCTGACACGCTGCCTTTTCAATCCATCCAGCCCCGTGTTAAGATCATCCAAACGTCAGGTTGTTACTTGCTATAAGACCCTGGCTCTGTCACGTAAATACACTCCAGGTCTGGACCACGCTGCCACGTCCTGGCCTGTACCTGACCTTTCCAAATCAACCAGGCATTTCAATTAATCACACCTCCCTCTCAATTTAGGTAGACAGGCTCCAACAATTCTCCATCTCGACCCCACCCTAAGCTATACAGAGAATATAGAACATTACAGCAGAATATAGATCCTTCAGCCCACAAAAAATGCAGGCTTCAGTCACGTGAAGGCGCGGAACTGCATATGCTGGGAATTGGTACAACACACAAACACTGGAGGAACTCGAGCAGCATTTATGAAGCTTTGGGTTGGGTTGCAGTGTTTTGTGCCTTGTTCCAGATGCGTCTGATACAGCCATTGCTCCTTTCAGCTTGGCTGCACTTCACTGGGCTACTTGCTTGGGTGACATTGGTTCCAGCTCTGAGCAGCTGACCAGTTGAATAATGTGAAGAAACTGCAACACCATAAAAAAAAAAGCACAGTTAGGTGCCCATGATCACAACACTCACCACAATGGAAAAGCTGAAAGTGTGCAGCGTTTCACTGAAGTAGTGCGCTTTAAAGAGTAACACACACAAAATGCTGCAGAAACTCAGCAGGCCAGGCAGCATCCATGGAAAAGAGTATAGGACATTTCAGGCCGAGACCCTTCATCAGGTCGAAGGGAAGATTTAAACTTTTTCAGGCTTGGCATCCCTGGAAGAGACTTCGCAGTGTAGTAGTCCAATCACAAATAACAGAAAATCTACAGATGCTGGAATCCAATTCGAGCTAAAATGTCAACTGTTTACTCTTTTCCATAGATGCTGTCTGGCCTGCTGAGTTCACAGAAACATAAAAAGCCTACAGCACAATACAGGCCCTGTGCCAAACATGTCCTTACCTTAGAACTTACCTAGGGTTACCCAAAGCCCTCTATTTCTCTAAGCTCCAAGAGTCTCTTAAACGACCCTATCATATCCGCTTCCACCACCATTACCGGCAGCCCATTCCACGCACTCACCACTCTCTGCTTAAAAAAAACTTACCCCTGACATCTCCTCTGTACCTACTTCCAAGCACCTTAAAACTGTGCCCTTTCGTATTACCCATTTCAGCCCTGGGAAAACGCCTCTGACTATCCACGCGATCAATGCCTGTCATTATCTTGTACACCTGTATCAGGTCACCTCTCAACCTCATTCACTCCAAGGAGAAAAGGCCAAGTTTACTCAACCTATTCTCATAAGACATGCTCCCCAATCCAGGCAACATCCTTGTAAATCTCCTCTGCACCCTTTCTATGGCTTCCACATCCTTCCTGTAGTGAGGTGACCAGAGCTGAGCACAATACGCCAAGTGGTGTCTGACCAGGGTCCTATGTAGCTGCAACATTACCTCTCAGCTTTTAAAACTCAATTCCACGATTGATGAAGGCCAATGCACCATATGCCTTCTTAACCACAGAGTCAACCTGTGCAGCAGCATTGAGTGTCCTATGGACTCGGACCCCAAGATCCCTCTGATCCTCCACACTGCCAAGAGTCTTACCATTAATATTATATTCTACCATCATATTTGACCTACCAAAATGAACCACCTCGCACTTATCTGGATTGAACTCCATCTGCCACTTCTCAGCCCAATTTTGCATCCGATCAGTGTCTTGCTGTAACTTCTGACAGCCCTCCACACTATCCACAACACCCCCAACCTTTGTATCATCAGCAAATTTACTAACCCATCCCTCCACCTCCTCATCCAGTTCCACCAGTATTTTGTGTGTGTTGCTTGGAGTTCCAGCATCTGCAGATTTTCCCTTGCTTGATTTAAAGAGTAGCTTTATTTGTCACATGTAATCGAGACATGTAGTGAAATGCGTCATTTACGTCAAGTCAGCCTGCAAATGTCGCTGTGCTTACAGCGGCAGTGTAGCATGCACAGAACTGACTATCCCTATCCATGTGTGTCTTTGGAATGGGGAAGGAAAAGCACATGGTTGCAGGGCGATCAGAAAGTCTTTCCAGACCACAGCTGGGTTATTGGTGCTGTAATCGTGGTGTACTAACTGCTACACTACCGTGCTGTCTCTGATAATACCAAAGCTACACGTACTGTCTTCAGTGAGTAATATGTTCTAGGTGATGGGTATAAATGTGGAAATAAGGACAGAGGGGTGTGAGGTACGATAAATAGCAAAGAAAAGGACCGCTAATTTTAAGGATATTCCAAAGGTAGGATATAAAGTATATGTCTACAGCTCACAGAATCAGAATCAGGTTTATTTCACTGACATATATTGTGAAATTTTGTGACAGAAGTACAATGCGAACATAAATTCATTTAAATTACAATAAAAAAATATAGCAACATAGTGAGGTATTGTTTTTAGCTCCTGGACTGTTCAGAAATGTGATGATGGAGAGAAAGAAACTGTTCCTGAAATGCTGAGTGTGGGTCTTCAGGCTCCTGCGTGCCCTCCTGGATGGTAGTAATGAGAAGGGGGCACGCCCTGTACCTTTAGGGCCCTCAGTGATGGATGGCCCCTCCTTGAGGCTCTGCCTTTTGATGATGCCTTTGATGCTGATAAAGAGAAGTGAGAGAGGAGGTCCTCATGCCCAAGGCATAATGCAACCAATATGCATGGGGGTTGCTTCCAGTCGTGGGGAATTGCAGCGGCGAGATTGTCCAGTGTTGGGTTTCTACAGAAGAAGGATGTGTGAGGGAAGATTTGATGAAGGTGTGTAAAATCTTGGGAGGGAACAGCAGTCGTCAATTTTCCCTCGGATGGTACAGTAATTAGATTAGTTTTACGTTAATTGTTAGAAGGGAGTAGGTGAGAGAAAATTATCAGTGAGTGAAGAACTGGAACTTGTTCTTTGAAGTGATCCTGCGAATGGAAGGGTTAACTTATGAGGAGCATTTGAAGGCTCTGGGCCTGTACTCTCTGGAGTTTAGAAGACTGAGGAGGATCTCAGTGAAACCTGCTGAATATTGAAAGGCCGAGATAGAATGAATGTGGAGAGGATGTTTCCGGTATCAGGAGAGTCTAGGACTAGAGGGTGTAACCTCAGAAAAGAACATTCCTTTAGAGAAGAGATGAGAAGGAATTTCTTTAGCCAGAGGGTGGTGATTCTGTACAGGAAACCTCACACCATTTTCTGACTTCATTAAATTTCTGTATGGTCCATGAACAATAACGCTGTGTTTATTTTAAAATTTCTTATTGTAACTTATGATATCTTTCTTGGCGTTGCAGTATACTGCTGCCACAGAACAACAGATTTCATTTCAAACGTCAGTGATAGTAAACCTGATTCTGACTAAAGATGATCCTTGCATTAATAGCCAAGATTTTGGAATTAGGATTAACCTGTTATGGATTTTTTTCCAGCATGGTTATGATGGGCTGAAAGGTATTATTCAGTGCCACAAATAATCTCTACACGCTGTAGAGAAATCACATCCTTCCAGACAGAACTGTATGCAGTGCTAGCACAGTGGCCTGGCTGACGTATTATTTGGTCTAGCGTGACGCACCCTGTTCATGTATTCATTGTTTTAGCCAGTAAAGTATATTATCTGCTGCCTTATCTATCTCTTCTCTTTGCCAAATCAAATAGAGATGCAACCATAAAAGCAGAATTCTTCCTGCTGGGAAAAACTGAGCAGGTTGGCACAACCGTGGAAAGGTTGGACCCGTGAGCCATTGCCACCCAATTATACCCATGTGACCAATTAACCTGCTAACCCATACGTCTTTGGAATGTGGGAGGAAACCCTCGCGTTCACAGGGAGAACACATCATCTCCTTACAGAGAGCGGCAGAATTGAACCTGGATTACTGGTGCTGTAATAGAGTTGCACTCACCGCAATGCTACCGTGCTTTCCCTGTGTCCTAGCATTATGGGTTTGCAGATCTATTATCAAAAATTCAAAGTACTGCACTGCTCCAAAGAGCACTATAAGAGGTCATTCTTGCCCTCGGCCATTAGGCTCTATAATGAGTCAACCTATAGCTGGGGAAGTGATGACTCCTGCCTATTAGACTTTTTTTTTAGTTTTCCTTCTGTGCACTTGTAATGCTACTGTGACACTGTAATTTCTATTGAGATCAATAAAGTATCTATCTATCACCATATACAATGCTGAGATTTGTTTTGTGAGCATACACAAAAGAACCGAGAAACACAGTAAAATCAATTAAAGACTGCACCCAACAAGACAAACAACAACCAATGTGCAAGAGACAACAAACTGTGCAAATAGAAAAAGATAATAAATAAATAAGCAATAAATATTGAGAACAAGAGATGTAGAGTCCTTGAAAGTGAGGTTGTGGGAACAGTTCAATGTTGGGGTGAGTGAAGTTATCCCCTCTGTTCAGGAGGGGTAGTAACAGTTTGTGAACCTGCTGCTGTGAGTCCTGAGGCTCCCAGACCTTCCTCCTGATGGGAGCAGGGAGCAGAGAGAAGAGAGCATGGCCTGGGTGGTGGGGTTCCTTGACGATAGATGTTGTACTCCATGTAGATGTGCTCAATGGTGGGGAGGGCTTTACCCGTGATGGACTGGGCTGTATCCATGACTTTTAGTAGGACTTTCCGGGGGGGGGAGGGGGGTGCGGTCAGCGATGGCGCTACAGAGTCTCTGTTGGTGATGTTGATTCCCACCCGCGGTTCACTATTGTTATTGATTGTCTGAGAGAGGGAGCTGATGCATCAGCTGGGGTTTGGTAGATGTCCATCAGCAGATTTCCCATCTGCACTTAACCTGTCTGTGAATGTTTCTTAATCTGTTGAGTGCACCTGAGATATTGTGGTTTTGTTCTATGAGTCTGTGGTGGCCAGTGCGATCATGTTTGCTGTTGTGTGCTGGGGCAGCAGGCTGAGGGTAGCAGACACCAACAGAATCAACAAACTCATTCGTAAGGCCAGTGATGTTGTGGGGATGGAACTGGACTCTCTGACGGTGGTGTCTGAAAAGAGGATGCTGTCCAAGTTGCATGCCATCTTGGACAATGTCTCCCATCCACTACATAATGTACTGGGTGGGCACAGGAGTACATTCAGCCAGAGACTCATTCCACCGAGATGCAACACAGAGCGTCATAGGAAGTCATTCCTGCCTATGGCCATCAAACTTTACAACTCCTCCCTTGGAGGGTCAGAGACCCTGAGCCAACAGGCTGGTCCTGGACTTATTTCCTGGCATAATTTTTTCACAGGTGTTGTGAAACGGACTGTGAAATGCATTGTTTATGTCAGTGACTAAGACAGTCCGGGGATGTACTGGAGCAGGAGCACCTCTGGGAAACTCATGCAGTCAACGGGGAGAACGTACCAACTCCTTACAAACCAAACTCCTAACCGCTACATTGCCGTGCTGTCTGTGCTACGCACAGCATGAACGGTGGGTAGATTGGTGAGAAGGAATCTCTCTCTTGTCAGTCTCTCTGGTGGCACAGTTCACCAGGAAGATCAGTGATGGTGCTACAGAGTCACCTTTGGTGATGGGTGCTAATCGCACCCAGTGCATGGTTTCCTATGGTTAATCATTGTGGGTGGGTGCTGATTCATTGGCTGGAGTTGATAGATGTTGATCAGCAAATTTCCCCATATGTATTTAACCTGAGATCCCAAGGACCACACCTTCTTAACTAGACATGAGAAGCTGGAAATCCTGAGCAACACACACAAAGTGCCTGTGCGATTCAGTAGGTCAGGCTGCACCTATGGAGAGTGTTAAGTACCCCGTAACTGGGTTGCCAAACCAGCAGAAATGGACCACTCGTTGGAGTCTGGATTACTAGGAACTAATAAAGTTTTTATTAAAGAAATAAGTAACACAGTACTCTAATCGTAAGGATATAAATGCAACAGGTTAGCAATGGTAATACACACATGTACACAGAACTAGGCTAATAGGAATCAAACCAAGCTGTATCGCAGTCTAGGGGTAAAATGGTCAGTCTTAAGTGACGCAGAGTTCAGTTCAGCTTAGTACAGTTCGCAGTAGTCACTGTTGTGCCGTTGGGTGGAGGATGCAGTTTGTTTCAGGCAGACCTTTGATGTCTTCTATCCCGCTGTGGTCACCAACTGTGACTCCTCCGTTCCGGATACAACAGTTCTTCCGCGGTGAACCCGGCACCCAGGCAAGGGTGGACACACACACACACACACACACCAGGTTCCCACCAATCGTACCTTTACACCCTGTGAGTCTATGGTCGGTTCCCGCGAACCGGACCTCCAAACTCTCACCAACTTGTGGGGGCACACCGCTCTTCACAGGGTCTCGTTATCTCGTGATCTCGTGGTGTGTGTCGTGTGCCTAGCGAACCTGCTCTTTTTATCCCCCTGCTGGGGTATCGCCTGTCCATCAAACTTCAAACAGTTCAGTTTTAAAGCAACTGGTCTGTCAATATTCTGAATTGTGTTTCTTTTCCATTAATCTCTCTTTCCTCTCTCATTAGCATTTTGAACATTTCTCCATTGTCTCTCTTATCTCTCTCATTAGCATCAATTGCCCGTTAACTTGGTTTGGCATCACAAGAGGAATAACCACTCAACCTTCAACAGGACTGGAAAGGAAGGGGGCAAGATCCAGAATGTGGGGGGAGGAGAATCAGTACAAGCTGGCAGGTAGTGGGTGAGGGGAGAGGTGGGTGAGTGAGGGAGATGGAATGAAGTGAAAGGCTGGGATGTGATGGGTAGAAGAGGTCAAGGGCTGAAGAAGGAGGAATCTGAGAGGGGAGGACATCTAATGGAGGTTCTCAGCCCAAACTCTCGGCTTTTTATACCATTCCATAGATGCTGCCTGACTTGCTTAGTTCCTCCAGCTCTCTGTGTGTGTTATACTCTTATGTACACTGCCAGTCTTGATGAGACTGGTCTACCAATTATACAGGGTATACTCTGGGTCACGACTTGGAACAGTTGCCTGACCAGTGCTCCTGCTGTGTTTTAATGTAGAAGACCACAAGCTGAGTGACTTGCTAGCCATTTCAGAGTGCATTTAAAAGCCGTTGCTGAGAGTATGAACTTGTTATGTAGACCAGACCAGACAAGTGGTTTTGAGCTCACTGCACTTTACCCAATCAAGGCCACCTAAACCAGAGAAAGGGGGTTTTCAGCCCAGTTTGGCCTCAAAGAGGTCATTGGGTTATCAGTCGTAGACTTGACGGGCCAAATGTCCTCTTTCTCCTGTGCCATAATGCTTCTCTGTCTCTCCCAAGCCTTTAAGTCTGCAGAGTGACCCTCTGATTAAATTGTGAAGGCCAATTTATATTTGTGCTTCAAATTGACGCCGTAGGTACGGCATAGCCGCGTACCCTACGCCATAGCCTGATGTGCACCTCCTCAAAAATGTAACTACACGTCGCGGTGACGCAGACTGCAACAACTGTGATTGGTCCGCTTGGTAGCATCGCATTTCCTCCTACGCTGCAATAGCTTCCCATCGGGCGACTGAAGGGCAGGGAAAGAACTCTGGCTGCAATGCTTTCCATAAAGCTTTACAGACCTCCGAAATTATGGAGGACCCTGTGCTTGATGCCAGTTTGTAGCTGCTACAGCCTGTTGACTTCCACCTGAAGCTAAAACTCGAATGGTGATTGCCAGTCTCTGAGTATACTGTGCATACACTGATGTGAAATAAATGGTTGGAGACGATAAACCAAATCGTCAGATCTACCTGCCGACGTCCGAAAATATTTGAAATGCATTTTCTCGTCCATGTCTCTCAGTGGCCAGACAAGCACAGAAAATTCACTCTTGTTCTGTTTCAGTCGCCATTGTTTGAAGTTTGAGTTTCTTCGTGTTGAGTTTTAACACGAAGAAACTCAACACAGTGGTATAGAAACCCCACCACCAACTAGTGTTTTGGTGGTGAATTGCAGAGCGACACAGACACACCAACGCACAAGTATAAATGCTCACAACGGCGTAACCCACTTGCGTAGGCTACGGCGTAAGCTAGTACACGCAAGTATAAATCAGCCTTTAGAGTCCAGTCAGTCATTTTAAACAGAGTAGATGAATGGTGGCAAACTCTGCCTTAGAATCAGCAGCCAGGGCTTAAAACTTGCCCCAAAGGCTGTGGTCAGGTGCTTCCAGGGTGCTGCATCGGCAAGTTTGCGGCGCTGGAGGTTCATGGCAGGGAGAGCTTCTCCCTTCTACCGTCTGTGTGAGATGATGGGGCTTTCAAGAGACTTTGAGACTTTTTTTTATCGTGCCCATGGTCTGTTCTTCATCAAATTACGGTACTGCTTCGCACTGTTGTAACTATATGTTAATATTATGTGGTTTTGTCAGTTTTTTTAGTCTTGGTTTGTCTTGTGTTTCTGTGGTATACTGGAGGAACATTGTATCATTTCTTAATTCATGCATTACTAAATGACAATAAAAGAGGTCTGCGTGTCCTCATAATCTAAAAAAAGTCTAACAGGGCATTAGTGTGTATGAGCTGAGGGCTAGCGCAAGGGTGAATGCTTCCAGGTGCAATAGGGAAACATTAGGGCTTCCTGGAGCTCTTCCTCACTCCCCTCCCCGCCATGCTCCTGCAGGTAGTAATGAGAAGAGGGTATGCCCTGGCTGGTGAAGGTCCTTAATGACGGATGCCCTTGATGGTGGGGATGGTTGTGACCGTGATGGAGCTACAGCCCTCTACAGCTTTTTCTCCATCGTGTATATTGGAGCCTCCAGACCAGACGATGACACAACCAGTCAGAATGCTCTCCACAGTACAGCCATGGAAATTTGCTAGAGTCTTTGGTGACATACCAAATCTCCTCAAGATGCTAATGACGTGGAGAACGTACAAGCTCCTTACAGGCAGTGGTGGGAGTTGAACCCGGGTCACCTGTACTGTAAAGCGTTGTGCTAACCACTATGCTACCATGCCACCCTACAATGGCTGGTTCCCCACTTCCATGCAAGTAACATTTTTGATGGAGGTGGGGCTGTTTTCTGTGGCTCCAATGCTGTATTTAGGTTTGGTGATGATGGCACCAGTGTTGTTGGCCAAATCAAAGGGGGTGACAAATAGGCATATAGTAGGGAGATTGAAAATCAGCAAAACCTAAAGTCTGATTATCGACTATGGAAGAGTTGTATATGGTGACATATGCGTACTTTGATAATGAATTTATTTTTCACTTTGGAAAAAAGTGGGCCAGCTGCCCAGACTGATGCCTTCTTGGCCAGGATTAAGGTCGTGCATGGAATGGCTGTCTGAGGCACTGAAGATAACGAAGAGAAAGAAACTGCATCTGAAACTGGAGACAGATTCCAAATGAGGAAAAAAATTGATAACAATGAAAACTCCGGGTCTTGTTCTCTCCATGCCCTTTTCATTTCCTGCTGCAATATTTATTCAAAGAGGGTGACCTAACTGTGGAATTATTAAAGTTTAGGCTCACAAGTACATTGAAAAATGCATTTAAAAAGCCTCGTTTGCATGAATGTCCTACACAGTCTGAGGAAGTGATTTCTCCCCATGACCACATGGTTTTCCTCCGAATGCTTCAGTTTCACCCATATTCCAAAGGCATATGGGTTAGGGTAAGAAAGTTGGCCCTCTCCACACTGTCCACACTAACTAGGATCTTTGCTGTTGTGAAATCAATTCTATATTAAGTCCCGATGTATGTTGTAGACTAATATAGCAACAAGCGCTTGTTGACACACTCCTTGCCTGAGATACAAGTCCAAAGTTTCCTCGAGAAACCTTACACTTACTGCAGTGAACGCGCCTCATCGAATGCAATGCCAGAATTGTTGACTAGCTGCTGTACAGTGTGCTAGCCCTGAAGGTAACTGCATTTGCATGTTAACTTTCACTTCCCCTTTCCGACTCCTATTTAATGTGAGAAAATGTGACAGTTGAAGTCCCAAAAGCAGCAGTGGGAGAATTAAAAGTTGAACTGTTCTCCCTGGAGTGAAGAAGAGGGGGAGGGGAGTGGGATAGAAAGGGTAGATAGTTGTAATCATCTCCCCAATGTAGAGGAGTTTAAAACTATAGGGTGGATGTGTATGAAGAACGTTTGGTGATTCTGGGACAGTACTAGCTGACATTTAGAACAGTGAGGGAGGATCTCAATGAAACCTAGTGAATATCGATTGTCCTAGAAAGAGTGGGCACATGGCCAAGTGGTTAAGGCATTGGACTAGCTACCTGAAGGTCGTGAGTTCGAGCCCCAGCCGAGGGGACGTGTTGTGTCCTTGAACAAGGCACTTAATTACACATTGCTCTGCGACGACACTGGTGCCAAGCTGTATGGGACAACATTAGTGTCGTGGAGAGGGGAGACTGCTGGTCTTCCATACAACCTTGCCCAGGCCTGCGCCCTGGAGAATGAAGACTTTCCAGGCGCAGATCCATGGTCTCGCAAGACTAACGGATGCCTTTATTAGAAAGAGTGGATGTGGAGAGGATGTTTTCTACAATGGGGTAGATTGGGACACCACCTCAGAATAGAAGGACGTCCCTTTAGAACAGATGACAAAGGTGGTGAACCTGTGGAATTCATTGGCACAGTTGGCTGTGGAGGTCAAACCATTTAAAGCGGAGTTTGATGGGATCTTCAGTAAGGGCACTAAAGGTTACAGGGAGAAGGCAGGAGACGGGTTTGAGCAGGGTAATAAATCAGCCATGATGAAATGGTGGAGCAAAGTTGATGGGTCGAATGGCATAATTATGCTCCCATGCCTTATGGTGGTCTTATTAAAGGCGAGAGGGGAAAGATTTACGGGAGAAAGGAGGCTTACAGAGGGTGGTTCTCATAGGACAAGTTCTCAGTGGAGGAGGTTTTCCTCTCTGGATCTACTGTGATCCTTGTTTCTCTCCCAGTCCTGGCTTCTTTCTCTATCCTGCTGTCGATCGCTTTCACAGCCTTGCTCACTGTCTTTCTCTCTACCTCTCCTCTCCTTTTTAACCTCCTGTCTTTCTTTTTCTATTTCTTGTGAATATCTCTGAATTTGCTAATTTCTTGAAATTAGGTCTCATGTATCTGCTCCCATTTCCATAGCATTTCCTCCTTTTTCCTTTTACTTTCTAGGAAGTGCACCTTGATCTTGGGAAGGTGCATTTAGTTCACTGGAGTATTCTCTTAATAATCCTTCTATTGCTCCCCTTTACGATCTGATCACTTCTTTTGGTTTTCACATTGGCAACATCATCTGATGAATCCTGTTTTGTATCTCCATTGTGCTCTGCAACAGTGCCCATCCAGTGACCCCTGCTGGAGACCACATATGCTGCGGATGTTCAGTAAAGAGGTGTGGTAACATTACTAGGCTAATTTCCTTCTTTGTGCTTATCCTGCCTTTACTGACCTGTGAAATAACCTCATGAATCATTAAGCTAATTAAAGTATCTGATTTTCAGATTCTAGCTTGAACAATTTTAGCTTGGATCCATTGTTGACTATAAAGGAAATATTTTGTTTTCGAAGTGAATCCAGCCAGCTGTGATCCAGGTTTTGGACTGGCGCAGATCCCAAGTACACCAGCCAATGGAAATACCTCATCTAATCTATCCAAACAATTTCCGTTTAATATCCTGAAAACTTCAGTCAGGCCTGATCATTTTCAAAATTCCAAGAAGTCAAATCCTAATATACCAAGTCTCCACTTGCAGTTTAACTCACAGAATTGGAATTAGTTCATTATTGTGTTTATACCACTATAAGAGTTAATCTTGTACACTGTTCATAGAGATCTGATCATTACACAGTACAGTGAAGTAGAACAATAACAAAATACAGAATAATGTGTAACAGCTACAGAGAAAGCAGATCCTTTAATGTCTTGTTTAAATATTAGTAAGGTTGATGGGGACATGCCAAATTTCTTCTGCTTCCTGAGATACAGGGTTTGGTGAGTTTTCTTGGCTTCTGACAAATCTACTCAAGGCCAATGTATTCTTCCTAAGGTCTATACAGATCTATAATTATACTGACACTCTCTCAAAAAAGGCATTGGGAAAGATGACAGGGAGGGTTGGAGGGTTGGAGGGTCAACGGAAGAATAATTCTCTGATGCTTTGGGTGAAGCAATGACTCTTGCTTTCTTCTTTCGCAGCTTTGTCTAGTTCTGAGGTGAAGAATGCACTATGTGCTCAAGGCCCAGGGTATTACTGTCAGGACCTGAAAAGCGCTGTACAATGTGGAGCAGTCCAGCATTGTTTTCAGACCAACTGGAGAGAGCTGAATGAGGTGAGCGTTCACATTCATAGTGGAGGAAGGCTGTTTGTGGTATCAGTAGCTAATATATGTAACTGGTGCCTTGTCGTGTACTCTATACTTTCAAATCTGCATTACTGCTCCTTTGGTTATTAAGAGTAGTAATTGATTTGGGTAAATTACTTTCATGGGAGTTGATCTCTTCAAATCTACCCTTAATAAGCTTGAACTCATCATGAACTCTGAAGCAACTCAGCCTGAAATGTCAGCTGTGCATTTCTCTCCATCCAGAGCTTTGTATGTTGCTGTAGATTCCAGCTTCTTCAATCTTTTGTTTTCCTCATCCAGAATTTTGCTGCCTTGCATTTGCAAGGCCATCAGCATCTTCCCTATGACAAAAGTCTGGTGGCTCTCCAAACTTTCTTCAGTCTTCAACAGAACCAGATAGGATTTTCTTTTATTCATATTGTGCCTATTTCCACCTACAAAATACTTTGCATCACTGAACTATGATACATAATTTCTGTTGGCAGCAATCTTTGTGTCCCAGGGAATCTTCTCATCTCCCTCTTGTAAATGTAAGACTCCTTACATCTAGTGGCATGATCTTGGGGGTGGCTCCCCCTCCCCGACCAAACTTTAACACTCTTGTTTGGGTGGATGCTGTGTGTTGTGTCCCCTGTGTAACATCAGTACCCCGAAATAACATTCAGTCCACAATGTGCGGTTAAACGATTAAGATTTTATATTTAAGTATGGGGTTAGTCGAGAAACAAAAGAAAAGAAAAACAAATAAAAGGCACCAGTAATCTCATAAACATGTCCAGCGCACAAACGTTGGAGCTCACGGATTCTCTTTCGCTGATCATCCTTCGCTAGTCGGCCCCTGGGCTCCCGCCCCGAGCCCAGGCCTAGTGGGTCCGGCAACAGTCTCCTCAAGCCACGTCTTCTCTCTTCATCCTCCTCGCGCCTTCTCCCCCTAGCCCGCGCAAACTAACAGCTTTCACACAGACAGAAAGAATAACATCTATCCCAATTGGTTAGCAAATGAATACAAGTCCCATTATCACTAATTATAACCCAAATATGTTGCTATAGAGAATCACTGTCTCAGCAGTTAACAGTACAGAGAAGCCATTTCATTCACCTTAGCAGTAACATAAAAGAAGAAACCCTGACATAAAATCCAATGGATGCAAATTTTGTTAGACTGGGGAAGTTGATTGCTTACATCCTGTGGGAAAGAACTCCATTTTACCAATTAAATATTTTCCTTACAGTTGCTATTTTTAATGTTTCCCAGTTTAATTTCTGCATTTCCCCACCTTGTTTCGTATCTTCCTCCACTATCTCCATTCTAATCATAAACACTGAATTTAAGACTACTAAGTTTTATAATGTGCCCCTAATTTTATTGTGTGTGGAGATTGGAAGGGAATTGCATTACTTTAACACTCGCCTGTTGTTGACAGAGTTAAACATAATGTGCATTGGTACCAGAACAGAGAACTATATTCTCTGGAATTAATTCATTCCATTGCCTAAACACAAAGTGAATTTTGATAGGAGGCTACAGAAGTTCATCTCGAAGAACCATTGCCTCACAGCTGCAGTGACCTGGGTTTGATCTAATCTCTGGTGCTGTCTGTGGGTTTGCACTTTTCCCTGTGACTCCATGGGTCTGCTCCCACGCTTCAAAGATCTGTGTGTTGGTGGGTTAAATAGCCACTGTAAAAATTGACCCAAGTTGTGCAGGTGAATCTGGGGGAGGGTTGAAGAGCATTAAGGGTGAATAGTAAATTGAGTTAATGTTAATCAACAGGGAAGATTTCCCGGTGGCCAACGTTTTAATTCCACTCCCCATTCCAACATGTCAGTTCATTTTGGACAGCTGTTGCTCATCTTACACTATCTCCCAGGTTCGATGGTTCCACTGACCTTCCCACCCCAGCTCCCAAACTCTTCCTGAATTGTCACATGTATCCATGTTCTTTTGCCCTTGACTTCCTGCTTGGACCATGGCATGGCTCAACTGTGCTTCAGATGGCCTCTGGTTTTGTTGAAGTTGGCGTGCTGTTGGCAGCGACACCAGCAGATGACTTCTGCCTCCAAGGGCTGGGAAAATCCAGTCATTATCCAGAGCCCTCTGGGGGAGGGGGAGGGGGGTATGTGAATCACCCTGCAGTGGGTGTGCTGTTTGCCATCAATTTCTCCCGCAAAACTCACTGTCCTTCCACGTTTCACCCATTGGTTGTTTTCTCAAAAATACTCTGTGGAATTAACATTTTCTGACCTTTGGACTTTCAAAACAAAACTGCGGATGCCGAAGCCTGAGATAAGAGTAGGAAATTATATTGAAACACTCAGCAGGCCAAGCAGTACCTGCAGAGAGAAAAGCAGCTAATGTTTAAGGTCTGAGATCCTTTGTCAGAAAAGAGAAAATGTGCAGGTTTTGAGTAGGGGAGAAGGTGGAGGGGAAATGGGTAGAACAAAGTGAATATCTCTGGTAGAGAGAAGTGGTACAGTAGAGTAGTAGCATAAAGCTTTCCAGTACCAGCAATCGCGGTTCAATTCCCACTGCTGTCTGTAAAGAGTTTATGCATTCTCTCTGTGAACACGTGGGTTTCCCCCAGGTGCTTCAGAGTGTCCTCCCATGTTCCAAAGACACACACAATTGCGTTAGTAAGTTGGCATGCTTTGTTGATGCTGAAAGCATGGCGACACTTGTGGACAGCCCAGCGCGATCCTGGTCGTTCACGCATTTCACTATGTGAGAAATAAAACTAATCTCTAATCTTAATCTCTGAGACTAAATGAGTTAATGTGTGAGTATCTCTGTGTATTTTCTAGCAAGGTAGTGAGACACGCCCAGCAGGTCAGACTAATAAAGAGAATCTGATACAGACCAAAAGACTGAGTTACCTAAAGCTGGAGAATTGGGTGTTGATTTTGGAAGGCTCAATAGTGCTGGAACGATAGTCAGTAAATCTGTCCAAACTCACCCTCTCCTATGAGGGGAAGCCTTTTTAAGCATGGTACCCAGTGCTCACCCTAGAGAGGTGAGAGTGGAACATAGGACCAAGTGGAAATAATTTAAGATCTTATTTTGTCTCCCGTGTAAAGCTGCATTCCAAGCAGTGCAAGGCACTAAGATTCATGCTCGTGTTGTTTTCTCTTTCAGACGGCTGACCTTTGTGAAATGTGTAAGAAGTTTCTCGGGGAGATTGCCACGATGCTGAAGGAAAAGTCTGTGCAGGTACTGCACCCTTGACTGTCACACTTCCAACTCATTGTGCCCAGGATCTGGAGACAGCCAGGATTTTGGGTGAACATGGATAGCTGTCATTTAAAATGTTCAGCTGACTCTTGGAGTTGCCAGCAGATCTTTCAAAGGAGCAAGAGTCGGCTGGCAATGCTGGTACTCAGTGTGTGTCTCCTCTGTTCGTTTTCCACCTTATACTTTGCTAGAACAAGTGTTGAAGGGTCTCTGGGGCTACAGAAGTCCATCCTCAACACTGTGTGTACTGGCATAGCATAGCGGTGTACATTCCTCCTGTACCTAATGAAGTGGCTACTGAGTGTATGTTCGTTGCCTTCTGCCGCTGTAGCCCATTCGCTTCAAGGTTCGATGCATTGTGCACTCAGAGATGGTCTTTTGCACACCACTGTTGTAACGTGTAGTTATTTGAATTACTGTTGTCTTCCTGTCAGCTTGAACCAGTCTGCATTCTGCTCTGACCTCTCTCATCAACAAGGCACTTTCGCCCACAGAACTGACACACTGAATGTTTTTCACACCATTCTCCGTAAACGCTAGAGACTGTTGCGCATGAACATCACAGGAGATCAGCGGTTTCTGAAATACTCACACCACCCTGTCTGGCACACATAATCATTCCACGGTCAAAATCACATTTCTTCCCCATTCTGACGTTTGGTCTGAACCTCTTGACCATATCTGCATGCTCTTATGCATTGTGTTTGCTGCCACATGATTGGCTGATTAGATACTTGCATAAACAAGCAGATGACCTAATAAAGTAGCCACTGAGAGAACATGTGAAAGTACAGAGTGTTAGTACCCATCGGGGTATCTTCCCCTTCAAGGGAAATAAGGATATTGGGGGAGGGAGGAAATCAACCATCCATGGCCAGAACACCAACTAACAATCAAAGTGCTTAAATGTTTAGGGTTGGAAAAGGGTCCCCAGATTACCTTAACTCTTGGTAGAACACCGATCATAATGTAATCTTTCTTGGGAGAGATAATGGATCCTTGTGTTACGCTTTTTAAGTCCTGTTCATTCTCGTTAAGCGAATAAGAGGTGATGTCACCACAAAGTAACTTCAGTGTCAGCAATCATTCCAGTAGATGCAGCGCTCTGTTAACAGACCCACAGTATTCCAGAGTGCTATTGCTTACTGGCCTAGAAGTAAACCAGTGAGTGATGGACAGGTTTCTTTCCATTCTGTTCCACGTAAATACTCAAACTGGGCTAGGCAAATAAATCCCAGCTATTCTTCAAGCTTGTTGTCATTCAGCCATACATACAGTGTGTATACCGCCAAATGAAACAAGGTTCCTCCAGAGTGGGGTGTACAACATAGTACATGTAACTCACACTCAACTCATAGTAATATTACCACAAACAATAAAATATAATCCAGAAGATTGACTTTTAGCATAAGGTGTATTGATGACACTAGCTTAAAAAGTAAACAGTGTAATGAAGGCTATTGGTTTTTCGTGCGTGAGAGCAGTCAGTTCAATAGTCCGACAGCCTGGGGGGAAGAAGCTCTTTCCTGTCCTGACAGTCGTTGTCCTAATGCTACAGTACTCCGTGCCTGATAGTAGGGGTTTCAGAGGGTTTGTGAGATGGATGGGAGGGATCCCTGACAATAATAAGGGCCCTGCATGCACAGCAACCCTATTTGTTCTTAATTCCTCTGACACTCTGTGGATCTTCCTGGACTTGTTGAAGTGCAGAGTGGTTGTATGGAGGGAGTGGAGCAGAGAATTCTCCATCACAGATTGAGATGCTGGGATCTGGGATTTGAGATTTGGGTCAGTCAGGCCATAGTGTTTCTCATTTTTGGCGTTGCCTGTGCGTCCTGTGTGTCCTGTGCTTACTGTTCAGTGGGTTCCTATCTGTTTTTCAGGATGCTGTGAAAGATGCTTTACACAAAGGATGCTCAATGATCCCAGTAAAATCCTTTGCAGACCAGTGTAATGAGTATGTTGATGCTTATCTTCCCCTGGCATTTCAATTCATCGAGAATGAACTGGTGAGTAGCTGTGGATATGATGCAGTGTGGTCATGACCATCCCACACTTAATTCTACTTCTATAAAGAGCAATTCACAGTCATTGTTTTGAGTTGAGATCATTTATCTGTCCAATTCGCTCCATAGATGCTATCTGACCTGCTGAGTTCCTCAAGCATCTTGTGTGTGACTCCAGATTTCAGCATTCAATTGTCTCTATTTCTGCTTTTGCCCAGCACTTCATACAATAGCAAGCAATGGTTACCCACTTCAGGTTACACTGTGGCCATAAAAAGGCCGGAAATGGGACTTGAAACTGTTCCAGTTTTCATCGATGGATGTGTGAAATTGGATACTTTTTGCTCATTTTTAGCAACCACCAAATCTGGTTCTGTTTTAGAGTCAGGTTCTTCTCTTCCTGATATTGCAATGTGCAGCTACCCAAGCTTAAAAATAGTATTTTTTTTGTCTTGAATGATAGATTACTGTGTGTCTGCAATTCAAAGTAACACATACAAAACACTGGAGGACTCAGCAAGTCAGGCAACATATGTAGGGAGGAATAAAGAGTTGACGTTTCCGGTTGAGACCCTTGATCAGGTTTGCAGTTCAATGTTGTTGCCTCCCTGGCCAACATTCCTTGCTTCATTGCTAGTGTTCAGCACTAAAACGAAAAGGGCATCTGTTCCTTAATTTAGTGCTGAGAAGCTTCAAATGTTACTATCTCACTTCCCAATTTCAAGAGACAATAGACAATAGACCAGCGGTCCCTAAGCACCAGGCCGCAAAGCATGCGCTACTGGGCCACGAGGAAACGATATGATTTGGCGATAGGAGTCAGCTGCACCTTTCCTCATTCCCTGTCACGCACTGTTGAGCTTGAACACACGTGAGGTCATTATGCACACGTCATCCATGTCAGCGCGGGAAGGAGATCAACTCCTTGAGCTTGCAACTGACGGCGGGCTGAAAAGTATGTTTGACATAACATCTCTGCCAGCATTCTGGATCAAAGTCAAGGCTAAATATCCTGAGATAGCCACGAAAGCACTGAAAACGTTGCTTCCATTTCCAACGTATCTCTGCAATGAATGCAACGATAACTAATTTTTGGAATAGACTGGACATAAGGAACCCCCTTCGAGTATCGCTGTCTCCCATCACCCCTCGATCGGACCGTGTTGTTGCAGGGAAACAAGCCCAGGGCTCCCACTGATTCAGCGATATTGGTGTGTTGCAATGATTTTATATGTTCATATGGGGAAAATATGTGCTGTGTGTTTAATATCCAAACGTTACTTAAAATGTTATGATGCTCTTGACTTATATAACCATATAACAATTACAGCATGGAAACAGGCCATCTCCGCCCATCTAGTCCATGCCGAACGCTACTCTCACCTAGTCCCACCGACCTGCACTCAGCCCATAACCCTCCATTCCTTTCCTGTCCATATACCTATCCAATTTTTCTTTAAATGATAATATCGAACCTGCCTCTACCACTTCTACTGGAAGTTCGTTCAATACTTACTTCAAGCTCCCCTGTCCTCCCATGATAATTGACGTATCACTATATTCATGCGAGGAAAATATGCGCTGTGTGTTTAATATTAAATTCGTTAGATAAACCCTTTTAGAAACGAAATTGAGTGTATTAGCCACTTATCACCTACATTCTGATCGTGATTAACAACTCCCCCCCCCGAATAGAATTGCCAAAAACGATTTGTAGAAAAAAAATCGGCACGTACAGGTGTGTGCACTGGTGTTTGCGCAAGGCTTCATGGTCATTGTAGTCTTTCTCAGGGTAGACAACGTATTAAAACCTAATGAGTCCTGTACTGCCTCCCTTACTGCAAAAAGTAGTAAATGTATACCTTCATCCCAGTCCTTTTCATTTTCCACACAATATGTCCTAATCATAGTTTTTAGTGTAGAATGAAATCTCTCCAAGGCTGCTTGTGATTCTGGATAATAGGCTGAAGAAATAATCTGTTTTGCTCCCAGTTTATAAACTATCTGCTGAAACAACCCCGACATAAAATTACTACCTTGATCTGATTGTATTTCCTTAGGCAACCCAAAATAAGTAAAGAATTTTATAAGAGCCTTTGTCACAGTTTTGGCTGTTATATTCCTAAGAGGTACTGCCTCTGGAAACCTAGACGCTGTGCACATAATAGTTAATAAATAATGATGTCCAGTTTTAGTCTTTAGCAAAGGACCTACACAGTCTACAATGATTTTTGAGAATGGCTCACCGAATACTGGAATTGGTTGCAGTGGGGCCACTGGAGTAACCTGATTAGGTTTACCCACAATTTGACACGTATGGCACATTCTACAAACTGTCACCACATCTTGTCTTAAACTAGGCCAATAAAAATGTTTAGAAACTTTGTTCATAGTTTTCTTTACACCTAAATGACCACCCAAAGGGATACTATGAGCCATAGTTAAAATCTCATTTTGATAAACTTTAGGAACTACTACCTGATGATTAACTTCCCATTCCTCACTAGCAGGAATTGTAGGCGATCTTCACTTTCTCATTAATATCCCCTTTTCCAAATAATATCTTACTGGTACTTTTTCAATTTCATTATCTGGAAGAGCTTGTTCTTTTAATTTAACTATCTCAAGATCTCTACTCTCCTCTGCTATCATCTCCTTCCGAGATAAAGACAAATCTTCATGATCAGACTTAGCAACAAAATCCTGATCAAATAATGTAGGTAAGAAAGTTCCTGATACATCCTCAAAATTTGAATCCTGATTTGAACTGTCATGGGTAACAACCTCATCCTTTACATCAGTCTTTTTAGCCATAGCTCTTGTTACAACACAGGAAGAATCTGTGTTAGAATCCCTCTGTGGTTCCTCAGAACTTGAATTTATTGTCAAATGCTCCTCAGGAAAAACTTATCCACCTGCTAAATCATTCCCTAACAAAAGAGAAACATCATTCACAGGTAAATTGGATTGTAGTCCTACTTTAACAACCCCTGTAACTAATCCTGACCTTAAATTTACTCTATGTAAATGGACTGGCATAAGGGCACCCCCTACTCCTCTTATATAATTTACCTCATGAATGTCAGACTCATCACTAAACTTTAGCACACTGTCTAATATTAGTGATTGAGAAGTTCCAGTATCTCTAAGTATTCCTATTAGTACTGAATTGGATCCTTCATTTAAGGATACAAATCCTTCTGTTATAAAAATTTCATATCCCTTCTTAACTTGGTCAGACTCTGACACGTCTTCATTAGTATTTTCTGAACCCTGTGGCTTTACAGGTTTTTCAATATGCTGCACACAAGCATCTGGGGCCACTTCTTCCTCTTTCCTTTTCAACTGGAAGCAATTAGCTACTACATGTCCAGGTTTCTTACAATAATTACAAATAATACCAAAATGTCTTTCCTTCACATGTCTCCCTTCATCCTTACTTTTCTCACTAACTTCAGATTTAATTTCTGGTTTACCTTGACTCCCTGTGCTATTTTTCCTTTTAAAAATTTTACCTGGAGAAAATTTATTCTTGTGAATTAAAACATACTCATCAGCTAATTTAGCAATCTACTGCAATGTGGCAGTGTCCCGTTCATTTAAGTATGTTCTCACTTCAACAGGAATGCTTCTTTTAAATTCCTCCTGCAAAATCAGCTCTTTTAATTTATTATACTCCCATTCACATTTTTAGAGGAAACCCATCGCTCAAAACACACAGATTTCTCATAGGCAAATTCCACACAAGTTTTTTCCACCGATTTCTTCAAACTTCTGAATCTTTCTCTATACGCTTCCGGAACCATCTCATATGCCTTTAATATATGCTGCTTAACAATATGATAATTCTGTGCTTGCTCAGCATTTAAAGCTGTATAAACTTGTTGTGCCTTGCCTTTAATTACACTTTGCAACATCACTGGCCATTGGTTCTTCGGCCACTTTAAACTCAGAGCAACTGTTTCGAAATGCTGGAAATATTTGTCCACTTCAGCTCATTAAATGGAGGAGCCAAAATAACCTCACGACTAGCAAGAAATTGTTTCGTAGAACCAGAAGACTGACTCCCGAACTTTAATTTCTGCTTCTCTAGCTCAAATTTCCTCTGGTTTTCAGCTTCTCTTTCTGCAAGTTCCCTTTTTTAAGGGCCTGTCTTTCTTCGAATTCCCTTATTTTATTAGCCTCTCTTTTGGCTATTTCTGCTTTAAATTTTTCAAACTTCAACTGTTCAAGATGTAACTGCATTTCCAGATTACTCATTGGAAACTTATCTAACACCTCCTCATCAAATAATTTCAAATTAACATAATGTTCAGCGATTTTCCTTTGTATGAAAGCCTTGGTGGAATGTTTCATAATTCCTTTAATATCCAACTTCCTAGCAATCTCCAATACCTCAGGTTTTCTCGCATTCTCTAAAGACCCCAAGTTAGACATGTCCAAAAACCCATCAATATCCATTGTTGCCGAATACTACTCACACCAATCAAACCAAAAAAAATCGGATATTTCCCCTTTCCAAACCAAAATGGCAAATACCAGCACTTAAACTGAAAATCGGAACATCCCGGACGAGCCCTCACAGATTATGTTACGTAACCGGCAACAATGAATATCAATAGAGACAGGTTATATTAAAAAAAACAAACATTTATTAAACACAGAGAAACAAAAAAAAACAAAGGAAAACCTTAACCGGAAGTTAACTGTTATGCAGCCATTCAACAACTCGTCACTCAGCACTGGTTCTTAAAGTGTTAAATGTGAAAACAATTCTTAAAGCAGTAAAGTCAGATATAGTTCTTAAAATGGTAAATTCGGAAGTCCAACAGATTTATACGTTCAATTGGGAGAGGCTTCTCTGGAGAAGGTTTCTTCATAGACACGATTTTCCTGCTGGTTCTGTCCAAAGGATTCACGATGCAGTAAATAAACAGTTTAAAACAACTGGCCTTGGTTTCTGGAGAGCAAACCTTTGCATGAACTCTTTTCTCTTTTGGCAAGAGTTATCTTCGATGCAGGTTGCTACTCCTTCAACGAAGACTCAATAAGGTCGATCCTTTGTTAGACTGCCAAACGATGCCGACTCCTCTCAATCCTTCGATCCTGTACTTTGATAAAGTCTTCACTTTCCCTTCTACTGCTGGAATAAGGGAAATCAGCACATCTAGCAAAAATTTCCAGTCCAGAAATATTGTATCTTGCAACAGAACGCACAACCGTTTCAAAAATGAAACTGCGTCACAAAAACAAACACGCAACAGAAACAGAGACCCAGCACGTTCTACCTGGAAATCTACAAACTAAAAAACTAACTGCGTCATCTGGGGTCTACCCTTATATACCCATGGTGCACATGTCATCATGTGACCTCACATCGGCGGGAAAATCACATCAGGTGACCTCCAAAAGACCATTACATCATTCTCACCAAAAAAAACCAGATCTCCTTGGGGCATGTAAAACTCGGTTACCCTAGGTCCTCCGGCCACTATTACATCTGGGAGATTGTTTGTGTCTTCCCTAGTGAAGACAGATCCAAAGTACCTGTTCAACTCGTCTGCCATTTCCTTGTTCCCCATAATAAATTCACCCGTTTCTGTTTTCAAGGGCCCAACTTTGGTCTTAACTAATTTTTTCCTCTTCACATACCTAAAGAAGCTTTTACTATCCTCCTTTATATTCCTGGCTAGCTTGCCTTTGTATCTCATCTTTTCTCCCCGTATTGCCTTTTTAGTTATCCTCTGTTGCTCTTTAAAAGTTTCTCAATCCTCTGGCTTCACGCTCATCTTTGCTATGTTATATTTCTTCTCTTTTATTTTTATACTAAGAGAATGCAGATGCTGGAATCAGGAGCAACACTAAATCTGTGGGTGGAACTCAGCAGGTCATGCTGGGCCCGTAGGATGAAAGGAATTGTGGCTGTTTTGGGTTAAACCTGCATTAGGTCCTGATGTTGAAACAGTGATGAGTTCTTTCCTCTCATAGATGCTCCTGAACCTGCTGAGTTTCTCCAGCAGATTGTTTATTGGTTCAGTTTTTGATTGTTCTATATAATGAATTTGGATGGGACTTGACAACAACCATTAAAAATCCCTAAAAATTAAAGTTCAAAGTAAATTTATTATCAAAGTACATATATATCACCATGTACAGCCCTGTGATTCATTTCTTTGTGGGCATACTCAATAAATCTATAGCATGGTAACCATAAAAGAGTCAATGAAACACCACACCCACTTGGCTTTCAACCAGTGTGCAAAAGACAACAGATTGAACAAATTAAAAAAAAAGAAAAAATAATAATAAGTAATTAAGCATTAAATATCCAGAACATATGAAATATCCAGACCTTGAAAGTGAGTCTATTGGATGTGGGAATATTTCAATGATGGAGCAAATGAAGTTGATTGATGTTATCCCCTTTGGTTCAAGAGCCTGATGGTTGAGGGGTAGTAACTGTTCCTGAACCTGGCGGTGTGAGTCCTGAGGCTAAAGAGTGTTGCGTTCAATTCTAGTCTCCGTATTTGAGGAAAAATATACTGGCTTTGGAGATGGTGCAGAGGATGTTCACCAGATTCATCGGAGAGATGAAGGGATTAGGATGAGGAGAGATTGAGTTGCTAGAATTCAAAAGAATAAGAGGGGATTTTATAGCAACATATAAAATTATGAAAGTGATAATTAAGATAGAGACAAGAAATTTTTTCAAGTAGTAACTAGAAGACATAGGCTCAAGATTTGGAGGAATAAATTTAGGACAGAGATGAGGAGAAACTGCTTTTCCCACAGAGCAGTGAATCTGAGAGTCTGTGCCCAGGGAAAAGATGCACAGGTTACCTCATGAAATATATTTTTAAGACACAGGTTTTTGCATAACAGGGGAATTAAAGATTATGGGGAAAGGGCAAGTAAGTGGAGCTGAGTACACAGCCAGATCAGCTGTGATTTTATTTAATGACAGAGCAGGCTGGACGGGCCAGATGGTCTACTCCTGATCCTAGTTCTTGGGTTCTTATGAAAGGATGGCATTACAATTGTACACAGTTCAGGCCACCTGAAATCCATGCAAGCTTGTGAGACAGACCAAGAAGGAAGACCGGTTAGGAAGAAAGATTGTGTCAACCTACTTGCATCTATGTTCACTGTTTTCAAAATTTACAGAACCCAAGCTGACCGTTTGGCCATGAGGAAGGATCTCAAACTGAAATGTTGACTCCTCAGATACCGCTGACCTGCTTTCTTCCAGCAGCTTGTATTTCTGCAGCTGAGCAAGAGATTGTGAGAAGTTTCTGCCGCAGTTTGCTCCACGTTTACTTGTGTCTTGTTCTCTGGCAGAAACCAGAGGTGGTGTGCTCCGCTCTGGGACTGTGCAAGTCTTTGTCACAGTTTCCCAAGCAGGAAGTGCGCTCCAACGCCGTCCCTGAGGACCAACCAAGCCTGGCCAAGCAGCTTCCGTCTCGACTGTATCCTGCAAGCCGGATACCTCAGCAGGTAAGACCAAGCCACAGGTTTAAGCAAATGAATTCAACTCTTGAGGAAATGAGTGAGATTATTCAGGCTTCTACCACCTGGACGCCATAGTGGAAGGGTTATTTCACTTCGGACCGTCTGGGGGAGAGGTGCAGAGTACGAGAGGGACTAGCATTTCTCATTGAGGCACAGATGTTTTGAGTTAAAGGTTTGCTCCCAAGAACAAAATCTGCTCCCAAGATTTGAGCAAGTAATCTAGGCTGCTCCTTCAGTGTGGCACTAGCAAATTATGCCCAGAAAAAAGCTGAGAACAATTTTCATTGATTGCCCATGCCTACACATGATATGAGTTCAAAAGCCTTGAGGTTATTTCGCAGCTCTGTAAAATTCTAGATAGGTCACATTTGGAGTACTGTGTTCTGGTCAGTGCTGGAAAGATATGGAAGCTTTAGAGAGGGTGAGTTGAGATTTACCAGGATGCTGGTTGGATTAAAGAGCATGTTTTAAGAGAACAGGTTGAGTGAGCTTCAGCTTTTCTCATTGGAGCAAAGGAGAATGAGAGAACATGCATAAGATGATAAAGAGGCATAGATAGTGAACAGCCACAATCTTTTTCCCAAGCTAGCACAAGAAGACATAATTTTAATTGAATGGAGGGAAGTACAGGGGAAATATCAGAGGTAGATTTTTTTACTCTAGAGAGTTAGGTGCATGGAACGCACTGCTGTGGGTGATGGTAGAGGCGGATGCAGTAGGGACATTTAAGTGACTCTTGGCCACATGGGTGAATGAAAAATGGAGGGCTATGTGGGAGGGAAGGGTTAGCTTGATCGTGGACTAGGTTGAAATGCTGGCACATCTGTGCTGTACTGTTCTGTTCTATAAAATGATTGGTCACTGGGCCCTCGAGCCCACCCTCCTGGCCACTGTGAGGGTGGGCTCGAGGGCCCATCCTTCTGCCTCCGCAGATGCTGCCTGGCCCATTGAGTTCCTCCAGCAGTTTGTTTTTTGTTAGTAAAAATCACTGGCTCTATGGTAATGGCAAAACGTTTTGGGCTCTGATGTTCCATGGTGTCCTGGAATATCTGGTTGGTTGAATTATTTATTTATTGATTGATTGATTGAGATACAGCACAGAGTGGGCCCTTCCAGCCCTTTGAGCTGTGCTGCCCAGCAACTCCCGATTTCACCCTACCCCTAATCACGGGACAACTTACAATGACCAATTAACCTAACAACCAGTACGTCTTTGGAATGTGGGAGGAAACCAGAGCACCCAGAGGAAATCTGCACAGTCACGGGGAGAATGTACAAACTCCTTATGGGCAGCAGCAGGAATTTAACCCATTCGCTGGTTCTGTAAAGTGTCATTCTAACCACTGTGCCACCCCAATTTTGAGCTGCTAAATCCATTCTAAATCTACCTGATGTGTACAATGAGAATAATGTAGACGCCAGTGAAGGTTGCCCTCAATGTGGGGATGAGAGAGAATCCACAAACTTGCTTTGACTGTCTTTCTACTAATACCACCTTGGACAACTGTATCAATGACTCTGTCATACATTCTCCCTTTCGGATAGCAGTCCAGTTTGTTAGTTTTCCATCAGTCACTACTTCTGATGTTTAAAATAAATTTATTATAGTACGTGTATGTCACCTTATGGTCCCTGCTGTTAATAACCTCCAGGTTGAGTCGGTGGTGAAGAAGGCAAATGCAATGTTGGCATTCATTTCTAGAGGAATAGAGTATAGGAGCAGGGATGTGATGTTGAGGCTCTATAAGGCGCTGGTGAGACCTCACCTGGAGTACTGTGGGCAGTTTTGGTCTCCCTATTTAAGAAAGGATGTGCTGATGTTGGAGAGGGTACAGAGAAGATTCACTAGAATGATTCTGGGATGAGAGGGTTAACATATGAGCAACATTTGTCCGCTCTTGGTCTGTATTTCTTGGAGTTTAGAAGAATGAGGGGAGACCTCATAGAAACATTTTGAATGTTGAAAGGCATGGACAGAGTGGATGTGGCAAAGTTGTTTCCATGATGGGGGAGTCTGGTACGAGAGGGCATGACTTCAGGATTGAAGGGCGCCCATTCAGAACAGAGATGCGAAGAAATTTTTTTAGTCAGAGGGTGGTGAATCTATGGAATTTGTTGCCATGGGCAGCAGTGGTTGCCAAGTCATTGGGTGTATTTAAGGCAGAGATTGATAGGTCTCTGAGTAGCCAGGGCATCAAAAGTTATGGTGAGAAGGCGGGAGAGTGGGACTAAATGGGAGAATGGATCAGCTCATGATAAAATGGCGGAGCAGACTCGATGGGCCGAAGGAGCAGAAGTCAGCCATTTGTCTTATGGGCTTATGGTCTTATAATTGAGGTGGCAGGCCTAACACATGTTAGTTGGCAGATACTTTGGCAAAGGCTTGTTTGCTGAGGTCTCTGAGAGATTCCTTCCCTGAAAACTGTAGCAGTGTTACTTCAGAATCTTGCATGAGAGACCTTGGAACATAGAAGTTTGAGAGGAGATTTGAAAGAAGTATCCAAAATTATGAGGGGTATAAATAGGGTAAACATGCAAGCACGCTCTTTCCACTGAGATTGGGTGGGTTGCAGAGGGAAACTAGAGGTCATGGTTTAAGAGTGAAAGGTGAAAAGTTTAAGGGGAACATGAGGGAAAACTTCACTCAGAGGGTCGTGATAGTGTGGAACAAGCTGCCAGTATGAGTGGTGCATACAAGCTTAATTTCAATGTTTAAGAGAAGAGATAGTAAGGATGTGGAGGGCTATGGTCCCGGTGCAGATTGATCAGAGTATGCAGTTTAAATGGATTGGCACCAACTAGATGGGCCAGAGGGCCTTTTTCTGTGCTGTACTTTTCTAAGGCTCGATGACCTGCTGCAGTGATGCTTGCTTTAAAGAAATAGGAGGTCAAAGTGAGATAAAATCTTTAACTGTGACATATCCAAGTAGTGGAAGTCTGAACAATCTCAGCCATTCCCTCGAGTTGAATTCAATCCCAAATGAGTGGATTAAACGTTCACGGTGAGTGAAATGAGTAGTAGAGTAGATGCAAACAGATTGGAAACAGGTACTTGTACAAAATACTTTTAATATACCTGGTAATTATAGCTGGGGATCTTTGAGAGTAAAATGCAGAACTGATAATGACTAAGATGGTCTTCTGAGATTGAGATATAATGTTCAAACAAAAAGTGTATCACACTGTACTCCACTTGATTTAGGGACACTTCATTGGTGAAGCATAAAATCTATTCCCTGCATCTTGGAGTACAAAGGTGTAAAGTTCTGTCTATTTAACAGGAAGGATTTTCCGCGTTACCCCAGTGTGAGTTGTGTCTACTTATAGTGGAAAAGCTGTTGAGCCTACTTCCAGAAGAAAAAACTGAGGTGAGTTGCTTTTTCCAGATTAAAAAATCCCAAGGAAGAATAATTCTCGAAATCCGTAAAACTCAAACGTGTATTGACCAACAAACTGATCTGTTAATATCTTTAAAGCATTTAGCTGGAACTTTTGTTCCCTCTCCCCAGTGGGCCTTTTTCTAGCTGGTGGTCCATGACTAGTGTTCGCAGGGATATTTACTGGTACCTCTGCTGGGTGCCCAAAACATCGACTGTTTAGCCCCCTCTGTAAGTGCTGTCTGACCTGTTGAATCCCTCCAGCATTTTGTGTGTGTCATTCTGGATTTCCAGCTTCTGCCGAATCTCTCGTGTTTATAATTACCAGGTTATTTAGTTCAACACAACATTGTGGGTCTGTTCCTGTGTGTGTGAGTGTGAGAGGCTTCTGTAACGATGCTAAATCTGTCGTGGGCCAATGTCCTTTCTCTTACTGAGCACCTGAGTCCTTGTTCAGTCAGTGCTGATTTCTCCTTACTGCAGTATCTTTTTACCACTGAGCGAGTGTGTGTCTCAATATCTTGACTTTACTGTTTTTAAGATAAAAATAAGTTTCAGAGGGTGACTGGGCTTCCTCTTTGATGTGTAGTATTTGAAAGTGCAGGAACTAAAAGTCACTGGGTGGGACTGCAGATGTTTCCACATTGGCTTAAAGTGGTAATAAACTGATTCTTCTGTTTAGAGTGCTGTCATCCATCTGCTTGACGAGATCTGCTCCCACCTGCCAGAAAGCTATTCTAAAGAGTGCCAAGATTTCGTGGAGGAGTATGGAAAAAGAGTCATTGAAATGCTTATCAATGAAATAGCTCCCCACACTGTGTGTATGACCCTGCACCTCTGCTTTGCCAAGGATGCAGAGAGCTCAGGTACTGTCCACAGCACGGTAATCTATAACAGGAACGTGACTTAAAGTCCACTTTCTTTTTTAGAAGTGATGGTGGTAGTTTGATGCTTATCAGTTATCTTGTTGCTGCTTCCCATTCCCCAGTTTCTCACTCTAGCTCCTTGCAGTTCACAGGGCAGCAGTCCCTAATCCTCACTCGGCATTAAAGCAGCAGGTTGTCATTCTGTCAAAGGAAAACAAAAGCTGCATTCACTTTTATCTCAATGTGGCCTAACAATAGAGGGAGTTGTTGGGTTGAGATTAAATTGTCACATACCCCATGACGGGTTAAAGAACCAGCAGAAAAGGAAAAGACTTTGGAGTCCGGTATTGCTATTAACTAATGGTATTTATTAGTAACTATGCAATACAGTAATATAAATGCAGATAAATCAAACAGGGTAGCAAGGATTATATATAAGTAAGTGTGGAAATATATGAAAACCAAGCTTCTTCAAGTCTAAGGGTAAATAGTCAGTCTTACGATGATGAGTAAAGTTCAGTTCAGTTCGTGGTATTGAGTTGAGTAGTGATGGACAGAGAGAGAGGGAGAGATTTGAGTCTTCAGGTGAGCTGAAGCCGTCAATCTTCTCGTTGTCCTCCAAAATCCTTTAGAAGTCACCGACTGCGACCACCACAAAGGGGACCGTTCTTCTGTGGTGGAATTATCAACCCAGGCGAGGGTTGGAAACAAATAACTCCCCACCGGTCACTCCCTTTTCACACTGCGAGAGCCACTGATCGATCCGCCTGATCGCTCCTCCAAAACCCACTCTTTCTGTGGGCACAACCAAACTCATTCAGTGTCCAAAACCATGTGTCTCTAGGTCTATCATCTGACCTTCTATTCACCATGCTAAATACCAACTGTTTCTCAAACAGCTCCTCCCTTCTCTCTCTAAGAATTTCCAAGCAGGCAGTGTCCTTGTAGAAAGTATAAACACGCTGTGAACAGTTTTTGCCTCTGTCTCTCTCTCTTTCTTTCTCACTCTTTTTAACAAGGTGTTTGTGTTGGGCACCTCTCTCTCTCTTTTCAAAAGCACGGTTCATAGGGGTAATTCAGGACCCCGTCACAAAATACATACATAAATCCTTACTATTACCTTGCTATGATTTTTTTTAAAAAAATGCCCACCCTTAAAGTGTTGGTGGTTGAGATCATACTCAGGTGTAGATTTAGTTTCCCATTTCCACATTTATTACTTTAGATTCCTTTACCTTGCAATGTATCTGATTGCCTTTGGAATGTCTTTTCTTCACCGTCTCAGGTGACATGGCAGAACTTTATTCTAATAGTCCACATTAAACTATTTATCTAGCCACCTGTGCAGGCAGAGTTTCATTGGTATGCCATCTTTTATTTAAGAATATGATTTTCAGGTGGACCCCAAGCAGAGCAGAGGTCATGGATTTGGCTGATGGTAGAACTATGGAAATAATCAATTTGTAGATAACTACAGAAGGCAAAAGCAGATGCTAGAAACCGAAGCAGATAATTTTGATAACATGCCACACATCAGGAAGCACCTGTATTGGAAAGAGATGGAGTTTAGGTGTCTGCAATTATCATAACTAGGTAAACTTATAAATGAATTTGGTTTTGGGTGATGGAGAATGTTTGTGAGGAGCTGGAACCTCTCATTTCCATCCACCTTCATCCCACCTTAAGATGGCTGGGGGTCCCTTTGTTTCTTTCTCAAACTGAAACCAGTCTGCCTCCATCTCCTGAGCAACTTCTATTTTATCTCCACTCACTTCCTCTAAATCAGCGGTTCAACGATAGGAATCTGGGTACCCTTGTTTCATTTGGCAACCACTATCTCACATCCTCAAAATTCTGGTACATTGAGAACATTTACTTTCATTGTGTTTTATTATCTTCTGCTTCTGACTTCCTTCCACCCGAACTTGTCCTTGCTTGTTCCACTTTTGACTCTGCCATCAAACACACAGACGAGCGGGGTGCTGGTGTAGTCTGGCAGAATGACCTCTACCTTGCTGAGGCCAGGCTGCAACTCTCAGACACTTATTACTTCTTGAAAAGGACCCTACGCAAGAGCATCAGGCCATTGTCTCCTGCACTATCAGCAACCTCTGACTCTGGGAGATAGATATATCATCCATTGCCACCAATCTCATAGATCCCTTACCCCAGTTACTGCTCATTTCTACTTCCTACCCAAAATCTACAAAGCTGGCTGCCCGAGGAGTCCCATTGTCTCTTCCTGCTCTTGCCCTCTTGCCCCACTGAACTCATGTCCACATACCCCAGCTCAATTTTAAACGTGCCCCCCCCCACCATTGGTTCAGTTCCTTCCCACACTTTTAGTTTCTGGCTCCTTGCCCCCTTCCTTTCCAGTACTCATCAAAAGTCTCTGTCTGAAATGTCGACTGTTTATTGCTCTCCATAGGTTCCTCCAACATTTTGTGCGTGTTTCCTCTGCTTCTGTCTCCAGACATGGTGATTGATTAGTGCCTGATTATTCACGGCTGTTTTGACTGCACCTCCTCTGAGGTTGATTCCACTTAAGTTGCCATTTATCCTCATGGGCACACACTCACAGGGTGTAAATGCCAGGAAATTCAGATCTTTTTCAACATGCATTCCTCCTCCTAGTTTATCCGTTATAACTTCCACTGCAGTGTTTTTCAACGTCTTCCTTCCGTTCCCTGAGATGGTGGGACTTGCAATCACGTTTGCTCTATTTGTCATCCTCCTGCTTGGATCCCATCTCCGGCCGCACTGAACAAGGATGGGATTCCTTGCCCTTGCCTTCCATCTAGCAGCCCCCACGTTCTGTGGATCACGCTTTGAAAACTTCTGACACTCCTGGATGATGCCACCACAACTTTCCCCCCTCTCCTTTCGTGATTCCAAAATGACCCTTCTGCACTACCTTGATCCTTCCTTCCATCGCTCCCAATGCCAGTAATTCCCCACACCACACCACATCTGCCGATCCTGTCGCCTAGGGATGTAACCAATCTTTTCAGCTGAAATTGCACTTGTACATTTTTACCTTGTTCTAAAACATTTGCTGTTGACATTGTGGTCACCAGAAGAGTGGGTAAACCAAGTAAATTGGGTCAAGCACTTCCCTCTGGGTGCCGCCTGTGGGTAGTTCAGGAGTCTGAAACACAAGATGTGGGATTACTAGTGTAACGGCCTTTGCCCCACTGACTCCCATTGCCTAGGGTGAATAGCCATCGACCCCGCCAAACAGTGCAAACGCTTTGGTGCGGATAAGGTGTGAGTCGCCCAATGATCAGCCATGACACAAATATGAAACAATATACAAAGTGCAAGTAAAGAATGATACTTTATAGCAAATTTTTGGTGATGGGTTAGTAGCAACAACTAAAAGAAAAGGCGCCACATAAGTAACTTATCAGTCTTGTGCACATGATATTTTAATACGTTGGAGCTCACGCCTCCGATTCCATCCACAACGTCCTTCCGAGACTCCGACCACCCTCCGAACCCCCGAGGTCCGGTATCTGCCGCCCTGGAACCGCTGTCCGTTCCTCACACGTCTGTCCTCTCTGCTCGCCTCCTGGAAAAGCCCGCGCTCCTCAACTCAGCACACATGTACAAGATATACAAGACTTCCATTGGCTAACAAATGAATACAGTTTCCATTATCACATTGTATAACCCAAACATTGCTGTTACAGAGGACCCCTTGCTCAACAGTTAACAGTATGAGAAGCCATTTTAATGTAACACCTCAGAGAAGCCATTTTGATAATAAGCAATTAACAGTTAACAGTCTGTCTAGTATTACTGAGAACCCTACATTAGGAAAGGAAAGTTGAAAACTGGGAGGCTCTGTCCAGTTAGCTTAACATTATGTAGTCAGAGAATGGTTAAGAGCACAGGGGGCCATTTGACTTTACCAGAATAACTCCCTTGTTTCACCTGTCTAGCCAAAGTGTGTTTTTAATATCAGCTTTATCCCTCAGTATCCATCTGCAAACTTCTACTTTTGCCTTTATGGGTCCCACTCTCCAAAATTGTTCTAGAGGCATGCACTGCCTATATGCATTTACAACTCTTGTGCAGCTAACTTTTTCTTGTGTTCTCTTTGCTCCACAGTTTACGTTTCCATTCCAACTATTTTGTAATTCACCTGCTTCCCGTTAGTGGAAGCTTCTCATGCTCAATTATTTTTTGCGGTTATTTCCTCCGTGTCTGTTTCATCATTTGAGGAACTCAGAATCTGTTCCGTTTTGTCCCTCGCGTGACTGTACCTTGTCTAAACCTGAACCATCTCTTCCAGAAAGGCAGGCCACTGTTCTGCTAAGCTTTACCCCAAGTCAGGCATCAGTTTTGATGAGAACCAGTTCCACTCAATCTATTGAAATTAATCATTTTCCAGTGATTTTTACTTTGGATTGCTCCTTTTCTTTAATCTTTAAACTTTAAACTCGTGATGTTTTCTTCAGTCTCCAAGATGCTCCCCAGCTACAGCTTACTGCCCCTCATTCCTTGAATCCAATAATTCCTCCTGCCTCACTGAACTAGGGACATATCACTCTAGAAAATTATCCTGAACGCTTCACCATGTGCTTAATAATTATCTTCTAGTTTTTTAACATGTACTTTTATTTTTTTTATCTACTACATAGTTTTCACAACTATCTGTAATAGCTCTGTATGCTGATCCTTCTCTTCGATCAGCCAGCCATAGAAATATGGCATAAATACAGCATAAACAGAGTCTATTAACCACCCATGTGGACTAATTCTAATCTCATTTTTTTTTATTCTCACCATTCCTTCATCAATTCCCTCCAGATTCTTCCATTCATCTACATGTTAGGATTAATTTACAATGGCCATTTAACTTAACAACCTGCACACCTTGTGATGTGATAGGAAACTGGTAGGGGGAGGGGAACCAGAGATCTTGATACATCACCTACCTTTGGGATCCTTGCAGGTGGAGTGACAAAGGCCCAGTAGCCCATTCCTAGAATGAAGGGCTTGCTCTGAAAGAAGGGAGGAAGTTGGGCCTCCAGAACTTAGAAATACAGATCGAAACAAGCGGCTTTGGAAAGATAATGCTGGGAAGAGTTCAATCAATGGTGCAGTCCCTACCACAAAACCAAAATGAGGAATTTCTTCCTCTTTCCTCTAATGTTGTGAATCCTGAGTTTTCTCTACCCCAGTGAGCTTCAAAGACAGTCATTCAGGACTCAGCTGCATTCTTAGATTACAGGGTATTGAGATATAGCAAGAAAGTCAGTTGGCGTCTTACTGTTCAATCTCACAGGTCTGCCCCTCCATCTCCTCTTGTCTTTTGGCCATTATTACCTCAAAATACCCTGCAGCCACTGCACTCGAGGAGCTGAAGTATAATCTCATCACTTCTCATGAGGAAGTGGCTTGAATCTGCTGAACTTCACTGGGTGTTTTTTATAGGCCACCCAATAGTAACAGGGATATCGAGGAGCAGATAGGGAAACAGATCCTGGAAAGGTGTAATAATGTCGTGATAGGAGATTTTAATTTCCCAAATATTGATTGGCCTCTCCCTAGAGCAAAGGAGTGGAGTTTGTTAGGTGTGTTCAGGAAGGTTTCTTGACACAATATGTAGGTAAGCCTACAAGAGGAGAGACTGTACTTGATTTGGGATTGGGAAATGAACCTGGTCAGGTGTCAGATCTCTCAGTGGGAGGGCATTTTGGAGATAGTGATCATAATTCTATCTTCTTTACAATAGCATTGGAGAGAGAGATAGGAACAGACAAGTTAGAAAAGCATTTAATTGGAGTAAGGGGAATTATGAGGATATCAGGCAGGAAATTGGAAGCTTAAATTGGGAACAGATGTTTTCAGGGAAAAGTACAGAAGAACTGTGGCTAATGTTCATGTGGAGTTCTGCATAGGTACGTTCCAATGAGACGGAAGTTATGGTAGGGTACAGGAACCGTGGTGTACAAAGGCTGTAATAAATCTAGTCAAGAAGAAAAGAAAAGCTTACAAAAGGTTCAGAGAGCTAGGTAATTTAGAGATCTAGAAGATTATAAGGCTAACAGGAAGGAGCCTAAAAAAGAAATTAGGAGAGAGAGAAGGGGCCATGAGAAGGCCTTGGCGGGCAGGATTAAGGAAAACCCCAAGGCATTCTACAAGTATGTGAAGAGCAAGAGGATAAGATGTGAAAGAATAGTGTGACAGTGGGAAAGTGTGTATGGAACCGGAGGAAATAGCAGAGGTACTTAATGAATACTTCAGTATTCACTTTGGAAAGGATCTTGGAGATTGTAGTGCTGACTTTCAGCAGACTAAAAAGCATGAGCATATAGATATTAAGAAAGAGGATGTGCTGGAGCTTTTGGAAAGCATCAAGTTGGATAAGTCACCAGGACCGGATGAGGTGTACCCCAGGCTACTGTGGGAGGCAAGAGAGGAGATTGCTGAGCCTCTGGCGATGATCTTTACATCATCAATGGGGATGGGAGAGGTTCCGGAGGATTGGAGGGTTGCGGATGTTGTTCCTTTATTCAAGAAAGGGAGTAGAGGTAGCCCGGGAAATTATAGACCAGTGAGTCTTACTTCAGTAGTTGGTAAATTGATGGAGAGGATCCTGAGAGGCAGGATTTATGAACATTTGGAGAGGTATATGACTAGGAATAGTCAGCATGGCTTTGTCAAGGGCAGGTCATGCCTTACGAGCCTGATTGAATTTTTTGAGGACGTGACTAAACACATTGATGAAGGAAGAGCAGTGGATGTAGTGTATATGGATTTCAGCAAGGCATTGATAAGGTAGCTCATGCAAGGCTTATTAAGAAAGTAAGGAGGCATGGGATCCACGGGGACATTGCTTTGTGGATCAAGAACTAGCTTGCCCACAGAAGGCAAAGGGTGGTTATAGACAGGTCATATGGTCATATTCTGCATGGAGGTTGGTGACCTGTGGTGTGCCTAGGGGATCTGTTCTGGGACCATTACTCTTCGTGATTTTTATAAATGACTGGGATGAGGAAGTGGAGGGATGGGTTAGTAAGTTTGCTGATGACACAAAGGTTGAAAGTGTTGTGGATAGTGTGGAGAGTTGTCAGAGGTTACAGCGGGACATTGATAGGATGCAGAACTAGGCTGAGAAGTGGCAGATGGAGTTTAACCCAGATAAGTGTGAAGTGGTTTATTTTGGTAGGTCAAATATGATGGCAGAATATAGTATTAACGGTAAGACTCTTGGCAGTGTGGAGGATCAGAGGGATCTTGGGGTCCGAGTCCATCGGATGCTCAAGGTAGCTGCGCTAGTTGACTCTGTGGTTAAGAAGGCATAGGGTGTATTGGCCTTCATTAATCGTGGAATTGAATTTCGGAGCCGAGAGGTAATGTTGCAGCTATATAGGACCCTGGTCAGACCCCACTTGGAGTACTGTGCTCAGTTCTGGTCACCTCACTACAGGAAGGATGTGGAAACTATAGTAAGGGTACAGAGGAGATTTGCAAGGATGTTGCCTGGATTGGGGAGCATGCCTTGTGAAAACAGGTTGAGTGAACTCGGCCTTTTCTCCTTGGAATGATGGAGGATGAGAGGTGACCAGATAGAGGTGTTACGCACACGCAACCCTGGGGAAAGTACCGGTTACATGCACACAACACTGTAAAAGTATCAGCAGCAATAGAACACACCTGGAGTCTGTTTTTGATGTTAAAATCCACTATCTTTATTCGTAGCTACTAAATATAGTAACTTAACCAGGTAATCCAAAAGTTAGCAATGTTATGCATGTATAGGTGCTTAGATAAATTTCCCAAACTTATTCAAGCTCAGGTGGCAAGAGTTACAGTCTTACGATAGTATGTAAGAAAGTTCAGTTCAGTTCAAATGACAGAGTTGTTACTGTTGTTATGAGGGAGATATTTGTAATCCAAAGGTGAATGTTGTGAGAAGGCAATTACGACGATATTCCACAGATCCCACGACAGCAATACAAAATAACAATAACAGTAGGTTTTATCTCCGAAGCTGTTCCACTCCACACACGGAAGTATCACTGACAGTGATCTTCAATGAATATCCTTTCAACACAAGTGGTACCACACCCGAACTCAGCTACGGGACATCCCAAAGTGGTGGCCACAGGATACTCCAACAGAATCCACGTATGGATTATCACCAACAGTAGCTTATCACAAAGGGGACCCTCTTCAAGGGAAAACTACCACCCAGGCAAGGGTAGACACACTGGTAGTTTCCACACGGTTACCCCAAACACACAACGTAGTAGCCACTTATCCAGTTCCATAACGACGCAATAACTCCAACAGTGATTTGCCACAGGGTGCCTTTCTTCAGTGAACCACCACACCCAGACAAAGGGTAAATACACATGTGGTATTCACAAAGGTTTTCCCCTCACCAGAGTACCACTCCTGTGGTTTAACTGTGTGACAATCACACTTCCGTATTCCAATAGAATCAAACTCACCCTTACGGGCTACTAGGAGAGAGTCCAAACAGTGACCTCTTTGTCACTAGGTTTCTTCTGTTTCAAACCTTCCTCTCCCCTCTTCTTCCTCTGCAAACTTCTTCTAGTTGCAGCACTTGTGAGAGTCGTTTATCAATACTCTGGATCGATCTCAACTCACCCCTCTTGGGCTACTGAAAGTTTAAACCAGTGACCCCACTCACTGGTGTCTTTCATTGAACAAAACCATCTTGACTCTCAGCATGTGTCTCTCTATGTGTGCCTGTAAGAGGATCCTCTGACCTTTCTTATTCAAAACAAGCTGCGAGAAGCCATTAACATTCATTATCCATCAAATAACTCCACCTCTCTCACCATAGTAACCAAGCAATTTTGTAGTCAGCAGAAACTCAACAGTGCTAAAGTCAGTCTCAGTCTCCTGGCGTTTTAAAGTGACAGTCCACAGAAAAAATGAACTGTAGGGGTACATAACAGAGGTGTACAAGATGATGAGAGGCATTGATCGTGTGGATAGTCAGAGGCTTTTTCCCAGGGCTGGCACAACTTTGTGGACTGAAGGGCATGTATTGTGCTGTAGGTTTTCTATGTTTCTGAGTAGTTCATGGCCACGGTAAAGGAGGACTGGCTGTTCACCTTGTGCTTCTTAGTACAAATATAGAGCTGTAAGGAGAAATATACAATTTGCATCAGACCAGAAAATTAACCAGTTTGACTGACTTCTGCACTTCCTGCACTTACACAATTAAAGGCTAGATATGCTGTAGCATGTAGCTAACCTCCTGATTCACTAAAATATTTCTGCACGGCCCAAGTCAGGAGTTTGACTGAATTCTTGCCTCTTTAATTCCAAGAACATTCAGCCTATTTGTAGGTTTCTGGGCTTGTGCGTCAACAAATAGCGAAGCTAAAGATCAGCAGATTCAGGTTCTGAGGGATATGTTGTGTGGCTAAATTGTTGAGATGGAAATCATGAAGGTGTTGAATGCTGAGGAAAACGTGGACTCGATATCTCTTACTTCAGTTATAGACTGTTCAGGGGGAACTAAAAAGAGATTTAATTGTTGGATATTGCTGGAAAGAAAGGGGAAAAATAAAGGAAGGATGGTAGAATTTATGAATGAGAAATTATGGGTATTTTGACCTAATGACTTCCTTCAGTTCCACAATATTGGGCAGTACAGTAGCATAACTGTTATTGTAATGCTTTACAGTGCCAGCTGTAAGATCAAGGTTCACTGTTTCCTGCTGGTGTTTCAATTCCCATTTCAAAAATGTACAAGTTAAGACTTGTAAATTATGAGCATGCTATGTTGGCACTGGAGAGATGGTGACACTTGCAGCCTGCCTCCAGTGCAATCGCAACACAAACAATGCAGTTAACTGTATCTCCATTGAAGTGTGACATTCACACCATCAGGTCGGAGGTTACCCAGACAGAATGGGGTGTTGCTTCAGCATCATAGCAGTAGAAAAGGCCCTGGCCTGACATTGGAATAGGAAGTCAAATTCTGAGATCAAGAATTCCAAAAGTTCACCACACTATAGTTTTTTTTTCCTCTTTAGTTTTCTATCTCCCCACAAAAGGATCATCAGTGAAAGTGAAATTTTATAGTTAGTTTTCTCCATTATTGCAGTCATACATTATAAAGATCGTTGTTACGCTGACAAAATCTGTAGCCTAATACATATCTCTCCACAATCCAGAGCAATGGTATGAACTGCAGGATAGCATATCCTGTGGTACATGTGAGAACATGGTGCATCATCTCAGACTGGCTCAGAAGAATGGTTCAGAAGTAGACGAACTGCTGCAGAAAGGCTGCAGCTCCTTGTCTGGAACCCAGCGTTCTCTGGTGAGTTCATGGGGATGTGAAAGTGCACATTTGGGCTCCAACAGCAATGATGCCAGAAATTCATCTTCACTCAGAATTCCACTAAAATAATTTGTTTTTAAAAGTGTCCAGCAAACATTCAGACACCTCCAGATTCCACCCTTCCAGGGCAAGGACATTTTAGGTCATGACTGGTGGAGATGCTGGGTTTGGTAGATGCACGTGTGACGCTCATATTAAGAGTGAGTCAGCACATTGAAGTGTCTGGTTACATTTGCCAAAATGTATTGGTTCAGCAAGACGTCATGGATGAAAGATCCATCCCAGCTGCTGCAAGGTTCTCACAAGCCAGTCTTCTGATACTTTAGTTTCCTCTATTTATGATATCAAGGTACAGCTGATAACACGGAATATAGAAAAGGCTTTCAAGTTAGACGACTTCCCAGCTGTTGAACTGAAAGCCTGTTCATCTGAACTAGCTGTATCCCAAGCCCCATTTCCATATTTAACTACTGTCGTGGACAATTGCCCAAAAGTCCTTTTAGTAAAAAGGCAAGAAAATCCAATCTAATTGCTGCCCAGCAGATTCACTCTGAGTCCTCCATAGAGTCTCGGAAGGAGAATTCAGCAGCATTTTTCATCAACACTCAGATTGGGTTTCACAAGGACTTCACAACCCAATACTGAGCCTTGTCCAGGGAGCTGAATTCAAAACAACCTTCCATTGTTTGACTATTAGGCATAGCAGAATGAGGCCGTTCAGACTGTTGCATCTGCTCCAACATTCGATCACGGCTAATTTATTTTCCCTCTGAACCCCATATTCCTGCCTTCTACTTGTAACCTTTGACCTAACTTGATGCCACTCAGTGGCTGGCAGAATGATCTCTCCTGGGTTGTGATTGATGTAGTGGGGGATTGGAAAAGCCAGCAAAGGTGTATCAATAATTCCCAAACCTTCACTGCAGTCTCCGTACCTCTCTCTTAACCAGTGAGCTAATTGATAGATTTCCTCCACAATCTAATTGTTAATTTTTGGTACTTTATTTTTTCTTGCTGGTGGTTTGATGTTTATCTTTGGAAGCTTTTTGTATGACGCATGGCTCAGGGGTTGAACACCTAATGGGGTTTTTCCCCTCACTTTTCCTTGCTTAGTAGGATTTTTTTTTCTCACCAAATTTTTTCAATCTTTAAAACAATTTTTTTTTCTTGAGACATTGTAAGTGTTGCCTACTTCGATGTACTCTTGTTAATTTTGGATAATAATAATAAAAAGATTTGAAAGAAGTATTTAACCAGGATCCTGCTATATATTGTAGTGCGAAGACACCCCCATCATGAGGTCAGAAGGATACTTGCTAAAGGTGGAAAATGTCTAAATTCATAAGGAATCGCAAAAACCAATGAAGCAGCCTGTGCATTAATGACAATGCAAATATTCCCTCCCTGCATGAGATGCACAATCTACAAAATGCACTTCAGTTATGCACCCTAGCTACTCTGACAGTGCCACCCAGACCTGCATCTCCACTGACTTAGGAGACCAAGGTGCCTGAGAACGTCTGGCTTGAAAATATTGCCGGTCCTTCATTGTTAGTGTCTTTGAACACCCTGCCCAACTACATGGTGAGAGCACTGTCCTCAAATAAAATCAGCCATGATCAAATAGACTCGATTGGCTGAACGCCCTAATTCTGTTCTGGTCTTATGGTCTTGCCAGAGGAATGTTAGCACTTAAAGAAGGGACAAGCAGTGAATATTAACCTTGTATCCACTCCCTGATTACAGAAAATATTTGTACAACAGATTGAAATTAATGCAATAATGGAGAAGGAAGGAAATGTAGGTTGGGAGTCTCAAAACGGAAACAGGCAACTGTAGCATAGGGCACAGTGATTAGCAGGTACACGCATGTTGCAGCTGAACAAGAAAAGTGGAAGTGAAGAAAGGAACTGAAATTATGTTCAAGGTTCACCTAAAACAAGAAAATATTTAGCCACTTCCATAAATACAGTCAATATATTTGTGTAGCACTTCTTCCTTGCTGCAAATTCCAACAGCTCCTTTCTAACCCTTCACTTGGGTGTCTATAGTATCAGGCAAGTTCTATATTGTCATTTTTAACTGGATCCTTGAAGCCCAGTTAATTGTCTGGTTGGTTTCCATTGTCATTTAACTAAGCTGCAGCAACATCATCCATTTCTACCCCTCACCCTCTCCTGGCTTGGTCAGTCCCAACGAAGGTTTGGTTGGGTTGTGAACAGTGTAGGGGATTGTTATAGCTTGCAACAGGACATTGACGGGATGCAAGTCTAGGCAGATAGGTCGCAGATGGAATTCAACCCAGAACTGTGAAGTGATTTACTTTGGAAGGATGAATTTGAACATAGGATTCTTGGTAGTGTGGAGGAACAGAGGGATCTTTGGGCTCATGTCCACAAATCCCTCAAAGCTGCTGAGCAAGATGGGATGGTTAAGGTGTGTGGTGCTGGCTTTCATCGGTCAGAGGATTAAGTTCAAGAGCTGTGAGGTAATATTGCAGCTCCAGACCACACTTGGAGTATTGTATTCAGGTTTTAGAGTTATAGAGTCATAGAAAAGTACAGCACAGAAACAAGGCTTTGGCTCAAGAGGCTTTGGTGAGCAGAGGCTGAGGACGAGCTTGCTTCCAGTGAGGTAAGGCCGGGTATGTTCCTTTAATTATTTTAATTAACTTAGGAGTAGGTAATGGAGGCAGCAGTTAGGGTAGTTGAGTGCTCCGTATGCAGTATGTGGGAAGTCAGGGACAGCATAATTGTCCCTGATGACTACACCTGTAAAAGGTGCATCCAGCTGCAGCTCCTGACAAACCAAGTTAGGGAGCTGGAGCTGAATGAGCTTCGGATCATTCATGAGGCAGAGGCAGAAACAGACAGGAGTTTCAGGAAACATGCAACTCACACATAAAAGTTGCTGGTGGAACGCAGCAGGCCGGGCAGCATCTATAGGAAGAGGTACAGTCGACGTTTCGGGCAGAGACCCTTCATCAGGACTAACTGAAAGAAGAGATAGTAAGAGATTTGAAAGTGGGGTGGGGGGGGGGGGGGAGAGCTCCGAAATGACAGGAGAAGATAAATACATGGCTAAGGAGATGGTGCAGGAGGGAGGGCTTCATGTTTCTGGACAATTGGGCTTTGTTCCAGGGAAGGTGGGACCTGTTCTGACGGGACGGTTTGCACCTGAACTGAATGGGGACTAACATCCTTGCAGGTAGATTTGCTAGTGCTGCTCCGGGGGGGGGTTAAACCAGATGTGCAGGGGGAGGGGAACCAGAGTGTTAGAGCAGATAGTGAGGTGGAGGAGGATAAAGGTCATGTGAGGACTGCATGTATAGACAGAAATCAAAGGTTTGTACGTGATAGAAATGTTCTTAGGTGCATTTATTTCAATGCAAGGAGTATTGTAGGTAAGGCAGATGAGTTTAGGGTGTGGATTGGCACGTGGGATTACAACATTATTGCTATTAGTGAGACTTAGTTGCAGGAGGGGCAGGACTGGCAGTTTAATGTTCCAGGGTTCCATTGTTTCAGACGCGATAGAGGGGGAAGGATGGAAGGGGGAGGAGTGGCATTACTAGTGAGAGAAAATAGCACAGCTGTGCGTAGACAGGACAGCCCAGAGGGCTTGTCTACAGAGGCCATATGGGTAGAGCTAAGGAACAGGAAAGGTGTGACCACACTAATAGGGTTGTATTATAGACCGCCCAATAGTCAGAGAGAATTGGAGGAGTAAATCTGTAGAGAGATAGCAGACCGATGTAAGAAACAGAAAGTTGTAATAGTAGGGGATTCTAACTTTCCACATATTGACTGGGACTCCCACACTGTGAAAGGGTTGGATGGCTTGGAGTTTGTCAGATATGTTCAGGAAAGTTTTCTAAATCAATATATAGAGGTACCTATGAGAGAGGATGCAATACTTGATCTCCTATTAGGGAACCAGACAGGTCAGGTGACAGACGTATGTGTAGGCGAACATTTTGGGTCCAGTGACCATAATGTCATTAGTTTCAAGTTAGTTATGGATAAGGATAGGTCTGTTCCTCGAGTTGAGGTACTAAATTGGAGAAGGGCCAATTTTGTGGAAATGAGAAAGGATCTGGGAAGAGTGGATTGGGATAAGTTGTTTTCTGGCAAGGATGTGTCCAGTAAGTGGAAAGCCTTCAAAGGCGAAATTTTGAGAGTACAGAGTTTGCATGTTCCTGTCAGGATTAAAGGCAAAATTAACAGGCATAGGGAGCCTTGGTTTTCAAGGGATATTGGCGATCTGGTTAAGAAAAAGAGAGGTGTATAGCAGGTATAGGCAACAAGGAACAAATGAGGGACTTGAAGAGTATAGAAAATGTAAGAAAATACTAAATAAGGAAATCAGGAAGGCAAAAAGAAAACATGAGGTTGCTTTGGCAGATAATGTGAAGATAAACCCGAAGGGTTTCTACAAGTATATTAAGAGTAAAAGGATAGTAAGGGACAAAATTGGTCCCCCAGAAGATCAGAGTGGTCGTCTGTGTGTGGAGCCTCCCGAGATGTGGGAGATCTTAAACAGTTTTTTTGCAATGTATTTACTCAGGAAACTGGCATAGCATATATGGAAGGAAGGGAAACACACAGCAGTGTCATGGAACATAAAGAGATTAAAGAGGAGGAGGTGCTTGCTGCCTTACAGCGGATAAAGGTAGATAAATCCCCCAGGCCTAACATGATATTTCCTCAGACCTTGAGAGAGACTAGTTTAGAAATTGCAAGGGCCTTGGCAGAAATATTTAAAATGTCCTTAGCCACGGGTATGGTGCCGGAGGATTGGAGAGTAGCTCATGTTGTTCCGTTGTTTAAAAAAGGCTCCAAAAGTAAACCAGGTAATTACAGGCCGGTAAACCTGATATCAGTAGTAGGTAAATTATTGGAAGGTGTTCTGAGAGATCGGATGTACAAGTATTTGGACAGCCAAGGGCTGATTAAGGATAGTCAGCATGGCCTTGTGCATGGAAATTGTGTTTAACGAATCTTGTAGCATTTTTCAAGGAGGTTACCAAGAAAGTAGAAGGGAAGGCTATGGATGTTGTCTACATGGAGTTTAGTAAGGCCTTTGACAAGGTCCCACATGGGAGGTTAGTTCAGAAGGTTCAGACACTAGGTATCCATGGAGAGGTTGTAAACTGGATTCGAAATTGGCTGTGTGGGAGAAGACAGAGAGTGGTAGTGGATGATTGCTTCTCAGACTGGAGGACTGTGAATAATGGTGTGCCTCAGGGATCTGTGCTGGGACCGTTGTTGTTTGTTGTCTGTATCAATGATCTAGATAATAATGTGGTAAATTGGATCAACAAGTTTGCTGATGACACTAAGATTGGAGGCATTATGGACAGCGAGGAAGGCCTTCAAAGCTTGCAGAGGGATCTGGACCAAATGGAAAAATGGGCCAGAAAATGGCAGATGAAATTTAATGCAGACAAGTGTGGTGTTGCATTTTGGAAGGACAAATCAAGGTAGGGCACTGAGGAGTGGGGAGGAACAAAGGGATCTGGGAGTTCAGATACATAATTCCCCAAAAGTGGACTCACAGGTAGACAAGGTTGTAAAGGAGGATCTTGGCATCCTGGTATTCATAAATCAAAGTATTGAGTATAGGAGTTGGGATGTTATGGTGAGGTTGTATAAGACATTGGTGAGGCCAAATTTGGAGTATTGTGTGCAGTTCTGGTCACCTAACTATCAGAAGGATATCAGTAAGATTGAAAGAGTGCAGAGAAGTTTTACTAGGACGTTGCTGGGTCTTCAGGAGTTGAGTTACAGGGAAAGATTGAACAGGTTAGGACTTTATTCCTCGGAGCATAGAAGAATGAGAGGGGATTTGATAGAGGTTTACAAAATTATGAGGGGTATAGACAGAGTAAATGGGAGTAGGCTCTTTCCGCTTAGATTAGGAAAGATAAATATGAGAGAACATGGCTTTAGGGTGAAAGGGGAAAGGTTTGGGGGAACATTAGGGGGAACTTCTTCACTCAGAGAGTGGTGGGAGTGTGGAATGAGCTGCCATCTGACGTGAGTTTCAAGAATAAATTGGATAGATACATGGATGGGAGAGGTCCGGAGGGTTATGTACTGGGTGCAGCTCGATGGGACTAGCAGAATAAAGTTTCGGCACAGACTAGAAGGGCCGAATGGCCTGTTTTCTGTGCTGTAGTGTTCTATGGTTCTAAGCCACGCCGAAACCATTTAAACTCCTGACTCCCATCGACCTGCACCAGGACCATACCCCTTCATATCCCTACCATCCACGTACCTATCCAACTTCGCTTAAATGTTGAAATCTAGCTCACATGCACCACTTGTACTGGCGCCTTGTTCTAAACTCTTACGACTCTCTGAGTGAGGTTTCCCCTCACGTTTCCTTTAAACTTTTCATCTTTCAGCCTTAACCCATGATTCTAGTTGTAGTCCCACTCACCCTCAGTGGAAAAAGCCAGTTTGCATTTACCCTGTCTATACCCCTCATATTTTGCATACCTCTATCAAATCTCCTCTCAGTCTTCAGTTTCAAGGAATAAAGTCCTAACCTATTCAATCTTAGTAACTGAAGTCCTCCAAATTTTCTCTGCACTCTTTCAACCTTATTTACATCTTTCTTGTAGGTAGGTGACCAAAACTGCACACAATACTCCAAATTAGGCCTCACCAACATCTTTTACAACTTCAACATAACATCTCATCTCCTGTACTCAATACATTAATTTATGAAGGCCAACGTGTCAAAAGCTTTCTTTACAACCCTGTCTACCTCAGACACCACTTCCAACGAAGTATGGACTTTTATTCCCAGATCCTTTTGTTCCACCACACTTCTCAATGCTGTGTAAAAACTACCCCAGTTGGACCTACCAAATTGCAAAACCTCTCACTCGTCTGCATCACATTCCATCTGCCATTTTTCAGCTGATCCAGATCTCTCTGCAAGCTATGATAGCTTTCCTCGCTGTCCACTATACCCCCAATCTTGGTGCCATCCACAAATTTGCTGATCCAGTTAACCACATTTTCATCCAGATCATTGATGTACAGTTGCAAGGAAAAGTTTGTGAACCCTCTGTAAATACCTGGTTTATTGCATTAATTACTCATAAAATATGGTCTGATCTTCATCTAAGTCACAATAGACAAACACAATTTGCCCAAACTAATAACACACTAACAATTGCACTTAATCAATACTGAGTACACCGTTTAAAGCATCACAGCCCAGGTTCAAAAAGAATATGTGAACCTCTGGGGTAATGCCTTCTACATTGTAGAGATGCATGAAGATGGAAAAAGGCTACAAAAGCATTTCTAAACACCCAAGTGTTCCCCCACTAACTTTGTTCACTCCAACAATTGCTGCTCTGCTTGCCCCTGCCTTACTTTACTTTGATCTTGCTCACGAACATTAATTGCCTCTGCTCGAAGCTCCAAATAAAAATTGCCAAGAGGTGCTTCCTTTCCTACTTTGGTTGCTGCATTATAGGAAGGTTGTAGAAGCTTTAGAGAGAGTGCAGAGGAGATTTACCAGAATGCTGCCTGAACTGGAGGGAGTGTTTTATGAGGATAGTTTGATAGCTAGAGTGTGGGCACGTGGCCAATGCTTAAGGCATTGAACTAGCGACCTGAAGGTCGTGAGTTCGAGCCCCAGCTGAGGCAACGTGTTGTGTCCTTGAGCAAGGCACTTAATCACACATTGCTCTGCGACGACACTGGTGCCAAGCTGTATGGGTCCTAATGCCCTTCCCTTGGACATCAGTGTCGTGGAGAGGGGAGACTTGCAGCATGGGCAACTGCTGGTCTTCCATACAACTTTGCCCAGGCCTGCACCCTGGAGAGTGAAGACTTTCCAGGCGCAGATCCATGGTCTCGCAAGACTAATGGATGCCTTCTATCTGATAGCTAGAGCATTTCTCTTTGGAGCGAAGGAGGATGAGAGGTGACTTGATAAAGGTGTACGAGATGGGTAAGAGGCATAGAGTGAGTGGAGAGCAAGATACTTTTTCCTAGGGAGGGAATGGCTAATACGGGGGGGGTGGGGGGCATATTTTTAAAGTGATTGGACAAACATAGAGGGGAGATATCAAAGGTTAACTTTTTTTGCACAGAGAATGGTGAGTGCATGGAACCAGGGTGTTCGTAGTGGCACATTAAGGACATGAAGAAACTAGTTAGATACATGAATGATAAGAAAATGGAAGGTTATGTAGGAGGTAAAGGTTGGATTGATCTTGGAGTAGATTAAAAGATTGGCACAACATGGTGCGCGGGCTGAGGGGCCTGCACTGTGCTGAAGTGTTCTATGTAATACTTCCCCATGCTCATCTATATCTCTCTCATCTTTGCTTTCTGTTAGTTGGTGTACACTGTACTGATGGTAAGAACAATGTACAGTAGTATTTGTTACTTCTACCAGATAGAACTGATTTTCTTTGTTTGCTTTGCTCTTCTCAGTGTGAAAACTTTGTTCACTCTTACAAACCAGAGCTAAGTGGAATGCTTCAGAAGTCCCAGGAAGAAAAGGACATTTGTGGGGTAAGTTTAAATGACATCCTTCAGGTATTCTTCACGTTTGCAAAGAGGGATTTCTAGTAATTACTGATCAGATTTCTTTATGGAAGTGTTTTGTTGAAATAATGACTGCTTGCATTCATCATTATGAATTGTGAGACTGTTAGGTGATAGTATGGAGGGAACACAGGGGTCTTTGCGGCATGACAAGTTATGTGAGCTGCTGATCCTGTCTGCTGTGGCTCACGCTAATTTGGACTGTTCGAAATATCAAAGGCAGTTAACGTTATTATTCCAAGAGGATGTTTCCCCCTTATTTTACAAAATGCCTTTGGAATTGCAAATGGGCATGATTGATCCATTCAGAAAGCTAAAAAATCTGCACAAATGCAAAATGTTAGAAAAGCTCAGCAGGAGGAGAAGTAATATCTGGGGTTGGTGACCTTTCATCAGAAATGGGCAACTACTGTGGCTGAAGTTGGAGAGAACAAAGAACTACTGTAATAGTGGGGGCCAAATGAGTGATGCAAATAGTTAATAGTATACTTGCTAGATGGGGGTGGGGCATGAAGTAACAGTGCCCGAACCATTTATACGGAGAATGGTAGCTGTTGAAATTTGCTGCGGTCTCACTTTGACAACGTCCACCTCATTCTTCCTGTTCTCAACTTCCCTTTCATGATCTCAAGGACCAGTATCTTTTTTTAAAAAAACGCGAGATTCCCACGAGTATCACAAGTATGTATACTGTACACAACCTTGAGATTCATCTCCTTACAGGCAACCACAAGAAACCCACTGGGACCCATTAAAATGACTGTCAAACACCTAATATGCAGAAAAAAAACAATTTGTGCAAATAATAAAAGTAAACAAATAACATTCAGAACTGAAGTTCATGAAAGTGAGCCCACAGCCACGAAGACATTCACAGCCTAACTAGGAGCCTATTAGTTGCAGGCCACTGCCGCAATTCAGCACAGAGATGAGTAAACTTCATGGAGCAGGCGGTTGAACAGCCATTCCTCACCTCCGACCACAATACCCTGACCATTTCAATCCAGCCTGGTGCTTAAATTGGCCAAACCTCGGGTATGTCCCCACTCCTGGACCCAGGCCTTCCACTAGTGTTGTTGACCACATCAGTTCCATTTCCTGCATTTCTGGTCTCACTCCCTCCCCCACCCACACAAAAATGGTTTCCCTATCCACTTTTCAGTGGTTTCTCTATAATTTCCATTACCTCTGATGTAATGTTATCAACTGACATCTTCCTGTCCTAGGGGGAAGTTGGCTAATACAGAGGGCATAACTTTAAGGTGTTAGGAGGAAAGTAAAGGGGACAGATTTTTTTTACAATGTTGAGTGCTTGGCCGCCAGGGGTACTGGTACAGGCAGATATACTAAGGACATTTGAGACTCCTAGATAAGGCACATGAATGATGGAAAAGTTAATGCTGTGGGGGAAGGAATGGTTGGATTGATTTTGCAGTAGGTTAAAGGGTTAACACAACATTGTAGGCCGAAGGGCCTGTACTGTTCTAATGTTCCAAATTTTACTATTCCAGCACTAGCTTTTGTCAGCCATCCTCTTTCTACATTTATTTCCCTTAATTCACATCTATCAACAGGTCATTGACAATCAACAAGCTGCGTCCACAGTCGTTCTGATCTCTCCCCGTTGTTCTCTCCACCATTTTCCCAGTTGTTCTTTAATAAAATTACACTTGTTTCCGAACCTTTACTAGTTTGGGTGAAAAGTAATTTTAATCAACCTGAAATGATAGTTTTGTTTCTTTCTTCAGGTGCTGAGTATTTCCAGCACAATCTTTTGGAGTTGTACATACCCATAATGGTGCAAAATGATATTAACTAGTGTCATGTCGCACATTTACTAATAGGAACTGAGCATCTGTATAAGGAAGAAGACCATACCACTGCTTGGAGAGAATAAGTGCACTTGGGGACCAGCGTACTGGTGTAAGGACAAAGAAACAGCCACCAAGTGTAATGTAAGTAGACTTCATGTTGTGATGTGATAGGAGAATAGTGTTAGCAGCCAGAGATAAAAAAAGACAGTGTGTGACAAACAGATCTGATTGTTTATTTTCCCCCCTGGAGTATTGCACTCAACCAACAAAACTGAGAATTGAGAGCCCACCTTTCACACTGTGGTCACATCCAACTTAAAGATCTGAATATAATTTATACCAATATCAGGGGTCTGTACTAGAGCACCATGACGACAACAGGAACAAGGTATTCTGCAACAGTTATTTAGTGATAAACTGCAGAGTAGGCCCTTCCAGGCACTAGTCCCGCAATCCCAATTAACCCTAACCTAATTACAGGACAATTTTTCAATGACCAATTAATCTACCTGGCATGTCTTTGGAATGTGGGAGGAAACCGGAGCATCTGGGGAATAACCCACATATTCCATGGGGAGGATGTACAGAGACTTCTCACAGAATGACGCTGGAATGGAACTCCAGACTTCAGAAGGTCACAAGCTGTAATGGCGTTGCACTAACCACAATGCTGACATGGCACCAAGTTAGATGATGTATCACATTCACTTTTCCAGTGAAGCCAATGTAATCTCAGGGAATAGAACTTCATTTTTCCACCAGTTTGCTATAGCCATCAGGATGTGGCATTAAGTTCAACAATTTCAGCTAACCAGCCACTGCAGTTTGTGTGAGAACTGGCTGATATCATTTTCCTGTCTATCACTTGATTCCCTGAATATCTCAATCTTGTACAACTAAGCCTTCACAGTATTATTCAGTGGAGAATTCTAAAGATTCACTTCTTTCTGAGTAAAGGGTTTCACTCCTCTTAAATTTTATTTTGAGACAGTGATCCTGGTTCTGGACTCCCTATCCACTCCAGTAAGCCCTATCAGCTGTTTCAATGGGATCACCTACCAATCTTAACAAGCCCATCTACTTAATCACCCCCTCATGACGAACCCACTATCCAAGTATTCACTCTGCTGAATATTTGCTGTGCTCCCTCTCATCACAAGTATATCCTTCCTTGGGTCACAAAATTAAACCTATACTGATTCAAATGCAGCCTCGTTTGGAATTTAAATAATTAGAGGAATACATCTCTATTCTTGTACTGTGATCTTTCACTAAAGGCCAAAGTAACATTTATCTTGCTGCATGTTAACTTGTGTTTTTGCACAAAGAAAAACCACAAGAAAATAGGAGGGGTAGTAGAACCTCCCATTTATCAAGCCTGCTCCACGGTTTACTATGATCATGCCTGATTTATGATGGTCTCAACTACTTTCCTATGCCCCTGCCTTGATCTTTCAGATGCACCTTAATAGTTCTCTCTCTACTGAAAGTTGCACTGCCTTTCTTGTCTGCAGTAGCAACAGATCAGTTGTGCAACATTTCAGGTGGCTTCCTAGTCACATTTACAAAGTAGATGTTTACATTTACAAACTTCAAATCAAACCCTGTTACTGTCTCAGATGAGGTAATAACTTCAATCAGCAACCTCTTTGTGAAAAGCCTATTCATATGCAATCTGCAGCCAAAATGGTGACAAGACACAGTAGCATAGCAGTTAACCTAATGCTACTACAGTGCCAGTGACCTAGATTCAATTTCACCGCTGTCTACAAAGGGTTTGTATGTTCGCTCCATGGCTGCATGGGTTTACTCCAGATGCTCTGGTTTCCTCACACATTCCAAAGACCTACTGGTTAGTAGATTAGTGGGGCTCATGGGTGCAACTGGACAGCATAGGCTCATTGGGCTGGAAGGGTCTTTTACTATGCCGTATCGCTAAATAAAATTAACAAACGTAGGCTAGCTCACACAAGGCTTGAAAGTAGTTGATAACTACAGGCATTCCCACATCCTTTCTAAGACATGATTCCTTCTGTTCTTGTACCTGTGAAGGGCGGCAGCAATAACCACATAAAGTAGGAAGAAATGAACAGGTTATAATCAATCTTGAGGAATTCAACAAAATTATGAAGTTTTAAAGATTAGGAGATTGAAAGGGTGTTGTGAATTCTGATCATGCATAGATATCTTATTTCTATTTGGATTTTTTTAGGCTGTTGAACACTGCAAGAACCACGTCTGGAACTAGAGGTCATTTCATATCACTGGTGAAAGACAGCAGAAATTAAATATTTTAAAAATGCAAAGGCTGTTCCTTTAGTACCCATTAAATGATTCTGCTTGTGTGTGTGCATGTTTCCTTTAAGCAATTTTATGTTGCTGTAGCTTGTGCATTCAATGCAATCCCTGTAATTCTGAGATGTTACAGAGACAAAATTACTGGTAATCCTTTACTTCCAACTAACCAATATTGACAGATGCTATATTTGCAGAGTTTTAATGACAAGAATTGATCAGGAATTTTGTTTTAATCAACTGTTAAATTTAACATTTTGAAAGGAATGGGAATTGAACATGAGGTAGAAGCTCAGTGCTACTAAAATGAAAAAGACAATGGCAACAGTGGGTACAACAGAGGTGGAACGTGTCTATCAATTTCTCCTTGGACTAAAGAAGGGGGAGAAGAGATTTCTTGGAGTTTGTGACAGGTTTAGAGAAGCTGTTCCCAACTGTAAGTGGTTCATGGAATTAGTGAAATGAAGTTGATGTGATTTGATTACTATGCCTAGAGCCGGCAACAGATTTCCTGCTTTGTGTATTAAAGCAACTGTTGCTCTTAAATGCAGTGGTTTAATAAGTTAGTTACTTTGGGGATTCAGTTTGAGGAGAAATTTTAATTAAAGCAAATTTAATTCACTGTATATTAGTGACAGTCTTTATGATCTCTGTTTTTGGATGTTACTATTGGTTATATTAATAATGCTGTCAATGAATTGTGGTTGACTAACAGCTTGTAACTAGATGAACAACACAGCTGGGATTAGTACAATAAATTAATAGCAAGAGAACAAAAATGCTTTTTAAAATGTGATTGTGACAAAATTTCAATCAATGATGTAGATTTACTTGTTAACATTTCCTTGATTATTAGTCTTGGTTATAACTGTGCAAAAAATTATTCTTTTATTGGTTTTACATTTATTCAGCAGAATAAAGTGCTTTAAAATTATGTTCTGTTTCTTAAATAAACTTTAATCAACATCCCTTTTTAAATTTGTGATTCAATCTCATACCCTTAATACTCAGCTGCTGTTCATGCCTCAAGTAGTCAGTCATGCAAGGTTCAACACTGAATGTCGGCACTTTCCTGCTGTAGAAAGCATCACAAATAAATCAATTGGAGAACAAAACACAATGCCATAGCAAAATGTCAACACAGCTGAGTGGTCAGCCTCTCCCTCATTTGAGTTTCCTGTATGGAATCCATCTTCCCCACAGTAGAAGACTGCCCAGTGACCCAGATTTAAAGCTAAGCCTCTGACGGTTTGGGGGTTACATGTTCCTGCTGTGACCCTGTGTGTGGCTTTTGGCCCGGTGCTATTGGGTTCCCTCCACATCACACGGATGTTCAGGCTTGTAGGTTGGAAGTCCCCTATCCCTAGGTAAAATCTGAGGAGAATGACAATAGGATTAGTGTAGGGTTCATGCAAAGATGTACTCTATAGTTGAGACAGACTTGGGATGTCAATGGCCTGCTGCCTTGTTCTGCGTGACTGTGCAACTCTGAACTATAAAATTATAAATGTAATTAGTTTTCCATTATCCAAAGTGCCCCAGGATAAGGGTATGCACCAAACGAACAGTTGCCAGAGGACCAAATCCTGCTCAAGTAAGATTGTCGATCACCACCATCCGGGCTTGTACGTTTGTTAGACAGCAGGTAAAAGCTATCACCTGCAGAAGGGCAAACAATTGGAACATAACATATGGTGTCACTCTTCAGGTGGTTAAGATTTGTTCAGTTATATCAACAATACAGCATTCATACTGACACCAGTTGCTCAATGCTAAAACAATTCTGAAAATTTTATTTACGCCGGTTGACAGAAATGAGCTGAAAGGTAAGAAGCAGACAGGAAAATACTTCAGTGATATAATTTCTACAAAATAGAGAAGAGTAAAAATTATTTCAAACCAATCCAAAAAACACCCCAAATCCCCAGACCACCCTCCTTCAGTGTTCAGGACTGACCAAAAGGTCTTACGCAGTTGAATCCACTCAAAAACATTTTACAAAATTAAGACCTGGGAATTACACACTGATGTTTCCGGTCTGAAACAAGACATACAGCCAGTTTCTGCAACCTGGAATGGCTGTAAAACACAGTAACTTATCTCTCTCCTCAGCTCTGCAGCATTTGAAACATCAGCCAGAATGCTTGGACAAAATAAGGCAAGGTCATAACAAAAATACAGTGAGATTTGCAACATCCTATGGGAATCATTGTCAGTGTTCCAGCAAGCAGAACACAAGGACAAAAATGAAGAGAACAGGATGAGATTAAATCAGTTGGTGCCGTTCCCAGGCAAATGGAATAATTTCTGCTGTTGCATGGCACTCTGTCAAATGAGACCCATTCCATCAAAATAGTCATGGCAATACCTCCTGGTAGCAGGATCTGAGTTACTGTACTCCCTTCACAAGTCAGTATTGAACTTCTTGTTCTTTCCTTTAGACGTGCAGCAGCAGAGGTGGGAAATCACTTTGCACCAATGACAAATCAGTTCAATCCATATCTGCCGAACACTGGGATATAGTTAAAGAGTTTGGTTTAGCTATTGCCAACAGCTTCCAGTTCTGCTCACGTCAAGGCTGCCATAATCATGGGTCAGTTGATTCTCTCTGACCCCGTTCATGCACCGTTCTGACTGGGCAGACTTTCATCACCATCTTCTCGCCTCTTCCAGATCTGTTGGTGAAACAATACACTTTTTAGCAACGTGAATCAGTGACTAGCTTACTCGGGTTTCACCGGTATTCCCCACCTCCACCAGATTTCTCAGCAGACAATTAGCCAACCCATCAACACTACTATAGAAACATAGAAAACCTACAGCACAAAACAGGCCCTTCGGCCCACAAAGTTGTGCCGAACATGGCCCTACCTTAGAAATTACTAGGCTTATTTATAGCCCTCTATTTTTCTAAGCTCCATGTACCTATCCAAAAGTCTCTTAGAAGACCCTATCGTATCTGCCTCCACCACCGTTGCCGGCAGCCCATTCCACGCACTCACCACTGAGTAAAAGACTTAGCCCTGACATCTCCTCTGTACCTACTCCCCAGCACCTTAAACCTGTGTCCTCTTGTGGCAATCACTTCAGTCCCAGGAAAAAGCCTCTGACTATCCACACGATCAATGCCTCTCATCATCTTATACACCTCTATCAGGTCACCTCTCATCCTCCATTGCTCCAAGGAAAAAAGGCCGAGTTCACTCAACCTATTCTCATAAGGCATGCTCCCCAATCCAGGCAACATCCTTGTAAATCTCCTCTGCACCCTTCCTATGGCTTCCACATCCTTCCTGTAGTGAGGCGACCAGAACTGAGCACAGTACTCCAAGTGGGGTCTGACCAGGGTCCTATATAGCTGCAACATTACCTCTCAGCTCCTAAACTCAATCCCACGATTGATGAAGGCCAATATTTTTGCACTATTTATTTTTATATTTCTTATAGTAAGTCAGTTTTTTTTAAATGTATTGCATTATACTGCTGCAGCAAAACAACAAATTTCACGACATATGTCAATGATAATAAACCTCATTCTGATCCTGAACTATGTACCTGTGCAGCAGCATCCTGCTTTTCCACCCCAATGGTTGGTTTGTTTTCAGACTTTCGCATATGGGTGCAAGAGCTGAGTGGCTCAGATTCAGAATCGGGTTCATTATCACTGACAAATGTTGTTTTGTGGCAGCAGTTCCGTGCGTACGTACAGGAGTTACTATAATATGTAATATAAAAAATAAACTAGCAGTGCAAAATGACAGCAAAGTAGTGAGGCGATGTTCATGGACTGTTCAGAAATTTGATGGTGGAGGGAAAGAAGCTGATTCTAAAACGATGGTAGAAATCAGAAGAGGGCAGCCCTAGGTGGAGAGGGTCTTTAATAACAGATGCCAGCTTCTTGAAGCCTCGCCTCCCCAGTGCAAAGTCCAATCTAATCAATGGGTTACTACCAGCACTTCTTTTGATCTTCTCCTGGAGAAGGACTTATAAACTGTCCCTCACTAAAATATCAGCTTTGCTTACTTTGGCATGCCAATGCAAACCAGTGGTGTAAAAATCCTATGAGTGTCACGCCAAATGTTACAGTGATGGGGCTGGTAAAAATAAGTACTACACGGAAGAGATTAGGGCTGAGACAGGCTCAAGGGGCTGAATGGCTTACTCCTGCTCCTAATCTCTTATATACATTCAGATATTTACATGTACAGTAATGGAGAAACAAAAGGGGTCAAAGTACAGGCTGGTTAAGTTCAAAATGCAAACATTATCGAAGTATGTATACATTATACAGCCTTGAGATTCGTCTCTTTACAGGCTGTCACAAAACTAAGAAACCCAAAAGAACCCATTTTTAAAAATCCAACAAGCCCCAGCGTGACAAGAGAAAGTAAAAAAGTTGTGCAAACAACAAAAGCAAGCAAAAAGTTAGGGACAGTAGGAGAGAAAGCGTGATGTAAGAGAGTAACTAGGAATACGAATAATGGAGTTTCAAAAGCCTCTAGTTGTAGAGGAATGGGAAGATTACAATAAGTATGAAGTCCAAACGGTTTATGGAAGGAACAAGCTAAATTAAGGGAAGGAGAAAAGGTTGAGTTAAAATACACAGATTTCAGGACTGGTACCCTGGCCTTGCAGCTGAGTTACCCAAGTGTACTCTCAGCCAGGTTCTGTTCTTAAAATCTGTCTGCATTACCTTAAACTCTGTTCCCATAATCTGCACTCTTGTAACAACACAAAAAGCAATAAATAGAGCAGAAAAGCACTGCACGTGTAAACTGCCACTAGCAGGACTAACCTGAATGTAAGCCTCAGATAAAGTAATCATCTGTGGCAAGATGTCAATTACTTGCAGATCTTGCAGCTCGTACCACTTCCCTGTACCCTGAAAGGAATGCACAAAAAAAGATGTAAGCATTATATCTGCAAGGCATTTACTTACATAACCAAAAATTGTGCCTCGTATTGTGTGTCTGGTCAAACAATTAACTGCAATATTTCCCAGTTTACAGATTCAGACCAACTAATACAGATCTTGAGGCAAGTAATATGCAAAAAAACTTGGACTGGAAATCACAGGAGAAACTCATTAAAAAAGCTGACATAGGATGAAGCCATTACTGTCATGTCCATTGACATAGAACCTCTCAACCTAACCACACCTTCCTGCCCATTGCCATGCACGTCCCATTTCTTCAACAACTCTATGTGTTCCTCTATGAGGAGCACTTTCTTTAAACAGAGAGAGGTGAATCTGTGGAATTCATTGGCACTGATGTCTAGGGAGGCCAAGTCATTGGGTATATTTTAAGCAGAGGTCGAAAGGTTATTAAGGGTGCCAAAAGTTACAGCGAGAAGGCTTTCAGATTAATGGATTATTGGGATCTCTTCTGAGGAAGATCTGACCTGTACAAAAGGGACGGCTACACCTGAACCCAAGGGGGGGGGGGGCAATATTTTTGCAGGCAGGTTTGCTAGGGCTGTTGGGGCAAATTTAAACTAATTTGGCAGGGGGATGGGAACCGGAGTGATAGGGCTGAGGATACAACTGTTGATTTACATTCAGAGGTTGTGTATAGAGAGACTATCAGGAAGGACAGGCAGATGATAGAGCAAAATTTCAGTCAGTGGGATGGCTGCAGTGTAAAAGGGGGACAAAACTGAAAAGAGTGGCAAATACAAGACTGAAGATGTTATATTTGAATGCATATAGTATACAAAATAAGGTAGATGATCTTGTAGCACAGTTAGATTGGCAGGTATAACGCTGTGTGTATCACAGAGTAATGGCTGAAAGATGATTGTGGTTGAAAACTTAATATCCAAGGATACACAATCTATCGAAGGGACAGGCAAGTAGGCAGAGCAGTGGCTCTGCTGGTAAAAAATGACATCGTCTTTAGAAAGAGGTGACGTAGGACTGGAATATGTAAAATCCTTGTGGGTAGTGTTAAGAAATTGCAAGGGTAAAAAGACCCTGATGGCAGTTATTTATAGGCCAGGATTTGGTCTACAAATTACAACAGAAGATAGAAAAAAAATGTCTAAAAGGCAATGGTCTTGGTTTAGTCGTAGTTGATTGGGAAAATCAAGTTGATGCTAGATCCCAAGAGAGAGAATTTGTGGAATCCCTCCGAGATGGCTTTTTGGAGCAGCTTGTGGTTGAGCCCACTGGAGAATCAGCAATTCTGGATCGGGTACAGTGTAATGAACTGGATACAATTAGTGAGCTTAAGGTAATGGAACCTTTAGGTAACAATGATCATAATAGAATTCACCCTGTAATTTGAGAGGGAGAAGCTAAATTCAGATGCATCAGTATTGCAGTGGAGTAAAGGGATGGACAAAGGCATGAGTGAGGAGCTGGCCAAAGTTGATTGGAAGGGGACACTAGCAGGATTGATGACAGAGCAGCAACAGCTGGACTTCTGGGAGCAATTCGGAAGGTGAAAATAGATACATCCTAAAGGAGAGGGAATATTCTAAAGGCAGGGTGACACAACCGTGTCTAACAAGGCAAGTCAATATCAACATCAAAGGAAAAGAGAGGGTATATAATAGAGCAAAAATTAGTCGGAAGTTAGAGCACTGAGCATTTTTTTTTTAAAAACCAACTAAATGAACCACAAGGGAGGGAAAAATGAAATATGGTGGTAAGCTAGCCAATAATATCAAAGAAGATAGTGAAAGTTTTTTTTCAGATAAAAAGTAAAACAGAGGTCAGTGTAGATATTGAACCACTGGAAAAAGATGCTTGAGAAAAGTAATGGGGGACAAAGAATTGGCAGATGAACTGAATAAGTATTTTGCATCAGTCTTTACTGTGGACACTAGCAGTACGCCAGAAGTTAGAGAGTGTCAAGGGACAGAAGTGAGTGCAGTTGTTACTACTAGGCAGATCGTGCTTGGGAAACTGAAAGGTCTGAAGGTAGCTAAGTCACCTAGAACTAATGCAGTGCACCCCCAGGCTTCTGAAAGAGGTGGCTGAAGATGGCTTAGTAACGATCTTACAAGAATCAATAGATTTTCACATGGTTCTGTAGAAGTGGAAAACTGAAAATGTCCCTCTACTCTTCAAGAAGGGAGGGAGGCAGAAGAAAGAAAACTATAGGCCAGCTAGCCTGACCTCAGTGTTGAGATTGGAGTCGATGGTCATGCTTTTTTGTAGAAGAAATAAAATCATAGACAATTTTTTTTAAATGGGAAGAAAATTCAAAAATCTGAGGCACAAAGGGATTTGAGGGTCCTTGTGCAGGATTCCCAAAAGGTCAAATTGCAGTTTGAGTCAGTGGTGAGGAAGGTGAATGCAATGTTAACATTCATTTCAAGAGGACTAGAATATAAAAGCAAAGATATAATGCAGAGGCCTTATATTTAATGTGTACACTACATCAGAGAAACCAAATGCAGACTGGATGATCGCTCTGTCGAACGCCCGTGTTCAGTCTATAGGGCGATCCTAAGCTTCCTGGTGTATGTCGCTTTAATTCTCAATCCTGCTCCCATTCAGATTTGTCTCTCTGCAACCTTTTCCACTGCCATAGTGAGATCCAACTTAAGAACATCTCATCTTCCATCATGCAACTTTGCAACCCTCTTAAATTTTCTGCCTTGGTGTAAAACTGCTCTCTTGTCACTTCCCACCATTATATCTGTCTTTCACAGCTTTCTTAAATGGTCTTGGCAGCACTCAGGACTGGTGTTGCTTATCACCTGCTTGACTGGTTGAGTTCTTCCAGCTTTTCTATTTCAGGATAATAGCTGAGCTAATTTCTATTAGCTTTCCTATAAAAGATAGGAAAAGCCAATCTGCTGAGTGGGCATCTCAGTCTTAAACAAAGCGATGAAAGGTGTCAATGTCAGTCCTTTCAAGTGGCACTTACCAATAATCTGCTGACCAATACTTTGTTTGAGTTTCATCAGGACCACTCATTGCCAGACCTCTTCACAGCCCTGATCCAAATGTGAGGAAAGATTGACTGCCCTCCATTTTATGTGATCATTTGACTGCGTGCAAAACCTAGGAGCCCTGTACACTGAAATCCACGGCATAAATGGGAAGAGACTGCAGTGTCTGCTGTCCAACATTGCACAAAGGAAGATGAAAACAACAGGAATTCTGCAGATGCTGGAAATTCAAGCAACACACATAAAAGTTGCTGGTACATCTGCTCTCACTCCATCCTCCCGCCACCCCACTAGGAATAGGGTTCCCCTGGTCCTCACCTACCACCCCACCAGCCTCCGGGTCCAACATATTATTCTCCGTAACTTCCGCCACCTCCAACGGGATCCCACCACTAAGCACATCTTTCCCTCCCCCCCTCTCTCTGCATTCCGCAGGGATCGCTCCCTACGCGACTCCCTTGTCCATTCGCGCCCCCCCCCCCCCCCATCCCTCCCCACTGATCTCCCTCCTGGCACTTATCCGTGTAAGCGGAACAAGTGCTACACATGCCCTTACAATTCCTCCCTTACCACCATTCAGGGCCCCAAACAGTCCTTCCAGGTGAGGCAACACTTCACCTGTGAGTCGGCTGGGGTGATATACTGCGTCCGGTGCTCCTGATGTGGCCTTTTATATACTGGCGAGACCCGACGCAGACTGGGAGACCGCTTTGCTGAACACCTACGCTCTGTCTGCCAGAGAAAGCAGGATCTCCCAATGGCCACACATTTTAATTCCACATCTCATTCCCATTCTGACATGTCTATCCACGGCCTCCTCTACTGTAAAGATGAAGCCACACTCAGGTTGGAGGAACAACACCTTATATTCCGTCTGGGTAGCCTCCAACCTGATGGCATGAACATCGACTTCTCTAACTTCCGTTAATGCCCCACCTCCCCCTCGTATCCCATCTGTTACTTATTTTTATACACACATTCTTTCTCTCACTCTCCTTTTTCTCCCTCTGAATATACCCCTTGCCCATCCTCTGGGTCCCCCCGCCCCCCCTTGTCTTTCTTCCCGGACCTCCTGTCCCATGATCCTCTCGTATCCCTTTTGCCTATCACCTGTCCAGCTCTTGGCTCTTTCCCTCCCCCTCCTGTCTTCTCCTATCATTTTGGATCTCCCCCTCCAACTTTCAAATCCCTTACTCACTCTTCCTTCAGTTAGTCCTGACGAAGGATCTCGGCCTGAAACGTCGACTGCACCTCTTCCTAGAGATGCTGCCTGGCCTGCTACGTTCACCAGCAACTTTTATGTGTGTTACAAAGAAAGATGATTCTGGTTGTTTAAAGTGATGTCTTCTCAGTCCCAGCTCCTCAGGGCAGCATGCCAGGCAAAACCACAGCCACCTCACCGGTGATCTTTCCATCATTCGATCAGAAGTACATCGACTGCATGATGCTCACATCCTTTTGCAACGCCTCAGCCGATCTCTCATTGTTGCTGGTTGCAATCTTGGAACCCCCACCCATCATCAGCACTGTGGGAGTACTTTTGCCAAAAGAGCAGCAGTTCAAGGTGTCAGCGTACCACCACTGTGTCAGGGACTGTGAGTGACAGGCAATAAAACTCTGGCCCTGCCGGCACCACCCAGATCCCAATTAACAAAAGATTTTTTTTAAGTTATGGTGGAACAGCATTAATTAGATCCTGGCTTGGGTAGAGTGTAGAATTTTGGTCACTCTGCTCTAGAAAAGCTGTGATAGAACAGGGGATGTCATAGAGAACATTCAAGGATCAGTGTGCATATATCACATGATGCCTCTATTCCTCCACAGCTCTCAAAAGCCTCAGTTATTGTATACCTCCATTGCCTTGGAGTTCATCCCCAAAGACAGTATCTCTTATCTGGACTGAGTTTCATATGTCACTCTTCTGTCCGACTGACAAGACCTTCAATATCTTTCTACAACAAGGATTCACAACTTTTATGCTGTGGAGCCTTACCATTAACCAAGGGGTCCGTGAATCTATAGTCTTAAGCTCCCAACAACATGGGCAAATTTTAGATCATTTTTATCATGCCCTTAAATACGTCTTTATCATTCATATACAGTCTCATACAAAAAAAACAAGAGACTAAATATAAATACAAGGTACTGTGGAACCCCACTAGCAACAACGTTCCCGTGACAAAAACAGTTGATCCCAGACACCATCCCAAATTTTAGATCATAAGAGCTTTTAGTTCTGTGATTAGTTTGGCATGTGGGACATTATCAAAAGCCTTGCTAATATCCATGTAGGGCCTCATTACATGCACTGCCCTCATGCTCACAAAGAATCCAACTGAATCAGTGAAGAGTGACCTTTTACTAAATTAATCCATGCCGACTATACCTGATTATCTGAGCTTTCTACATTGTGGTTTCTAAATCCATCAACTGATTTGCCTACCTAAGTATGGCCAGTAAACATTTCTTTTTTAACCAATTGTATAATGCTTTAATCCACTGGCACCCCTCTCAAAACAATGGATACTAAAAGTTGAAAGAAAGAGTCTCTGCAATGTCCTTCTTTCCTTTAACAGCCTGACACTTCCACTATTATAAATTATGGAACAGTACAGGACAGCACAGGCCCACATCTCACAATCTTGTATCAACCCTTTAACCCTTCTCCCACGTAGCCCATCATTTTTATTTCATCTTTGTGCCTATCTAAAGGTTTCTTAAATATCCCTAATGTATCTGCATCTACCACTAACCCTGGCATTCCATGAATCAACTCTACCCTTATACTTTCCCCCAAACGCCTTAAAGCTCTGCCCTCTTCATTTAGCCGTTTCATAGGGAAAAAGGCACTGGCTATCTACACTATGCCTCTTATCATCTTATACACCTCTATCAAGTCACATCTCATCCTCCTTTGCTCCAAAGTGAACAGTCCTAGCTCACACAACTACCTCATAAAAACCACAAGAGGTTGATGGAGGCAGAGTTAAGACAGTGCTAAACGGTGACTCCTTTTCTTGCATCTTCGGAAACAGCTCTAGTTTCATCTTTAATATCTTCATTTTTCCCTTTCAGGGTTCTTTTGAAAACCCTGACCTGGAGTTACATGCAGACTTTGGTTCTTTGCAGGAATGGGATCCACTCTCAGGGTTTCAGGACCAGCCATCATTGTTCAGCATGCCAAGGGTTCGGCGTGAGAGTCCGGCTCGAATTCAGAAGCCTAAGATCTTGGGGCTCTGGAGATGGGTAGATCGTGGGTCAGTGTCATGGCAGGAGACTCGTATGTTGTCGGGGAGGCCGGAAAATCTTTTGCTGTGGAACCGAAGACCCAAGGTCTTTGCGATCTTCAGGCACAGAGCTCGTAAAAAGCAACGAAACGGACTTTTTAACATCATAAACCAGCAGGATGTTGTTATGTCTCATTAGGGAGAGAGAGAACCTGTGGTTTGTCGAATGCCGGATGAAATGCCATAGTCTTTGGGATAACTGCAAGGTCTGTATCTTTGCTATCGCCTAGCTCACGCTTTGCTTGGCAGCGGGTGCACTTTTTTTTTTGCTAGGGTGAGGGGGGATCGCTGCTTGCTGCCACTTACGCATGGGGGGGGGACTTTGGGGTTCTCACGTTTAACTGTCGTTCATTCTTTGGGGCACTTCTCTGTTTTCAGGGGCACTTCTCTGTTTTCAGGGATGTTCACAAAGAAAAAGCATCTCACAACATACAATGTATATTGTGCACATTCCTCTGACATTAAATTGGAACGCTGAACCTTTGAAACAAGAGCGGAATTACCCCAATTGGCCCATCGAGTCTGCTCTGCCATTTCATCATGGCCGATCCATTTTCCTCTCAACTCCATTCTCCTGCCTTCTCCCTGTAACCTCTCATGCACGGACTCATCAGGATCCAATCAACCTCTACCTTAAACACACCCCATGACCTGGTCTCCACGGTAAACCGCAGCAACGAATTCTAGATTCACCATCCTCTTGCTAAAGAAATTCTTCCTGATCTCCATTCTAAATGGACATCATTCTATCCTGAGGCTGTGCCCTCCGGCCCTAGACTCCGTCACTACAAGATCTCCCGTCATTCTTCTAAATTCCAGAGAGTACAAGGCCAGAGATCAAATGTTCCTTATATGATAATCCTTTCATTCCCTGAATCATTCTCCGATGAACCCTCTCCAATATCAGCACATCCTTTCTTAGATAAAGGGCTCAAAACTGCTTACAATACTCCAAGTGAGGCCTCACCAATGCTTTATAAAGACTCAGCATTACATCCTTGTTGTTATATTCTAGTCCTCTTGAAATGAATGCTGACATACATTTGCCTTCCTTGCCACCAACTCAACCTGCAAATTAATCTTTAGGGAATACTGCACAAAGACTCCCAAGTCCCCTTGCACCTCCAATTCTTGAATTTTTCCCCATTTAGAAAATAATCTATGCTTTTATTTCTTCTACCAAAGCGCATGTCCATACACTTCCCGACGCTGTATTCCATTTGTCACTTCTTTGCCCATTCCCCTAATCTGTCCAAGTCCTTCTGCAGCCTCTCTACTTCCTCAGAGCTACCTGTCCCTCCACCTATCTTCATATCGTCCGCAAACTTGGCCACAAAGTCATCAATTCTGTCATCCAAATCATTGACATACAATTAAAAAGAAATGGTCCCAACACAGGCCCCTGTGGAACACCATTAGTCATCGGCAGCCAATCAGAAAAGGCTCCCTTAATCACCACTCTTTGCCTCCTGCCAATCAGCCAATGCTCTATCCGTGCTAGTATCCTTCCTCTAATATCATGGACTCTTAAGGTGCTAAGCAGCCATCTGTGGCAGCATGTCAAAGGCCTTCTGAAAATCCAAGTACACAACATCCACCAATTCTCCTTTGTCTATCCTACTTGTTATTTCTTCAAAGAATTCCAACAGATTTGGCAGGGAAAATTTCCCCTTGAGGAAACCATGCTGACTTTGGCCTATTTTATCATGTGCCTCAAAGTACCCTGAAAACACATCCTTAACAATCAACTCCAACATCTTCCCAACCACTGAGGTCAGGTTAACAGGCCTGTAATTACCTTTCTTCTGCCCCGCGCCCTTCTTGAAGAGTGGAGTGACATTTTCCAATGATCTCACTTTAAGGACTCTTTATCTCATTACCTCATGTATTCGTTATTTATTGATATTTATTAATATTTGCATTTGCACAGTTTGTTGTCTTCTGCACTCTGGTTGATCTTTCATTGATCCTGTTATAGTTGCTATTCTCTATAATTTGCTGAATATGCCCACAAGAAAATGAATCTTAGGGTTGTATATGGTGGCATCTATGTACTTTAATAATAAAATTTACTTTGAACTTTGAACAGGGTCAACATTTCAATTATTCTGTTACTCTTAATGCACTTAGTGTTAGATTTTCTTTTTTATATCTTCCTTTGATTCTATTATCATCTCTTCTAATTTCACTCCCACATTTAGCATACTTTAAGCTTTCTGTAGCCTTAGACTTTCAGTGTCTAAAATAAGCTTCTCTTTTTCATCTCACCCCCTTGTGCCTTGGTATTCAAAATAAGAATCTAAAACCTGAAACAAAAATCACTGAATTCTAGAAACACTGGAAAAGTACAATTTGCCCATTAGACTCAATTCTGGTCTTACAGTATGAGATGCCAGACAAGCAGCATGGCAATCTCAAAGGTCAGAAACTGTAGCACAACAACATATAGAGCCAAAGTGGGTAAACAGTATGAAACAGATGCCAAGATTCGCAAAGGTGCATTTATGGGTTTACCCCTGTAACACTTTACCATTCATGACTTCCAGCTGTTAGTGTATTTATTGTGTTGAGAGCTGATAAAAGGCTTTTTATATTTACTACAGCAGTTATGACAATGAGTCCTAGTGAAATATTAAACTTTCAGATGCTCAAAAGGAAATCAGATGACTTGAAGGACAGAAAACTACAGGACTTCAGAGAAAATGCAAGGGTGGAGAAATCATTAACAGTTCTTACAAAGAGCCAGCATAGGTACAGTGTCCTGTGTTCCAATATACAGAACACAGGATGTTACAGCACAGTACAGGCCAACCACGTTGTGCCAACATTTTAACCTACTGCAAAATCAATCTAACCCTTTTCTTCTACATAACCCCCCATTTTTCTATCATCCATGTGCCTATCTTAGAGTTTCTTAAATGTCCCTAATGTACCTGCCCCTACCATCACCCCTGGCAGAGCATTCCATGTATCCATCACTCTCTATGTAAAAAAAACTATCTCTGACACCTCCTCCCTATACTTTCCTCCAACCACCTCAAAATTATGCACACTGGCATTAGCCATTTCCATGCTAGGAAAAAGCTCCGGCTGTCCACTTGATCTGTGCTTATCATCTTCGACACCTCTATCACATCAGCTCTCATCCTTCTTTGCTATAAAAAGAAAAGCTGTAGCCTGCTCAACCTATTCTGAAACTCTAATCCAGGCAGTATCCTGATAAATCTCTCTGCACCCTTTTGTATATATTGAGATACAGCCAATCTAAGTTGAACGCAATTCCAGGATCACTTTGTAAAATTGGATTAAATATTAAAGATTAGCTTTCTTTGTCACAGGAACATCGAAACATACAGTAAAATGCATTGTTGGTGTCAACGACCAAGATGTGCTGGGGGGGGCAGCCCGCAAATGTTACCTTGCTTCAGGCTCCAGCACAGCATGCTCACAACAAAAGTTCTAACGAGACTGAAAGATTCAGCACGACGGCTCCAGAGCTGAGTGAATACTGCGATATGGATTGTTCTACATTGAGTATTGAAAATCATTCAGGGTTTCGACAGGGCCAACTGAAAGAAACCGGTCCAACAACTAAATGACTTTAGATTACAAATTAAGCAGAAACATTAAGAAAGATTTCTGTTCAAAAAGCAAAATGGTTCAGGGTTAGATGCACTTCCTGAGAGTCTGGTGGATGCAGATGGAACAGCATTGAAACGGAAAGTGAATAAATAATTCAAATATAGGAATAGGAGGTCGGTGATGAGGAATTCAACTGTAGTGGTAAACATCAGCACAGACACTGATTAACAGTCAGCATCTGTACCAAACTACTCCAACAGATATTCAGAGCATTCATTTCACATATGTCCATCATTCAAACTTTGATCCTTACCCATTAAATGTTCTTTTATTTCTATTAATAAGGAAAGAGGAATTTTTCAGCTGATTACTTGATCCCTTCTCCTCATCTTGCATTTATTAGACAGACATTACTTATTTGTAAATGAATATAATTAGGGCAACCAGGGGTTCCCAACCTCGAATCCACAAACCCCTTGCCTAATGATATTGGTCCATGGCATAAAAAAGTTTGAGAACCCCTGGATGATCCCAAGATCAAACCCTAGTATAACATCTGATATTTTTAAAGACAAATGGGGATGATAGAGTAAGACAGCAGTTAGTGTCAGTGCCAATGACCCAGGTTCGTTTCCGGTCGCTGTCAGTAAGGGTTTTGTCATGTTCCCTGTGACCACATGGGTCCTCTGGGGGTGCTCCAGTTTCCTCCCCCAGTCCAAGGAGATATGGATTGGTAGGTTAATTGATCACATTGGGTCTAATCTGGTGGTTCGGGCTTGTTAGGCTAGAAGGGCCTTTAACTGTGCTGTATCTCTAAATAAAACAAAACAAGTAACAGAAAAGCTGCTAGACTGTTGATCATTAATGGATGAGGAATGTTCTAAGAGACTCAGCATTGAGGAGATTCCTCCCGAACTGCCCTGGATAAGATAGGCTTTAGTTCCTTGTTTACCAGGCTGAATCGAAACAGCAGGAATGGGCAGTAAAGAGTGTCAAGTCACTGCCACCCTTACTGATTCAGAACCTATCAACCACGGGAGCACAGCAATTTACAGTACAGGTAACCCAGGTTCAATTCCGCCGCTGCCCAAAAGGAGTTCGTACATTCTCTCCACGACCGCTTGAGTTTCCTCCAGGTGTGCCCGGTTCCTCTCGCAGTCCAGGGACGTACTGGTTGGTAGGTTAATTGGTCATTGTAAATTGTCCCATGATTAAACGGTGGGGGGGATTGCTGGGCAGCATGGATCAAGAGGCCAGAGGGGCCTATTTTGTACTGTATCTCAATAGGTGGGGTGGGGTGGGGGGACGGATGGACCGCTGCTTTAAATATTCTTGTCTTCTCAAAATCAATGCTAACATTGCATTTGCCTTCCTTACTACTGACTCAACCTGCAAATTAACCTTTCGGTAACCCTGCAACAGGATTCTCAAAACCCTTTGCACCTCCAATTTCTGACATCGCTTCATGTTTAGACAATAGCCAATGTCTCTATTCCTTCTATCGATGTGGATGACCATACACTTCCCCACATTGTATTTGATCTGCTGTTTCATTGCCCATTCCCCTAATCTGTCAAAGTCCTTCTATAGCAAGGGTCCCCATGGTATTAGTTCATGGCATAAAAAAGGTTAGTAACCACTGTTTCTTCAATACTACCTGCCCCTAACCTATCTCTGTGTCCTCCACAAACTTAACAAAGCCATTAATTCCGTCATCCAGATCATTAACATTTAACGTGACAAGTAACAGCCAACACTAGCCATTGCAGAACACCACTAGTCACTAGCAGCCAACCAGAAAAGACCCCCTTTCTTTCTGCCCCTTGCCTCCTGCCAGTAACCCCAGCCCCTATACAGGCTAGTATCTTTTCTGTAAACACCATTGGTTATCAGCCTCATATGCAACACCTTGTCAAAGGCCTTCTAAAAATCCAAGCAAACAACATCCACTGACTTTCATTTGTCTTCCTCAAAGAATTCCAACTGATTTGTCAGGCAAGATATCCCTTAAGGAAAACAGGCTGACTTCCACCTATTTTATCGTGTCCCTCCAAGTACCCTGACACCTCATCCTTCTTAATGGACTCATTATGGCCTCTAAAAGCATAGTAAATGTGGGAGTAAAATTAAAAGAGAAGATAATAGTAAATCAAGAGGAATGAAAAATCAAAGAAAATCGAATGCACTGCTGTAAGTGTATTAGAGCAACACAATAACTGAGGAAATTAATCATTCCATTTATAATAGACTCATTATAAGCCTTAAGAGTCTGATATCCTTTAGCCCCATTAATTTCCTTAGCACTATTACATTGAGTTCTTCACTTTTATTCATCTTCCCTCTGTTGCAGACAAAGGGCCCCAGAGTATTGTTGAGGATCCCTACCAACCATCCCACAATCTCTTTGACCCAATATCGTCAGGAAGGAGGTACAGAAGCATTAGGACTAGGACTGTCAGACTGGATAATGGCTTCTTCAAACAGGATATGAGACTAATGAATATCCTGCCACCACTGAGGTCTTGACACTAGGGATAGCAAGATGTTTACTGTTTACTTGGGCTGCGCTTTACTACATGCATTTTGAATTATATTTTATTAATTTATTTTTAATATACTATTTTAGTTTATGTGCTGTGCATGATATTTGTTGTGCAGGTGCACTGTGGTCCGAAGGAACATTATTTCATTTGGTTGCATATATGTATAGTCAGACTGCATTAAACTTCAACCATGTTGTAAAAGGGCAGGGCTATAGTGATAAAGTGTATAGGTCCCTTTATACCTTGCTCTTCCTGGTACTACCTCATGCACTAAGAACTGAAGTGATCTGTAAGGAAGGTATGAAAAACAACGAAGATTTTCACTGTACCTCACATCAGCATATGTGACAAAAATAAGCCAATGTCCAATAAGTTCAATGTCCAAATGGGAAAAGTGTAAAAAAAAAAAAAAGATCCACTGTAACATACACAAAATACTCAGGTCTGGCAGCATCTATGTAAAGGAATAAAGAGTCGTAATTTTGGACAGGACTCTTCATCAGCTCTGGAAAGGAAGAGGGAAGAAGTCAAAATAAGGTGGGGTCAGAGGAAGGAGTACAAGCTGGTAGCTGGGTAGGGGAGGGGAGGACAAAGTGAGAAGATGAGAAGAGATAGCTGGAAATGGTAAAGGACTAAAGAAGGAATTTGTTAGGAGAGCAAAGTGGATCATGGGAAAGAGGGAAGGAGGAGGGGCATCAGGGGGAGGTGATGGGCAGGTGCGGAGAAGAGAAGGGATAAGAGTGGAGAATGGAAGAAGAAACAAAATTACTGGAAGTTAGAGAAATCAATATTCATGTCATCATTTGGAGGCTACCTAGATGAAATATTAAGTGTTGCTCCTCCAACCTGAAAGTGGCCTCACCATGGCAGCTGAGAAGGTCATGGATTAACATGCTGGAATGGGAATGGGGATTGAAATTAGAATGGTTGGTCAGTCGGAAATTCTGCCTGTTGCATACGGAGCAAAGGTGCTCAACAAAGCAGTCCTTCAACCTGCATTAGGTAGAGGACGCCACACCAGTTCCACCGGATACTGTAGGTAACCCCGACAGACTCACAGATGAAACGCTGCCTCACCTGGAAGGACTATTTGGGGCCCTAAATGGAGGTGAGGAATGCGAATAGGCAGGAGGAGCACCTATTTAAGTGTAAAGCACTACGCTACCATGCCACAATTCAATTAAGAGAATATTACAAAGTGAAACGTTTATTTTCCTCTGCATGGCTTAAGAAATTTTTTTGGCACAAGCTCAAGCTAATCTTTCTTTCAATATCTGTAACGTACTTTAATATTGCATTCATTCCTTCTACTGAGGGTCAATCAAGTCGAGTACAGCTAAACTCCCAGGAGTCTCGTAAAGAGAAAGAGATACCAGAAACAGACAGGACTTCATCAAATGCATACTCACGTGATGCAAAACGTGGACCCGATATGCTCCTTCACCAGGCTTTCCATCGTGTACCACATTACCTATTAGGTCATAGGTGGTGTGTTTGTGCACAGCCTGAACCTCTTCAGACAGGTATTCTCTTAAATCCACATTCCTGAAACACATTCCAATAAGCATGTTCGTTTTATAATGCTAAATCCTCATTACCCGAAAGGGATAGGGGAACTGACAGTTGGCGATCCCGGCGTCTGACACTGGAGTTCAGGGTCCCTTCACTGGCTAGTCCAAGGGTAATACCAAAGGCTGATCGGAAGTCTGGAAGTTGAAGTCTAATGGTTGAAGCCTGGGGTCTGGAGACTGAAGGATTGCGCGTGTGGGTGTGTGGGTGGGAGGGAGTGAGAGCAGGAGGAAAGTGGCTTGTTTTACTGGGTTTTTTTTGTTTCTTGTATTCTGTTTTATTGTGTTTTGTGTTGTTCTGCTGAGCATGTTACATCAGTGCTAGAATATGTGGTGCTACTTGCAGGCTGCCCCCAGCACATCCTTAGGTATGTTGGTAGGTAATGCAAGCGATGTTGTAGAAGCCATGCATCTATATTCTGTCTGTATTGTATTTTATGTTGCATGTTTATTATGGGTAGTCAGTCACGTGGGTTGGGGCGTGGTAGAAGCGAAGAGCATGGACACATATTTATGCTTTGTCTTTGGTTTAGTTTGGGTAGAGCTAGGGAGTGGGCAGGGGGGTGATTTTTTTTTGTTGACTGCTTAAATATACTTGGCTTAAGTATGTCTGAATACGCTTGGACTGTTTATTTTGTTACACTGCTGGTTTTAGTTTTATTAGCTTTTATCATTTCAAGACTGTTTGTCTTTGCTGATTTCTCAATAAAGGAACAAATGTACTTCCTTCCACTTTACAACTTGTTGTACTGTTGTGCATCACAATGCAGTATCAACCCGCATGCTTAATGCCTGAGCGGTTTTGGTTTTGGTTTGGTTTTCAACAAGCATATTTCACTGTTTGTTTCGGTGAACATGTGGTAAATAAATCTGAATCTGAACCTCATAATTCAAGCATGTTCCGTTGTGTTTACTCAACACCTGGATGGCTCCCAAAGTATTGCTTCACCCGGCATTTCCAACACTTTTCATTTTCATTTCAAGTTTCTACACTACATTAGCTGACATCAGCCAAGCTGTAGATGAAATGTTACAAATACTTTAGCACCTCCAGCTCAAGAAAAGCAGAATGTTTGTGCTTATGGCAAGTCACTGATAGACCACGCGGGGAAATCAGATGAGGATTTGGTTTAGCAAAAAGTTTACAGATACCAACAAGTACTGGAAACATGCAACAGGTCAGAGACAGTCAGTTCTGATTACCGGCCATCATTTGAAATGTTAAATTAGTCTTCAGGATATGATAATTTCACATAATTAACCTTTAGAGCTTGTAGCAGATCTGGACAGCAGATTGATCTGAAATGTTAACCCTGTTTCTTGCTCCACAGATGCTGCATGACCTACTGAGTACTTCCAGCATTTCCCATTTTAGTTGATATTGTAATGATGGATGTTAAAGGAACTACACACAATTAAAGGGTGAAAAAACTGAAAACTAAACACAAATTACTTACGTTATTGGAAAATTGACGATGGTGGGGTTCTTCTCTATGAAGAAATTATTCTTTGTGAATCTCTTGATGTAGAAGATGAGATAGGGGGGTAGCTTTGTCAGCTGGAACCTCTTCAGGAAATTCTCCTTGTAGGTTTTATACTCCTGAAGAAATTACAACAAACAGTTTGTTAAGTGTTGGCTACATCATTGATTGGACCCCTTTGGTTGATAAACCAGCATTTGGCAAGACAGCGTGAGTAAATTCCTGCTCCCACCCTTTTCAAAGCATGTCGTAGGATATTTCACATCTATCTTTCATAACCTCAGGCTGGTTTAAAATGCCTTGCAGCAAATAAAGTACGAGTAACTGTCATAATGTTGTAATGTAGGCAAACAAAATCTGCAGATACTGGAAATCCAAAGCAACACACACACAAACTGCTGGAGGAACTCAGCAGGCCAGGCAGCATCTATGGAAAAGAGTAAACAGTCGACATTTTGGGCTGAGACCCTTCACCAAGACTGGTCTTGATCATCCCGCTGAGTTCCTGCAGCATTTTATGTGTGTTAGAGTAGTGGTTGTGTTACTGGATAAAGATTATTGAAAGTACAAATTAAAATCCCATTGTGGTAAATTTTAAAAATTAACATAGTTTTCAAACTTCCTTGTTAAATAAGCAGGTGATCATTAAAATTAACTATACAGTTTTCATAGAAATTCCAATACCACTCTTTGTGGAAAAAAAAGTCCTGCCCTGCATAACCAGACTGGTTTTTATGTGACACCACACCCACCCCAATGAAAATGGCACTTAACTGCACTGAGGTCACCTAACAAGCTACACATACTGATCAGAGAAACAAGAGATGCACAATAATTGTCAGTTTGCCAATGGGAACTAGATTAATAACAGAATACCTAATCTGTGCACAGCAAGTTTCCAACAAACAGCTCTACAAAACAAGACAAGATAATCAGTATTGCGATAAAGTTAAAAAGCATAGAAATAATAAACACAAGATTCTGTAGATGCTGGAAATCCAGAGCAACAAACACAGAATGCTGGAGGAACTCAGCAAGTCAGGCAGCATCTATGGAGAGGAATAAACAGTTCATGTTTCAGACCAAAACCCTTCATCAGGAATGGAAATAAGTCTTTACACTGATTACCAAGCAGCTATTTATCCCAATTCTATTTTATTCTCTTCATGTCCTATCAGATGTTATCACTGATCTATATACCAGAAGAGTTAGAAGTTAAAAGTTTTTAAATCTCTTGTATTACCTCGAGGTACTTATATACAGAATGATCTGTCTGGGTGGCATTCAGACAAAAATTTTTCCACTGTATCTCAGGACGTGACAATACTAAACCAATTACCAGTAGTGAATTACACCACCGATGTCAGATTGTTGGAATGTAGGAGGAAACACATGCAGTCTCAGAGGGGACATGCAACCTCCACTCAGACAGCATGGGAAGTCAGGATTGAATCCCGGTAGCTGGAGATAGCAGCTCTACAAGCTGAATGTAGCTCCTGAACATTTGGAAAGATAGCATGAAAACCCTCTTGCTCTTCACCTTTTTTCAAAATGTGCTGTAGAATATTTTACACATATCTACCTGAGGGGATGCGTGCCCTTGATTTCACATGTCAGCTAAAAGGCAGCACTTTCTCTTAGTCTGTTGGCTCTGGGCCTATACCCACCGGAGTTTAGAAGAATGAGGGTGAATCTCATTGAAACCTAATGAATGTGGAAGGCCTAGATAGATTAGATGAGAAGAGAGTATTTCTTATAGTGGGAAGAAGGCAGTCTAAGACCACAGCCTCAGAATAGAAGGATGTTCCTTTAAAACAGAGATAAGGAGGAATCTCTTTAGGCAGAGAGCAGTGAATCTGTGGAATACATTGCCAGACAACTGTGAAGACCAAGTCATTGGGTATATTTCAAGCAGAGGTTAATAGGCTCTTGATTAATAAGGGTGTCAAAGGTTACGGGGAGAAGGCAAAAGAAAGGGGTTGATTTATCTGCATAAATCAGCCATAATGGAACGGCAGAGCAGACTTGGGTCAAATGGCCTAATCCTGTTCCCATGTCTTATGGTTTTATAACTGCACTGATTAAGGGCTCAAGCTTAAAAGTGTTTGGATTCAGTTCAGACTTTCCATGCCACCTGCGTGGAGATTGCACACTCACTTACCCCACCCCCAGTAATTATATGTATTTCCTCACATCGGTAGTTAAATTCACCACTGATAATTGGTTTATTATTGTCACATGTACTAGAATCCAATTTTATTAGTACAAGGTACAAAAGCTAGGAAGATCTAATAATAATTTTTAGATCACTAAATGACATTCATTCTCCATCCAAATCCAGGTGTACATTCTCTGCATTCTGTTCTTGCTTTTTCTTTGTATGACCACTGATATGATGAAATGATCTCTGTGGATGGTACGCAAAACAGTTTTTCAATGTACCTTGGTAAATGTGACAATAATATACCAATTTACAATTTTAGAAGGTTGGGAAGACATCTGTCAAGATTTGTTTTGTTTTTAGGAAGGATTCAGTCATCTCCATGCTAAAGCAATTCTAACAGTCTTACACAAGGCATACAGATATAGAGAATGATTTTTTAAACTCATAGTTGGATATGGGCACACCTAACAATGCCTTCATATAGTGTTCATCCTAATTCCTCCAAGATAGTGTGGGGGCAGGGGGGAGAGGAACCAGTTAAGGTTACAACTGCAATGGTCAAGGTGATGCTAAAGTAGTTTTAATGACTTAGTGAAATTAATTTTGCATATCTATGCTCTATAGTCATGATGTACCATCAGTGGTGGATTAGCTGCCAATAAATTGGGAACATTTTCCCACAAGAGAATGCTCCATTTTATTTCCAGATGATGAAATCTACTCCAGCACATGTGCTTAGAAGGCAGTAGAAAGGTTTAAGGAATCAAGTGGTAAGCCATTCACCAAAGAACACCCGGCCTTTGAGCCAAGTCTGTTGCCACAGAATGCATGTAGGTTAATTAAAGATGCCACCTTGGTCTCCTCCACTAGGGGTCCTGACAGAAGGGAAACCTTCTGGCAACGTCAATGCCACTAAATGTTAAGAATATTTTAGTCAAGTTCAAAAGTCAGAGAAACCAAAAGGAGAAACGGACAATGTTTTAAGATAATTGCCAAAAATTACAGGCAAAGAAGAAAGTCTAATTACACATAATGCTGTCACAATCTGGAAAGCAAATCTTGAAAGATAATGGAAGGAGATTCAATGGGAACACTCACAAGGGGAATTAATAAAACAGTACAGGCCCTTCGGACCATGATTTTGTACAACCTCTTAACTTACTCCAAGATAAATCTAACCTTTCCTTCCCATATAGCCCTCCATTTTATATCATCCACGTACTATATCTCTTAAATGTTGTTTTAATATCACCCTTGACTACCAAGCCCAGCAGTGTGTTTTACACACATCATTCTGTAAAAAACATACCTGACAACCCCTAGGCTCACCTTAAAACTTCATATTGCCACCCTGAGAAAAAGTGTCTTGCTGTACACTCAATCTATGCCTTATGTCATCTTAGACACCTCTAACAAGTCACATCTCATCCTCCTTCACTCCAGAGAAAAGCCTTAGCTTGATGAATCTTTCCTGACAAGACATGCTCCATAATCCAAGCAGCAACCTTGTAAAACTGCTCTGCATCCTCTCTAAAGCTTCCACATTCTTCCTATAATGAGGCGATCAGAACTGAACACATTCCTCCAAGTGTGGTCTAGCCAGTTTTATAGAGCTGCAACATTACTTCATGGCTCATGAACTCAATCTCCCAACTAATGAAGGCCAGCACACCATATGCCTTCTTAACCAACCCTTCCCCCAAGATACCTCCGCTCTCCCACACTGCTAAGAATCCTGCCATTAGCCTTATACTCTGCCTTCATGTTCAAAGGAATTGAAAATGAAACACTGACTAAGCCACCAAGAAACGTTAGAGGTTTTGAATTCTCAGGTGTACCAAAGTGCTGAGACTCCCATTTGCGCATCATCACTAACTGGACTTGCCTCACAGGTGGCCGCACTCTGTCGATCTAAGAGTTTTTTGTACAGCCCCAACACTGATTCTGTTATCACTGCTGCCTTGTCAGCTCAATTAATTTTACTCTGTTTGCCAAGAGTATTCAGTTTTATTCACATTTGCCTTTTGATTTTGTATCAACCTTCTCTGTGATGCCATTGAATTTTGCCAAGATGTTGAAGAGCGGAACTTGTGGAATGATCAGCTGCTCCTTCTCATCCTTATACAGAGGGGCAGTTGGCAGGTCAAGCGTCAAGTACAGGAATGTAGACTCTGTCATTGTTTCCTTGAACTCCTGCATTTCCAACAGTTGCTCTTTTTCCTCGGGTGTCTAGGAAGCGAACATAAAACAAAAGTTAATGCTTTCCTTTTGAAAGTCTATTAAAATGTTTTGAACACAAGAGAAGCCACTGGCAGCTAAGTAATCTCCATACTCAGTGCATTTCCACAGGCTGACTGGTCACAAGAGGAATGATTATCCCATCCATTCATCAAGCTGACAAGATGCAAGCTCAGCTCTTAAGGTGATGGACAATGTTTTAAATCATTCCCCCAGGCTTCTCGAAATTGCTCTGATCCACTTTAGCAAGTACACCGCGCTTACTGCGGTGCTCCCATTTCTAAAATCAATCAAATATAAGTGATTGTTCCGCCAGTTTTCAATGCAGAAATGTTGTTTTAAAATCACAGGAAAAAGCCATTCAGCCCAATAAATCTGGCTTTGTTTACAACTTCAGTTCCAACCTTCCATTCATTTCCTCAGCAGTGTCAGAATGGCTTTCCACCATAATCGATTCCAAAATTATTAACATTCACTGGGTAAATATTTCTCTGTATGAACAATGACACTAATTTCAAATAACGTTCTATTGATAGAGAAGAACAAGTCCCTAAAATTAATTACACGTGTAAGTGAACCACTATAAATGAGCAGAAAGGAAATACAATATAAAGTGAAGCCTAATGACATTTTATTTTTGATTGTTAAATAAAAATAAGTTACTCCAAATATTAACAATTAAGTGGCTGAAAGTCTACTTAAAATCAGGTAGAAATTTCACAGGGTTACAACAGAAGTTGCTCTATAGTTCACACCGTTGAGAGTTTTAACTTATATCAAACCTTATATCAACAGAGATGACTAGAGCAGATTATGGGGAGCTTTATTTTACCTCCACTACAAATATTTGACGGGGCAATCTAGAGGGAGTTTTATATTATAACTAACCACTGTTCTACTTGCACTAACAGCATGTGAAGGGGTAGATTAGAAAGAGTTTCACAGTTTAACTACCTCACCACTGAGTGCCTGAAGACAACTAGGGACTTGCATCATTTACCAGCTCCAAATAAACATAATGTAGTCAAAAGAAATGAAACATTCTGAAAGCCTTCTCCTCTCTTGAAACAAAAATTAGTTCAATTTACAATACGGGCAGAATTAACTTGCATTAATGGCTCCTTCCTGCCACCATGTGGCTAAAAGAATAAGCAGATTAAAAATTGTATCAAATAAATCTGCAAGTGATATTCTGACTTTAAAGTGGCAATAAATGCAAAAAGGACAGCACCATTTTTGACATATTGGCAATAATAAGACCATAAGATTTAGGAGAAGAATTAGGCCATTTGGCCCATCGAGTCTGCTCTGCCTTTCCACCATGGTTGATTTATTATCCATCTCAACTCTATTCTCCTGCCTTTTCCTCATAACATTTTATGCTCTTACTTATCAAGAACCTATCTACCTCCGCTTTAAATATACCCAAAGATTCAGCCTTCACAGCTGTCTGTGATAATGAATTCCACAGATTCATTACTGACAACCTAAAGAAATTCCTCATCTGTTCTAAACAGCCATCCTTCTATTCTGAGGCTGTGCCCTCTGATCCTAGAAACCTCGACTCTTGGTAACAAAATTCTTAAAGCTTCAGACCTTAATGGCTCTCAGTTTTGCATCTATCCTACCTGTAGTCCCCAATATACCATCTTTCAAAGGTCAATCCGCTACCCGTCAGAATCCTATTCTGTTCTGTCTTGTCAATCAGGAGACATGGAAAAAACATACAATGAAAGTAAGAGAAGCAATAATAAAAGTCCTAACCAGATCTGGTGGAGGCAGCTTCTTTGTAAATATCCGCATGGAACCCTGGAACACACTGTTGATGATGGCTGCAATGAGAAATTAATTTCATTATTGAGAAAGCACATGGAATAAAACACAAAACACAATACCAGAATCATCTTAAGGTCCACATTACCTATTTACTGCCACTTTAACAACTCAATAAGAACAGCTGAACCCATTGTAGTGGAAGAGTGGCAACTAACCTACTTTCAATGGTGAGGTGAAAGTAGATGGATTTTATTCCCCGTACTGAGGACCATGACTCTTGCTGTGCCAGACCTCATGGATATAAGAATGAGTGTAGTAATTGACCAGATGGCCAAAGTCTGATACAGGCCCACCAAGTGTTAACAGTTCAGTTCATAATGTGAGATTGTTATGGGTGGGAGCCAGGGGCAAGAAGCATTGGTTGGAATCATCTACAGATCCCCAAGCAGTAGTAGTGATGAAGGAGGTTGAATTAAACAAGGAATTTAAAGATGTGTGCAATAAGGGTATAACTGCCATCATAGATAGCTTTCACCTACATATTGGTTGGTCAATCAAAATTAGCAGTTGTATGTGGAGAAGAAATTCCTGGAGAATGCAAGTGAGAGCTTTTTAAAGACCAAAATGCCAAAAAAACAACCTGAGGCAAGCTACTGTTGATTGGTGATGAGAAAGGAATAATTAAGCCGTGGTACATAGCCCTTTAGGGAGCCGCCATCAGAACACAAGATAAGAGTCTGAAATTTGAGTTCCTAAACTGAACAAAGGAAACTTCCAGGTACGAGGTATGAGATGGCAATGATACATTGAAGAACTTTACTAAAGGGATTGGTAGTGGGTAAACAATGGATAATATTTAAATAATGTATGCACTATTAACAATTATTGATTCCTGTCTGATCCAAAAATAAATCAGGGAAATTCAAACTTATTATTGTGGGCATACATAGCCAAGGTATAACTGCCATTGTTCTGCCCTTTGGGAAATTGACTTGTTTTTACTATGTGATTAAGCACATTCAGCTTTTATTTTGAAACGGGCAATTTCAAATCTGTATCAGGTCACTTCCTGTGCAGTCAGGCAGTAATAAGTAGGAAAGCACACTGGCTTGCAGAAGCCAGAGGTTTATGTTAGGAGCTGAAGCAGTTTCTCTCTAAAGCCATCCTGATGTTCCCCCTGCAGAAGCGTTGCTTGTAAATTGATGGAATATTGTTTAGAAGTAAATCTAAAAGTATTAAAAAATTTTGCGGAAATAGAATGTTACTTTTAAGTTTATTAGACACCAACCTAGATGCTTATGGTTTACACAAACTATTTACATATTGTATTTACTTGTCGGAATCTTATAATATTTACCTGCAGGAAACTTAACAAAAGCTCTTACTTATCTGTGTATGTTTAATTGTGTGAATGGAACAACGTTATAATTGCACTGTACTTTGCTTTTTATTCAGTTTCACTCCTTATTCACTCTGTTATGCCATTGAGTCTGCAACAAAATCAAGGATCTAAGATGCTATATCCTGACTCTGATGTCATTCTTGAATGGAGTTTGGCTGACTGTCTAGTTTAGTGGTCGCCAACCAGTCGATCTTTGAGACTTTCCCAGTAGATCCTGAAAAAAAAATGAAAAATGCGCACCGGGCAGAAAAGACCGGAAGTAAAACCCTGCAACCCCGGAAACAGCCTCTCCCCACAAACAGCTCTCCGCAGCGGGAGCACCGCTACATTACCATTATCCTAATCGGTATCAACCTATCTTTATAACGCTCACATTACAACACTTCTCCCCCTCTAAGTTCCAACATTCCCCAAATGTAAAAGAACTGGGAAACAAAAAACAGTGGTGTCATTAGCTTGTGTACCTCTGAACCTTAATCTTGTGTCTCAGTAACAGTTTACCAATACAAAACACCTGAAAAACGTGGCAGATTCAACATTCAGTCTAACAAAGCAAACTGTCCATTCAAATATTCAGTCTGTCAGGAGGTTTGTGAGGGAGCTGTGCTGCAACAGATGAAAATTATTAAATCTAAGTACAGGAGCTGTCTTACTGACAGACACCTCACAGACTGTCTCAAACTGGCTGTCTATAGTTATGAGCCAAATTTCAGGGAACTAGCAGAGAGTATTCAGCCCCAGTAATCACACTGAGTGCAACAGTCAATTTTTATTCATTTATTTTTCGTGTTGAAATAAAATCAAATAATGAAACATAGAATTAAAGGTGTTGTAATGTGAGCATTATAAAAATAAGTAATACCAATTAAGATAATGGCAGCATAGCAACACTCCCGCTACGGAAAGCCGCCTGCAAAGACAGACTGCTTCCAGGGCTGTGGGCCTCCACTTCCGGTCCCTTCTGCCCAGTGCGCACGCGTGTGTCTAAATGATTTAGTAGGTCGATCTTGCCTTTCACTAAGGCCGAGGTAGGGGATCTTGGGCTTAAGAAGATTGGCGACCACTAGTCTAGTTGATGTTACAACACCTCAGTGAGGGTAGTGCAGCCAATAAAATTATTTTTTGCAGCAGCACAGTACATTAAAAACATAACAAACATAAACAAACAAAATAAAACTTACTGATATTAGTGCAAGTTAAGAGAGAGGATAAAGAAATAAGAGTCCAAGGTGGTGTGAAGAGTTTTTTCAGGCCATTTTAAGAACCTGATGAAAGAAGCTCTTGGTGAACCTTCAAGTGTGCTCCTGTACCTCCTTCCTGATGGCAGTACTGAGAAAAGGGAATGGCCTGAACAAAAGGGTTCTTTAATGATGGAAAAGGGCTCAAGCATGGCTTCTGGAAGATATTAGGAACAAAATTAAACCCAAAGTGGAAAATTATCAGAAAAACCAGCAGTCTGACAATTGGAAGTTAAGATTTTGAATGCGGAACCAAGATCAAGAGCATTTTCTTCATGTAGAAAGAGATGAATTCAGTGATTCTCTACCATAGAAGGGAGTGAAGGACAGGTCATCAAGGATGTAGATATATTTCTTTAATATGAATCAAAGGATTTAGAGTGCAGATAGAAAAAGGGTAATTCCCTATTTTTACTTGATAGGTTGAAGTGAACAAACCGCCATGATAGTTCTGAATGGTGATAGTGTGGAAGTGCGGCAAGGCAAGGGTTAAGATGATGTCCAGGCAAACACAGAACACAGTAAAATGTGCAATCAGTCTAGGTAAGAAAGGTCTTTGAAGAGCATACCTTTCCTTTACATACACAGCAGGGGATGATACGAGATAACGATGGAATGGAAGGGTTCAAGGAATACACACCAACTACGGGACAATTACATTACCAACTTCAAAGTATCGATGGTTGTTAGCTCAAACACAAGGAAATCTGCAGATGCTGGAATTTCAAGCAACACATACCAAAGTTGCTGGTGAACGCAGCAGCCCAGGCAGCATCTCTAGGAAGAGGTACAGTTGACGCTTCAGGCCAAGACCCTTCGTCGGGACTAACTGAAAGAAGAGCTAGTAAGAGATTTGAAAGTGGGAAGGGGAGGGGAGATCCAAGATGATAGGAGAAGACAGGAGGGGGAGGATGGAGCCAAGAGCTGGACTGTTGATTGGCAAAAGGGATATGAGAGGATCATGGGACAGGAAGCCTAGGGAGAAAGAAAAGTGGGGGGGGGGGGAACCCGGAGGATGAGCAACGGGTATAGTGAGAGGGACAGAGGGAGAAAAAGGAGAGAGAGGAAAAGAATGTGTGTATATAATCTGTCCCCCTCACTATACCACTTGCCCATCCTCTGGTTTTTCCCCTCCCTCCCCCTTTTCTTTCTCCCTAGGCCTCCTGTCCCATGATCCTCTCATATCCCTTTTGCCAATCAACTGTCCAGCTCTTGGCTCCATCCCTCCTCCTCCTGTCTTCTCCTATCATTTCAGATCTCCCCTCCCCCTCTCAAATATCTTACTAGCTCTTCTTTCAGTTAGTCCTGACGAAGGGTCTCGGCCTGAAACGTCGACTGTACCTCTTCCTAGAGATGCTGCCTGGCCTGCTGCGTTCACCAGCAACTTTTATGCGTGATGGTTGTTAGCTTGTAGTTTCTATTGATTTATAACCTATTCACTTATTGACTTATTATCACCTATATTGTGAATGGTGACTGATCTTGCAAAGGAGGAATTTGAACAAACTCAGTTTACCAAATGGTCAATATCTGTAACTGTTAGACAATTTTATATAAAAATGGCATTTCTTTGTGGTGTGGTGACAGGAACTATGCTGGTCTCCTTGGACAAAAATAAATAAAGTGTGTTTGAGGAACCAGTGTGAGTTTTCAGAGCCCAGCTAATCAGTGATAACAGTTCAAGTCCAAAGGACTAGCCACCAACACTTGCTCCTATTTTCAATATTTCTATGTTTCTACAAAATCTGGGAATATACTTATTATTATCAATTACTCACCACATTCACCCAATAACGTATTGCCTTCTAAACTATACAGAGTTTCTATAGCTAAAATAAATCATTCAAACTGTAAAACCTTTTATGACTCTTCAAACAACATATACATTCACATATTGCAATGAAGTACAATAGTGCTCATATGAGTTTTTTTTTTATATATGGATCTACTTACTCTTTTTCTTCTTGTTCCCTCCTAAAGCCATATGAAGTGCATTTAGGAACCAGGACAGGAAGTCAACAGCATCACCTGCAACAGCATACAAGTCATAAACATAAGCGATCCTGCAGATGCTGGAAATCTTGAGCAAAACATAAATTGCTGGAGGAACTCAACAAGTCAGACAGCATCTGCGAAGGGGTATTGAACAGTCAATGTTTCTGGTGGGGAGATCTCTTCCTGAGGCATCGGTAGGACTGCTTATTCCCATCTGTAGCTGCTGCCTGACTTGCTGAGTGTACCTCCAGCATTTTGTGTGTGTTACAACAACAGACACACAATTCACTGGAATCATCCACTGCAAAGGTCTATTTGGGAATTATCAAGATAAGGTCTGTAATTTTCATGATTCTCTTTAAAAATAAAGAAATTAAATTGAAAACTACAGGGTATGTGGTTATGCACCAAAGTATATTAAAAATAAATCTAGTCTTAAATATATCCCTGTTGGAATTTCACAGGCTATAGCAATAAAAACTATATAATTAAACAAAAACACTAAAATAATACATACTAGAATAAGAAATGCTGAATAAGCAGTAGGTATGTCAGCAACTTACAAAAGCAGAATGTAGAACTGAGTAACGCACAAAGAGCTAGGGGAACTCAGCAGGTCAGGCAGCATCTATGGTGAGGAATAAACATTCAATATTTCAAGCTGAATTCCTTCATCAGCACATAGAACTTTGTGTGTCAGTGGATTATTAGTGTTGTACTGTATTATTGTAAATGCTCATCCATAGATGCTGTTGTTGCTGGTTCCATTTTCCTAAATTATAAGTATCACAGCTCAAAGAAACTCATATGAGGAGAGATTGAGTCGCCTGGGCCTGTATTTGCTGGAATTCAGAAGTATGAGACCTTTTTGAAACATATAAAATTATGAAAGGGATAGAGGCAGGAAAGTTGTTTCCACTGATAAGTGAGACTAGAACTAGGGGGACATAGTCTCAAGATTCAGGGGAGTAGAGTTAGAATGGAGATGAGAAGGAACTGCTTTTCCCAGAGAGTGGTGAATCTGTGGAATTCTCTGCCCAGTGAAGCAGTGGAGGCTCCCTCAGTAAATATATTTAAGGCAAGGTTGGATAGATTTTTGCATAGAAGGGGAATTAAGGGTTTTGGGGAAAAGGCAGGTAGGTGGAGATGAGTCCATGGCCAGATCATGCGTGATCTTTCTGAATGGCAGAGCAGGCTCAACGGGCCAAACAGCCGACTCTTGCTCTTATTTCTTATGTCTCATTCTACATTTCATCATATTCTGAGAATTTGTACCTCAAACACTAATACAACTGTAGGGTTATTGATTCATATTTTAAAATTTAATGCTTTACTGGATTCTGGCAGTCCTCATTCAACTGCATTGCAATTCTACACAGACCACACTTATCAAACAATATAAATTAGCAGGTAAAATGAAAAATAATGCAAATACAGGAAATACGAAATTTTGATTAGTCATTGACTGAAACATTAAGTGTTTCTCTCTCCACAAATGTTGCCTAACCTGCTATTTTCAACACCTTCTGTTTTTATTTTAAGTGCATATGTTATTAGAACATATACACTTGAACAAGCTTTCTGTAGACTAGAAGCAACACACACAAAATGCTGGAGGAACTCAATGGGCCAGGCAGTATCTGGAAAAGAGTACAGTCGACGTTTTGGGCCGAGACCATTCAGCAGGACTGCAGAAAAAAAGATGAGGAGTTAAGAGCTAGAAGTTGGGGGGGGTGGGGGGAAGAGGGCGGAAGAAACACAAGGTGATAGGTGAAACCGGGAATGGGGAGGGGTGAAGTAAAGAGCTGGGAAGTTCAGTGGTGAAAGAAATACAAGTTGATTGGAGAAGGGGGAAAGCCGATAGGAGAGGACGGAGGGCCATGGAAGAACGAAAAGGGGGAGAACACCAGAGGGAGGTGATGGGCAGGTAAGGAGGTAAGGTGAGAGAGGGAAAAGGGGATAGTGAGGGGGGAGAATTACCAGAAGATCTAGAAAAAAGTGTTCATATCATCAGGTTGGAGGCTACCCAGATGGAAGAAAAGTGGCTAAAGCACTTTGAAGAGCAGAAATAATACTAAGAAATAGTCCAATCATCTCCTCAAACCCATTCTATTTGATGAAATCACCAAAACTTGGTGTAGATTTAGGGTGAGAGGTGAAAGATTTAAAAGGGAGTTGAGCAACAACTTTTCACGGTGAGTATATGGAATGAGCTGCCATTGGAAAAAGATGAGGCAAGTACAAGAGTATTATTTAAGAAACTCTTGGTTAGGTACATGGAGGGAAGGGCTTGAAGGGATATGGGTCAAACACAGGAAATTGGGGCTAGCTGGCTGGAACTGAGGCTGCATGGACTGTTGGGATGAAGGGCCTGTATCTGTGCTGTATTGCTCTATGAAAGATCAATTATTTAGTTAACTGCCCCATATTCATCAATACCTTTAGTTAATACCTTTGGTTCTATTACTATTTATTCTTTATGGAGCAACTGTAACGAAAACCAATTTCTCCCAGGATCAATAAAGTATGACTATGACTAAATACATGTGTCACAATGTTTCTCATTCATTATTAATATGGTTAATGTTGATTTTTCCCTCACTTATGACAAACCTACAAGTTTACTCCATACTGGCACAGATATCTCTGAGCTAATATGCTGCACAGACTAGCCTTTGTGTTCCTGCTTATCAACTTCCAGCAGCTGTCTCCAAACTTCCCCTTCCCTTATCTCACTCCATCTGCCTCACTTGTTTCCCCTCTTTGTCTCCATCTATCATCAACCTACTACTGTCTTCCAATCCCAACTATCCCTCTTCCCTTACCTGGTGCAACCTGTTCACCTGGTTCAACAATCACCCTAGGCTCTTGCATCACCACTCCCCCTGTCCCCTTTATACTGGCCATCTCCTGTGGTTCAGGCTCAGTGATAGTACTCTCATCTCTGGGTCAGAATTTTATTGGTTCAAGCCGTTTGACCCAAGTTCTAACCCAGTATAAAAAGGAAGGGAGGGAGGTGGTGTGGTGAAAATTCCAGGGAATTGTTTGTTTCTGCAGATTCCAGCATCCGAGGTCTCTTGTGTCTCTGACTCAATTCTAAGTGGCTCAGCCTGCATGGCAGAAAAAAATCTTCTGGCTGAAAATTTTCTAACATGAGGCAGCCACAACAAGTCCAAGTCTTTCTCATGGGAATGTTCGGAAAGCTTTAACAGCTGGCCAGAGCAATGCCACCAAGTTAACCAGCTGCTAAAGCATTGAATTGTTCTGAATGTTTATAACAGTCAAACATGATATAGTTATTAAAATTTTCAGAGTACACAAGTGCAGTTAAAATTATTAAATGAAATACAATAATATTACCAAAAATAACTTGGCACCTCTTAACCGAGCTCTCCGTTCAATATATGGAGACACCATTACTGTATTATGTCCTTCAAAATCACTCAATGATGTTCTGCGGTTTAGGATCTGTTACATATGTCTTCTTTTCAAAGCTGCACTGAATTCAATCATGATCACTATTAGATTGTAAATAACACTATCCTTTGCATTTCTGGTTAGATGCTAACTGTATTTCATTGGCTTTGTATCTGTACTCGGCACAATGATAATAAAGTTGAATCTAATCTAATCTAATAAGTATTTTTTTCACATTAAAGGCATGTATTTTATCACACTCTCAACTCATTACTAAATCTAATATGACTTTAGCCCACATTCTGTTGGCTCCAGACCATATTCTTGTAGAAAACAAACCCAAATGCAGTCATGAAATATCTTTCTATCATGAACTAGTCTACTACCCATAGTTATATTGAAGCTCATTTTACTTGGAGTTGGCAAGGATATCAGGGAATCCATTTTTTTCACTAACACAATGCCTCCTCTTTTTCCTTCCCACTGTCGTATACAAAACACTTTTGAACCATTACTACAGATTCTCAAATAAGCTACAAACCACATATAAGATTCTGGAATGTATGAGGAAGGTAAATACCCAAAGGATCGGGCACAATAACCTTTCTTAATGCTTTTACTTGGCTGACTTGTCAAGTTCAGTACAAATGAAAGGAGCTAACAAAATCCTGTGAAGGACTCCAACAAAATTTACATTATTGCTTACCTGAAATAACAAGCAAGTCATATCACAACTAACAATTTATAATTCTGCATCTTATGGGTGGCTGGGTGGGGATAATCTCTAACAAAATAGGAGTATGGTGCTTCTTCCCTCTGCCAGCCTGCAAGTCAGTCTTGGACATGGTGCAGCACCTGCTTAGCCCCACTCCCCCATCCACCCCCATCAGGGTCACGTGAAGACATGGAGCAGGTGGTAGATAGCTGTATGAACAGCTGGTGCATATCATAAGTCCTGGTTACGCAACCACCGACGCCAGGCAGAGAACCTCTGAAGAGTATTGATAATGGCTGGGGTCACCCATTTTGTAAAGAAGGCAGCAATGGTAAACCACTTCCGTAGAAAAATTTGCCAAGAACAATCATGGTTGTGGATAGAGAAAAGAATAAGAACAGCAGCACGAAGTGGATCTTCCCACAGGATTAAGACAGATGGAAGGCCATGATCACCCAGGCCCGCAAATGATCATGATGATACAGCTTTAAAGCTGTATTGTGTTCAACCAGATGCAAGCCACCGTGGTTCACCAACTCACCCTGTTTGGTAATTTGGAAACGTTTCTTGCTGCACAGGACTACAGCCTGCAACATTTCATGAGGAGACACATGAGCTTTGAAGTTCCTGGGATTCCTGAGTTTTCTCATCAGCTCTCCAAACCTCTGCACCAGTAGGAACATTATGTCTCCTGGTGGCCGCTTGATATCCTTATAGTTTTCTTCTTCCAAGAAATAGTTCCGTAACGGGGGCACATTTGACAGAGCCTGAAACAGAAGTAAAGAAGCTGAATTCCAAAACATGAAAGGCTAGGAAAAGAAAGCCATGAAAGTTCAAATGCACCATCATCAAACCATGCTCCTACAATCTAACATACACCACATGCGTGTGCCTTTATTAACCCTGCATGGGCAACATGCATAGTAACTGCTAGTTTATTCTCTTTTCCAAGCTCAATCCATGGACGTCAGGCTGTCCCAGGTTTGTGGGTCCCAGAATTGGATTAAGAAGGCATGAGGGGCAGTCAGTCTGGGGGTTAATACCAAAAATCGATTGAATATCCAGAAGTCAAAATCCAATGGCCGAAGCCTGGAGACCAAGAGCCCTGTCCGTGTGTCTGGGCTGTTGTCATTTTGTTGCTTGTTGGGTTCTGTGTTGTACTGCCAAGCATTAGAGGCATGCTATGTTGGGCCTGCAAATGTGCGGTAACATTGTGAGCTGTCTCCAGCACATCCCTAGGTGTGTTGGTTGTTAATGCAAACAAGTCTTTTCACTGTACGCTTCAATGTTCATGTGATAAGTAATTCTGAATCTGAATTCTTCTGTACTCATCATCTTTGCTTACAAACTTTGGATCCATCTTCTCTCTTTCCCCAGCAGTGCCAATATCCACTTCCAAATCACCATTCTCTATCACCACCAGTTTCAGCTCAACCAAAACACTCTATGACACAGAATCACCTTCATATATTTCTCATGTGCATCAGCCTCAACGTGACGGTTGAAGGCAAAGAACCAGGATGGCTCTTATTCCTTTCAAAGACCAGGCAAGTGTGAAGAACGTGTAGTTTTCTTACTAACTCCTGACAACAACTATACGAATCTACAGATATCAAACAGCTAATACAGCAAACAACAAAACAGAACAGCTACCTGTTCTAATGACTCAGCTGCTCAATCATCATTCATAAAGTACGTGGACCTCACTCTCGTCTGATTACTTATATTTTCTTACCTGTAACACCACATTAGCATAGTCATTTGCCTTGATGTTGTTCAGTCCAACAATCCCTGGTAGATAGGTAGTTCCATCGTAAGCCCGTGACAGTTTGGATTGTTTGTCCAAGTTTGCAATGTGTTGTTTCGTGAAAGTTGGTTTCAACACATACTGCAAGGCAAAGAATAGTGCTATACATGTGACTGTCTCCTCAGATATAAAACAACAGAAGAACAATTTTCATACAAAGTTTCAACGCGATTTATTTATCATAGGTGACTGCTAGACATTGCCAGGACTGTGACATCCCCATCAAGAGGAATAAAAGAGTCAATGGCATTCCAAGTGTACCTTCACCAGAAGGACTACTGCAATTCGAGAAGGTGGTGACTTAAAGGAAGGGCAAACACATATTTCATACTTTATTTTAGAACAAAGAAATAGACTAAAGTCATGAAATGGCTCAAATCAAGTCCTTCACACAGCCTTTATCTTTAAAGATAAAGTGCACCTGGATAATATTTTCATTATTTCTATTGGATGATACTGTGCCCTAACAACTCTCAACAAAACTTATGCCTTCCAACTACTGATCCGAACAGTGGCAAGTGTTTTTTTAACTTTGGGAAAAGCTCTCAGATATTTGAATATCCTACACATAAACCATATGGTTTACATTCGTCATCATCATGTGCCACATTGTATGACATGGGCAATCATGGTCTTCCATCTGTCTGTCTTTTCTTATGCTTTTATCTATCCATAACCATAACTGCTCTTGGCAATTTTTTCTACAGAAGTGGTTTGCCATTGCCTTCTTCTGAGCAGTGTCTTTACAAGACGGGTGACCTTAGCTATTATCAACACTCTTCACAGATTGTCTGCCCGGCGTCAGTGGTTGCATAACCAGGACTTGTGACATGTACCAGCCGCTCATACAACCATCCACCATCTGCTCCCCTGGTTTCATGTGACCCTTATCAGGAGGGCTAAGCAGGTGCTACACCTTGCCCAAGGGTGACCTGCAGATTAGAAGAGGGAAGGAGCTCCTTACACTTCCTTTGGTAGAAACACATCACCACTCTGCCACCTAATGGTTTATATTATTTTACTGAAAATTGTTATAGCTTAGTATTGCAAACTAAAAGTACTCAGATGCAAAAATTACGACTGTTCTCTACACAACTGTACTGTTGGTCGAGTGTTTCCTGTTTCTGATTGGTGACTTAGCAAGGAGCAAACTTGTGCAGACTAGAGGCAAGGTCAGAATCAGTTAGTCAATGCAACACCCGCAAAATACTGGAGCAACTCAGCAGGCCAGGCAGCATCTATGGAAAAGAGTTAACAGTCGATGTTTCAGGCTGAGACCCTTTATCAGGACATCAGCAATTTGTGTGTGTTGCTTTGGATCTCCAGCATCTGAAGATCTTCTTGTGTTTGCCAATTAATATTCATGGAAAATGGGAACCCGGGCCAAGTTCTGAAGAACTCTTCTAGTTTCACAACTATATTCAAGTTTATCATAATCATGCATGAAGGAAACCATCATGGAAATAAGCCAATGGAACAATATACTCAAGAGTTGGTCAGACTTTCAATATTCATTTTCCAGATTTACAAGGATGTGGTTCTGAGGGGTAATTCATCCCAAAGAAGCTTTATATCAGGAGTCAAAATTTCATAACAGGAAAATAAGAGGGAATCTCCTTTCAAGCCCCTTGTTCATTGTTTCCAGGAACATTGGATATATTTAAAACTGTGGTTGTCAGGTACTTAATTGTCAAAGGTTATGGGGAGAAGGCAGGAGAATGAAGTGGAGAGTGAAAATAAAACAGTCTAATTCAGCTCCCATGCCTTATGAAACCACATGCTTACTGTTATGTCTTCAAGAGAGGAGTCGATGATTTCGTAGTTGTCCGGTAGGCAGTAGAACTTCAACGTGTGCAGATTCAGAAAGACGTGGTGGCCGACCTGAACGCTATGAATGTTAGCATATGACTTCAGGCCTCGCCCTGAGAAATACAAATCACAGGTCAACGTTAATTCCCGTCACATTCATCAGAATTACAGCTATGTTATGGTGTGGTTCTTGTGATGTTACTTTAACAAAAGTCACCCCTAATCTGAAGCCCAGAAAAAAAAGTGCCAACATCTTTTCATCAAAGTGCATCACAGAAAGGACATGATCTTATTTACTGACATACAGGCCATTCATCCCAAATAGACTCACTAGATACTGACCCGGCATGGGACTCAAGAGAATTAAAAACACTTCACTTAGCAAAAGTTATTGACATTGAGCAACACATACAAAACGCTGGAGAAACTCAGCAGGTCAGGCAGCATCTATGGAGAGGAATAAACAGTCAACACTTCAGGCCGAGACTCTTCATCACAACTGAAAAGGAAGGGAGCAGAAGTCAGAAAAAGGTGGAGTTGGGGGGGGGGGGGGGGAAAGAGTACTAGCTGGCAGATGATAGGTAAGGCCAGGTGAGGGGAAAGAAAGGTGGGTGGGGGAAGGTGAAATGATGTGAGAAGCTGAGAGAGGATAGGTGGCAGAGGTAAAGGGCTGAAGAAGGAGAAATCTGATAAGAGAAGACAGTGGATTAAGGAAAGGAGGTGACAAATCAGAGACAGGTGATAGGCAGGTCATATTGGTGAGGGATAAAAAGAGAACGGACGAGAAGGTCACCAGAATGGGAACAATCAAAGGAGTGGGTAAAAATAGAGGCGTGGTTATCAGAAGTTAGAGAAATCAAAGTTCATGCCATCAGAGTGGAGACTACCCAGACAGAATATGAGGTAATCTCATATGGCCTGCTGAATTCTTCCAGCATTTTGTGTGTGTGTTGCTCAAGATTTCCAGCATCTGCAGAATCTCTTGGGTGTCTCTTCATCTCATTAAAAAAAAACATCACAAGGGCTGGATTTTGAATACTAGGACATGAAGTATTCAGGAGAGTACCATTGTGTTTGTTTGTATTTCCAACTTGCAATTACACTTACCAGGATTAAATTCTATCTTCCATTACTCTGTCCATCTTACTAACTCATCAATATCAAACTTTAGCCTACAATCTAACTACCCCACAATCAACAACACTATCAAATTCTGAGTCATCTTTGACTTTAATGAATTTCCAGCATTCATATTTAAATAATGAATGTATATAGCAAACATTCAATGTCCAGCACCAATCCCTATACTCCAATTAGCCATATGCTTTCAATCACAAAAGTAACTGTTCATTATCCATCACCTTTGCCTCCTACACCCTGACCAATTTTACATCCAGTGTGCCAACGGAGACAGCCTGTCTTGTGTATGTGCATGTGTGACATGCCCTCATCAATACTCTGCTATCACTACAAAAAGTTCAAATCGGTCAGAGAAGAACTCCCTCAATGAAGCCATGATGACCATCATTGCCTTTCAAAGCATAATTAACTTAGTCCCCCAGAATTAAGTGTGGATAGGATAGAAACTAATAGCAATTTTTTTTTAGCATGTCGCACCAGACAGTTAGCCATTCTTGTCTGGCATGAGGTGTCAGGATTGGTCTCCTTTCGGATTAATCGGGTCGCGATATGAACGTTCTCGACCCTTTTTTTTCACGAGGCCAAGTGGCTAGCTCAACGCTTAACCTGGCACGGATGGAAAGCGTGCTCAGGGGGCGGCCCGACCCGGATTCGACCTCGGGAGCCTTTGCTTCAGAGTCCGGCGCTGATGCCATTGCACCACCAGCCGGCCACTAATAGCAAGTAAAACCAGGAAATGAATTAGCCCTCATCTCACACTCTGTCATTCAACACCAGTCTGTGTCAACAAATAGCATTCTCTCCACCCTTTGCCTTTCTCTTTTTGTCCCCACACCCCTATTCTGATGAAATTCTCTCTCTCCATTGATGACTCCAAACATGTACAGTATTTGCAACATTTTATGCTTTAGTTTAGATTTGTAGTATTACAGACTTTTGTAATTAAAGTTCAATTTTCTTATCAATGTATACCACCTACAACCCTTGAGATTCATCTTCTTGCAGGCAGCCATAAAACAAAGAAACACAATAGAATCCACAGAAAACCGCACACAACGACCGTCACAGATCCAAAGTGTAAAAGAGGACAAATTGTGCAAATAGTTAAAAGAAACTAAACAATTAATACACTGAACACACACTGCAGAGTCCCCAAAAGTGAGTGCATAGCTACGGAACCAGTTCAGTACTGAGTCGGGTGGAGTCAGTCCGTGAGCCCTATAGTTGTAGGGGAACAACTGCTCCCAAACCTGGCAGTGTGGGACCCAAGACTCTTGCACCTCCCGCCCAATGGTAGTAACGAGAGGAGAGGGAGGCTGGTCAAACACAGGCATAAGGCATTTTCCACTTGCGGCCTCAACAACCTTAATCTTGCTCGATGCTTCAATCAGCGCAGAATAGTGGAGCCGAGCACGGGTTCATTTATTGCTGTCAAGCCTTGATGCAGCATCTGCACACCTCCCCCCACCCCCCCAGCCCCCAGTGATAGACACCTCAGCCATATCTGCATTCTTGAGAGTCTAATTCGCTAAATCCACAGAGAGATTGCAAAATCACCAGTATGGTCAGAAGGTTCAAAAGTACATCCCTTAAGGGGAAATTACAGGCCGCTGACTTCAGCGATTGCAGTTCAGAAGCGTATCTAGTAGTTTTGTGAGTGGCCTGCAAAACATTACCATAGGTTGCCAGCGCCATCTCGGCAATCCTCTGCTTCCTGCCATCATGCAAATTCTGAATCCACCTCACTAACTCCACCTGAATTCAGCCCAATTCTTCCAGATCAGCCTGCCATGTGCTGTTCATCCGTCTTTGCTTGTCTGTAGGTTTTCATTGATTCCATTGTATTTATTTGAATCTATTGTGAATGCCCACAAGAAAATGAATTTCCAGTTTGTATATTGTGAAATATACATACTTTGATAATAAATTTACTTTGAACTTTGATGTGGGATCTTGTCAAAGGCCTTACACATCTTCTTCGGTTGTCCATTGAAATCCGATGACGATGTCCACTCCTTTAACAGTGAGATCTTTGATGACTTTACAGTCCTATCCTGGACCCACAAGCTCAATTGCAGGTGGGACATGTATATGTGGTAGTGGTGGCAACCGTGGCTGCATTTCTCCTGGTTCTCTTCTGCTGTCTTCTGGTTCTTCTTTCCATCTCCAGAATACGAACCCCGCCCCTACACAGCTGTCGCCAAGTGGTACGGACAGCAGCAACATCCTCTTCAGGTCTGATCTTGCACTTCCTTAAAGCATTCTTCATCTGATCCTTACAGCGCTTCTTCAGCCTTCCAGCTGAGCATCAACCATAGACCACATCATATAAACAACCTCCACTGCCCTACCTTCATCTAACCCCTTAGTTTTTTTTCCCCAAAAAGCTCCAAAAGATCTATCAGACTTGACCTTCCACACACAAAATCATGTTGACTATTCCTGATATTATCCAATTCGTCATTGTTCTGGGATATTTTGCAACATTCTCAAACCATTCAAGAAATTCATTACATTTTTCATTTGAGCAAGTCTACTTATCACAATTCATATGAAAATAGAAAATAATTTGTATCATGAATATTTCATCAGTAATATTACTAAAGCTCTGAAAGTAACCTTACCTTGGAAGTATTTGCCGCACACCAAGCAGGCATAAACGTTGATGTGAGAAAGGGAGACGGAACACAGCTTTTCAAAGTCAAAATCCAGCACACTCCTGTTTGCAGGGATTGACAATCATTAATCAAGTCCTAAAGCTTTAAAGTGATTGAAATAGTCTAATGTGGAAGAGGAAGGCTTCTATGGTTTTTCATGCACTGATGCAATGTAGTTAAATAAGAGATAAAACTCTGTCTGAAAGTAAATATCATCTCCAGTTCTGAGGATGCAAGATTGTAATTGTACTCTGAACAGGCCTAATCAATAAGTTCCCTTCCTAAAGGTTGAATTAAAATGCTTCGTACCTACTGCTTCTATGTAATCACAGCAAAGATGATAGGGAAATCTGAAATCTTTTTATGATGTTATATTAACAATCCTTTTATCTAAGTATAATTAAGCCTCCAAGAGGACCACAACCTTGTCATGGTTTGAAGGTTTGCGTGCCTCAATGACCCAGAGAACTATGCTGGCTGGAGTCAGGGCCTCACTCTTTGGCTCTCGGTAGAGTCACCCATGCCAAACAGGTCAAAGGCTACAGGCCAGACTAAGAGTGATCCACAGGTCCTCCAGGTTCGGGGATTCAGGTCAGGGGTAATAACCCTAACTTGTAAAACAAAACTGTTATGGAAACAGCAATGAAGAATCCTTCTACATTTGAGTGGCCAAGGACAGATAGAGATGGAGGATCTTCAATGCTGCCCTAAACACCAGTGGCATAGAAGGCAGTAAGTAAAGATAATTGGGGACTAGGAATAAACACAATAGATTCTGAAAACGCTGGGAATCCAAAGTAACACAAACTAAATGCTGGAGGAACTCAGCAGGTCAGGCAGCATCTATGGAGAGGAATAAATAGTCGACATTTTGGGCCAAGATCATTCAAATATCAAAATTTTATTCTTCTCCATATATAAATGCTGCTTGACTCACTGAATTCCTCCAGCATTTTGTGTGTGTTACTATGGGCCTAGGAGTATCACTTTTCAGATTGTTCTACCCATGGATACTGCCATGCTTGCTAAAAGGGAGAGTACAAAGTCATGAAAACATTTCTTTCTCCACAGGATATCAGAAGGAAAGGCAAAGATTCAAACCTGGTCATGAAACAACCTGAGAAAAATGTGAAACAACCATATCACTGTGTCAATCTTTTTTCAACTGTATTTGGAAAATCTAATAAGCACTTATTTAATTTTTAATGGATCTGATCAAGACTTAAGATTTTAAAGGAATTTAATATTCAATAGAGCATGGGTCAGCAAATGGAATTACAATGTTGTAGCCATTACACTGTTACAAGGACAAGATTGCTGCTTGATGCTTTGAGGGTTAAATGTTTCAAAAGGGATAGGGAGGGAGGTAAAAGAGGTGGGGGAGAGGTATTGCTAATCAGGGATAGTACCTCAGCTGCAGAAAGTGAGGATGTCGTAGAGAGATCATCTACTCAGACAGCGTGGGTAGAAATCAGAATCAGGAGGGGAACAATCACGAGAGTATGGACACAACTCCCCTAACAGCAACAGGGACACCAAGGACCAGGTAAGTCTTTATGTATACTTAAGGCAGAGGTTGATAGATTCTTGATTGGTCAGGGAATGAATGGATACTGGGGGAAGGCAGGAGACTGAGGCTGAAAGGAAAAATGGATCAGTCATGATGAAGTGGAGGAGCAGACTCGATGGTCCAAATGGCCTAATTTTTGTTCCTATATCTTATGGTCTTACAAGTGGACAGATTTTGGGTAGGTGCAAAAATAACAGGGTTGTTATCATAGGTGACTTCAACTGTCCTAATAATGATTGGCACTTTCTTAGTGCAAAAAGTTTAGAAAGACAGAATTTGTTGGATATGATCAGGAAGGATTCCTGACACAGCATGTCATACCTTTCTAATTCCTCAGTTCCATCCATAAAGTCTCACTAGACGAGTTCTCCAGTCTCTCCTGACTGAGCACTGCCTTGCCATTTTCCCTATTACCACTATATAAAGACCATAACGGAGCTATATGAAAGACCACCCAACAGTCCACAGGATTTAGAGAGACAAACTTGTATAGAGACCGCAGAGTGTTGCAAAAAACGGGAGGTCCTGATAGTAGTAGGTGATTTTAGCTTTCCATATATTAACTGAGACTCTCATACTGTAAAAGGACTAGGTGGGAGTGAGTTTGTCAAATGCGTTCAGGAAGGCTTCCTTAATCAGTACATAGAAGTCTCAATGGCAGCGTGTGCAGCACTCATATTAGGGAATGAGACAGGGCAGGTGACAGAAGGGGAACACTTTGCGTCCAGTGATCATAATGCCATTAGTTTCAAGGCAATTATGGAAAAGGATTTATCTGGACCTCAGGTTGAGATTTTATATTGGAGAAAGGCCAATTTTGATGGTACCAGAAAGGATCTGGCAAGTGTGTATTGCGACAGGCTGCTTTCTGGCAAAGGTGTACTTGTTAAGTGGAAGGACAAAACTGAAATTTTGAGAGTACAAAGCTTATATGTGGCCATCAGAACAACAGGCAAGGATAACAGGTTTAGGGAACCTTGGTTATCAAGAGATATTTAGGCCATGGTTAAGAGAATAAAGAAGTTGCATAGCAGGAATAGGCAGGTAGGAACAAATGAGGTACTTGAGTATAGGAATTACAAAAGAACACTTAAAGAAATCAGGAGGGCTAAAAGAAGGCATGAGGTTGCTCTAGCAGACAAAGTGAAGGAGAATCCAAAGGGATTTAAAGATATGTTAAAAGCAAAAGGATTGCAAGGGACAAAATAGGTCCTCTGTAAGATCAGAATGGTAATCTATACATGGAGCCGAAAGAGATGAAAGCGATCTTAAGTGGATTTTTTGCATCTGTATTTACTCGAGAGGACACTGAGTTTATCAAAGTGAGGCAAAGCAGCAGCAAGGTCACGGACCCCATACAGATTACAGAGGAGAAGGTGTTTGCCGTCATGAGACAAATTAGGGTAGACAAATCCCCAGGGTCTGTCAAGGTGTTCCCTTGACCCTGTGGGAGGCAAATGCAGAAATTGCAGGGGCCCAGGCACAGATATTTACATTAACTTTCATTGACAGGTGAGGTACCAGAGAATTGGAGGATAGCTACTGTTGTTCCACTGTCTAAGGCTCTAAGAATAAACCAGGAAATTACTGGCCAGCGAGTCTGACATCAGTAGTGGGAAAGTTATTGAAAAGCATTCTAAGGCACCATATATATGAATATTTGGATAGACAGGGACTGATTAAGGATAGTGAGCATGGGTTTGTGCATGCTAGTTCATACCTAACCATGCTTTTCTCTGGAAAGTTGATGAAAGCAAGACAATGGATGTAGTCTACATGGACTTCAGCAAGACGTTTGACATGGCTCCGCATGGGAGGTTGGTCAAGAAGGTTCAGTCACTTGGCAATTCAGGATGAGGTAGAAAATTGGATTAGACGTTGGCTTTGCAGGAGAAGCCAGATTGGTAGTACATGGTTGCCTCTCTGACTGGAGGCCTGTGACTAGTGGTATGCTGCAGCAATCAGTGCTGATCCATTGTTGATTGTCATGTATATCAATGATCTGGATGATAATGTGATTAACAGGATCAGTAAATTTGCAGATGACACCAAGACAGGGGCTGTCGTAGGCAGCAAAGAAAACTATCAAAGCTTGCAGCAGGATCTGGACCAGCGGGCAAAACGGGCTGATAAATGGAGATAGAATTAATGCAGACAAGCATAAGGTGTTGCACGTCAATAGGACAACCAGGGTAGGTCACACACAGTGAATGGTAGGGCACTGGCGAATGCGGTAGAACAAAGGGATCTAAGAATACAGGTCCATAATTCATTGAAAGATAGGTAGACTTGTAAAGAAAGCTTTTGGCACATTGGCCTTTATAGATTTAAGTACTGAGTACAGGAGATAGGATGTTATGTTGAAGTTGTATAAGACGTTGATGAGGCTAATTTGGAGTAGTGTAAGCAGTTTTGGTCCTCTCCCTACAGGAAATTAAATAAGATTGAAAGAATAAAGGGAAAATTTACAAAGAGGATCCAAGTTATAAGGAAAGATTGAACAGGTTAGAACTTTATTCCCTAAAACGTAGAAGATTGAGGAGAGATTTGATAGAAGTGTAAGGGGGTTTCGATTTTTATGTTACTGCGGAGGCTAATTAAAATGGCGTTTTTGTTATGTTAATCTGGGGAATGCGGCTTTGTTGTGCTTTAACGCTGAGAAAGTTTGCGCTAGCAGCTTATTGTGGTTTAGTGTGTGATAAGAGAGTGCTATTAACCAATTGGGATAGTTGTTATGGTTTTGGTGTATTTGAAGATACTGTATGCGCGGGGTTTTGGGGCAGAAGGCGGGAGAGCGAGACAGAGGATGGACCAGGTGCTGTGAGTCCGCTAACGGGGTCGGACCCCGAGCGGGACGTTCGGCGAGGAGACGGAGACGGACTCGTGTGGAGCGTCTGGTCGACCACCGTTGTTGGTCCCAGGCGGCCGGTCGAGGTGGGCCGAGGGGTCACAGGGTGAAGAAGAAGGTCCTTGAGCTCCAACGGTTTTTGTGCACGAAGAGAGTGAACTTTGATAAGTGTGGCGCCTTTTATTTTCCTTTTATATTTTATTCTCTTTTATTTATATAGTTCTAGTAATATCTATAAACTGTAAATCATTTAATTGCATCTGGTGTATTGTCTGTTATTTGGGCGGGGTGGGGTACCTCACACAGCATCCACACAAACGAATTACCCAGTTTGGCGGGGCTGAGGCTGTTTCCCTAGACGACAGCGAGCCGAGCGACCCTGAGGGTGGCCAGGGAGGCTACATTGTGGGGGCTTTGTCCGGGATGCTTGAGTCTGTTGGTATGCTGTGTGGGTGCCCTGATTAAATCTGTAATGTGTGTCTCTGTGGGTTATTTGCTGTTGATTGCTGTATGCGTTGTGGGTGCGGTCTTCGTTTGAGTTCAGACTAGCATTGACGAGTTAGAGGTGGCACTCGAGGCTGTCCATGCAGTTGTGAGACAGAGGAAAGAGTGGTCTGATTTGGAGGTAGAGTCTGCGAATAAATGTTCTAGCTCTGGCAGGCTCCGCCTGGCACTGGGGATAGTGTCCACCCCAGGAGGGGCGGAGACGTGCGAGACGTGGGCGGAGCGGATCTCTCAGTTGTTAGATGAGTGGCAGTGCTTGGTTGAGGGAGAGCGACAGGGATTGGTTGAAAGTTTGAGTAGGCGGGCTGGTGACGGTGTTAGAGCTGTCAGGTTCACTTACACCGTAGTGACAGCTGTCAGTTATTTGAAAGAGGGGGGAAAGTTTTCAGTGTGTCTTCCCTGGCGAGGAGGGCGGCTAAATTGCTTGTAGTGCCAGGGGGATCATTTCAGGGGATCAGTTGTTCAGCTGATCAGAGAGGTGTCGGGAAACTTAGTGGAGGCCCAGTGGGGGGGAACGGCTTGGGGTCTCTGTGGAAGCACGTTCCCAGCAATGTACCACTGAACTTCCGAAAGGAGAAGACCCTATTCCTGAAGGCTTAGAGGGGCCACGCCCCAGGGTGTCGTTATGGATAGAGGGAAGCGATGCTAAAGCTATCTTCGACCCCGGGGCACAGGTCAAGTTGTTGGACAGTTCGTTTTACAACCGGTGTCTGAAGCATTTACCCTTGACAACCGCAAGGGCACCGGAGACTTTGGGTACTAGTGGTAGTAGTTATCCAGAAGACGATGATTGGTTAATTACCCTGGAGTTCATGGGGGCATTGTCTGGGCACCCAGCGTGTCGAGTTGCTTCTGAGGATGTGTGTAGCAGCCTTGAGCCGGTACCGAATTTAAACGAGACCCAGCGGTGGTACGGCTTGGGGAAAGTAGCTGAGGGTGAGACCCTCTTAGTAGATGCTCCGAACCACCACGAGGGAGGGGAGTTGACCGCTGAAGACACCTCAGTGAGAGAGAGGTCGCGGCAACTGGACCCTGGCGGCGCGGAAGATGAAGGCAGCGTGTGTGTGGATGATGCGACGTGGTTTAATGTGCTGCATCTGAGGGGTGGATGTTGCCAGATCCTGAGGAGTGCGGCTGTTGATCCGAAGATGGCCTTTATTAGTTCCCTAGGATTCTTCCGATCCGAAAAGATGCCCAAGGGCATATCCGGAGCCCCTGCATCCTTCCCGCGGGGCATGAGGAAAACCGTGGGGGAAGTGAAGGTGTGTGGAGTTTTGACGTATGTGGATGACCGCCTAGAGCTTGGATTCGCCTTGGGGGACTATGAGGCGAGGCGAGTGGCTGAGCCCGGGCGACCGAAGCGAAGTGTCAAATGTGGAGGAGTTTTTGGCCGGAGGAGTTTGGTGTAATGTGAGGAAAATGACCCGACATACCAGTTGAACTTCCTGGTGTTGGGACAGACGGTGGTGGACCTGGGGATGGAAACCCAGGTCGTCAATCTGAATGAGACACAGGGAAGAGAGGGGATTTGCACCGCACTGCGGTCATATACTGACAAATTAATCCAGCGAGAAGAAACAATGACCCACCTTCGAAGGTATCAGCAGAAACTCAAGACGTCCATTCAGAACAGATTGGAAGATTTACAAATTGGGGAAGATCAAGGAAGTGTTCTGACTAAGGTCAACAGAAAACCGAGAGCCCAGGGAGGGGATTTTGACTACACTCCCGAGGAGGTAAAGAAATGGAGGACCGATCTCGGAAAAGGGAGGCGGACGCTTGAAAGGAACCTGAAGATGACTATCGCGAGTTTAAATGAAGTGGAAAAACTGAAAGTTGACCTGGAAGACGCCCTCAGGAAGAAACAACTGGAGGCTGAACATCCTTTACCTGCTGCTTTTCAAGTCAGGGTGGAAGAAGCTGGTGGGGTAACTGCGTCCCAGATTGAGATGGCCAGGAACCCTGAGTCAGAAATGCTGAGGCTGTGGCGAGAGTTGAAGGAGTCCCCGAAGAAGCTGACGTCTCGACTGCAGGAGGCTGAAGGGGTAGCCCCAGCTAAATGTTTCAGTTTGGAGAAACTCAAACAGCAGCTACCGATCGAAGGAATGAGGAAGAATACGGATTCGAAGGATGATGTGCTGCACATGTGGTACATGCTGCCTTTCGCTAACTTCCCCGTGATTGAGGAAGAGACCTTTGGCTCTTCTCCCACTGAGTCAGGTGTAGTGGGGAGGGCTAGCTGTGGGCAGTCTGAGTTACGGCAGGATCAGGAAGGAGGAGAGGCGGGGCCCCGGCCACGGGACAGGGGGCTCCGAGCTGTAGTGGTGGCCTGAGTGAGAGAGGAGTTGGCAAGCAGGCCCAAGGTATCCCTGGTAGTGTCTGAGCCTTGTGGGTTTAGGTGAGGGGGTACGGAGGTCTCAGAGGGTTAAAAAAGCTCCCAGATAGGTTGGCCTATTTAGCGCCCGTGGGACGGGAGTAAGGTCCACTGTTTGGGGAGCACTGTCACTGTGTGTATCTGTGTATGTGTGTGTTGTGTGTCTGTAGGACTGGGTGGCGAGTTATTTAGAAGTCATGAGGACATGACTTTATTTGGTGGGGGGAGAGTGTAAGGGGGTTTCGATTTTTATGTTACTGCGGAGGCTAATTAAAATGGCGTTTTTGTTATGTTAATCTGGGGAATGCGGCTTTGTTGTGCTTTAACGCTGAGAAAGTTTGCGCTAGCAGCTTATTGTGGTTTAGTGTGTGATAAGAGAGTGCTATTAACCAATTGGGATAGTTGTTATGGTTTTGGTGTATTTGAAGATACTGTATGCGCGGGGTTTTGGGGCAGAAGGCGGGAGAGCGAGACAGAGGATGGACCAGGTGCTGTGAGTCCGCTAACGGGGTCGGACCCCGAGCGGGACGTTCGGCGAGGAGACGGAGACGGACTCGTGTGGAGCGTCTGGTCGACCACCGTTGTTGGTCCCAGGCGGCCGGTCGAGGTGGGCCGAGGGGTCACAGGGTGAAGAAGAAGGTCCTTGAGCTCCAACGGTTTTTGTGCACGAAGAGAGTGAACTTTGATAAGTGTGGCGCCTTTTATTTTCCTTTTATATTTTATTCTCTTTTATTTATATAGTTCTAGTAATATCTATAAACTGTAAATCATTTAATTGCATCTGGTGTATTGTCTGTTATTTGGGCGGGGTGGGGTACCTCACACAGCATCCACACAAACGAATTACCCAGTTTGGCGGGGCTGAGGCTGTTTCCCTAGACGACAGCGAGCCGAGCGACCCTGAGGGTGGCCAGGGAGGCTACATTGTGGGGGCTTTGTCCGGGATGCTTGAGTCTGTTGGTATGCTGTGTGGGTGCCCTGATTAAATCTGTAATGTGTGTCTCTGTGGGTTATTTGCTGTTGATTGCTGTATGCGTTGTGGGTGCGGTCTTCGTTTGAGTTCAGACTAGCATTGACGAGTTAGAGGTGGCACTCGAGGCTGTCCATGCAGTTGTGAGACAGAGGAAAGAGTGGTCTGATTTGGAGGTAGAGTCTGCGAATAAATGTTCTAGCTCTGGCAGGCTCCGCCTGGCACTGGGGATAGTGTCCACCCCAGGAGGGGCGGAGACGTGCGAGACGTGGGCGGAGCGGATCTCTCAGTTGTTAGATGAGTGGCAGTGCTTGGTTGAGGGAGAGCGACAGGGATTGGTTGAAAGTTTGAGTAGGCGGGCTGGTGACGGTGTTAGAGCTGTCAGGTTCACTTACACCGTAGTGACAGCTGTCAGTTATTTGAAAGAGGGGGGAAAGTTTTCAGTGTGTCTTCCCTGGCGAGGAGGGCGGCTAAATTGCTTGTAGTGCCAGGGGGATCATTTCAGGGGATCAGTTGTTCAGCTGATCAGAGAGGTGTCGGGAAACTTAGTGGAGGCCCAGTGGGGGGGAACGGCTTGGGGTCTCTGTGGAAGCACGTTCCCAGCAATGTACCACTGAACTTCCGAAAGGAGAAGACCCTATTCCTGAAGGCTTAGAGGGGCCACGCCCCAGGGTGTCGTTATGGATAGAGGGAAGCGATGCTAAAGCTATCTTCGACCCCGGGGCACAGGTCAAGTTGTTGGACAGTTCGTTTTACAACCGGTGTCTGAAGCATTTACCCTTGACAACCGCAAGGGCACCGGAGACTTTGGGTACTAGTGGTAGTAGTTATCCAGAAGACGATGATTGGTTAATTACCCTGGAGTTCATGGGGGCATTGTCTGGGCACCCAGCGTGTCGAGTTGCTTCTGAGGATGTGTGTAGCAGCCTTGAGCCGGTACCGAATTTAAACGAGACCCAGCGGTGGTACGGCTTGGGGAAAGTAGCTGAGGGTGAGACCCTCTTAGTAGATGCTCCGAACCACCACGAGGGAGGGGAGTTGACCGCTGAAGACACCTCAGTGAGAGAGAGGTCGCGGCAACTGGACCCTGGCGGCGCGGAAGATGAAGGCAGCGTGTGTGTGGATGATGCGACGTGGTTTAATGTGCTGCATCTGAGGGGTGGATGTTGCCAGATCCTGAGGAGTGCGGCTGTTGATCCGAAGATGGCCTTTATTAGTTCCCTAGGATTCTTCCGATCCGAAAAGATGCCCAAGGGCATATCCGGAGCCCCTGCATCCTTCCCGCGGGGCATGAGGAAAACCGTGGGGGAAGTGAAGGTGTGTGGAGTTTTGACGTATGTGGATGACCGCCTAGAGCTTGGATTCGCCTTGGGGGACTATGAGGCGAGGCGAGTGGCTGAGCCCGGGCGACCGAAGCGAAGTGTCAAATGTGGAGGAGTTTTTGGCCGGAGGAGTTTGGTGCAATGTGAGGAAAATGACCCGACATACCAGTTGAACTTCCTGGTGTTGGGACAGACGGTGGTGGACCTGGGGATGGAAACCCAGGTCGTCAATCTGAATGAGACACAGGGAAGAGAGGGGATTTGCACCGCACTGCGGTCATATACTGACAAATTAATCCAGCGAGAAGAAACAATGACCCACCTTCGAAGGTATCAGCAGAAACTCAAGACGTCCATTCAGAACAGATTGGAAGATTTACAAATTGGGGAAGATCAAGGAAGTGTTCTGACTAAGGTCAACAGAAAACCGAGAGCCCAGGGAGGGGATTTTGACTACACTCCCGAGGAGGTAAAGAAATGGAGGACCGATCTCGGAAAAGGGAGGCGGACGCTTGAAAGGAACCTGAAGATGACTATCGCGAGTTTAAATGAAGTGGAAAAACTGAAAGTTGACCTGGAAGACGCCCTCAGGAAGAAACAACTGGAGGCTGAACATCCTTTACCTGCTGCTTTTCAAGTCAGGGTGGAAGAAGCTGGTGGGGTAACTGCGTCCCAGATTGAGATGGCCAGGAACCCTGAGTCAGAAATGCTGAGGCTGTGGCGAGAGTTGAAGGAGTCCCCGAAGAAGCTGACGTCTCGACTGCAGGAGGCTGAAGGGGTAGCCCCAGCTAAATGTTTCAGTTTGGAGAAACTCAAACAGCAGCTACCGATCGAAGGAATGAGGAAGAATACGGATTCGAAGGATGATGTGCTGCACATGTGGTACATGCTGCCTTTCGCTAACTTCCCCGTGATTGAGGAAGAGACCTTTGGCCCTTCTCCCACTGAGTCAGGTGTAGTGGGGAGGGCTAGCTGTGGGCAGTCTGAGTTACGGCAGGATCAGGAAGGAGGAGAGGCGGGGCCCCGGCCACGGGACAGGGGGCTCCGAGCTGTAGTGGTGGCCTGAGTGAGAGAGGAGTTGGCAAGCAGGCCCAAGGTATCCCTGGTAGTGTCTAGGCCTTGTGGGTTTAGGTGAGGGGGTACGGAGGTCTCAGAGGGTTAAAAAAGCTCCCAGATAGGTTGGCCTATTTAGCGCCCGTGGGACGGGAGTAAGGTCCACTGTTTGGGGAGCACTGTCACTGTGTGTATCTGTGTATGTGTGTGTTGTGTGTCTGTAGGACTGGGTGGCGAGTTATTTAGAAGTCATGAGGACATGACTTTATTTGGTGGGGGGAGAGTGTAAGGGGGTTTCGATTTTTATGTTACTGCGGAGGCTAATTAAAATGGCGTTTTTGTTATGTTAATCTGGGGAATGCGGCTTTGTTGTGCTTTAACGCTGAGAAAGTTTGCGCTAGCAGCTTATTGTGGTTTAGTGTGTGATAAGAGAGTGCTATTAACCAATTGGGATAGTTGTTATGGTTTTGGTGTATTTGAAGATACTGTATGCGCGGGGTTTTGGGGCAGAAGGCGGGAGAGCGAGACAGAGGATGGACCAGGTGCTGTGAGTCCGCTAACGGGGTCGGACCCCGAGCGGGACGTTCGGCGAGGAGACGGAGACGGACTCGTGTGGAGCGTCTGGTCGACCACCGTTGTTGGTCCCAGGCGGCCGGTCGAGGTGGGCCGAGGGGTCACAGGGTGAAGAAGAAGGTCCTTGAGCTCCAACGGTTTTTGTGCACGAAGAGAGTGAACTTTGATAAGTGTGGCGCCTTTTATTTTCCTTTTATATTTTATTCTCTTTTATTTATATAGTTCTAGTAATATCTATAAACTGTAAATCATTTAATTGCATCTGGTGTATTGTCTGTTATTTGGGCGGGGTGGGGTACCTCACACAGCATCCACACAAACGAATTACCCAGTTTGGCGGGGCCGAGGCTGTTTCCCTAGACGACAGCGAGCCGAGCGACCCTGAGGGTGGCCAGGGAGGCTACATAAGTATACAAAATTATGAGGGGTATAGATAGGGTAAATACAAGTAGGCTTTTTCCACTGAAGTTGGGTGAGACTACAATTAGGGGTCATGGATTAAAGGTGAAAGGTGAAATTCATAAGGGGAACATGAGGGGAAACTCAGAGGGTGGTGAGAATGTGGAACAAGCTGCCAGCGCAAGTGGTGGAAGCAATTTCAACAACATTTAAGAGAAATTTCAATAAGGTACATGGATAGGAGGGGTTTTATGGTCTGGGTGCAAGTCAATGGGACTAGACAGTTTAAATAGTTCAGTGCAGACCAGATGAGCCAAAGGGCTTGTTTCTGTGCTGTAGTTTTCTCTGACTCTAAGGGACTTAGCAGAATTAGAAGGGGACATGAGAAGGCCTTGACAAGTACAAGGTTAATTGCAGGATTCTTAGCAATATGGAGGGAAAGGAGGGCTCTAGATGTCAAAGACCACAGATCCCTCAAAGTTGCCGTGTAAGCTGAGACGGGGTTAATGCAGCGTATGGTGTGTTTGCCTTCATTAGTCAGGGGACTGAGCTCAAGAACTGTAAGGTAATGTTGCAGCTCTATAAAACTCTGGTGAGACCACACTTGTTGAATCCCTCACGAGAAGGATGTGGAAGCTTTAGAGAGGGTACAAAGAAGATTTACCATGATGCTGCCTGGATTAGAGTACATTTCTTATGAGGAAAGGTTGAGTAAGCGAGGCCATTTCTCTTTAGAGAGGAGGAGGATGAGAGGTGACTTGATAGAGGTGCGTAAGAGGCACAGATGGAGTGGACAGTCAGTGCCTTTTTCTCCAGGGTGGCAATAGCCAATACCAAGGGGCATTTGTTTAAGGAGAGTGGAGGAAAGTTTAGGGGAGATGTCAGAGGTAGGTGTTTTTGATAACAGTGAGCGCTAAGTGCTGGGAACACACTGCCAGAGGTGGTGATAGTGCTGATAAAATATAGAGACTTTTAAGACTCTTAGAGAGACATACGGATGAAATGGAGGGCTATGGGCTGTGTAGAAGGGAAGAGTTAGATTGTTTGTGAAAGAAGTTTATATAAGTCAGCACAACATTGAGCCGAAGGACCTGTACTGTGCTGTACTCTTCTATATTCTAATAGAATGGATACAACTGGAATATAAATTTTTAAATTAAAAAGTTAAGTTATAGGAGGGAAATTAAAACACTAGGAATATTCAGTTTCTAAGTGGGATGAAAGCTAAAACAAATCTGAGAAAAACAAATCTGTAAAGATATGGAATTAAGATGGGGAAATGGAGAAAAGATGCAGATCAACCATAAAGAACTTGGATGATAAAGCAGTTTGAAGAGAATGAATGGGAGCTCTATTTCTTCATTGCTATGTGCAATGTCTCAACATTATGTCCCAGTCTTGACCTCAATAGCAGCTCAGGTTTCAGTAGTGTGACATTTCCATATTCTATATTCTCAGCTTTTCTCAGAGACAATAATTTGCGGCACATCTCTCTTAGAATACACATTCATTGGTGAGTGAATACTCAAATTTCTATGTCTATCATAAGTTACTAACGTTATTTCTAATTATTAAACCCAGAAGCCTATTTTTTACTGGATTACGAAGAGACAGATGAGCCTCATACTCACCTATTGATGGTGTCCAGATAAGGGCAATGTCGACTTCGGTCATCTTCCTCCTCCTGACCTTGAATTCTCATGATCTTTGAAGGCACTAATGAGAAAAAAGCAGTAATATATATTATTGTTATCCCATAGATAATATAATCAATCTATTTCATTGACAACAGAGAAATAATCAATTAAAATGTTCTTAGCACAGTTGACTGAAGTAATATTGCCAGGGACAATGGGATAAATTCCCAGTTGCAAGATGGCACTGCGGAAACACAGCAACATGGTGCAGGCAGCTTACAAAACTTCTAAATATATTCCTTCTGCATTACCTACACTGCAATCTGTAGCCTATAATTCCCCTTTTAAGTAACGTATTTCACAACTAGCGATTTCACGATCTTCTAAAGCACTCAGCGGACTTTAACCAGACTTTAAGGTATGTCACCAGTACCAAAAGAGTGGGAGGAGGTGAACTCCAAGCCAGAGTGAAATGCTGGGGAATGAAACCTTCTCTCTCTCCAGCATCTTATTCTTGCTGGAGAACAAAGTTAAGGACCCACAGGCAAGACTGCCGTAAAGAGGGGAAATGAGGGATTGCTGCATTTTATGATTCACAGAGTCATAACCCGCTCTGGATACACTGAGTATGTTGGTAAGACACAAAGGCTTCTCTATACACCGAATTGACCAGACTGCTGATTCAGAGAAGGCAAAAGGCTGTGGTCTGTGGTTCAAAAATATACTTTTTGTGGTGCTCAGTTGCAGCAGTCTTGTCGCACGCCTGTTCCCCCAACTTGGAATATCTAGTGATCAAGTGCTGACCATTCTACTTAATAAGAGTTCTCAGTGATCCTGACTGCTGTTTACATACCACCAAAGGCCGAGGTTAAACTGGAACTTGAAGTACTGAGTGTCACCAATAGCAAACAAGAAAGAGTCTTGTCTGTTTTCAAGTCATTGTCAGAGACTTCAATCAGGCTTGTTCGAAGAAATTTCGACCCAATTATCATCAACATATCACCTGCAACATCAGGGGTCCCAACACACTCAGCCACTGCTACACTACAATCTGGAAAACCTACCATTCCATCCCTAAGCCACACTATGGAAAATTTGATCACCTGGCTGTCTCCTCCTACCTGCATAAAAGCAGAGGCTAAACAGCAAGGCTCAGAGATAAGGACAAAATAAGGACACGGGAGGCAAAGAAGCGGCTACAGGATTGCTTCAAGTTGGTGGGCTGGGCCTTGATCAAGGACTAAACAGAGGATCTGAATGAGTACACCATGGATGTCACTGACTTTTAAAAAACAGTCATAGTGACTGGGTCCCCAAAAAAATCATCCAGAACCAAACTTTATCAAAAGCCTTTGATGCACCATGCGATCTGCTGAGGGCCAAATCGGTGGCGCTCAGTTTAGCAAAGCAAGTTCACTACAAGATGTCCAGGTACAATCTCTGGAAAGCCATCTCACATGCAAGTGGCAATTCCAGATCATACTTGAATCACTGAAGGATGCTTGACAGCTGTCACCTCCTACAAAATGAAACCAAGCAACATAGGTGACAGATCTTCTCTCCCAGATGAGCTCAGTGCCTGCTCTGCTCACATTGACATCAAAACATGGAGGCACCTTCACAGACTCCCACAGCCACTGATAACTCTGTGATGCTGATTTGAGAGCATCCTTCAGGAGGGTGAATCCATGGAAAGCATCCAGCCCAGACAGGGTACTATAGATCTGTGCTGATCAACTGGCTGGAGCGTACAGCAATATCTTTCACCTCTTCCTTTGGCAATCTCAGGTGCCCACCTGCTTCAAGCAGGTTTCAATTATACCGGGGCCTAAGAAGAACGTGGTAGCCTGCCTCAATGAGTATCGTCTAGTAGCTCTTGCATCCACTGTAATTAAATGCTTGAGGGGTTGGTGATGAAACATATCAACTCCTGTCTAAGTGATTTGGATCTGCTCCAATTTGCCTACCGTCACAGCAGGTCAACGACAGGTGCCACTTCATCGGCTTTTCACTCAACCTGGAACATCTGGACAGTGAAGATGCATACATCAGGATGCTCTTCATTGACTACAGTTTGGCATTCAATACTTTCGGCACAGCTCCAATGCCGTATCTAAGTCTGCTGACGACACCACTATTACTGGCCAAATCAAAAGTATGACAAATCAGCACAAAGGAGTGAGACTGAAAATCTGACTGAGTGGTACCATGAAACAACCTCTAACTTCATGTCAGCAAGACTAGGGAGCTGGTTATTGACTTCAGGGGGAGGAAACCAGAGGTCCATGAGGCAGTCCTCATTGGGAGATCAGAGGTGAAGAGGGTCAACAACTTTTAACTTCCTCACTGTTATCATTTCAGAAGATCTGTCTTTTGGGTCCAGTATGCAAGTGCCATTATGAAAAAAGCACAGCAGCAGCCCTACTTTCTCAGAAGTTTGCAAAGATTTGGCATATCATCTAAAACTTCGACAAACTTCTATTGATATGTAGTGGAGAGTATATTGACTGGTTGTATCGCAGCCTGGAATGGAAACACCAATGCCTTTGAACAGAAAAGCCTTCAGAAAGTAGTGGATACAGCCCAGTCCATCACAGGTAAAGTCCTCACCACTGAGGACATCTACACAGGAAAACAGCATCCATCATCAAGTACCCCACCACCAGGTCACGCTCTCTCCTCACAGCTGCCATCAGAAAGATACAGGAACCTCGAGACCCACAGCACCAGGTTCAGGAAGTTATTACCCCTCAACCATCAGGCTCTTGAACCAAAGGGGATAACTTCACTCATTGATCATTGATCTGTTCCCATAAACGATGGACTCACTTTTTCAAGGACTCTTCATCTCATGTTCTCGATATTTATTAGTTAAATTTATTAGGTATTATTTATTTTTATTCTTTACTTATTTGCAGTTTGCTTTTTGCACATCGGTTGCTCGTCAGTCCTGATGGATACGGTCTTTCTTTGATTCTATTGTGTTTCTTGTTTCACTACGCTACTGTGCCAATATATAGTTTCCGTATTATGTAGTTTAGTTTATCGCAAAATTCTATTGTATTTCTTTTATTTCTTGTAAATACCTGCAAGAAAATGAATCTCTAGGTAGTATATGGTAACATATCAGTACTTTGATAATAAATTTACTTAGAAATATTTTACATTCACCCTATGAAGCTGCTAGGCTCTCAGATTAGTATCTTAACCAGAAGCAGAAGCTTCTCCCTTGGTTCAAAATTCAGAGCTAGGTCAAATTTATTCATTCAGGTTAATTGATCAGAGCTTGAACACACATTGCCTTCTTCTGCTTCCATGTGGATCAAGCAACACCTGTGGAGGGGAAGGAATTGTCACAAATCGAGTCAAGAACCACATCAGGACTGAGAGTGGAGAGGTGTATTGAGCTGAGGACACAAACACAAGTTTTTAACCTCGCAGTCAAGCTCTACCTGTAGCCTAGAACGAAATGTCCCAAACAGATTGGGGAAGTCTCAGGCTGGACCCTAGCCCCCCCAGTGGTGCAGATGTTCCTGGAGACTCAAGAGGAAATGTTCTGACTACAACATACTCAGTTCAACCATGCCTCATTGCCTCCATATTTTAACCCAAATGGGACTAGCCTTTCCTCTCAACATTCCTTCATTTACTCTATAAATGTTACCAACTAATTTATTCTCATGCTCACCAAGTATATTATAGAGTGAGGAGTGTTGGTGCAGAATCAAGAGGTGGATAGGAGAAACCCAGAAAACAAATGAGTTCAGTTTTTACAGACATCTATAAATTGGATGCGTCAGAAAATTCATAAATATCACTTGAATTGGAAACTAGACATTCACGGTATCGTGAATAACAGCATCAAAGGCAGGTGGTAAGAGTGGGCTCCCTCGCCTCTGCCCTTCTGACCCTCAGCACAGGTGCTCCTCAGGGCTGTGTACTAAGCCCCCTCCTTTACCCTCTATATACCCATGACTGTATCGCCACCCACAGCTCCAATCTGCTAATTAAATTTGCAGATGACACTACACTAATTGGCCTAATCTCAAATAATGAAGCAACCTACAGAGAAGAAGTCTACACAGTGATGTCAAGAGAACAACCTCGCCATCAATGTCACAAAAACAAAGGAGCTGGTTATGGACTACAGGAGGAATGGAAACAGGCTAACCCCTATTGACATCAATGGATCTGGGGTTGAGAGGGTGAACAGCTTTAAGTTCCTCGGCATACACATCACCGAGGATCTCCAGTGGTCTGTACATACCAGCTGTGTGGTGAAAAAGGCACAACAGTGCTTCTTTCACCTCAGATAGTTGAAGAAGTTTGGTATGGGCACCCAAATTCTAAGAACTTTCTATAGGGGCACAATTGAGAGCATCCTGGCTGGCTGCATCACTAGCTGGTATGGGAATTGTACCCCCCTGATCGAGGGTGGTGCAGACAGCCCAGCGCATCTGTAGATGTGGACTTCCCACTATTCAGGACATTTACAAAAACGGGTATGTAAAAAGGGCCCAAAGGATCATTGGAGACCCAAGTCACCCCAACCACCAGCTGCTATCATCTGGGAAACGGTTCTGTCGCATAAAAATCGGGACCAACAGGCTCCGGAACAGCTTTTTCCACCAGGCCATCAGACTGCTTAATTCATGCTGACAGAACTGTATTTCTATGTTATATTGACTATCCTGTTGTACATAATATTTATTATCAATTATTATAAATTCCACATTTAGATGAAGACATAACGTAAAGATTTTTACTTATGTATATGAAGGATGTAAGTAATAAAGTCAATTAAATTCAATTTATAAGACTGATGAGAAAGAACAATTAAAGTGGAGAGAGAGGAAACTAGTACTAGGAACAAACATATTTACTTCAGGCTTTTAAATTTAAAAAAATATGATGGGAGCTTGTATGTAGACACGTCCATAAGTCTGGCATCCTTAACCACAAAAGGACAGCGTAGATAAAGAGCTACAGACAATAGGTGCAGGAGTAGGCCATTCGGCCCTTCAAGCCAGCACCGCCATTCACTGTGATCACGGCTGATCATCCACTATCAGTATCCAGTTCCTGCCCTATCCCCATAACCTTTGATTCTGCTATCTTTATCCATCTCTTTCTTAAAAGTATCCAGAGACTTGGCCTCCACAGCCTTCTGGGGCACAGCATTCCATATATCCACCACTCTCTGGGTGAAAAAATTTTTCAACTCTGTTCTAAATGGCCTACCCCTTATTCTTAAATTGTGGCCTCTGGTTCTGGACTCACCCATCAGCGGGAACATGCTTCCTGCCTCCAGCGTGTCCAATTCCTTAATAATCTTATATGTTTCAATAAGATCCCCTCTCAGCCTTCTAAATTCCAGAGTATACAAGCCCAGTCGCTCCAATCTTTCCACATATGACAGTCCCGCCATCCCGGGAATTAACCTTGTGAACCTCTGCTGCACTCCCTCAATAGCAAGAATGTCCTTCCTCAAATTTGGAGACCAAAACTGCACACAGTACTCCAGGTGTGGATGAGGGAAAGAGTGCAAGGAGTGTTAAAGGAGTTAGGAGTGCATAAGGTGGAAAGAGACAATGCTTGCAACAAACTGAGTGGCTATGAGTGGATAAAGAGTATACATGAGATTAAGTGGCAGGGGGTTAGGGGTGCAAAGGATCATTGGGTGGTTAGGGGTTGTAAAATGTCATTAATAGTAAGGGTCATGGAGTGGCAGGGGGTTAGGGGTTAGGGGTTGAAAGGGGTCAAGGGGCGGGGGAGGCGGAAGATGGGGTCACGTGTCCCTCCCCCCCCCCCGACCGTTCCGGGACAACAGAGCAATCTGGAAACCAGCCGGCGAGCGGTTCTTTCTACGTCCTGTAAGACCTCCCATCCCGGGACCCGCTTCTCCCCACCAGCCCCCGATGCAGAAGTCGGCCCGCTCCCTCACCTGACTCCTGCTCCCCCTCATCCCCGCCGTCGGGTTCTGCCTCCCGCTCCCGCTTCACCGCCGCCATCGCTCCGCCGTCCGCAGCCGCCGGGTGGCCGACCAGCAGCTTCCCCGGCGCTTGTGCGCAGGCGCGCAGGCGCTGCGGTTGCTAACTGGCGTCGGCAGATGGATCCCAAGGCACACGGGTCTCATTTACAGCCATGGGGGGAATGGTACAACTGTCATCAGCCTTTTAATACTGCTGCATGCATCATGTCTAACTATTGCAACAGGTAGAAAAGATGTTAGATTGCAGATACTTCCCAATTTACTCGGACTCGTGAATCCAATACTCCTCGCCAGCAGGCTGTGAATATACTCAATGACTTGCATTCAAAGTTCAGGCAGGTTTTTGGAGAATAGTGCTATTAAGTTTACAAGGATCAGCCTGCAAAGTGGCATGGAAGCTAAAACCACACAGCTGGTATGTACAGACCACTGGAGATCCTTGGTGATGTTTATGCCAAGGAGCTTAAAGCTGTTCACCCTCTCAACCCCAGATCCATTGATGTCAATAGGGGTTAGCCTGTCTCCATTCCTCCTGTAGTCCACAATCAGCTCCTTTGTTTTTGTGACATTGATGGAGAGGTTGTTCTCTTGACACCACTGTGTAGTCTGAATAATAGATCTAGTTTAAGCTCCTGCATCTCCTAAACTCATCAAATCAGTAAAATCTCACTGTTCCGAGTTGCAGTAATGAAATTTAAATGGTAATGCTTCCAGTATTAATATTTTTGTTGTGCATGTGCAGTGGTGAATGTCCATTGTGTCTAATGATGACAGGAAACCTGTGCAGGAGAGTTTTTAAAGTGGAAAAGTGTTGTACTGAGTGAGACAGTTTCAATCTCTTGACCTCAGAAGTCCAGGTCCAATAGTATATTGAAGTTAATTGGCAGCCTTTGATAGCGGGTGTGGATCCAAAACTGGCCAAACACAGAAGCTCGGCTCAACATTAAACTGATTGCACATCCTATAGCCCAAATTTCAAGGACTCTACAACTTGTGCTCAGTATTATTTATTTACTTACTTGCTTAATTTATTATTGTGCATTTGCCTTCTGTTGTACATTGGTTGTTTATCAGTCGTCTGTAATTTTTCATTGACTATTGTATTTCTTTGTTCTGCTGTGAAGGCCGGCAAGAAACTTAATCTCAGATACAGTGACAGAAATGTTCTTTGATAATAATTTTACTTTGAACTTTGAAGCTTAAAATTTATCTGCTCTCTCCGTGGCTGTGAAAAAGGCCAAAGTTAAGGTATATAAGTATAAAAACAAAATACTGGGTGGTGAAAATCTAGAAAACAAGTAGATGACCAGAGCCCAAGTCTACGAATCTCTGCGAGTCCACTGGGGAAGTCCATTGCCCAATATATGCAAATCTGGGAGTCCACTGGAGACAGGAGGCCAAAGATGGTCTGTCCTGGGGTTAGAGGGCTGTGTCTGTGCTTGGGAGGCAGAAGGAACAGAGCTTGTTTCACTGCTGTTGCTTCTTGTGTTCTGTATTGCTCCACTGAACAGTGTGGTCACGCTATTTTGGTGCCAAAAGGTGTGATAGCACTTGCGGTCTGCCCGGAGCTCATTTTTGGGTGTGTTGGTTGTTAACACATTTTCACTGCAATTTTCAATTAAATTTGAATCAATTGCCCAGTAACTCCCACAGTTTGGCTTAAAAATACAATGATTATGCTACATTTCTCTCTTTCCCAATGACATTTAGTCTCACACAAAAAAAAAATCTCAATCTCTCCACAATCTGTATTGTCAGACACAAAAGTTGCAATTTCCTCCAGTTAAGCACTGGGAAGGCAGAAGCCTTTCTTCTCAGTCAGAGCCTCAAAACTCGGCTTCCTCACCTCCTGGTCCCTTCTCCTTGTCTGGTGGCAAACTCAGCGAGACGTCCACATGCTTGATGTTTGTCACTGCTCAGCTTCCAGCCAGGTTTCAGAGTTAAACTCAAATCCGTCTGCTTATAAGACCTCAGGGCATAGCAGTACAATTAGGCCATTCAGCCCAAGGACTCTGCGAGGGCTGATTTATTTTCACTCTCAAGCCCATCTTCCTACATCCTCCCCATAACCTTTAACGCCCTTTCAAATCTATAACCTACCAACCTCCACTGTAAATGTACACAATGACTTGGCTTCCACAGCTGCCCGTGGCAATCAATTCACAGATTAACCACTCACCGGCTAAAGAAATTCCTCCTCATCTCTGTTATAAAGGGACATACTTCATTCTGAGGCCTTGCCCTCTGGTCCTAGACTCTCCCACTATAGGAAACATTCTCTGCACATCCACTCTATAGAGGCCTTTCAAAATTTGATAGGTTTCAATGAGATTCCCCCCCACATTCTTCTAACCTCCAGCAAGTACAGACCCAGAGCCATCAAATGCTCTTCTTTCATGAACCCTTTCATTCCTGCGATAATTGTCATGAACCATTTCCAATGTCAGCACATCCAATGCAATGGTGCTGTGGAAGCCATAATCAGATTAAGTGAATGGACCAAATTTGACAGATGGGGTATAACATGCAGTAGTTTTATTTGTAAGAAGTATAATGAAACAAACAGCCAAATGCATCGTCAACAACCAGCACAGTCCTAGTACGTCATTGGAAAGTGGGAGGAAACTGGAGCACTTGGAGGAAACCCACACAATCATGGGGTGAACACACAAACTCAATGTACAAACTCCTTACAGACAGCAGCGGGAATCAAGCCCCAATCTGTGATGTAAAGTGACTACGCTAACCGCTAACAGTGTTGCCCATTATGGGATACAATGCTTTATAGTACCAGTGACCCAGGTTCAATTCCCACCACTTTCTGTAAGGAAAGTGCTCCCTGTGACCGCATGGGTTTACTCCGGGTACAGGATATTGTTTCAACGTTATTTGTGGTGAATATAGATTATAGAATATGTTGAATAAATGGAATACGGAAAGTTAGCAAAGAGATGCAGAAAGTAGTTAAGAAGATAAATGGCATGTTAACCTTTATTACAAAGCCAATGCAAACATAAATTGTAGTCTTGCAAAGGCCATAAAGAATCTTGGTAAGATCACGTTAGAAATACTTAAAGACGTTTTGGTCTCCTTATTAAAGAAGTGAAATACTTCAGAGTCAGTGTTGAGTTTAATCACAGTTGCACAAGTCCACGTGTGCACAGGTACAATGAAAAACTTACTTGCAGCAGCATCACAGGCTCAGAGCATCATACAGGCATCTATAATGTACATGGCAGCATTCACAAGATAAATTATACACAAGAAAGAACACAATTAGAACAAAACAAAGCAAACAAAGTCCATTTTGGTGCAAAGTGCTCAATGTTACCACACTGAGTTGTGCCAGTTGATTCAAGAGCCAAATGTTTGAAGGACGTAGCTGTCTTGAACCTGGTGGTGTGGGACTTCAGGCTTCTATCAGAGCAGTCCAGAGAATGTTCATTAAGTTGACAGCTGGGATGGAGGGATTGTCTAATGAGCAAAGATCGAGCAAACTCAATGGAGTTTAGAAGAATGGAAGTGATCTGATAGATATTTAAGATTCTGATAAGGATAAATAGGGTGGATGCTGAGAGATAAAGTTTCGGAAAACAAATCTCTCATTTAGGACTAAGATAAGGAGCAATTCAGGTCTCAGAGTTACTATGAATTTTTCTGTATCCCAGTAACTGGAGGCTGAGATTGTTGCACTACAGGACAGCAGGGACCAAGGAAAATTTTCATCAGCCACAATTTTATTCAATGGTGGAGCAAGTTGGAAGGACCACATGGCTAATTCCTTATCTTAATTCTTATATTCATAAAGTTTAGCCCATTGTCCACATGAGGCAGGGTTATGGACGTTATAACGGAGGATAAGACCAGAGAGACTGGTGAGAAGAATTTAGTATCAAAACTCAAAAAATCTGTAGATGCTGAAAAACAAAAACAAAACACAAAATTCTTTAAGTTCTTAGCAAGTCGGGTAGTACCCATGGAGGTAGAAGCAAAGTTAATGTTTTAGATTAAGTACTTCTAAGTACATCTCTGCCAAAGGAGGTGTAAGGTGCTCCTTCCCTCCGCTAGCCTGCAAGTCACCCTTGGGTAAGCTGTAGCACCCTCACCACCACCACCCCCCCCCCCACCCAAGTCAGGGTCATGTGAAGCCATGGGAGCAGGTGGTGGATGGTTGTACGAACAGCTGGTGTATATCACAAGTCCTGGTTACGTGACCACTGATGCCAGGCAGACAATCTCTGAAGAGTATTGATAATGGCTGGGGTCACCCATCCTGTAAAGACACTGCCCAGAAGGCAATGGCAAACCACTTCAGTAGAAAAATTTGCCAAGAACAATCATGGTCATGGGACCATGATCGCCCATGTTGTACAACACAGCACATGATGATGATGATGACTTTTCATCAGGAATTTTTTTTTAAAGTTTTAAAGGTGATAAAGGTTTACATTTTAAGATGAACTACCACTACGCTACAAGAGTGCTACCACTGAGGTTAGACCCAACTCGTAACATTCAAATTTTGCAAAGAAACAAGGTTGAAAGTACATTTATTACCAAAGTATGTATATCATGCACAATCTTCAGATTCATTTTCTTGCAGGCACCCACAGGAAAATAAATAAATACAATACAAATTGTGCAAATAATAAAAAAGTAAACAAGTAATACCGTAGAATGTGCATCGCAGAGGCCCTGAATGAGTTCACAGGCTGCAAAGTCAGTTCAGCACTAAGGCAGGTGAGGCCAGTCCAGGAGCACGATGGTAGTAGGGCAACATCCTGGCCACGTGGTGGCAAACCTGGCCCGATGGTGGTAGTGTGAAGAGAGGGAGCAGGCAAGATGGGACAAGCTCAGCTGGGGGAATCTTGTTAATTTGCTCAATTAAAACTGATCCATAAACAAAATCTTGTACAGAAGCAGACACTTTGGCCCACCACATCTATACTAGCCCACTTGCTGGAACTAATTCAATATGCCTGTATACTCAGAGGTCCCAACCTGACGTCCACAGACCCCTTGGTTGAAGGAAGGGATCTGTGGCATAAAAAAGTTGGGAATCCCCGCTCTGTACCCTGTTCATTCAAGAACCTTTCCAGGTGCCAATTAAGTGCTCTTACTGTTCCTCACTCCCATCTTCCATCACCTCCCTTGGCAGCTCATTTCGGATACCAACTGTCCAGTGCTGTCTTTGTGGAGTTTGCAACCTTTCTCTGTTATCAGGTGGGTCCCGCCCGAGTGCCCCGGTTTCATCCAACATCCCAAAAGTTGCAGATTGCCAGTGTAATTGGCTGCTGAAATTGCTCCTGATGTAAAGGTGAGTGTTAAAAATTGGAATAGCATCATTGGAAATGTGGGAGAACAATATAGGGTTAGTCTAAATGTGTGCTTAATGGTTGGAATAGGCCCTGTGGGACAAAGACCCTCTTTATGTCTGTTGTGCTAAGAATCTGCTCCAGTGGTCCATCAAAATCTCAAACACTGACTGAATTAATCTACACCAAATGCTGGAGGAACTCAGCAGATCAGGCAACATCCATAGGAAAGAGTAAACAGTCAACGTTTTGGGCTGAGACCCTTCTTCAGGACTGACATTTCTCCAGGAATGAAGAAAGGTCTCGGCCCGAAACATTGACTGCTTACTCTTTTCCGTGGCTGCTGTCTGAGCTGCTGAGTTCCTCCAGCATTTTGTGTGTGTTGCTTTGGATCTCCAAGAATTCTCAGAAAGAATCTAATTTGGGATATCCTGTATTTGTTTTTTTTTCCTTAAATAGAATATAATCTTGAAGCAAGGGGAATAATTTGGGATACCATAATAAATAAAGAATACTTTATAATTTAAAGAGATCATAAAAATCAATCACAACATCTCCTAAAGCAGGGGTTCCCAACCTAGGATCCATGGACCTCTCAGTTAATGGTAAGGGTCCATGGCATAAAAAATGCTGGGAGCTCCTGTCCTAAAGTATTTTGTTTTGTAATGTACTCGCCATTGGAAATAGGAAAATGTCCCAGGATGCATACAGGATTATCTGTTTTGCTGATGTTTTTGGCCAGGCCACTGGAAAAAAGTTTGTCCTGTAAAATAATACCATAGAATCTTACCCAATACACACTGGTTCCTTTAAAGGATATAGAAGCTTTAGGGGCAGTCCATACAAAATAACTTCCACGAGGACCACAACCTTGTTGTAGGGTTTGGAGGCTTGCACGCCTCAATGTCCCAGAGAACTATGTTGGCCAGAGTCAGGACTTAATGCTTTGGCTCCCAGTAGCGTCACCCATGCCAAACAGATCAAAGGGTAGAGTCCAGACTAAGAATGGTCCACTGATCCTCCAGGTTCGGGGGTTCAGCTCAAGGCTAGCAACCCCGACTGGCTAGCACGTGACTTGTGGCGAGGGCTGCATACAATCGCAGACTTCAAAGCCAAACTTTGTGGTGCCGCCAACATTGCAGACTCTCTCCCAGATGAGCTCAATCACTTTTATGCTCAATTCGATGTCACTAACTCTGAGCCTCCGAGGAAAGCCACCGTTACAACCTGCAACCTGGTCATCTCTGAGGCTGAGGAATGCAGATGTTTCCAATGAGTGGACAGTCGCAAGGCTGCGGGACCGGACGGCATCCCAGGGTGAGTACTCAGGATGTACACAGCACAACCGGCAGGTGTGTTTACTGACATTTTTATTCTCTCCCTCTCCCAGTGTAGAGTGCTCTCCTGCTTCAAATTATCTACTATTGTCCCTGCACCAAAAAAAAACAAGGTAACATGCCTGAATGACTGGCGTCTTGTCACACTCACCTCAATAATAAGGAAATGCTTTGAGTAGCTGGTCAAGGTTACATCTGCAGCTTGCTACCACCCAAACTGGATCCCCTACAATTCACCTACCGACACAACCAATCGACCAATGACGCAATAGCCACTGCTCTACGTACCGTCCTTACACATCTGGAGAAGAAGGATGCTTATGTGAGAGTGCTGTTCCTGGACTACAGTTCAGCATTCAACACCATAGTTCCATCCAGGCTCGACAAGAAGCTCAGAGACCTCGACCTTCACCCTGCCTTGTGCAGCTGGATCTTGGACTTCCTGTCAGATCGCCAGCAGGTGGTAAGAGTGGGCTCCCTCATCTCCTCCCCTCCTCCCCTCTGACTCTCAATATAGGAGCTCCTCAAGACTGTGTACTGAGTCCCCTCCTTTAATCCCTGTATACCCATGACTGTGTCGCCACCTGCAGCTCTAATCTGCTGATTAAATTCGCCGACAATGCTACATTGATTGGCCTTATCTTAAGCAATTACGAGGTGGCCTACAGTTGTGTCAAGAAAACAACCTCTCCCTCAATGTTGCTAAAACAGAGGAGCTGGTTGTGGATTACAGGAGGAATGGAGATGGGTGAACCCCTATTGACATCAATGGATCTGGAGTTGAGAGAGTAAACAGCTTGAAGTTTCTCAGCATCCACATCGCGGAGTATCTCACGTGGTCTGTACACACCAGCTGTGTGGTGAAAAAGGCACAACAGCACCTCTTTCACCGCAGACAGTTGAGAAAGTTTGGTATGGGCACCCAAATCCTAAGAACTTTCTACAGGGTCACAATTGAGAGCATCCTGACTGGCTGCATCACTGCCTGGTATGGGAACTGTATCTCCCTTAATTGCAGGACTCTGCAGAGAGTGGTGCAGACAGCCCAGTGCATCTGTAGTTGTGAACTTCCCATAATTCAGGACATTTACAAGGACAGGTGTGTAAAAAGGGCCCATAGGATCATTGGGGACCCAAGTCACCCCAACCACAATCTATTCCAGCTGCTGCCATCCGGGAAACAGTACCGCAGCATAAAAGCACTAACAGGCTCCGGGACAGCTTCTTCCACCAAGTCATCAGACTGATTAATTCACGCTGATTTGAGTGTAATCTATATTACATTGACTGTTCTATTTATTATAAATTACAATGATTCCACATTCCACATTTAGACGGAGACATAACGTAAAGGTTTTTACTCCTCATGTATGTGAAGGATGTAAGAAATAAAGCCAATTCAATTCAAAACTGTTATGGAAACAGCAATGAAGAATCCTTCTACATCTGTGTGCGACAGTATTCCTGAGTCTCCACACAGGATTTGCATGACTGACAGTAATGAAAACCACAAGATGAAGCTACTGATATGATGAAGGAAGCTGAGAACATGGCCAGAGATGGAGGACCTTCATTGATGCCCTAAAGGCCAGCAGAGAAATGGGCAAAAATAAAGAAAAGATACAAAATAAACAAGGATAATTCCTGGAATGAAAGGGTTGTTCTGTCAAGAGAGGGAAGACAATTTGGGTTTATATTCCTTGGAACTTCAGGAAACAAGAGATGTCCTTATTCAAGAACACGAGATCCTACAGATTCTTTGATAAACTTCTATAGATGTGTAGTGGAGAGTATATTGACTGGCTGTATCACGGTCTGGTATGGAAACACAAATCCCACTTTCAAGGATTCTTCAACTCATGTTCTCAATATTCATTGCTTATTTATTTATTTCTTTATTTTTGTATTTGCATAATTTGTTGTCTTTTGCACACTGATTGAACACCCAAGTTGTGTGGTCTTTCATTGATTCTGTTATGGTTAGTATTCTATTATGAATTTATTGAGTATGCCCACAGGAAAATGAATCTCAGGGTGGTATATGATGACATATATGTACTTTAGTAATAAGTTTACTTTAAACTTTAAAGGGGCTTGACAGATTAGATGTTGACAAGCTTCCACTAGTGGGAAAGTTGCAAACAATGATCATAAAATAAGGTAATTTAAACAGAGGTACATAAAAATTTCTCTCAGCAAGCAGGAACACAAATCAGAATAGGCCAAATAATTAAATATATTTAAGGTGGAGATAGATAAACACTTTTGAAAGAAGGATCGAGGAATTGAGAGCTCTGGGCTACGGGCGGCTGAAGGAGTTGAGAGTAGTGTAGATCAATCATGATCAGATTGAGTGGTGAATCATAAACGTGAGTGTTTCTGCAGATGCTAGAAATCTGGAGCAACTCTCTCTCGCAACTCGTCGAGTCAGTCAGCATCTATGGAGGGGAATAAACAGTCGACATTTTGGGCCGAGATCCTTCATCAGGACTGGAAAGGAAGGGGGAAAGAAGCCAGAATAAGAAGGTGGGTGGGTGGGGGAGGAGAAGGAGTTCAATCAGGCAGCTGATGGATGAAGACAGGTGAGGGGGAAAGTGGGTGGAGAGGAGGAGGATGTAATGAAAAGCTGGGAGCGGATAGGTGGAAGAGGGCTGAAGAAGGAGGAACCTGATGGATAGGAGAATGGAGCATAGGAGAAAGGGAAAGAGGGGCACCAGAGGGAAGCAATGGGCAGGTGAGGATAAGGGATTCAAAAGGAGCCAAAATGGAAAGTGAAATAAGATAGATGGGGGAGGGCGAGAAATAACTAGAAGTTAAGGCCACCAGGAGTAGTGAGGCATGTTTGACGGGTAGAGTGGACTACTCCTGCTCGAAGATTAGAACAATTTTTGGGTTTAGCACATTTACATTTAGCAAATGACTATAGCTACCAGTCTTCACATCTGAATCTGTATTGTGATTTTAATTTGGAGTGCAGCTCTGAACAATAGGTTCCTAAAAGCCATGAATCTCAGACCAATGCTGATTAAAATTCATTTGGATGTCTGCGGTGTGCGTGCAAATATGGAGTTGTGAAGTTTGTGTGTAGTTTTAAAGAAAGCACTGTCCATACTTTGGAAATATGGAATTAGCCTTTGATGTTCAGCACATATAACACCAAGCCCCACGTTGGGCCAAGAAGACCTTTTGTCGCAGTGTGATGCCTGCTGTGCCTTGTTTTGTTGAATAAAGAAGCTACTTTGTATCTACCAGTACTTTTCTTCGGTAACTCGTTCACGCAACACCACTTGTATAAGAGCGCAGCTGGGATTCCCATTGAATACCTCACTCAAAAGGCAACATCACCCTTCTTCAGTGTTATACCACAGTATCTACCTAGGATCAATCCTCTAGTGGGTCCTGAACTAATCATAAACTCGTTTTTGCACTAATTATTTGTTTTGCATTTTTCTTCCTTTTCACTGCCTGGTATAATTTACTTTCTCTGATGCCGCTACAAGTTTTTCGTTGTCACCTGTACCCCACTACTTAGCACATGACAATAAACTTGACTTGGCAAGTTTTAAACCTAGATTATATATAAAATGGATTTTTTTTTCAAAGAGGAGAATCAGGATTATTATCTTTGCAACCCAACATAATTAAGAGAGTTTGGGTTTGGGTTTGGCTGAGGCCGGCGCTTTCCCCGGATTATTGACGCCACCATTTCACTCAGGGTTAACGCTGGTCGTCCATTTTACCGAGCTCTTTGGGCGCCCGGGACACGGACGCCGGCCCGCATGGAGCTCGAGGATGAAAGCTCTGGTCCCCGGGATAAAACGACGGCAAAGACCGCCCGCCTCGACATGAGCCACGGTTTTGTACACCACATCCGCCGCAACCAGATCGCCAGGTTGGTACCCACTACTTCACTGTTGCTAGGCCAACCGATACGCAAAATTCGGAAGTGGCCAGATGATTGATTGGTGCAATAGCCTATCAGAGGCCAAGCTTCCCATCAGGTTGTCGCCCAGTGCTCCCCAGAGGCGGAAGCCAGTCTTCTTGATTGACACGCACACTAACCAATTAGAAGTTTGATATACTCCTGTAACCAATTGGTGAGGAGAGGGGTGGGTGAATCTCTTGTCTGAATGAGATGATTGATGGTTTAAAGAGTTTAATTTAGGCCCACGCTAGATAATAAATCTCAGGGACTTCAAATGCACTGGAACGAAACATCTGTGTTCAAGGGAAAGTGTTTGAGAACTGCCTGGTTAATCCCGAAGCTTTTATTAGAAGTGGGGGTCATGCAGAAGTTGTAGGTTGCAATGCCTTACCTGAGCTGAGGTTATTAAAGAGAAAGGCTTGAAGCTTCAGGTACTCAGCAGGCCAGACAGCATCTATGCAAAAAAGTATAGAACATCTAAGTAAGAAAAATAAATGGAACCCTTCCAGTCCTGCCAGAGGGTTTCAGCCAGAAACGTTGACCTTACTTTTTTTCCATAGATGCTGCCTGGCCTTCTGAGTTCCTCCAACATTTTGTGTGTGTTGCATTGTAATTTGGCCCATGATTAGGCTGAGATTAAATCGGGAGTCACTGGGCAGTGCGACTCGAAGGGGCAGGTGGACTGATTCCACACTGTATCTCTATAAATAAAGAAAAATTAAAAATCATGCTGCTGGCAGTCCCATATTACAGTTCACCATAATGTCTATACTTAACTACCTCAGACTTTCATCTGTACCGGGGCCTGAATAGAACGTGTTCTTGTCAGTTCCCTTGTACAAAAACCTGAGGTAATGAGTACCTCAATTTGCGGTCTGATAAGAGAAACTTCAGACCACCTGCATAGATGGGGCAGCTGACTCTGTGTTCAAAGAGGATTCCCCTTGAAGCCACAAGAACCATAACCACTCTCCCTTAGGACAACCACATTTCTTAGGATAATCCTCATCCACCAACCCCTACTTCCCAACTACCCACCTTACTTGACTTCACAGAAGCTGCCTGAAGTTTTAAACAGCTCTGACCCAGTCTTGAACAATGCCAGTCCTGGTAGCAAAAGTGTACATAAAATACACAGGCCAGATTCCCCTACAGAGGGGAATAAACAGTTGACATTTTGCATCGAGACCTTTATCAGGACTGCAAAGGAAGGGGGAAGCAGCCAGAATAAGACAGTGGGTAGGGGAGGGGAAGGAGTACAAGCTGGCAGGTGATATGTGAATCCAGGTGTGGGGCTGGTGGGTAGAGAGGAGAGGGGATGAAGTGAAAAGCTGGGAATGGATAGGTGAAGAGGGCAAAAGAAGAAGAAGGAATCTGATGGGAGATGAGAGTGGACCATGGGAGAAAGCGAGGGAGGTGATGGACAGGTGAAGAGAAGAGGTAAGAGGGGACCCAAAATGGGTAATGAAATGAGACAGGAGGGCGAGGGGGAGGAATTACTGGAAGTTACAGAAACGTGTACATAAAAAAGCACAGGCCAGATTTAACATCACTTGAGGTAACTAAATCGCAGTAACGCTCTATTTTGAAACTTGTTTGGTGACTTCTGATTTGGCATTAGTACCGCAGTCTAGCAACAAAATTGAACAATATGGGTGCAGTCCAATCCTAATAGGTCTGCCAATATTGCATCACAAGAATAAAGGGCCAGTTGCAAAGTGCATTGTGGACAAAACATTGTGGCAGGATTTTACTTATTTGCGAGTCATTTTATAAAAGCCTGAATGCACGTATAACTAGGCTCAAGGACTTCTATCCCACTGTTAAAATTCCGGAAGGGACCTCTTGTATGATAAGATGGGCTCTTGACCTCACGGTCTACCTCAATGTGGTCTTGTGCCTTATCGTCTGCCTGCACTACACCTTCTCTGTAACTGTAGCACTGCTCTGCAATCTGTTACTTTTACCCCTGTGCACCACCTCAATGCACTGCTGTGATAAGATGATCGGTGTGGACGGCTTGCAAACAAAACGTTTTTCACCATGCCCCAGTTAATTTGACAATAGTAGACTAATTAGGGCTTTTCTCTTCAGAGTGAAGGAGAATCAGAGGTGACTTGATAGAGGTGTACAAGATGATAAGAGACGTAGACAGAGTGGACAGCCAGAAACATTTCTTCCAGGAAAAAATGCCCAATGGAGGGGGTATAATTTTAAGGTGATTGGAGGAAAGTATAGGAAGGGATGTCAGGGGTAAGGTTTTTTTTACACAGGGAGTGGTGGGTGTGTGGAACACCCTGCCGGGGTGGTGGTAGTGGCAGATTAAAAAAGTGGCATCCGTCATTAAGGTCATGCCTTATTCTCGCATGTTGGGTGCGTGGCCAAGTGGTTAAGGCATTCGTCTAGTGATCTGAAAGTCGCTAGTTGGAGCCTCAGCTGTGGCAGCGTGTTTGTGTCCTTGAGCAAGGCACTTAACCACACATTGCTCTAGTGTCTCTGCGGGGAGTGGCACCCCACACAGATTTCCAATCTGCGCCGTGTAGGGCATGAAAGTGCCCGAGGCAGGCCTCTCATGGTCTGAGTTGACGTTCCCCTCCCTCCCTTATTCTCATTGCAAGCATCAGGAAGGAGGTACAGGAGACTGAAGGTACACACCCAACAGTTCAGGAACAGCTTCTTCCTCTCCACCATCCAGTTTCTGAATGGACATTGAAACCATGAACACTATATTTTTTTTCACTATGTATTTAATGTATACTTACCCTAATTTAAAGTTTTTAAATTATTATTGTGTATTGCAATGTACTGCTGCCACAAAAACAACAAATTTCATGATCTATGCCAGTGATACGAAACTAGATTCTGTTTCTGATTCTGAGCTATATTAGGGACATTTAAGACACTCTTAGATCAGCACCTGGGTGATACAGTAATGGAGGGTAGGGTGGGAGGGAAAGCTTAGGTTGATTTCAGAGTAGGTTAAAAGGTCAGCACAACATTATGGGCCGAAGGGCCTGTATTGTACTGTAACGTTCTATGTTCAATGTTCTAATTATGTTCCTGTTCTCAGGCTCACTGATGTTGGAGATGTTTGTTCTTATGGCCTTCTCGTTGGAAGTTGTTTGGATGGGCACAGTGTACACAGAGAGCTCAAGGCGCCTTGCATGGCACACTGTCCTTTCACTGATGATCCAAGCAGCAGCCACAATGAGACCATAAGACACAGGACGAGAACTAGGCCATTCAGCCCATTGTGTCCTCTATAGGTTTCAATGAGATTCGCCTTCATTCTTCTAATCTTCAGCAAGTACAGGCCCTGAGCCATCAAACACTCCTCATACATTAACCCTTTCATTTGCAGGATAATTTCTCTGAACCTCCGCTACACGGTCTCTAGTGGCAGCACATAGTGCTGTGCTTTAGGACCCTGTAGCACTATTGACAGCACCTTCTATCACCTCGCTGAAGATTGGAAGTTGACTGGTTGACAATGGAGTTGTCCTGCTTTTCGTGGGCAATTTCCTGCACTGTTGGGTAGATTCCAGTGGTGCAACTCTTGGCTGGAAGTGCAACTAGTTTGGGAGCACAAGCCTCCAGTACCAAACAACGATGCCCATCCCTAATACGTCACCCTTGCTCACTGTTCTACATTTGGAATGAGTTTTAATGTCCTCATCTTTGTTTTTAAAATCCCTTCAAAGGATCATTGTTCCTTTGAATGAATCTCAGCTGCCAGTAAAACATAGAAAATAGGTGCAGGAGTAGGCCATTCGGCCCTTCGAGCCTGCACCGCCATTCAGTATGATCATGGCTGATCATCCAACTCAGAACCCTGTACCAGCCTTCCCTCCATACCCCCTGACCCCTGTAGCCACAAGGGCCATATCTAACTCCCTCTTAAATATAGCCAATGAACTGGCCTCAACTGTTTCCTGTGGCAGAGAATTCCACAGATTCACCACTCTCTGTGTGAAGAAGTTTTTCCTAATCTTGGTCCTAAAAGGCTTCCCCTTTATCCTCAAACTGTGACCCCTCATTCTGGACTTCCCCAACATCAGGAACAATCTTCCTGCATCTAGCCTGTCCAATCCCTTTAGGATTTTATACATTTCAATAAGATCCCCCCTCAATCTTCTAAATTCCAACGAGTATAAGCCTAGTTCATCCAGTCTTTCATCATATGGAAGTCCTGCCATCCCAGGAATCAATCTGGTCTCCAAGCTCTGAAAAACCCTTCTTTGAATCGCTCTGTTCTGTATCTCCCTTTGAAGCAGGGGTTCCCCAACTAGGTCCATGGACCCCTTGCTTAATGGTATTGGTCCATGGCATAAAAAAAGTTTGGGGACTCATGATTAAAGGCATTCCTTAAAACCCATCTCGCTGACCAAGCTTTTATAAGTCTGTGGAATCTCATGTGGATAGGGTGGTGAAGAAAGCTTTTGGTATGCTGGCCTTTATAAATTAGAGCATTGAGTGTAGAAGTTGGGATGTAATGTTGAAATTGTACAAGGCATTGGTGAGGCCAAATTTGGAGTATTGTGTACAATTCTGATCACCGAATTATAGGAAAGATGTCAACAAAATAGAGAGAGTACAGAGAAGACTTACTAGAATGTTACCTGGGTTTCATCACCTAAGTTACAGAGAAAGGTTGAACAAGTTGGGTCTTTATTCTTTGGAACGTAGAAGGTTGAGGGAGGGGACTTGATAGAGGTGTTTAACATTATGAGGGGGATAGATAGAGTTGATGTGGATAGGCTTTTTCCATTGAGAGTAGGGGAGATTCAAACAAGAGGACATGAGTTGAGAGTTAAAGGGCAAAAGTTTAGGGGTAACATGAGGGGCAACTTCTTTACTCAGAGAGTGGTAGCTGTGTGGAACGAGCTTCTGACAGAAGTGGTTGAGGCAGGTTTGATATTGTCATTTAAAGTCAAATTGTATAGATATATGGACAGGAAAGGATTGGAGGGTTATGGGCTGGTGCAGGTTGGTGGGACTAGGTGAGAGTAAGCGTTCGGCACGGACTAGAAGGGCCGAGATGGCCTGTTACTGTGCTGTAATTGTTATATGGTTATATGGTAAGATCATAAGATTTAGGAGCAGAATTAGGCCATTTAGCCATCAAGTCTGCTGCACCATTTTTTCTTTAACCAGAGGGTGGTGAATTCACTGCGACAGACAGCTGTGGAGGCTAAGTCATTGGGTATATTTAAAGCGAAGATGGATACATCCCAGTCTATCACAGGCAAAAGCCCTCCCCACCATTGAGTACATTTACAAGGAGCACTGTCACAAGAAAACAGCATCCATCGTCAAGGGCACCCGCCATCCAGGCCAAGTTCTCTTCTCTCTGCTACCATCAGGCAGGAAGTACAGGAGCCTTAGGTCCCATATCACCAGCTTCAGGAAGAGTTATTACCCTTCAGCCGTCAGCCTCCATAACCAGCGTGGATAACTTCACTCACCATAATACTGAATTGATTCCACAACCCTTAGACTCATTTTCAAGGACTCTACAATTCATGTTCTTGGTATTTATTTATCTTCTTGTATAATTTGTCTTCTTATGCACATTCATTGTTTGTCAGTCTCTATTTATACAATAGTTTTAATAAATTCTATCGTATTCCTTTATTTTTTCTGTAAGTTCCCACAAGAAAATGAATTTCAGGGTTGCATATGATGACTTAATTTAATTTGACTTTGAGGTACTTAATTAATAAGGGCATCAAGGGTTTATGGGGAGATGGCAGTAAGATGGGATTGAGAGAGAAAATCTGCTTTGATCAAATAGAGCACACTTGATGGGCCAAATGGCCTAATCCTCCTATGTCAGGACGACAGGAATAAGGGGTGGACAAAGAGACGTTTAAGGATTAAATGTCTGGTTTTCTGACTGTTCCTTTTAGAGACGACTACGACAAGGAAGTGAGGCAGGCAAAAGAACGACAGAGGAAGAGACAGACCCCTGCTCCAGTCCGTCCACGCAAGCCGGACTTGCAGGTGTACCATCCACGCAGGAGAAGTAAGTACAGTTCTCTCAGGTCCCAACTGGCCATATGACATACTGCAGGAGCAGAATTAGGCCATTCAGCCCATTGAATATACTCAGCCATTCCATCATGGCTGATTTATTATCCTCTCAATCCCACTCTCCTGCCTTCTCCCTGTAACCTTTGACGCCCTGACTAATCAAGAACCTATCAACCTCCACATTAAATATACCCAATGACTTGGCCTGCACAGCTGTCTGTGGCTGTGAATTCCATGGATTCATCACCGTCTGGCTAAAGAAAAATTTCCTCATCTCTGTTCTAAATGGACATCCCTCAATTCTGAGACTGTACCCTCTCATCCTAGATTCCCCCACTGTTGGAAACATCCTCTCCATATCCACTCTCTCTAGGCCTTTCAATATTCCATAGATTTCAGTAAGATTCCCCCCCTCATTCTTTGAATCTCTAGCGAGTACAGGCCCAGAGCCATCAAATGCTTCACATATGTTAAGTCTTTCAATCCTGGAATCATTCTCATGAATCTCCTCTGGATCCTCTCCAATGCTAGCATATCTTTTCTTAGATAAGGGGAACCAATTTCCCCTGGGATCAATAAAGTATGACTATGACTATGACTATGAAAACCATACACAATATTCCAAGTGTGGTCTTATCAATGCCTTATAAAGCTTCAGCATTACACCATTGCTTTTATATTCTAGTCCTCTAGAAATGAATACTAACATTACATTTTCCTTTCTCACCATCGACTCAACCTTTAGGGAAACCTGCACAAGGACTCCCAAGGTTTAGAAAGTAGTCCAAGCCTTTATTCCTTCTGCCAAAGTGTGTGACCATGCACTTCCCTACACTATATTCCCCCTGTAAATTCTTTGCCCATTCCTCCAATCTGTCTAAGTCCTTCTGCAGACTCCCTGTGTCCTCAACACTACCTGTCCCTCCACCTATCTTTGTATCATCCACAAACTTGGCCACAAAGCCATCAATTCCTTCATCCAAAGCACGTAAAAAGGAACAATCCCAATACTCTACCCTGCGGCACACCACCAGTCACCGGCTGCCACGCTTGGCCTCCTGCCAGTCAACCAATCTTCTCTCCATGCTAGTACTTTTCATGGGCTCTTATCTTGCTAACCAGCCTCACGTGCGTTACCTAGTCAATGGCCTTCTGAAAATCCTAATAAGCAACATCCACTGACTCTCTTTTCTCCATCCTGCCTGTTATTTCCTCAAAGAATTCCAACAGATATGTCAGGCAAGATTTCCCCTTGAAACGAAACATGCTGACTTTGGTCTATTTTGTTATATGCTGCCAAGTACCCTGAAACCTCATCCTCAGTAATAAACTCCAACATCTTCCCAACCACTGAAGTCAAGCTACCTGGCCTATAATTTCTTTTCCTCTGCCTGCCTCCCTCCCTTACTAAAGAGTAGAGTAACATATACAGTTTTCCAGCCCTCCAGAACCATTCCAGAATCTAGTGATTCCTGAAAGATCATTACTAATGTCTCCACAATCTCTTCCACTACCACTTTCATATCCCTGAAGTGTTAGTCCATCTGGTCCAGTGATTTACCTACCTTCAGATTTTTCAGCTTCATGAGCACCTTCTCTTTAGTAATAACAACTGCACTCACTTCTGCCCCCTGACACTCTCGAAGTTCTGGCATTCTGCTAGTGTCTTCCACAGTAAACACTGATGCAAAATACTTTAAGTTCGTCTGCCATTTCTTAGTCCTCCATTAATACCTCCCCAGAATCTTTTTCCAATAGTCCGATATCCACTCTTGTCTCTCTTTTATTCTTTACACATCTGAAAAAACTCAAATCCTCTTCGATATTATTGGCTAGCTTACCTTCATATTTCATCTTTTCTCCCTTTATAGCTTTTTTAGTTGTCTTATGATGGTTTTTAAAAGCTTCCCAATCCTCTACCTTCCCACTAATTTTTGCAATATTGTATGCCCTTTCTTTGACTTTTATTCTGTTTTTGACTTCCCTTGTCTGCCATGGTTGCCACTCCTTGCTTTAGAATATTCAATTTTTGGGTTATACAGTACTTTTCCTGCACTTCTGAATTTCCCCCAGAATCATCAGCCATTGCTGTTCTGTCGTTATCTCTAGTCGTGACCCCCTTCTGATCAACTTTGGCTAGATCCTCTCTTGTGGCTGTGTAATTCCCTTTACTACACTATAATACTGATACATCCGATTTTAGCTTCTCCTTATCAAACTGCATGTTGAATTCTATCAGAGTAAGATCACTGCTTCCTAAAGATATCTTTTTTAAATTCCCTGATCAAATCTGGATCATTACCTAACACCCATAAGACCATAAGACAAAGGAGCAGAAGTCAGCCATTTGGCCCATCGAGTCTGCTCCGCCATTTTATCATGAGCTAATCCATTCTCCCATTTAGTCCCACTCCTCCGCCTTCTCACCATAACCTTTGATGCCCTGGCTACTCAGATACCTATCAATCTCTGCCTTAAATACACCCAATGACTTGGCCTCCACTGCCGCCCGTGGCAACAAATTCCATAGATTCACCACCCTCTGGCTAAAAAGATTTCTTCGCATTTCTGTTCTGAATGGGCACCCTTCAATCCTTAAGTCATGCCCTCTTGTACTAGACTCCCCCATCATGGGAAACAACTTTGCCATATCCACTCTGTCCATGCCTTTCAACTTTCGAAATGTTTCTATGAAGTCCCCCTTCATTCTTCTAAACTCCAAGGAATACAGTCCAAGAGTGGACAAACGTTCCTCATATGTTAACCCTCTCATTCTCGGAATCATTTTAGTGAATCTTCTCTGTACCCTCTTCAAAGTCAGCACATCCTTTCTTAAATAAGGAGACCAAAACTGCCCACAGTACTCCAAGTGAGGTCTCACCAGCGCCTTATAGAGCCTCAGCATCACATCCCTGCTCCTATACTCTATTCCTCTAGAAATGAATGCCAACATTGCATTCGCCTTCTTCACCACCGACTCAACCTGGAGGTTAACCTTAAGGGTATCCTTTACAAGGACTCCCAAGTCCCGTTGCATCTCAGAACTTTGAATTCTTTCCCCATTTAAATAATAGTCTGCCCATTTATTTCTTCTGCCAAAGTGCAGAACCATACACTTTCCAACATTATATTTAATTTGCCACTTCTTTGTCCATTCTTCCAATCTATCCAAGTCTTTCTGCAGACTCTCCGTTTCCTCAGCACTACCGGCCCCTCCACCTATCTTCGTATCATCAGCAAACTTAGCCACAAAGCCATCTATTCCATAATCCAAATCGTTGATGTACAATGTAAAAAGAAGCGGCCCCAACACTGATCCCTGTGGAACACCACTGGTAACCGGCAGCCAACCAGAATAGGATCCCTTTATTCCCACTCTCTGTTTCCTGCCAATCAGCCAACGCTCTATCCACGTATATAACTTTCCCGTAATTCCATGGGCTCTTATCTTGTTAAGTAGCCTCATGTGTGGCACCTTGTCGAATCCAGAATCCAGAACCCAATCCAGAACAGGCCACGGTATGCTCAGGAGTATAAAAACAAGAGATTCTGTAGATGCTGGAAATTCAGAGTAACACACACAAGGTGTTGGAGGAACTCAGCAGGTCAGGCAGCACCTATATCTCTGCCATGTGGGCAAAGCTTAAGTGGGAGAGATATAGGAAATGTGCTTAAGATCTGGATACTTTCTTTAGGTGAGCTGGCCCATGAATTTCTAAATTGTGAAGTGGAGGTTGATAGGTTCTTGATTAGTAATGGTGTCAAGGGTTACGGAGCAGGAGAATGGGGTTGAGAGGGATAGTAAATCAGCCATCATGGAAAGGCAGAACAGACCCTAGGCCGAACGGCCTAATTCTGCACCTTTGTGTTGTGTTCTCATGGAGAGGAATAAACAGCCAATGTTTCGGGCCGAGACCCTTCATCAGGACTGATGAACGGTCTCGGTCCAAACTGTGGACTGTTCGTTCCTCTCCATGGATGCTGGTTGGGATTATGATGTGGGAAATTTCAGTTGAAAGGTAAATTCTGTGGCTGAGTGCAGCCTGAATTCCACGAGGTCAGGAAATTCATGATGTGTGCTAAAATAATTGATTTTAGCCAGAGGCTGAATGGAAATGTCTCTGCACTAGTGGGTGGAATTGAAAACAGCAAGGCTTTGAGTCCCAGTCGTTGCATAGCAACTCCTGTTATGAATTCTCTGAGCATGGAGATTGTAGGTGACCTCTTGGTTAAGCCAGCCACGCAAGAGAAATCCAGCTAATGCTAGTGGAGTTATAGGGTCCACTACGCTCTTTGTGTAGTTGTGCTGATTAGAAGCTACAAGTGAGGTGGAGGTGGTTGGCAATCTGGAAAATAAAATGGGTTAGAAACAATACATTTTAGATGTACTTGTGGTGTCCTTTGTAGATGGAGCAGAAAATTTCTCTAGGTTTGACTGTGAGGAATCAAATGGAAGCGGTTCAGGCACTGATCCGGAGCCACAGAATACCACAGGAGAAGCACGGAACACTGAGCTTTTCTGTCTGGATTACCAAGCAGATGATAAAATTGTTACATCAGTCGTAATCCATCAGGTAAGTTTTCTTTCTGAAGCAAATTAGGGCAATATCTATCTTTACACGGTTATAAGGTCAGAGAATTACTGAAATACAGCACAGAAACAGACTCTTTGGCCTACCTAGTTCTCGCCAAACCGTTATTCTGCCTAGTCCCATTGACCCACACCTGGACCATTGGCCTCTGTCTCCCTCCAATCCATGTACTTATCTAAACTTCTCTTAAATGTCAAAATCAAATCTGCATCCACCACTTCTGCCGCAGTTCGTTCCTCAATATCGACACCCTCTAAGTGAAGAAGTTCCCCCTCATATTCCCCTTAATTATTTCACCTTTCACCCTTAATCTATGTAAGTGTCAATCTTAATCTAAGGTTTACGTTTTTTAAAAAACAAATAGAATTCTTGTTGATAAATGACCCGGTCTAGAGTTTTTTTTCGTATAACTGGAACGAGGTTTGATTGTGACTGTTCTCGTGGATAAATGATTCCCAGATCAGATGGTCCCGGCACACTTGAGGTCACTCGGAAACTGTGCCTCTTAATACAATGAAGGAGCAGCCAGGCTGGCAAGAAGTTAAAATATATAAAGACAAAGAACTTTAAAACAAGAAATTCTGCAGATGCTGGAAATCTTGAGCAACACAGACAAAGTGCTGGAGGAACTCAGCAGGTCAGGCAGCATCTGTTGAGATTCTTCATCAAAACTGAAAAGGAAGAGGGCAGAAGCCAGAATAAAAAGGTGGGGGGGGGGATTGAGTACAAACTGGCAGGTGATAGATGAAACCAAGTGAGCGGGAAAGTGGGGATGAAGTAAGAAGCTACAAACTGATAGGTGGAAGAGATCAAGTGCTGAAGAAGAAGGAATCTGATTGGAGAGAACAGTGGACCATGGGAGAAAGGGAAGGAGGAAGGGAACTGCAGGGAGGTGATGGGCAGAAAAGGGGTGAGAGGGGAGCCAGAATGGGGAATGAGGTGAGGTAAAATTACCGAAGTTAGAGAAATTGTTGTTTATGCCATCAGACTGAAGGCTACCTCTACATTGTGGCAGTAGAGGAGGCCATAGAGTGGGAATGGGAAGTCAAATTGAAACAAATGGCCACTGGGAAATCCAGTCTTTTGCGGCAGATGGAGCAAAAAGAGAGAAAGGACTTGCTGGCAGAATCTGGAATCCAGATCTGAAAGCAAATTTTATAGAAACTTTGAAATGTTAATATGTAAAAAGGATAATTTGCGATTTATGAATAAGAACAGTGCAGTGGGATAAATTGGATTGCACTTTCAAAGAGACAGTGTTGTGAATGTAATAGCTGGTTTCTTTCTGTGAAGCGTATTTCTATGAAAACAAGACTAGGAGGCAGAAAAAGAACAAATGATGACTGATGTCCTTTTTCCTCTTATCACACAGAATGATGACCCCAAGAAAGTGGCTGAGAAAATTGGGTCTAAGAATAGCTTGGAGCCCTTGATGAAGGAAGCGCTGAGGCTAAGAATACAGGAGGAAATTGAAAAGAGGATCTCAAAGCGTTGAGTCCAACTGCAACTTCATTGGGTGATCCAATTTTGTTATTGTTTTGTGTTGTTTTTCTCCATTTTTCGGTGGTTAATGAAGCGTGGAGAGATTTGAGGCCTCGAGGCCATGCAAGTACTTGCAAGGACAAAATGGGTCAAAAAAAAAAGAAAAAGACAGCTGAAAGGAGTGGTGGCCACGGCTAGATTTCCTGAAAGGGGCAAAGCACATTGCTCAACTGCCAGATTCATGGGAGCTTCAGCTCCACAAACGGTGCAGAATGTCAAAAGAATATAAACAGGCTGAAACAATATTATCTTGAAATTTAATATGCAGATCAGAAGTATTCCATCTCTGGCAAGTATTTTAACAAAGCTGAGGGAAAAAACGATGCAGTAGGATCCTTGCCTGGTGCCAATACTCCCAACTCCACAAAGAAAGTGTTGACGGGAATCCCAAGAGTTATCCATTTCTTCATTTTAGGAGTAGAAGACATAGGAACAGAATTAGATGATTCAGCCCATCAAGTCTCTGCCATTCCATCATGGCTGATTTATTATCCCTCTCAACCCCATTCTCCTGCCTTCTCCCCGTAACCTTTGACATCCTAACTAATCAAGAACTTTGGCCTCCACAGCCATTGGTGGCGATGATTTCCACAAATTCCCATTAAATGGCTAAAGAAATTCCTCGTCTCTCTGTTCTAAAATCTATTTGGTAAGTAGGTAAGTACAACCCAAGGTGGCTATAGCCATGGTACTTTTCTAAGGAACTGAGAAGCTGTCATCCTGAATAACGTGTAGAAACTTCACAGGACAAAGATCAGGTTTTTGTATGTGGCTGAATCCAGTAACCAGTGTTGGTGTAACTCTAAGGACGATTCCTGCTTTTTTTTTTTGCAGAGGGGCTGTATAAATTTTGAAACCCCATTAAAATATTTTAAAATGAGATATCTTTTCTGAATGGGCTTCCCTTCCTTTCAAAGAGGTTGCCTCTCACAATTCTGCACCACTCCTAGCAGGTAGTCTGCAGGTTACTAGGGACCGGTGAGAGAATGGTCAGTACAGCTGGTAAAGAGCTGCTGACTACTTGTTGAATACCGGCAATATCTGGGAAGACGCTGGCTGCAAGAGTGGTTTATAGGTATAGGATGTGATGATAAGAGGGTCAATCTGAATTATGGCACAGCCTGCAAGATTATTGGGTCCTACCCAGTTTGTGGACGGTTTGGGATGTCTACCTCCATGTAATCACGCTCAGGATACCATGCAAAATAACATGGAGATGGACTCTGACCGTTATATTATCAAACTTTAACACCTAATAAGTTGAAGTCAAATGAGTATCTTAAATTCATATTGTGCCAGTGTTTGCATTTACGAGAAAAGCCAACAATTTTTAGAGTCATGGAGCACATTGGCTGGCACAGGAGCATCGGGGTTAGCACAACGTTATACAATACAGGCGACTGGGGTTGTAAGCAGTTTGTGCGTTCTCCGTGTGACCGTATAGCTTTCCTCTGCATGCTGCAGTCCAAAGATCTTCCAGGTTACTTGGTCATTGGAAGTTGTCCCGTGATTAGGCTAGCATTAAATTGGGGGATTGCTGGACGGCAGTGCCTGAACGGGCAGGAGGGCCTACTCTGCGCTGTATCTCAATAAATAAATATCGAGCCTACCTAGTCCATGCCAGCTTGGTATTCTGTGTGAGCATGTGGCCAAGTGGTTAAGGCATTGGACTAGCGACCTGAAGGTCGTGAGTTCGAGCCCCAGCCAAAGGAACGTGTTGCGTCCTTGAGCAAGGCACTTAATCACACAGTGCTCTGCGACGACACTGGTGCCAAGCTGTATGGGTCCTAATGCCCTTCCCTTGGACAACATTGATGGCGTGGAGAGGGGAGACTTGCAGCATGGGCAGCTGCTGGTCTTCCATACAACCTTGCCCAGGCCTGCGCCCGGGAGAGTGAAGACTTTCCAGGCGCAGATCCAAGGTCTCGCAAGACTAACGGATGCCTTTAATTCTGCCTAGATCCTACTATCTGCACTTGGACTATTCCCTCCGTACCTCTTCTATCCATTTTTCAAAGGTTGAAATGGGATAAATACGAGAAATGAGTAGTTTCCCCAGATGATCCAGAGGATAGATGAAACCTTCTCAGCTATACAGGCTCCAAACTCCAAAATAATCACATCTCCAGCTAACTGAGGAGCTGTGATTGACAGCAACCACACATCCCACTCCTGATTGCTATCCATGCCTCCTCTGCCTGCATATATTCATTCATCCCCACAACCCCAGCCAAGAACGGCTAACTGAGCCTTTTTGATCTTGCTTGGTACAGTGTTATAATGGGAAATGTGTTCAACCCAACAGGAACTTACTACATTTGTAGAAGGCATACAGCAACAGACTCACCTGCCTTCCTGTCTGGTCTCTCTGTCATAAAACATGTGGTTTCAAACATTTCAAAATTTTGCATCCATCTTTAGGCAAAGTGCATGATTTTTTAAATGGTCTCAAAACTAATGTTACTATTATGTTTGATTAAATTTTCCTGCAGAATAACAGTTCAAAAATGCATCAATAATTATGAACTACTGTGAAGCGTCTAGAGTTTGTGAAATTTTCTTCTGCCTTGATTGAGGTGTTGAACATTGTGATTTTTAGAAAATGATTTCGTTAAGATTGCTATCGTTCCCACATTGAAAACTATTGTGAATCAAATTGGTTTCCTGGTCATCATTTATCAGACTCTCTGTATGTCAAATAAACTTTGTATATTTCTATTTTTGTATTTTTGTACTCATCTGTAGAAACAATAGGTGCCTAGAATCCACACCCTAAATTCTTTCTCTCCCTACATTCTTGCTGTCAAAATTAATATTCATCTCCTCATTCATCTGGTACAAAGGGAATTCATCACTTAGAGAACAAGTATTCAATCCACTTGAATATTTAGAGAAGCAACGCAAGAGTAACGGCAGAGTAGCGCAGTGGTTAGCACCACGCTTTACAATACCAGCCGTCGGGGTTCAATTCCCAGTGACCGCGTGGGTTTTCTCCGGGTGCTCTGGTTTCGTCCCACAGTCCAAAGATGTGCTGGTTGGTAGGTTAATTGGTCGTTGTAAATTGTCCTGTGGTTAGGCTAGGGTTAAATTGGTGGGTTACTAGGCTGTGTGGTTCGCTGGGCTGTAAATAAACAAACTTTTCGCGGCCAATGACTGAGCAACTTGCACAATAAGTTACTTATTTACCAGCCATTATCCTGCTTGTGTTTAGGGCAGCAATGAAGGTCTGCCGTCTCTGTCTGTCCATACCATCACATACAGACGCAGAAGGATTCTTCATTGCTGTTTCTGTAACAATGTTTTTTTGACCGGTCAGGGTTGTTAACCCCTGAGCCTGGAGGACCGGTGAACCACTCTTAGTCTGACCTCTACCCTTTGACCTGTTTGGCCTGGGTGACCCTGCCAAGAGCGAAAGCATAGAGCCCAGACTCCAGCCAGCAGAGAGCTCTCCAAGTCATCGAGGCATGCAAAGCTCCAAACCCAATGACAAGGTTGCGGCCAACACGAGGAATTCTGCAGATGCTGGAAGTTCAAGCAACACACACAAAATGCTGGTGGAACGCAGCAGGCCAGGCAGCATCTATAGGAAGAAGTACAGTCAACATTTCGGGTCGAGGACTAACGGAAAAAAGAGATAGTAAGAGATTTGAAAGTGGAAGGGGGAGGGGAGACCCAAAATGATAGGAGAAGACAGGAGGGGGAGGGATGAAGCCAAGAGCTAGGAAGTTGATTGGCAAAAGGGATACGGGGCTGGAGAAGGGGGAGTATCATGGGACAGAACGCCTTGGAAGAAAGAAAGGGGGAGGGGAGCACCAGAGGAAGATGGAGAACAGGCAAGGAGTTATTGTGAGAGGGAAAGAGAGAGAAAAAAATTAAAAATGAATAAATAAATAAATAAGGGATGGGTGTTAACGGAAGTTAGAGAAATCAATGTTCATGCCATCAGGTTGGAGGATACCCAAACGGAATATAAGGTGTTGTTTCTCCAACCTGAGTGTGACTTTATCTCGACAGTAGAGGAGGCCATGGATTGACATATCAGAATGGGAATGGGACGTGGAATTAAAATGTGTGGCCACTGGGAGATCCTGCTTCCTCTGGCGGACAGAGTGTAGGCGTTCAGCGAAATGGTCTCCCAATCTGAGTTGGGTCTCACCAATATATAGAAGGCCACACCAGGAGCACCAGACACAGTATATTACACCAGCAGACTCACAGGTGAACAGTCGCCTCACTAGACACTAGACATTAGAATACCACAGCACAGTACAGGCCCTTCAGCCCTCGATGTTGTGCCGACCCATATATTCCTAAGAGAAAAGTACTAAACCCACACTACCCCGTAACCCTGTCTGGGGCCCTGAATGGTGGTGAGGAAGGAATTGTAAGGGCAGGTGTAGCACTTGTTCCGCTTACAAGGATAAGTGCCAGGAGGGAGATCAGTGGGGAGGGATGGGGGGGACAAATGGACAAGGGAGTCGTGTAGGGAGCAATCCCTGCGGAAAGCAGAAAGTGGGGGGGGGGAGGGAAAGATGGGCTTGATGGTGGGATCCCATTGGAGATGGCAGAAGTTACGGAGAATTATATGTTAGACACGGAGGCTGGTGGGGTGGTAGGTGAGGACAAGAGGAACCCTATCCCTAGTGGGAGGATGGGGTGAGAGCAGATGTGCGTGAAATGGGGAGATGCGTTTGAGGGCAGAGTTGATGGTGGAGGAAGGGAAGCCCCTTTCTTTAAAACCATCTCCTTCGTCCTGCAATGAAAAGCCTCATTCTGAGAGCAGATGCGGCAGAGATGGAGGAATTGAGAGAAGGGGATGGCATTTTCACAAGTAACAGGGTGGGAAGAGGAACAGACAAGGTTGTGGTCCTCTTGGAGGGCAGTAAATATAAAGGCACACCCACCTAACATAGAAAAATCCGCAAAGGAGCATTAGAATCAGAATCAGGTTTATTAGCTCTGACATTATCACTCATCAATTTTATTGTTCTGTGGCAGCAGGACAGTGCAATACATAAAATATACTGTAACACAATAAGAAATGTATATATTTCTTCATGTACTTTAGTAGGTACACCTGTCAGTCAATGTAAATATCTAATCAACCAATAATGTGGCAGCAACCCGATGCATAAAATCATGCCAACATGGTCTAGAGGTTCAGTTGTTGTTCAAGCCAAACATCAGAATGGGGAAGAAATGTGATCTAAGTGACTTTGACCCTGGAATGATTGTTGGTGCTAGAAAGGGGTGGTTTGTGTATCTTAGAAACTGCTGACCTCCTGGGATTTTAATGCACAACAGTCTCTAGAGTTTGCAGAAAATAGTGCGAGAAACCAAAAAAAAAATCCAGTGAGCGGTAGGTCAGAGGATGAGAACGCCTTGTTAATGAGAGAGGACAGAGGAGAATGGCCAGACTGGTTCAAGCTGACAGGAAGGTGACAGTAACTCAAATAATTACACGTTACAACACTGGTGTGCAGGAGAACATCTCTGAATGCACAACATGTTGAACCTTGAAGTGGATGGGCCACGGCAGCAGAAGACAACCAATAAGAGTGGTGTATTTGGACCTTGAGAAGGGCTTTGCTAAGCTCTCACACCAGAAAAGATTAGTTTTATTTGTCACATGTTCATCGAAGCATACAGTGAAATGCATTGCTTGCTTCAATGAGCAACACTATCCAAGATGTGCTGGGACAGCCGGCAAGTTTTGCCATACTTCCAGTGCCAACATAGTGTGCCCACTGCTTGCCTATCCCTATTCTGCACGTCTTTAGACTGCAGGAGGAAACCAGAGCACCCGGCGGAAACCCACACAGTCATGTGAAGAATGTACAAACTCCTTACAGCCAGCAACAGGAATTGAACCACAATCACTGATCGCCAGCAGTGTAAGGCACTGCACTAATTGCTATACTACCTTGTCGTGAGGTTAGATTACACAACTGGGAGGCACTTAAAAGGATTCAAGTGGTTGAAGAGTGGACATAACAGTTCAGGAAATCCTAGCTGGCGAGAGACATCACGGCTCTCAGAAGGGAGAAAGGAAGCATGCATTGCGTTTAAGCAGCCTGGTATGAATGAATCCCTCAACAAACACGAAAAGTTTAAGGCCAAACTTAAGAGGGAAATCAGGAGGGTAAGAGGAGGGTACGAGCTGAATTTGGCAGGCAGTGTTAAAGATAATTTCACCTAGAGAGAAACTAGGTCCTCTTAAAAAGCATCAAGGCTGCCTATATGTGGAGCCACAGGAGAACGACCAGAGGAAGTGGTAGAGATGAGTACAAATGAAACACCTAAGAGGCATTTGGGTAGATACATGCAGGAGAAGGGCTTAGAGGGTTATGGGCCAAATACAGGCAACTGAAACTAGCACAGACAAGTGGCGCTGTTGAGCTTCTTTTGATGACACCTTCGTGCCGGTCCCAGGACAGAACCTCTGACATGTTAACACCAAGGAATTTAAAGTGACTGACCCTTGCCACCTCCATTCACTAGTGAGTACTGCCTCATGGACCTCTGGCTTTTACCTCCTGTAGTCGGAAATCAGAATCAGTCTGCAGTTCTGTCAGTCTTAAACCATATAAACCAGAGATATTAATGACCTTCTTTATAATTATTGAATCGAATTGAATTGACTTTATTTCTTACATCCTTCACATGCACGAGGAGTAAAAATCTTTACGTTACGTCTCCATCTAAATGTGCAATGTGCAATCATAGTAATTTATAATAAATAGAACAGTCAGTGTAATATAGAGTACACTCAAATCAGCGTGAGTTCATCAGTCCGATGACATGGTGGAAGAAGCTGTCCCGGAACCTGCCGGTCCTGGCTTTTATGCTGCAGTACCGTTTTAGCTTCCTCTCAGTTTTCACTACTGACAGTCATGCAAGTCCCAGAAGGAAACCCAGGAATACCGTCACACTCAGACGTAGAAGGATTCTTCATTGCTGTTTCCATAACAACCCTGTTTAACCACTCAGGGGTGTTAACCTTGAGATGAACCCCCGAACCTGGAGGACCAGTGGATCACTTTTAGTCTGGCCTCTACACTTTGACCTGTTTGGAATGGATGACCCTACCAAGAGCCAAAGCGTAAAGCCCTAACTCCAGTCAGCAAACCTTTCGGAGTCATTGATATACCCAAACTATTTTCAAATCCTTTCTCAGCTACAGCATTAGTCAGATACACAGTGAGAAGTTCATGATGACAGTCCATGCACTTGGTTGTTTTTTTTAACCTATGATCCTATTTCTGGAAGAAAGTTGTACCTCAGAGATATAGTTTGTGATTGAAAATGCCTTTGCCAGATTGTTGGCTGAATTGAATTGCTCCCTCAGTCACAATATTTATTTACAAACATGGTTATATTCAACGTCATTGGGATGTTGGCCAAGGAATCTGATACAAGGCACAATCCATTCAATCACTACTATCAACAGATGTCAATATTTAGTTTCTGCGTGGGAGAGCTGATTGTAATGTGTACCTACTTAAGTCAGTCACGCCAAGACCAAAACAATCTCTCTGGCTAAAATGTTTTTTAAAAAGTTAAGATGCACTTCACAATTTTCATACCATTCTAAAGCCTATCATAGCAAGGTAATCCAAATTTACATTAGTTAAGTAGAATTCTCTGAATATTGACCGATTATTGTTCCAAATCTCCGATTTACCCAGGTATATACTACTCTATCCCTGTTGGTAGTACGCTCGGAATCAGAATCTGGTTTATTATCACTGGTGTGAAAGTTGTTAACTTAGCAGCAGCAGTTCAATGCAATACATGATAATATAGAAAGAAAAAAAAACAATTACAGAATGTATAGATATATGTAGACTAAATAGATTAAAATAGTGCAAAACCAGAAATAATATATATTAATAAAGTGAGGTAGTGTTCATGGGTTTGTCCATTTAGGAATCGGATGGCAGAGGGGAAGAAGTTGTTCCTGGATCTCTGAGTGTGTGCCTTCAGGCTTCTGTATCTCCTTCCTGACAGTAACAATGAGAAGAGGGCATGCCCTGGGCGATGGGGTCCTTAATAATGGACGCCGCCTTTCTGAGGTATTGCCTCTTGAAGGTGTGTTGGGTACTATGATGGCTAGTACCCAAGATGGAGCTGATTAATTTTATGACATCCTGTAGCTCCTTATGGTCCTACATGTAAGTGATCATTGTGCTTGCATGCTCCACCTACATGGTGTCACTTAAATATCCTTGCACAGCAGCTTATGGGCTCGCACAATGCTTTCCAGTGCCAGCGATCGGGACTCAGTTTCCAAGCAACACACACAAAACATCGGAGGAACTCAGCAGGTCAGGCAGCATGTATGGAAAAACAGTCGACGTCTCGGGCCGAGACCCTTCTTCAGGACTGAGAAGGAAGGCGGAAGATGCCAGAATAAAAAAAGCGGGGGGAAGGGAAAGGCTAGCTTAAAGCCATTTCTGCATACTTTCACACATTGAGTTGCTGCCACATGATTGGCTGATTAGATATTGGCATTAGTGAACAGGTGCACCCAATGAAATAGGCACTGAGTGTTTATTGCAGGTAAGCTGATAAGTAAGGTAGGTGGTGCAATAACATTGGTGGGTGAACTAATATCGCATGGAAATATGATTATGGTTGCTATTACATAGATTTGGCTGAAATATGGACAGGACTGAAAGCAACACACTCCATGCTGTAGAAACCTGAAGTGTGACGGGGCAGGTGTTTAAGGGAAGGTGAAGCTCGGTGGGTGGGAAAGGTCAAGAGCTGGAGAAGAAGGAATCTGATAGGAGAGGAGAGTGGACCATGGGAGAAAGGGAAGGAGGAGGGGACCCAGGGGGAAGTAATAGGCAGGTGAGAAGATGTAATTGACATTCATGCATCCTGTTGGAGGGTAGCCAGATGTAATATAATGTGTTGCTCCTCCACCCTGAGGGTGGCCTCATTGTGGCACAAGAGCAGGCATGTATCAACAAGTTGGAATGACAATGTGAATTGGGATTAAAATGTTTGCCAATTCCCTACATTGTCTGTAAGTTAACCCCGTGACTGTGTGGGTTTCCTCCGGGTGCTCCAGTTTCCTCCCACATTCCAAAGATGTACAGGCTAGTAAGTTGTGGGCGAGCTATATTGGTGCCAGAAGCATGGTGACACTTGCAGGCTGTCTCGAGCACATCCTTAGAATGTGTTCACAAACAAGAGAAAATCTGCAGATGCTGGAAATCTAAGCAACACACACAAAGTGCTGGAGGAACTCAGCAGGCCAGGCAGCATCTGTGGAAAAAAGCACAGTTGATGTTTTGGGCCAAAACCCTTTGGCAGGACTGAATTTCGAATGTCCTACCGAAGGGTTTCAGCCTGAAACGTCGACTGTGTTTTCCTTCCATAGATGCTGCCTGGCCTGCTGAGTTCCTCCAGCACTTTGTGTGTGTTGCTTAGGATGCGTTGCTCATTTTATACAAATAACACATCGTTGTATGTTTTAATGTACAGATTCACTTATTTACTCCTCGTACATCAAAACATATTACCTTTGCTTTAACAACTAACAGAACCTAGCGATATGCTGGGGGCCACCCACAGGGGTCACCACACATTCTGGCGCCAACATAACATGCCTGCAGTGCTCAACAGAACATCACAGACACAAAAAGGAACAAAAAAAACAATAGGGAGTCGAGCTTTGTTCCTTCCTCCCATACACATACATAGTCGTCCAACCCCAGCACAGGCCATCTTTGGCCTCCAGCGGACTCATCATTTCGCAGTCATTGGGCTTTTGACTTCCCCACTGGACTCCCAGGCTCCAAAACTTCCAGACTTCCAATTAAACTTTAAAAGCTTTCATTTTTTGGCTTTGATCCCAGGACTCACAGATAAAGACGAATGAGGGCTCAGGGTGAAGACCCCAAGCTCTAGGCTCCAAACTCCAGACTCGTTAATAATGGCTCTCCGAACACCTAGGCCTCAAACTCTGATCTCGCTGACTCACATACCTAGAGGGTCAAATAAAGCTACTCCTTATCTTTACCTAGGTATCTGCTGACAGTGCACACACAGCAAAGTGATCACCTGCATTTTGTTTCCAAGTTCCAACTACATGGCGCCTTTTAAATATCCCTCTTACTGTGATAATGGTCTCCTTGATTAATACTGCAATCTTCTTTCCCCTATGCACCTGCCCTGTCACATCACAAGTTTCTACACCCTGGAATGTGGAGTTTCCAGTCCGGTGCTTCTTTCGATCACGTCTATGTGATAGCAACATATCATATTCCCACGTGTTAACCAATGCTATTAATTCATCAACCCTACCCATCAGTTCACTCAGTGGCCTCTTTTAGCTACACCTATACACTTGCTCATTAATGCAAATGTCTAATCAGCCATTCATGTGGCAGCAACTCAATGCATAACAGCATGCAAACATGGTCCAGAGGTTCAGGACAAACATCAGAATGGGGAAGTGATTTTGACTGTGGAATGATTGTTGGTGCCAGACAGGGTGACTTGAGTATCTCAGAAACTGCTGATCTCCTGAGATTTTCACCTACAACAGTCTCTAGAGTTTACAGAGAATGGTGGGAGAAACAAAAAATAATCTAGCGAGTGGCAGTTCTGTGGGTTCAAAGGTTCACTTATTATCAAAGCATGTATCTGTACACAACTCTGAAATTTGTCTTCTCCAGTTAGCCACGAAACAATGAAAGAACATGAAAGTTGTTCAGAGAGAAACATCAAATCCACCCCCCTGCACAAAAAAGAACGACATCCTGATCAGCAACCACCCCCCTCCCCCTGCACAAAATGGAACAGGAACATTGATCCCAAAAAGCCACCCCTCCTTCACACAAAAAAATAACACAATACAACAGAACATCAACCCCCAACCACCTTCCCCTCGCACAACAAAACGGAGAAGAAACAGGTGATAAAGAATCACAGAACATAAAAATCATACGTCTGAAAATGTCCACAGTCCATCAACACAATAGTCCAATCGATAAACTCAGAACCATCATTCCATTCTACGATACCACTGACATTGATCAAAAGGCAGAGACACCACGAAGCAGAGAGGCCTATCGGCCTGCCACAGTGAGCCACACAGCGATAGGTTGCTCACAGATTCCTTCTCTGCCAGCAATCAGGAGGAAGGCAGTCAGCGCTGAACTCTCACCCGCCTTCTGTATTTGCCTCGATGTCTCAATCTTCCTCGATGCTCTAATCAGCGATTAATGGACGATTTAGTTGGTGAAATGGAGTCGAACATTGGCTCACACCCTTCTTGAAGACTCTTTGCATCGAGGCTGTCCAAGTATGCGCTTGCATCCCGGAATCTTCTTGAAGACAGCAAAGCGGTGGATCAAACAAACTCCAAACTGTAAATCGCAGGCTCTAACAATCCCAGAAACACATGTAAGGTGAAAAACAGACTTAAGAGAAGTGAAAAACACATTTTTGTGAGCTATCTGGAAGACGCTGACTGAGGGAGCATCTTGACCAGAAGGAGAAAACATTTCTTTAATGAGAAGGGTCAGAGGAGAATGGTCAGACTGGTTCAAGCTGACAGGAAGCTAACAGTAACTCAAATAACCACATGTTACAACAGTGGTGTGCGGAAGAGCATCTCTGAACACACAACACCTTGAACCTTGAAGTGGATGGGCTACAGCAGCTGACGACCTTGAATATAAACTCAGAGGTCACGGGAGACACCTCATAAATTAGCCACTGAGTTCTAGTTCATAATTAAAAACAACCAAATGCATGGACTGTCATGATGTTCCACTTACCTCTCTTCATCAAGTACCTGATTAATTCTGTGGCTGTAAAGGGATTTAAAACTAGATTAGGTATATAGGAATACACTACTGGTATGAAGGAAAAACACTAATATTGACTGGTTGGGATGAATGGCCCTGTTTCCTTGTAGTTTATATAATTTTACAATTTTTTTGGAGCAGTTTACGAAAAGGCTTACTTTAAGATTAGCTTTATTTGTCACAGGTACATCGAAACATTCCGGGTGGCAGGGTGGAGATACGTCTCTACCAAAGGAGGTGTAGGGTACCCCTTCCCTCCGCTAGCCTGCAGGTCACCCTCAGGCGAGGTGTAGCACCTGCTTAGCCTCCCCCCAATCCGGGTCATGTGAAGCCACGGGAGCAGGTGGTGGGTGGTCGTATGAGCAGCTGGTGCACATCACAAGTCCTGGTAACACAACCAGGCAGAATCTCTGAAGAGTATTAATAATGGCTGGGGTCATCCATCTTGTAAAGACACTGCCCAGAGGAAGGCAATGGCAAACCATTTCTGTAAAAAAATTTGCCAAGAACAATCATGGTCATGTGACCATGATCACCCACGTCATACCACACGGCACATAATGATGATGTCATATGACATGGCACATAATGATGATGTCATACAACATGGCACACAATGATGATGATGCTGACATCAAAACATACCGTGAAATCCACCATTTGCATCATCGGTAAGGATTGTGTTGAGCCATGAACAAGTATCACCATGCCTCTAGCACTAACATAGCATGCCCACAACTTACTAACCTTAACAGTACATACTTGGAATGTGGGAGGAAACCAAAGCACTTGGAGGAAACCCACACAATCACAGGGAGAACATACAAAGTACTTACAGAAATGGTGGGCATTGAATCTTGATCTTATAGATGGCATCCCACCACCAAGCACATCTTCCACCACCCCACCCCACCCCTTACACTCTCTGCTTTATGCAGGGATCACTCCCTATGCAATTTCCTTGTCCGTTCATCCACCCACCCCCCCACTGATCTCGCTCCTGGCACTTATCCTTGCAAGCAGAACGAGTGCTACACCTGCCCCTACACATCCTTGCTCACTACCAGCTACCATTCAGGGCCCCAAACAGTCCTTCCAGGTGAGGTGACACTTCACCTGTAGGTCTGTTAGGGTCATATACTGTGTTCGGTGATCCCGGTGTAGCCTTCTGTAAATTGGTGAGACCTTACATTGATTGGGAGACTGCTTCGTCGAGCACCTATGCTCCGCCTGTCAGAAAAAGTGGGATCTCCCAGTGGCCACCTATTTTAATCCCACTTCCCATTCCCATTCCGATATGTCAATCCACAGCCTCCTCCACTGTTGCGATGAGGCCACACTCAGGTTGGAGGAACAACACCTTGTATTCCTTCTGGGTAGCCTCCAACCTGATGGCATGAACATTGACTTCTTGAACTTCCAGTAATGCCCCACCTTCACCATTCCCCATCCTCTTTTCCCTCTCTCACCTTATCTTCTTACCTGCCCATCACCTCCCTCTCCCCTTTTCTTTCTTCCATGGCCTTCTGTCTTATTCATCAATCAACTTCCCAGCTCCTTACTTCATCCCTCCCCCTCCCGGTTTCACCTATCAACTTGTCTTTCTCTTCGGCCCCCCCGCCCAGCCTTTAAAATCTACTCTTCAGGTTTTTTTCTCTAGTCCTGACAAAGGGTCTCGGCCCGAAACATCAATCGTTTACTCTTTTCCAGAGATGCTGCCTGGCCTGCTGAGTTCCTCCAGCGTTTTGTGTGTGTTGCTATTCTTTATTTATAGTCGCTTCCGGGTCATGGAGTGTTTGATGGGTCAGTGTAGAGAGGTCGTTTGCAGTTACTCTGACACAAGGGTGTGTTGCACAGATCAGAACTGAACCTCAAGCTGCATATCTACTTCCTGATGTGTCGATCACCCAGGGTGGAGCAGCGATACCTTATATTCTGTCTGGTCCTCCAACCTGATGGTATGAATATTGATCTCTCCTTCCAGTAAAACAAATCCACTCCACCCTTCCTCTCTTCCTCACTTTGACTTTTTAACCTCCTCTCAGCTGCCTATTACTTCCCCCGGGTCCCCTCTTCCTTCCCTTACTCCCGGGGTTCACTCTCCTTTCCTATCGGATTCTTTCTTCTCCAGTCCTTTGCCTCTCCCAGCCACCTGACTTCAGCAATCACCTCCCAGCCAGCCCTCCTTCCCCTCGCATCCCCTTTTATTTAGCCATCTTCCCTCCCTCCCTCTTCCACCTTCCTTTCCAGTCCTGAAGAAGGGTCTTGGCCCAAAATGTTGACAATTAACTCTTTCCACAGATGCTGTACAACCTGCTAAGATCCTGTGTGCATTGCTTTCTATTTCCCCCTGCACAGCACCACCAGTTCCACCTCTCACTGGCCCAACAGTCATTAGTATTAACTGGTGCTTTTGTAATGTACTTAACCCCCTTGGCTTGGCAGTCCCCTCCACCTCCTTTCCCTACCCCACGGGTGAACCGCAGAAAGCGTCCTGTCTGGATGCATAATGGCTTGGTGTGGCAACTCCTCTGCACGTGTCCGCAAGAAACAGCTGAGGGTTGTGGATACAGTTCGGCTCATTGCAGAACTCAGCTTCCCCTCTGTACTTCTCACTGCCTCAGAAAAGCAGCCGGCATAACTAAAGAGCCCACCCATCCCGGACGTTCTCCCTCGTCTCCTGCTCTCCCACCGGGCAGAAGATACAAAAGCCTGAAAGCACATAACACCAGCTTCTATCCCACCGCTAGCAGACTGTTGCATGGGCCTCTCATGCGATAAGGTGGGCTCCTGGCCTCACAATCTACCTCGTTATGATCTCAAACATGAGAGAGTCTGCAGATGCTGGAAATGCAAAGCAACCTGCACAAAATACTGCCGGAACTCAGCGGGTCGGGCGGCATCCATGGGAGAGAGTAAAGGGTCAACGTTTTGGCCCGAGACCCTTCTTCAGGGTCTGCGCTGCCTCGTTATGATCTTTCACTTTATCCTCTACCTGCCATGCACTTTTTTGTTAGTTTTTACACTTTATTCTGCATTGTTATTGTTTTACCTTATTCTATGTCAGTGTACTGTGTAATGATTTGACTTGTATGAACAGTTTACAAGACAAACTTTTCACCGTATCTTGGTACATATGACAATAATAAACCAATTCTCTTCAACCTACCAAGTCTGCACCGACTATTACCTACCAATCCATATCGGTTCTACTTCAGTCCCGTTTCTTATTCTCCTCACATAATCATCTACCACCCTCACCCCCTCCCCAGATTTTACAACTCACCTGCACACTAAATTTACGGTAGCTAGTTAACCAACCGATCTGCATGTCTTTGGGAAGTGGGAGGGAACGGGGAGACCCACGTGGTCCCAGAGCATAGTCGATCACAAACATGAGAAAGCCTGCGGACGCTCGAAATCCAAGACAAAACACACAAAATGCTGGAGAAACTCGGCAGGCCAGGCAGCGTCTATGGGAAAGGGTAAACAGCTGGCGTTTTGGGTCGAGACCCTTCATCAGGACTGAGAAGGAAGAGGGGAAGATGCCAGACTAAAAAGGGGGTGGGGTGGTGGGAAGAGGCTAGCTGGAAGGTGACAGGTGATGCCAGGTGGGTGGGAGAGGTCAAAGATAGGAGAGGAGAGTGGACCATAGGAGAAAGGGAAGGAGGAGGGGACCCAAGGGAAGTAATAGACAGCTGAGAAGAGGTGAAAAGTCAGAGTGAGGAATAGAGGAAGGGAGGGGGGAGAAGAATTTGTTTACCGGAAGGAGAAATCGATATTCATGCCATAGGTTTGAGGGTACCATGGGGAATATGTGTTGCTCCTCCACTCTGTGGGTGGCCTCATCCTGGCACAAGAGGAAGCCATGTATCGACACGCCAGAATGGGAATGGGAATCAGAATTAAAAGCCCCGCTTGTGGCAGATGGTGCAAGGGTGCTCGACGAAGAGGTCCCCCAGTTTACGACAGGTCTCATCGCTGTGGAGGAGGCCGCATCCGGAGCACTGGACGCAACAGACGACCCCAGCAGGTCCTCAGGTGAAGTGTTGCCTCACCTGGAAGGACTGTTTGGAGCTCTGAGTGGAGGTGAGGGAGGAGGTGCGAACTCCACACAGACAGTGCCAGAGTTGGGATTTGAACTCAGGACCCTGGTATTGCAAGGCAGCGGCTCTGCCCTCTCTGCCACCCGTCTGTCATCGTCAAACCGGAGGTGAGACGGCGGGCCCGTGGCCAAGAGCGAGGAAGACCCAAAGTTCAACCAACTGAAGTGCCGTGCCGCAGGCCGAACCGAGGCAGCAAGGTCTGGGCACCAGAGAGGGCCGAAGGGACCAAGCTCGCCGTTTGGGTGGAGGCTAAGTGCAGGGCCCAATCGGAAAGATCGAGTACAGGCCTGACCGAGGCAGCAGGGTCCAGGCACCAGAGTGGACCAGGGCCGCTGAACTCGACATCTGGTCGTCGACGTAGGCACCAGGCCAGATTGAAAAGGTCAGGGTTTTGGGGCTCGATGCGAGGGATGGGCCAGTTCTGATCACTGTTCCACGACGCAGAACTATCGGACTGTCTTTGCGAGCTTCAGTTCAGACACTACTTGCTTGTGGTTATTACTTGCATGATTTGTCTTTTTCTCTCTGCACATTGGGATGGTCGACGGCCTTGTTTGTCATGGGTTCTTTTATTTCGCGGCTGCCTGGTAAGCAACAAAGCTCAAGGTTGTATAACACATACTTCGATAATAAATATACTTTTGAACAAAGACCCTTTCTGTTTGCTTTGATTTATGCTTCTTAATGTTTGTCACCTTGTCCTATTTCCTAATTATGTTCTCCCTCTGCAAGTGTGCTGTTTTTTTTTAAACTCAGGGGACATTGAGTTGCCTTCTGTGCTACTTAATGTACCTGGAGGCTGAATCACTGTCTTCAGAACACAGACTACGGCCACCTCCCTATCACAGGACACACTGTGATTGGAAGTGTTCTTTTCCAAAGTACACGGCAGGATTGCTATTGGGGGTCGTGTGCCCCTGAGGCAGCAACAATGGAAATCAGTGAAGTCCCTGAACAAATGGGGATTAGGGAACAAATGCACGGCAAGGGTGACAAATCGTCGCTGGCACGGCCAGCAACTATTGCAAAGTCCAAAGCCAGACATGAACAGGATAGGGCGGAGCATTGAGGAGGATCTGAGGTTTGCTTGCCGGGTGATGGAAGTACATTCTTTGTAAATAGCAACTAATGAAGAAATAATAACTACTTTTAAAGCTTAGACTTTTGTTTGCATTTCTCAAGTAGCCAGCACCAAGAGCAAAAAGAAGATAATCCAGAAACCTCCAGCAAACATAATGCTTCTTTCTGTTGCCTACAAGTAGGCACTGCCACGTTACACTCGTGGCATCGGAGTTCAGAGTTCAATTCTGATGCCTCCTGTAAGGCAACATGCACACACAAAATGCTCAGCAGGTCGGGCAGCATCCATGCAGATAATCGATGTTTAGAGCTAAGACCCTTCTGCAGGACTGGAAAGGAAGGGGGAAGACACCAGAATAAAAAGGCCAGAGGGGAGGGGAAGGAGAATAGCGACAAAGTTATGTTTGGAGCTAGATGGGTAGGAAAGGTAAAGGGCTGGAGAGGAAGGAATCTGATTGGAGAGGAGAGTGGACCGTAGGAGAAAGGGAAGGAGGAGAGGCACCAGGGGGAGGTGATAGGCAGGTGAGAAGAGGTAAGAGGCCAGAGTCAGGAATGGAAGAAGAGGGGAAGGACAGGGAATTTTTATTTTACCAGAAGGAGAAATCAATATTCTTGCCAACAGGTTGGAGGCTGCCCAGACAGAATATAAGCTGTTGCTTCTCCACCATCAGGGTAGCCTCTCCTTGGCACAAGTGGAGTCGTGGAACGACACACCGGAACGAGAATGGGAATCGGAATAAGAATGTTCTGGCCACTGGGAAGTTCCGCATTTGGCGGAGGGAGCGGAGGTGCTCGGCGAAGCAGTTTCCCCACTTCGCAACGGGTCTCACCGATGTGAAGGAGACCGCATGGGATGTGCCAGGCACGACAGACAACCCCAGCAGAACTGCAGTTGAAGTGTTGCCCCACCTGGAAGGACTGTTTGGAGCCCCGAATGGAGGGGAGGGAGGAGGCTGATAGGCACTTTGGCTCGCAGGAATAAGTGCCGGGAGGCCAGGGAGGGGCTCATCTGTAAGGAGACTGTTCAGCCTCCCTATGGAATGCAGGCTTTTTCCTCAGGGTGCTCCAGCTTCCTTCCACAGTCCAAAAATGTATCGGTTAGTACTTTAATAGGTCATTGTAAATTTTTCTGCCATTAGTCTAGAGTTAAATCAAGGGATTGGTCGGTGGTGCGGCTCAAAGAGCCAGAAGGGCCAATTCACGTTGTATTTCAATAAATAATTTAAAATAAATTACTGGGGTGGGGTCTTCTGAAGCCCCTGAACACCTTTGCATCTTCTCGTTTCACCAACATAGCCAGTATTTACTATTCAGGCAGTGTTATTCAGCAATGGAAGAAGTGTCAATTCCCCTCCTCATCCTGCGATAGTCCTCCTCCTCGCTCCGTGATCCATCTCTCCTCCTCCTCCTCCCTCCGATCCATTGCTCTCCCTTCTCCTTATCCCCCATGATCCACCTATCCACCTGCTCCTCATCTCTCTGTGATCCATCCCTCTCCCTTCTCTTCCCTCTGTGATCCACCTATCTCCCTCCTCCTCATCTCCCCGTGATTCATCCCTCTCCCTCCTCCTTAAAGCTGTGAAAGGTTTATTAACATGAAACATTAATTCTGTTTCTCCTCACGCACACTATGCCTGTTTCTGAGCATTTTCTGTTTTCATTTCATGATCTGATCCCAATCCTGTCTTTGCTCAACACCTGCACATGGGGGTACATGTCCACAGATCCCTGAAAGTTGCCTCACAGGTAGGTAGGGTAGTTAAGAAAGCTTATGGGGTGTTGGCTTTCATAAGTCGAGGGACAGAGTTTAAGAGTCGCGATGTAATGATGCAGCTAGCTCTATAAAACTCAGGTTAGGCCACACTTGGAGTACTGTGTCCAGTTCTGGTCGCCTCACTATAGGAAGGATGTGGAAGCATTGGAAAGGGTACAGAGGAGATTTACCAGGATGCTGCCTGGTTTAGAGACTATGGATTATGATCAGAGATTAAGGGAGCTAGGGCTTTACTCTTTGGAGAGAAGGAGGATGAGAAGAGACATGATAGAGCTATACAAGATATTAAGAGGAATAGATAGAGTGGACAGCCAGCTCCTCTTCCCCAGGGCACCACTGCTCAATACAAGAGGACATGGCTTTAAGCTAAGGGGTGGGAAGTTCAAGGGGGATATTAGAGGAAGATTTTTTACTCAGAGAGTGGTTGGTGCGTGGAATGCACTGCCTGAGTCAGTGGTGGAGGCAGATACACTAGTGAAGTTTAAGAGACTACTAGACAGGTATATGGAGGAATTTAAGGTTGGAGGGTTATATAGGAGGCAGGGTTTGAGGGTCAGCACAACATTGTGGGCTGAAGGGCCTGTACTGTGCTGTACTATTCTATGTTCTATGTACACACATACTTCCTAGACAGAGATCTAAGAGGCCTGAGATGGAAGCTTTTCACACAGAGGGTGGTGGGTATATGGATGTTGTCAGGGCATTGAGAACAAGAGTAGAAACATCATTTTCCAGCTGTACACGGCACTGGTGAGATCATACTTGGGAGTATTTTTGATTGAGTTGAATTGAATTGACCTTATTTCTTACATCCTTCACGTACATGAGGAGTAAAAATCTTTATGTTACATGTCCGTCTGAATGTGCAATGTGCAATTCATAGTAATTTGTAATAAATAGTATGTGCGGTAAGATATACAATAGTACTAAGCGCAGATCAAACCACCCTACTGCAGGAAGGCTGTCATTAGGCTGAAACAAGTCCAGAAAGACTCACAAGGTTGTTACTGGGACTAGACTGCTTGAGTTATAGGCCGAAACTCCTGAAGACAGGTGGCAGATCAACTGATGATCCCACTGGTGATAGCACAGGACAGTTAACATCTTAGTCCACTTGTATTTTCAATTCTTGGGAGACTGGATAGGCTAGCCCACACACAGAGACAGACTTCCATTCCCAGTACAGGCCACGTCCAGGCCTTCATTCCTTGGTACCTGAATCTCTGACATTGGGCCTCCAACCACCAGCCCCTGGCCTGGAGTTGTTGACATTAGACCTCTGACCTCTGGACAAGACGACCCAAGAGTTTCGACCACCAGGCCTCACTGACTCACTGACTTTCCTCTTTTACCTTTTGCACTTCTGACCTCCAGACTGCCTGAGCTCTGGACTTTGGTCTTCGGCTTTGCTCTCTCGACTTTGCCGATGTCTGGGTATCGATCCCAGGATTCACCAATCATGCATTTGACCTTTGGGCCTCGACTTCCAGACTGGCATGGACCTCCCATTGTACTCGCCAAGTTATCGTTAGCTCTCCCCAGATTCTGCTGCTCACCTACACAACAGGGTAACTATTGTCAATTAACCCACCAACCTATATGTCTTTGGGATGTTCAAAGTTCACAATAAATCAATTATCAAAGTACCCTGAGTTACCATATACTGTATTACCACGAGATCTGTTTTCTTGCAAGCATATACAGAAAAATAAACAAATACAATAGAATTTATTAAAAACTACAGATTACAAAGACTGATAAGAAGTCAATGTGCAAATAATTAAAAGAAGAAAAAAATAGCACTGAATTGTAGAGTTCTTGAAAATGAGTCTACTGGTTGTGAAGTCAGTTCAGTGTTGAGGTGTGTGCAGCTGTCCACACCGGTTCAGGGGCCTGTTGATCGTGGGTTATAATTACCCCTGAACATGGTGGTGTGGGACCTTCTGCTAACATTCTGTTGGCAGTGAGAAGAGATCATGTCCTGGATGGTAGCAGTCCTCGAGAACAATGCTGCTTTCTTGTGGCAACTCTCTATGTGCTCATTGATAGGGAGGGCTTTGCCTCTGATGGACTGGGCTGTATTCACCACTGTTCTCCATTCCTGGGCATTGGTGTTTCCGCACCAGGCCATGAAGGAACCTGAGCAGCCTCAGGGAAACCGTGGAAACTCCGCACAGACGGCACCAGAGGCCAGGATAAAACCTGGGTCTTCAGTGCCGTAAGTCAGCGGCACCACATGCAGAGCCATTCTGTAAGTCAGCAACGCTACCAGCAGAGACATCTGCTGCCAGACCTCAGCTGTGGCAGAACTTGTGATTCTAAGACTGACTGAGTCATCCACATCGGCAATGAGTCAGCTGCAAGTGACAAAATTAGGTGTTTACATATAAAACCTGCAGAGCCTAGCACCAGATTAGCAGATTAAATAACTTGTGCAAATAACATTCATCCATTTAACAACAGAATAGTACATTGATAGATTATACAGATACGGACTGTAAAACAAACAAAACTGTTGTAATGGGTGACTTCAAAGTCCCCAATATAGACTGGAACCTCCTTTGTGGAGTTTACATGGGGCAGAATATTTTTGGATGCAGCCAGGAAGGTTTCTGAAACAGGATGTAGGTAGTCCAATGAGAGGAGGGGCTATACGGGACCTGGTGTTGGGATGCGAGCCTGAAAAGATGACCAACCTATCAGTATTTAGGGAACAGTGACCACAACTCCCCTGTTGTGTACATAGTACACATCACAGTACTCCTGAATAATTAATGTTTCATGAAATGGCTATAAATAAGGATAATATGAAGCTTGCAGAAGACTATTGTTTTTTATATTGAAATAAACTTTATTCAAAATAAGAACTATTTATAAGAATAAATCTTACAATGCCTTTTCATTCTTACTTTTGTAGTCCGTGCTTTCAGAATTGTTCTATCACATTGCTACACGTCAATAGCACTGGTGCTACCCATGTGGCCCCTGGGGTGGTAAACTACCACAATAATCGAGGGGCTTCCTCACCCCACCCAGCCCCTCCCTGTCCAGTAGTGGAAGAGCCTTGCACTGTGGTCCTTTCCCCACTGAGCCCCTACTGTGGCTGCAATGAGCTTCACTGCGTCCCTCTTCACGTACTCCCACAGCCCATTCCCCTTCGGACATTCTGCTGCGCTGGAAGACCGACAGGTTTTGGGCAGACAGAAGGGCATCTTTCACTGTGTTGATCACCTTCCAGCAGCACTTGATGTCCGTCTCTGTATGTGTCGGGAGGAACACAATAGATCAGAGAGTCCTCAGAGAGGATTAAATCGGAGAAGGGCAAATTAGAACATAGAACATAGGACATAGAAATCTAGGGCACATTACAAGCCCTTTGGCCCACAATGTTAATAGGAACATAGAAAACTTACAGCACAATACAGGCCCTTTGGCCCACAATGTTGTGCCAAACATATACTTACTTTAGAAATTACCTAGGGTTACCCATAGCCCTGTATTTTTCTAAGCTCCATGTCCCTGTCCAAGAGTCTCTTAAAAGACCGTATTGTATCCGCCTCCACCACCGTCACTGGCAGCCCATTCCACACACTCACCACTCTCTGCGTAAAAAACCTACCCCTAACATCTCCTCTGTACCTACTTCCAAGCACCTTAAAACTGTGCCCTCTCATGTTAGCCATTTCAGCCCCGGGAAAAAGCCTCCGACTATCCACACGATCAATGCCTCTCATCATCTTATACACCTCTATCAGTCCTCATCCTCTGTCACTCCAAGGAGAAAAGGCCAAATTCACTCAACCTATTCTCATAAGGCATGCTCCCCAATCCAGGCAACATCCTTGTAAATCTCCTCTGCACTCTCTCTATGGTATCCACATCCTTCCTGTAGTGAGGTGACCAGAACTGAGCACAGTACTCCAAGTGGGGTCTGACCAGGGTCCTATATAGCTGCAACATTACATCTCAGCTCTTGAACTCAATCCCACGGTTGATGAAGGCCAATGCACCGTACGCCTTCCTAATAACACAGTCAACCTGCACAGCAGCTTTGAGAATCCCACGAACTCAGACCCCAAGATCTCTCTGATCCTCCATACTGCCAAGAGTCTCACCATTAATACTACGTCTGTATATTCTGCCATCATATTTGACCTACCAAAATGAACCACCTCACACTTATCTGGGTTGAACTCCATCTGCCACTTATCAGCCCAGTTTTGCATCCTATCGATGTCCTTCTGTAACCTCTGACAGCCCTCCACACTATTCACAACACCTCCAACTAAGTAACCTACTCTAGAAACAGCCTAGAATTTCCCTACCGCATAGCCCTCTATTTTTCTAAGCTCCATGTACCTATCTAAGAGTTTCTTAAAAGACCTTTTTGTATCCGCCTCTACCACCATTGCTGGCAGTGCATTCCACATACCTTCTGCTCTCTGTGTGAAACAGGAACTAAGGAGAGTTACGGGTAAGTCCACATCTGATATGTAGAATGCAGGTATGTTCCAGTAAGGACAAGGAATGCAAGATAAGCGAACTATGAATGTCAAGAAAGGAGGTGAATTTAGTCAAGAATGAAAAGGAAAGCGTGTAAGATTTACAAAGACAAACTCAAATGGAGCTCTTGAGAATTAAAAAGAAGTTAGAAAAGAATTCAAGAGAGGAAATTAAGAGAGTCATAAGGGGCCATGAAAATTCCTTGGCCAGTAGGATTACAAAGAATCCCAAGGCATTCTATTCCTACATCAAGAGAAAAAGAACAACCAGGGAAAGGGTAGACACACACAAGGATAAAGGAGGGAACGTGTGCTTGGAAAACGAGGATGTGGGCGAGGTCCTAAATGAGTACTTTGTGTTGGTATTTTCCATGTTGGACATGGAAGATCGTGAAATCCTTGTGGGTTGCGCTAGTATGCCAGGGAACTTTGAGATAAAGAAAGAGGTAGTGTTTGGATCTCTTAAAGAACATTAAGGTGGAAAAGTCCCTGAAAAGCTCGATGGGATATAATCCAGTTCATTGAGAGGCATGAGATCAGGTTTCTGGGGCCTTGACCAAGATCTTTGTGACCTCTTTAGCCACAGGAGACATCCCAGAAGACTGGTGAATACTTAATGTTGCCCCATTATTTAAGAAAGGAAATAGGGGTAACCATGGAAACTACAAACTTAAGTCAGTGGTAGGAAAGCCATGGAGATGATTCTAATAGATGGGATGTTTCAGTATTTGGAAAACTGTGACATAACTGTAGTCGGCGGGAGGAGAAGGTGGCGGCGCGACGCAGTGCGCGCAGCTCTCCGGTGAATGATATCGTATTTGTAAGTAGGATGCCGTGCACAATTCTGATTTGATGGAGACAGATGTGAGAAGGTAAAGAGGAACATCTGGAGAAATTTCTGAAATGCCCGGTTCGCTGCCGCTGCTACTGTGCGATGGAGAATCTCCGGAGGGAAGGCCCCAAAATCTCCGGCTTTGCCTGCTGCTGGCGACCGAGGCTGAGGTCGAAGTGTTCGGCAGAGGTGGTGCTCGGTACTCGGTGTCGGAGGGCTGATCGGAGCTCGAAGTTTTCGGACGGGTCAGAGTTGGACTGTGGTCGGGCATGGCAGGGAGAGTTTTCTTCCTTCTCCCGTCTGTGTGAGATGTGGGACTTTCGAGAGACTTTGAACTTTTTTACTGTGCCCATGGCCTGTTCTACATCAAGTTATGGTATTGTTGCACTGTTGTAACTATATGTTATAATTATGTTTTTTTTTTGTTAGTTTTTCAGTCTTGGTCTGTCCTATGTTTCTGTGATATCACACCAGAGGAATAGTGTATCATTTCTTAATGCATGCATTACTAAATGACAATAAAAAGAGGACTGCGTGTCCTCATAATCTAATCTAATTAGAGACAGTTAGTATGGCTTTGTGTGAGGCAAGGTATGTCTTAATAACTCGATTGAGTTTTTAGAAGTGGTTACAAAGGAAATTGAATAAGGCAGAGCTGTGGATGTTGTCGACATAAATGTAAGGCATTTGACAAGGTTCTTCATGGGAGTCTCATCCAGATAAGATTAAGATGCATAGGATCGAAAGTGACTTGGCTGCTTGTGTTCAGAATTGGCTTGTCTATAGACAACAGAGGGTAGTGGTAGTCTGGCTGGAGGTCCATGACAAGTCGTGTTCCACAGGGATTTGTACCAGTATCTCTGCTGTTTGTGCTGTATATAAATGGCCTGGATGAAAACATAGACGGATGGATTAGTAAATTCTCAGATGATACAAAGATGGATCGTGCAGTGAGATATGTAGAGTATTGCCAGAGGATACAGTGGGATAGAGATCAGTGGCAGATATGGGCAGAGAAATGGCAGATGAAGTCTAATCTGGCCAAATGTTAGGTGTTGCACTGGGGGAGATGAAGTGTCAATGTTAAGATCACTGTTGAGGGTCATTATGGCAAAACCCTCAACAATGAGGGATCTTGCAATCCCAGTCTACAGCTCCCCAAAAGTGGGTGCACAGGTCGACAGAATGGTAAAGATGGTGTATGGCATGCTTGCCTTTAAGTTCAAGAGTTGGGAAGATATGTTGCAGCTTTATAAAACCCTAGTTATGCTGCACCTGGAGTATTGCATTTATTTCTGGTCACCCTATATGTGAGTGTGAGGTGGTTCATTTTGCTAGGTCAAATATGATGGCAGAATATAGTATTAATGGTGAGACTCTTGGCAGTGTGGAGGATCAGAGGGATCTTGGGGTCCGAGTCCATAGGACACTCAAAGCAGCTACGCAGGTTGACTCTGTGGTTAAGAAGGCATACGGTGCATTGGCCTTCATCAATTGTGGGATTGAGTTTCGGAGCCGAGTGGTAATGTTGCAGCTATATAGGATCCTGGTCAGACCCCACTTGAAGTACTGTGCTCAGTTCTGGTCACCTCACTACAGGAAGGATGTGGAAACCACAGAAAGGGTGCAGAGGAGACTCACAAGGATGTTGCCTGGATTGGGGAGGATGCCTTATGAAAACAGGGTGAGTGAATTCAGCCTTTTCTCCTTGGAGTGACGGAGGATGAAAGGTGACCTGATAGAGGTGTACAAGGTGATGAGAGGCATTGATCGTGTGGATAGTCAGAGGCTTTTTCTAGCACGAGAGGGCACAGTTTTAAGGTGCTCGGAAGTAGGTACAGAGGAGTTGTCAGGGGTAAGTTTTTTAACTCAGAGAGTGGTGGGTGCGTGGAATGGGCTGCTGGCAATGGTGGTGGAGGCAGATACGATAGGGTCATTTAAGAGACTCCTGGATAGGTGCATGGAGCTTAGAAAAATAGAGAGCAATGGGTAACCTCTAGGTAAATTCTAAGGTAAGGACACGTGCGGCACAGCTTTGTGGGCTGAAGGGCCTGTATTGTGCAGCAGGCTTTCTGTGTTTCTATGTTCTATGTTTCTAAACAAACTTGGAGCAGCAGGAGCTGAGGGAAGACATGACGGAAACTTAGAAGCTTATGAGGCATTGATAGACAACCAGTATCCCAGGCCGTCTGATGTCTAATACTTGAGGGCATGTACTTAAGGTGAGAGGGGTTAAGTTTTTTACAAAGTTTTTTTACAAAAGGAGTGGTGGATGCGTGGAATGTGCTGCCAATAGAGGTGGTTAAGAGGCTCTTAGATACTCACATGAATGTGCAGAAAATGGAGAGACATAGATACAAATATAGGCAACAGGGATCACTTTAGTTAAGCATTGTATTACTAGTTTAGTTAGTTGGGCACAAAGGGCCTGTTTCTGTCCAACACTGTGCTACATTCTATGTAAATAGATTACACAGGCCGAAAAATGGTCAAAAATAAGCTAATGGGATAAGAGCAGAATTAGGTCATTTGGCCCATCGAGTCTGCTCTGCCATATGATCATGTCTGACTTGTTATTCCCCTCCTGCCTTCTTCCCATAACCTTTGATGTCTTTACTGACCCCGCCGCTGACTGTAAGGAGGTCGTACGTTCTCCCCGTGACCACACAGGTTTCCTCTCACAATTATACAGTGTAACGGTTGGTAGGCTGATTGGTCATTGTAAATTGTCCTGTGCTTAGGCTAGCATTTAATTGGGGGATTGCTGGCCGTCGTGGCTTGAAGGGCCAGGAGGGCCTAGTCTCAATAAATAAATAAATAAATAAATCAATAAATCTATCAACGTCTGCCTTAAATAGACCCAATGACTTGGTCTTCACAGCCGTCTGCTGCAATGAATTCCACAGACTCACCATCTTCCGTCTAAAGAAATCCCTTTAAACGATTCTTCTGGCTTCTTTTAACCACAGTGGGTAATTTCAGCTAATTTTGCGCTGACCAAATCTACATAGATTAGTACCATGGCACTTAGAAAGTCAGAAATTTCAAGTTTTCTGAGGACCTAAACTGGACGCAGCTATAAAGAAGGCAAGACAGCCGCTATATTTCATTAGGAGTTCGGTGTTATGTCACCAAAGCCACTCACAGATTTCTGCTGATGTACTGTGGAGAGCATTCTAACTGGCTGCATCACTACCTGGTACGGGCTGCTGCACAGAATCCAACTACGCAGTCAGTTCCATCGTGGGCACCAGCCTACGTAATATCCAGGACCTCAGCAAGGAGCAACGCCTCAAAAAGGTTACGTCCATCATTAAGGACTCCGCATCACCCAGGACATGCCTTCTTCACATTGTTACCATCAGGAGGGAGGTACAGGAGCCTGAAGGCACACACTCATCAAACAGCTTCTTCCCCTCTGCCATCAAATTTCTGAATGAACATTGAACTCACGATCACTACCGCACCACTTTTTATTTCTATTTTTCTTTTTGCACTACTTATTTAATTTAACTATTTAAATATATATTTAAACATAAATTTAAATATTTGTTATATATACTTTCTGTAATTCACGTTTTTTAAAAATATTATCATGTATTGCATTATACTGCTGCCACAAAGTTAGCAAATTTCATGACGTGCCAATGATACTAAACCTGATTCTGATTCTGACTCAAACACGAGGAAATCTGCAGATGCTGGAAATTCAAGCAACACACACAAAATGCTGGTGGAACGCAGCAGGCCAGGCAGCATCTATAGGAAGCGGTACAGTCGACATTTTGGGCCAAGACGCTTGACAGGACCCTTTGTCTGTCCTGACGAAGGGTCTCAGCCCGAAACGTCGACTGTACCTCTTTCTATAGACGCTGCCTGGCCTGCTGCGTTCACCAGCATTTTGTATCTCTTTCTGAGACTGTTTGGTAACTACACTTATCTAATATACAAACCTGGTATGTCATCCACATGTGGTACACTGAATGGGTGCTGCATTTAGCGCTACAATCCAACTAGGGACCTTCCGTGAAAAATGGCGTAACATGAAAATTGTCCCTTTAAAACCACAGAGGAGGCTTTTTATCCTAAGCTGTATTATAATACAATTGCCAGTAACAGCTGTCTGTGGAACTGACAGCTGCCGTATCAGCAGCAAACATCGTGTAGTGTAGCACTGATGCACCATTGAAACCTCATGTGTGTACTTGAGGAATATAACCCGTAGATATCTCAGTGGAAATCCCTCAGTTCACGTTTCCTGAACTACCTGCTGTGAGTTTGCTCTTTGTTTACTTTGGCAGTTATAAGCCAGACTCAGGGTTATACATTGTTAGCCAGTTTGTCATTAACGTAGAGATGAACGTCAGGTACATTGATAATGTCATTATAACCACTGGCCATGCTAAAGTAATTTTCACAGGAAATTCCAAATTTCTGGTGAGCAGGATTTCAATGGTTCAATAGTTCAGTTTAATATTGGAGAATGTAGACAGTATACAACCTGAAATTCTTACTCTTCACAGGCATCTACGACACAGAAGGAAAAACTCTCTCTCTCTCTCTCTCTCTTTGATGATAAGAGCCTGTTGGCCCTCGAGTTGGGGGACTCGGAGAAGTGACGCGGAAGATTATTACCTCGAAACAGCGAGCTGCTGGTTTCCCGCTTGCATTGTTGTTGCAGAAGTGAGCTTTTGAGGGAACCTTTCTGAGATACCAAAGTGTTGGGATGGACTGTACATTTTGCTGCACTCTAGATCAAGGACTCTTTGGGAGCTTTGCTACTGCTTGCATGATGGGGGGGGAGAGTTTGGACAGAGGGTTGGTGCGTTTGCTGGTGCAAGTGGGGGTGGGGTGGGGGAGGGGAAAGGATGATGCTTGTGCGTGGGAGGGGGCATGGTAGGGCCTTGGGTTCTGGTGTTTCTGTCATTCATGCTTTGGGTTTCTTTCTGTTTCATGGATGTCTGTGAAGAGTAAGAATCTCAGGTTGTATTCTGTATACATTCTCTGAACTATTGAATATTGCATTGACTATTGAGTATTAAGCTACACTGACACATATGTTTTGGTCTTGTTCTATATTGGAACAGTTCTGGAAGTCGGTTTTTTCAACAATTTCTAAAGCACTTAAAATTAATTTACAACCTAATAAATTAACTGTGCTCTTTGGAATAGTTCCTCAAAATACTCATGGTATTTCTGCGTCTGACCGACATGTTATTGCATTTGTTACATTGATAGCTAGGAGGGCCATTTTGTTGAAGTGGAAGGATACGTCAGCTCCCACTTTGTCACAATGGTTCTCTCAAGTGATGCTATGTCTTAGTTTAGAGAAAATTAGAAGTTGAACCTTTGAACCTTTATTTGATTTTGAGAAAAGATGGGGCTCATTTGCTCGTTATTATCATTTCAGTTAATTGATATAATTTTTCCATGATCTAATTGTAAATTTTTTTTAGTATATTTTCTTTTCTCACTGGCGGTTTGATGTTTATTTTTAGAAACTTTTTGTATGACGCATGACTCCGGGGTTGTACACCTAATGTGTTCTTTTTTTTTCTCACTTTTCTGCTTAGTAGGTTTTTTTTGTTATCACAACAGTTTTTTTCAATCTTTAAGATAATGTTTCTTTTTGGGGCATTGTAAGTGTTGTTACTTCGATGTACTCATGTTACTTTTCCTGTATATAACAATAAAAAGATTTGAAAAGAAAAGAAAGAATATTGCGCTGTACTGCAGTTTCTAGGTTGCTGTACTCCTTCATGTAACCCCTTGTTTCTATATGCAAGTACTCTGATGTCCTGCTGATTATCTAAGTCCCGGGGTAACATATAGAGTGACTGTATGTAAACAGGCGAGGCACTGGTAAACCAGGTTTGAATATTTGCCAGTAACTCCAGCTAAACATCACTGTACTTCACAGTTTTTCAATGATTATGTATTGCATTGTACTGCTGCCACAAAGTTAACAAATTCACGACATACTCCGGTGATATTAAACCAGATACCGATTCTGTATGGGTTTGTTGCCCTTCATTAGACAGGGGTTTGAGATCAGGAGTTGCGAATGTCGCAATTCTATAATAGTTATAGTCATACTTTATTGATACTGGGGGAAATTGGTTTTCGTTACAATTGCACCATAAATAATTAAATAGTAATAAAACCATAAATAGTTAAATAGTAATATATAAATTATGCTTGGCTCAGGGTGTCTGACCCTCCAAGGGAGGAGTTGTAAAATTTGATGGCCACAGGCAGGAATGACTTCCTATGACGCTCTGTGTTGCATCTCGGTGGAATGAGTCTCTGGCTGAATGTACTCCTGTGCCCACCCAGTACATTATGTAGTGGATGGGAGACATTGTTCAAGATGGCATGCAACTTGGACAGCATCCTCTTTTCAGACACCACTGTCAGAGAGTCCAGTTCCATCCCCACAACATCACTGGCCTTACGAATGAGTTTGTTGATTCTGTTGGTGTCTGCTACCCTCAGCCTGCTGCCCCAGCACACAACAGCAAACATGATCGCACTGGCCACCACAGACTCGTAGAACATCCTCAGCATCGTCCAGCGGATGTTAAAGGACCTCAGTCTCCTCAGGAAATAGAGACGGTTCTGACCCTTCTTGTAGACAGCCTCAGTGTTCTTTGACCAGTCCAGTTTATTGTCAGTTCGTATCCTCAGGTATTTGTAATCCTCCATCATGTCCACACTGACCCCCTGGATGGAAACAGGGGTCATCGGTACCTTGTGTGTGGTTGGACCACACTTGGAAGATAGTTCAGATCTAGTCACCTCATTATAGGGAGGATGTGGAGGGTGCAGAGGAGATTTACCAGGATTGGAGAATATGTCCTACGAGGACAGTTTGAACAGGATAGGGCTTTTCTCCTTGGAGCAAAGGAAGATGAGAGGTCACTTGACGAAGATCGAGTGGACAGCCCATTCCTTTTCCCCAGATCAGCAAAGGTTGATATGAGAGGATATAATGTAAAGGTGCTTGGAGAAAAGTATAGGGTAATATCAGAGACAGGTTTTTTATGCAGAATGTGATGGATGCATGGAACGCACTGCCAGGGGCAGTGGTAGATGTAACGCACACAATGTGCTGGAGGAACTCAGCAGGCCAGGCAGCATCTATGGAAAAGAGTAAACAGTCGACATTTCAGGCTGAGATCCTTCATCGGGACTGGAAAGGAAGGGGGGAGAAGTCAGGGTAAGCAGGTGGGGTGGTGGGGAGGGGAGGAAGAAGTTCAAGGTGGCAGATGATAGGTTGAACCGGGAGAGAGGGACGGGGTGAAGTAAGGAGCTGAGAAGCTGGCTGGTGAAAGAGGAGGAGGGGGGAGTCTGATAGGAGAGGACAGAAGATCATGGAAGGGAGAGGAGGTAAGGGACAGGTAAGGAGATAAGGTGAGAGAGAGATCCAGGAATGTGGAATGGTGAAGAAGTGGGGGGGGGGGAGGTACTTAATTACTGGATGTTTGAGAGATCGACATTCCAAATCAAGAAAATGATGTAGTAGAGGTAAATGAACTAGGAATATTTAAGGGACTCTTAGACTGACAGGTCGATGATAAAACAATAGAGGGGTATGTAGAAGGGAAAGGTCAGATATCATGGGCCGAAGGGCCTGTACTGTACTATAATGTTACATTTTCCATGTACAATGATAGAATGAATGAGTTAGCACGGTGGTGGGGGGGGAGGGGTTGGGATAGGATACTTTGAACATCCCCTTTGTTTATGATATTTTTTGTGTTCCATTTCCTGTGAACTGATTTACCTGCAGCTGTCAATTCATCTGATTCCACACCTCTGTACCTGGGGTCAAGTTCCAGTGGTTCAGAAGCCACTCCTCACGGGCTCCTCTTCTCTCAGCAGTTTTCTTGACCTTCAGACCATTGTGCTGCCGTCTGATTAAACCTGTCTGACAGAGAGTCATGAATAAGTAAAGAATTTCCGAACACAGCTGAGGCAATTGCAGATTAGCCTACAACCAGCCAGCGGAAATAATCCAGAAGTTAAATAATGAAAGTCCAGGAACAACATGCTTCCATAATGGGGAAGGGTATGGACAAGAGGGTTGAGATTGGTGCTCGGCCCGTTGTCGTTTGTCATCTACAGTGCATCAATGATTTGGATGATAATGAGACAGACTGGATCAGCAAATCTGCAGATGACACCAAGATTGGGGGCTTCGTGGACAGCAAGGAAGGGTGTCAATTCTTGCAGCAAGATCTTTTACTTTTTACCTTTTTACTTTTACTTTATTGTCGCCAAACAATTGATACTAGAGCGTACAATCATCACAGCGATATTTGATTCTGCGCTTCCCACTCCCTGGAGTACAAATCGATAGTAAATATTAAAAATTTAAATTATAAATCATAAATAGAAAATAGAAAAGGGAAAGTAAGGTAGTGCAAAAAAAACCGAGAGGCAGGTCCGGATATTTGGAGGGTACGGCCCAGATCCAGGTCAGGATCCGTTCAGCAGTCTTATCACAGTTGGAAAGAAGCTGTTCCCAAATCTGGCCGTACGAGTCTTCAAGCTCCTGAGCCTTCTCCTGGAGGGAAGAGGGACGAAAAGTGTGTTGGCTGGGTGGGTCGTGTCCTTGATTATCCTGGCAGCACTGCTCCGACAGCGTGCGGTGTAAAGTGAGTCCACGGATGGAAGATTGGTTTGTGTGATGTGCTGCGCTGTGTTCACGATCTTCTGCAGCTTCTTCCAGTCTTGGACAGGACAACTTCCATACCAGGTTGTGATGCACCCTGGAAGAATGCTTTCTATGGTGCATCTATAAAAATTAGTGAGGGTTTTAGCAGACAGGCCAAATTTCTTTAGTTCTCGCAGGAAGTAAAGGCACTGGTGGGCCTTCTTGGCAGTGAACTCTGCTTGGTTGGACCAAGTCAGGTCATTTGTGATATTGACCCCGAGGAACTTAAAGCTTTTGACCTGTTCCACTTGCGCACCACTGATGTAAATGGGGTCGTGCGGTCCGCTACTCCTTCTGAAGTCAACAACCAATTCTTTCATTTTGCTGACGTTGAGGGATAGGTTATTGTCTTCGCACCATGCCACCAGGTTCTTAACTTCCTCTCTGTACTCAAACTCATCATTACCCGAGATCTGGACCCCACTGGAAAAAATGGCAGATGGAATTTAATGCAGACAAGTGTGAGGTGTTGCACTTTGGGAGGACAAACCAGTGTAGAACTTGTACAGTGAGCGGTCGGGCACTGAGGTGTGCGATAGAACAGAGGGATCTGGGAATACAGATCTATAATTCCTTGAAAGTGGCATCACAGGTGGATAGGGTTCTAAAGAGAGCTTTTGACATATTGGCCTTCATGATCAATGTACTGAGTACAGGAGATGGGATGTTAAAACATGGGTGAGGCCTAAATTAGAGTATTGTGTACAGTTTTGGTTATCTACAGGAAAGAATCTTCGATAAGATTGAAAGAGTGGAGAGAAAACTTACAAGGATGGTGCCAGAACTTGAGGACCTGAGTTACAGGGAAAGGTTGAATAGGTTCGGACTTTATTCCTAAGAGCATGGGAGAATGAGGGGAGATTTGATAGAGATACGCCAAATTATAGACAAGCTAAATGCAAGCAAGCTTTTGCACTGAGGTTGGGTGAGACTAGAACTAGAGGTCATGGGTTAAATGTAAAAAAGTGGAATGTTTACGGGGAACCTGAGGGGGAAGCTCTTCACTCAGAGGATGGTGCAAGTGCGGAATGAGCTGCCTGTGGAAGTGGTGGACGTGGGTTCAATTTCAACATTTAAGAGGAATTTGGATAGGTACATCGATGGGATGGGTGTGGACGGCTATGGGCCAGTTGCAGGTCGATGGGGACTAAGCAGAACAATAGTTGGGCATGGATTAAATGGGCTGAAGGGCCTGTTTCTGTGCTGTGGTGCTCTAGGACTACTACAAGTCCAAGAAATTCTCCAGGTAGAGGGATATCAAACATAAAGATCAGAAGCACATGACAAGAATAGAGAATTGAAAACGGGAGCAGCAGCAGGAGCATAGAATGGTCAGGAGGTACTTACAAAAATATATTAGGAAAGCAAAGAGAAGGCATGAAATACCTCTGACAGAAAAGTTTAAATAAATTCTCAAATTGTTTCATGTTTATTAATTGCTGCAATGTAACTATAGAAGTAGTTACTAATGCACAGAAAGTGTCAAAGGAAGTCAAATGGTCGGGAACATCTACGGAAAGGAATTAAAGAGTTGACATTTCAGGCCAAGACCTTTCTACAAGACTGGAAGGGGAAAGGGAACACAAAATGATCTGCAGATCCTGGGGTCAAAGCAACACTCACAACACGCTGGAGGAACTCAGCAGGTCGGGCAGCATCTGTGGAAAAGATCAGTCGACGTTTCGGGCCGGAACCCTTCGTCAGGACTGTAGGGGGAAGGGGCAGAGTCCCTATGAAGAAGGTGGGGGGGAGGGTGGGAAAAGGGGAAAGGGAATTAGGTAGAATAAGAAGAGGAGGAGAGGGGAAGGAGTACAAGGTGGGTGGGTGGGGAATGGGGGACGAAGTGAGAAGCTGGAGGTGATAGATGTTAAAAAGCAAAGGGATGAAGGAGGACTCCTTAGGGGCCAAAATTGTAATCAGCAATAGAGGACATGGGTAAAGTCTATAAATTAACACCTCTCTTATGTATTCACCAAGGAGAAGGTAGTTTAAGAATTCAGAGCAGAATAATGAAATTTTAAAACAAGTTGCCACATAAAAGGAGGCGATAGATATTTTAACCCTCTAAGAAGACCACAACCTTGTCGCAGGGTTTGGAGGCTTGTGTGCCTCAATGACCTGGAGAGCTACGTTGGCTGGAATCAGGGCTTTATGCTTTGGCTCTTGGTAGGGTCACCCATGCCAAACAGGTCAAAGGGCAGAGGCCAGACTAAGAGTGGCCCACCGGTCCTCCAGCTTCAGGGGTTCAGCTCAGGGCTAACAACCCTGACTGGTAAAACAAAATTGTTACGGAAACAGCAATGAAGAATCCTTCTGCATCTGAGTGCGACGGTATTCCTGAGTTTCCACCCGGGACTTGCATGACTGACAGTGGCTAAAACAGGGAGGAAGCTACCGGACGACGAAGGAAGCCGTGAACACTGCCAGAAGTAGGGAAATCATTTCCTTTCCCCACCTGGCCATCTCTGGCATCTCAAAGCCAGAATGCTTGAACCACGGTGAGAAAAGCAATTCTGAATTGTCTCGTTGCTTATTTCTCACCAACTATCAGTGACAAAAATCACCGCTTTTAGAACATAAATACACGTAACTGACACTATCTAAAAACTGTTCGCTCGAAGTATGGTGTAGTGTCTAAAGGCCACGCAAGTGTGCGTGACTGACGCTAGATGGACATCGTTCTGCAGCATTCTCCTATCCCAATTAAGCAAAATAGAGTTCCAAATAAATGAAGGGAATCTCATCTATTTTCGCAATTGTTCTTTTAAGAGCTGTCCCGATCAACCGATGCCCCAATTAACCGGAATCCACTGCACTTCTTTCCGTGATTTATAGTATTTGTTTATGTATCGCACTGTACCGTCGCCTCAAAACTACAAACTTCGCACCATGTGTCAGCGGTAGTAAACCTGATTCTGAAAGTAGCTGTGAGCTACAACTGTGAGATGTATCACAAACACCAGAAAATCTGCAGAAGCTGGAAATCCAAACCAGCACACATAAAATGCTGGAGGAACTCAGCAGCTCAGGCAGCAGCCATGGAAAAGAGTAGGCAGTCTACGCTTCAGGCCAAAGTCCTCCTTCAGAACTGGAATGGAAGAATAAGAAGGTGGAGGCTGTAGTTTTTTCCTCCTCTTCCCCCCTACTTTCTTACTCTGATTTCTTCACATACATCTTTTCTAGTGCTAAAACCATCTTTAGTAGAAGTCCCAAGGTCAAATTTCCCATTCAACTCGGAGGCGAAAGAGTCTACCACCGGGTCATTGAAAATGGATGGTCGATGGTCAGCATACACCTGGTGGACCGAAGGGCCTGTGCCCATGCTGAATTGCTCTATAACAACCACACATTGTTGTACCTTACTCTGGAAAAAGCAAGTAGCTGGTGGAACTCAGCAAGCGGGGTGTGGTGAGGAGGAAATTGTGGATGTTTCAGGTGGAGATCTGCATAGGGGTTGAGGGTGGAGAAAGAAGAGGAGAAGGGTGGGAGTGAGATAGGGGCCGGTTGGCGAAGGGTGGACCGAGGAGGGATGCAGCATGACGGCAACAGCTGGGATTGGGGGAGAGGCAGAGAAAGGGTTGGCAGATGGTTGATGGGTGAAAGAGAACGGGAAGAGGAAAAGAGAAAAGGGCAGGCGAACGCAAGAGGTTCAGCGGGTGCTAGAAATCGTGGGGAAACCACACAAAATGCGGGAGGAGCTCAGTAAGTCACAGAGAGGAACAGTCAACATTTCAAGTCAAGACCTTCATCAGGACTGGAAAGGAAGGGGAAAGAAGCCAGTATCTTTAGGACCCAGCAGGGCAGATGAAGTACGGTAGGGTGAAGTTGGAGAGTGAGGCTGGCAGGTGATAAACTGGGATATAAACTCTACAAGTGCTGGTAAGCACTGAAGATGACAACAGGAAACATTTAAGGGAGAGATGAAGCTCCCCTGTTCGAGCATATTCTGACCTTAGGGGATATAGCAAGATATTATCTTCAGCAACAAATATTTAGACCTGAACGTGGACTGTAGATGAAATTTAAAATGCAGCCCTGTACAATGGGTTCCTGGAGCCGTGAAAATCAGTTAACTGAAAAACCAGACAATGCTGATTAACTTCACTTTGGGTGACACACATCAAAGTTGCTGGTGAACGCAGCAGGCCAGGCAGCATCTCTAGGAAGAGGTACAGTCGACGTTTCGGGCCGAGACCCTTCATCAGGACTAACTGAAAGAAGAGCTAATAAGAGATTTGAAAGTGGGAGGGGGAGGGGGAGGATAGGAGAAGACAGGAGGGGGAGGAATGGAGCCAAGAGCTGGACAGGTGATTGGCAAAAGGGATATGAGAGGATCGTGGGACAGGAGGCCCAAGGAGAAGGAAAAGGGGGAGGGGTGGTGAAACCCAGAGGATGGGCAAGGGGTATAGTCAGAGGGACAGAGGGAGAAAAAGGAGAGAGAGAGAAAGAATGCATGTATAAAAATAAATAACAGATGGGGTACGAGGGGGAGGTGGGGCATTAGCGGAAGTTAGAGAAGTCAATGTTCATGCCATCAGGTTGGAGGCTACCCAGACGGAATATAAGGTGTTGTTCCTCCAACCTGAGTGTGGCTTCATCTTTACAGTAGAGGAGGCCGTGGATAGGCATGTTGGAATGCGAATGGGATGTGGAATTAAGATGTGTGGCCACTGGGAGATCCTGCTTTCTTTGGTGGAAAGCTGTGTTCACCAGCAACTTTGATGTGTGTTGCTTGAATTTCCAGCATCTGCAGAGTTCCTCTTGTTTGTGTTTTTAAATTCATTTTGGGTGTCTGGAGTGTGGGTGCGAAAAAGGGGATGTAGAAATTATATGTCATTCAAAGGAAGCATTGTACCTCCATTGTATAGAATTGTCCTTTGATCCTTAGTAGATGAAATATTGGTTCAACGGGCCTTTCTTCTGAAAGGGTGTCAGTATGATGCCTGCCGCTCATTCATGTTGAATAAACCACTTCTCTATGTACTAGTTTCTGTCTCTCTCCAGTGACTTTGTTCATATTACAACAACCCCCAGCAGCTCCATCTCACTCGTCCACCACTCCCCTTTATACCTGCTACCTTCTGTCTCCAATCTCACTCTTGATGCTAGGTCTTGAGCCAAAACATTGAAAATTCCTGACCTACCCAACCCTGCCTGCCCACCACCCTCCCCTTCAGATACTGCCTGATCCCCCGGGTTCCTCTAGAATGTATTATTTTCTCCACACTGCGACATCTTGTGCCTCCATAATATTACCTTATTCCGGCTTAAGTCTGTTTCCAAAAGCAGAGCATCACTTTCTCCAGAGCTTGGGGCAGGGGAAAAGTGTTTGGACTCCAGGAGTCTCACAGACACCATCTGTTTTAATGCCCTTCCCTAGTAACGTATTCCATAACTCAACTACCATTTGAAGGTGAAAGTTCTGCCTGGGTTCTATTCCAACTATAAAATGTGTATTCTTGTTTGGTTTTTGAATTATTCACCGTGGTGAATAATTAACCAGTTCACCTTTGTAATTTTTAAAACTTCAGTTAGGTCATCCAGAAATCTCTTCTTTTCCAGGCCAAGTCTACGTAATACTACGGTATTTGACACGTAATGAGTGTCAGAGATGGGTGAATCATTATCTTTTTAATTTCTGTTTTTGCACTACTTATTTTCACTTGATTTATTATATATATAATTACTGTAATTCAGTTTTTACTATATTTATCATGTATGCTACTGCTGCAAAGTTAACAGACTTCACAACATATTCCAGCGATATTACACCTGATACTGATCTGATGAAGCTGTGACTCGAGTGGAAGTGAGAGAGTTAATGTGGGGCTTGACTCCACTTTCAGTCCCATTTATGGAGACGTTTCTGCACTGGGATTGCAACCTCTGTACAGTTGCATACTTTAACCATTCTCGGACTGCCAGAGCTTTAAGACTTCATGACACTACTGAGGGCAGATCCACACACTCCTCAAGACTATTCCTCAATCGGATATGCTGATCCAGCATAACGTTGATACTCCCATGTTTTCATATACGTCTCATCCTCTGTTTCAACAGTCAGAAAAAGTTATCTTGAGAAACTTTGAAAGCATAAATGCCGGTCATTCCTTCTGTCTTGCCATGCTCACCTTGGTACAAAGGTAACCCACTCAGCTCTGGGTGAAGCATACACTCCAAAGTCTTGATTATATAGCAGAGGTGACATTCCATTCCGGTACTGGTGGAGAACTACATTGCCAAAAGTAGCATTTCTGTGATTGAGCCATTAGCTGAGACTTTGTTTATCCGGTATGGTGGTTATAAAATTTTATACAGCCCTACCCACTGCCTCTCAGCCAGGACCTTAAAATAGATTATTGGCATATCTTACACACAAGAGAGACTGAAGATCCTGGAAAGCTGGAACAACACACACACACACAATGCTAGAGTACCTTAATGGATGGGGCAACATCTATAGAGGAAAATAAACAGTTTCTGGGCTGCTAAGAAATATATTTTTAAAAAGTACAAAGAGGGAGCAAAATAGTGAGGTAGTGTTCGTGGTTCATGAACCATTCAGAAACATGCTGCATTTTACACTCAGTGGCCATTTTATTAGAACCTCCTGTACCTAATAAAGTGGCCACCGAACTGATGGTTGCGGCCTTCTGTTGCTGTAGCCCATCACTTCAAGGTTTGACGATTTGTGCATTCAGAGATGTTCTTCTGCACACCACTGTTGTAATGCATACTCATCTGAGTTACTGTCACCTTCCCATATCTTGAACCAGTCTGGCCATTCTCCTCTGACCTTTCTCATTAACAAGGCGCTTTTGCCCACGGAACTAATGTTCACCAGATTTTTTTTTTTTTTTTGCTTTTTGCACCATTCTCTGTAAAGTCTAGGGACTGTTGTGCATGAAAATCCCAGGAGATCAGTGGTTTCCGAGATACTCAAGTCACCCCGTCTGGCACCAACAATCAATTCCACTGTCAGAAGTTACTTCCATTCTGAAATTTGGCCTGAACAACAAATGAACCTCTTGACCACGTCTGCGTGTGTTGCTGCCAAATGATTGGCTAGTTAGGTATTTTAATTAATGAGCAGGTGTAACTAATAAAATAGCCACTGAGATATATGCCACTGTCATTACAGCAAAATATCTCAAATTACTTCACGAAAGAAATATTAAATAAAAACTGATTTAAAAAAAGAAGAAAAAATTTCAAAGAGTTCAAATGTTAGGGAGAATCTTAAAAACGCAGCTATTACAATCAGACCTGATTAAGATGCCAGATAATTCTGACAGCTCAGGAGGTTCTGGCAAGTTAGGCCAAGTGCACATTTGAAGACAAATACGATAATTTTAAAATATAGATCAGCAAGTACAAGGTGATAGGTAAGCAGAACAATACAAGTTAGGATATGGGCCACACAGATATGAATGACCTCGTTTATAGAGGACGGTGAGAGAAGTTTGCCTGAAGACCGTTATTGGAAAAGAAACATGGGTACATGTGGTAGCAGAGTAATTATGTATGTTTGACCTGACCAGGAATAGAAACCTGAAGGAATGAATCAGAAAATGTCTTTAAATCATATGAGGAAGCCTACCAAATCTTGATCCCCTGACTGACCTCAACACTTCTCTTATTCTCTAATTTGCTTTATTGTTAATGGATGTTAGGTTGTCATCTCAGTCAGATTAAAGACTGAAAGAACAATTAGCTTTATTTGTCACATTTACATCGAATCTCAATACAGCCGTTTGCATCCAATCAAATCAGCGAGGATGGTGCTGGCTCCAGCCCACAACTTAATAACCCTAACTGGTAGCTGGAGGAAACCTGCACAGTCATGGGTACAGACAGTGGTGGGAATTGAACCTCAATCAATGATCGCTGGCACTAACCGTTCCGCCACATGGATAACACACGAATTTTCTGGTTTGGAACTTGTTTTGCTGGCTCATACTACTACTACGTCGACTCAGGCCTAGGGAGCCGGCGTCGGGCACGATGACAGACTCTCCACTTCTCCCTCTCCCTCATCAGTGTGTTCAGTTCATTGTCTTCTAGGAGCGTGTTGACCATAGTCTTGGGTTTATCCTCCCGTGGTTGGGCTCCCATATATGGCTCATTCCCTCAGGCTTATTCTTGGTCCATTATAACGACTCTAGTACCGTGCTCCAAGATTAGAGAGAGACTAGCTTGCCCCCAGTCTACCAACCCTAATTCATCCATCTTTGGAACGTGGGAGGAAACTGGAAGAAATTAAGAGTTAACTTACCCCTGGCTGATGCTGAGGTACATCTTAGGATGCGCTCGGACACGTCATCAGTGATGTAACCTGGGGTCATCAGACACCCTCACCTAGGCGACCCAGCCAGGGTTGACCAGGCCCTGGATTGTGTACCAGCGGTGGTGATGCGCGGGTCACACCTCTTGATCCTTCGCCATCTGGAGGCTCGTTCAGCAGCCTTTGCGTTGGCCCTGATGGCTCTTCACTTTACAGCTCCCCACATAATCCCAAGGAGAGAGTAGGTTCTGCGGAGTCAGCAGCCAGCAAAGGCTCTACCCCCACCCCCTCCGTAAGCTCGTATTGTGCCCCCCACCTCTGTCTCTGCTACTGCTCTACCAGCTCCTGCTACTTGGCCCTCTTACACTCAAAAACCTCCTCAATCCGGACTTCCCAAGGCACTGTCAGTTCTACCAAGACCACCAGCTTCGTGGTTTCTGACAGAGTGATCACGCCAGGCCCCGGGGATGATGATGCGATGAAGTGAGGGAATTTTAATTGCTTTATACTTTACAAGTTAGTACCACAACCTTGCTTGTCAGTGAAAGTTAACACACCCCAGGGCGAAAGAGAGAACAAGAAACAAAAACCAGTTTTTGTTTGGTTAGAGGTTTAATTGGTTGTACCGAAAGAGTTAAATGGAACAGCATGCTCTGTCTGAGATAACCAGAGCTGGCCACTGGTGGCTCGTGTTGAAGCAGCTGAAGTACTTTTTTTACAGCAGTTTATAAATATGGTGACCCTATTTAAAGGATGTAGTTCAGACTGTGTCTGCAGTGTCAGCAGACTACAGCTTGGGGTGGCACGGTAGTGTAGTGGTTAGCACAACGCTTTACAGTACCGGCAACCCAGGTCCACTTCCCACCGCTGTCTGTAAGGGGTTTGTTCGTTCTCCCTGCGACCGTGCGGGTTTCCTCCGGGTGCTCCGGTTTCCTCCCACAGTCCAAGGGTAACCCGGTTAGCAGGTTAATTGGTCGTTGTGAATTGTCCCGTGTTTAAGCTAGGGGTAAATCAGGGGTCGCTGGGCAGTACGGCTCGAAGGGCAGGAAGAGCCTGTTCTGTGCTGTATGTCAATAAGTAAATAAGCAGAGAGAAAGGACGAGGTCAGTCACTTAAATCTGCAACAGCTTAGGGTAAGTGTGAAGGGAACTATTTGAAAGTTGCATCTCCATCTGGTATGGGAGCAGCCGAGCATCGGACCAGAACTCCCCACAAAGGACAGTGAGAACGACCGAGAGGATCATAGGGGTCTCCCTACTATCCACTGGGAGCACTTATCAAGAGCGCTGTGCACGTAGGGTCCTCAGTATTATTAAGGGCTCATCCATCCATGATTCAGCATCCTCTTTGACTTTCTACCATCAAGCAGGAGACTCCGATGCATAAAAACAAGAACTGACAGGATGGGAAACAATTTCTTCCCTCAGGCCATTAGGCTTCTGAACTTGCCATATCAGAATCAAAGTGTAGCCAGTTAATCTGTTCTGTGCCTTACAATATTTAATTTATGCCCTTTATTTATGCATAATTCATCTGTAGATTTTATCCTTACTTTCATAAATTATTGAGTGTTACTGTGCTTTACACCCTGGCTCGGAGAAATATTGTCTCATTTGACAGTATACATGTATATAATTAAATGACAATAAATTTGATTTGACTTGAAATATAAAATTTTGCATTGGCCTTGAGACCAACACAATGATGGCAGGAGTGTATCTTTTATTAAAATCTTTTCAGTGAGGCACGACTGTAAGGTAGCATAGTGGTTAGCATAACACTTCACAGTGCCAGCGGCTACCGGTTGGAGTTCAATTCCCACCGCTGGCTGTAAGGAGTTTGTACCTTCTCCCTCTGACCACATGGGTTTCCTCTGGGTGCTCTGGTTTCCTCCCACATTCCACAAGTACATGAGTCAGGGTTAGGGTTAGTAAGTTGCGTGCTGTCACCTGCATAGCCTCAGACTGTGTAGGCCGTTGACACAAACGATGCATTTCACTGTATGTTTCGATGCGCATGTGGCAACTAAAGCTAATCTTCAAATTTGGAACGTGGCTCAGTGCAGCTGTTCATTAGTGGTTAAGGAACGGGGACAGGGGTGGGATCATCTCGGGACTCCGCAGTTGTCAAATTCCTCATTCCCACCGGCATTCCTAGGTATAATGGATGAATGGAACGTGTTAAACACTTCTAGCCAGGAATTCAACACCTAATAATGTTTAATTCAAATTTATGCAATTGAAATCCAATTTAAAAAATATAGTGTCACAACTTCCAGCTTACTTTACATCATTGCAAAAATTACATTATGTATTTATTGAGATACAGTGTGGAATAGGCCCTTCCGGCCTCCGAGCCTCGCCACCCAGCAATCCCCCAATTTAATCTTGGGTTGCCTGTACTGTAAAGTCTTGTGCTAACCATTACGCAACCGTGCCCTTGCACGCATGTGACAAAAGGGAGAGAAAAGGCAAGATCAGTTACATAAACCTGCAACAGTCTAGGGCAAATGTGAAGGGAATAATTTGAAAGTTGCATCTCCATCTGGTATGGGAGCAGCCAAGCATTGGACCGTAAGTCCTGACAAAGGACTGTGAGAACGACCGAGAGGATCATAGGGGTCTCCCTACTATCCGTCAGGAACGTTTATCAGGGGCGCTGTATACCCAGGGTCCTCAGTATTATTAAGGATCCCACCCATCCATCCAGCGCCCTCTTTGACTTTCTACCACCAGGCAGGAGACTCTGATGCATAAAAACAAGAATAGTCAGATGAGAAACAATTCTTTCCCCAGGCTTCTGAACTCCCTGTGCATTGCAGTCAAAGTGTCACCGGGTAATCTGTTCTTTACCTTACAACATTTAATTTATACACCTTACTTTGTTTATTTATATATAATTCATTTGTAAATTTTATTCTAACTTTCCTAGGTAATTGTGTGCTATGTGTACTACTGTGTTTTACACTCAGGTCTGGAGAAATGTTATCTCGTTTGACAGTATACATGTATATAGTTAAATGACAATTAATTTGACTTGCCTTGACTTGGAACTCTCCATTAGGACTTTACTATCACTGTAGCAATAAATATCAGCACTTCCCAGGAGCTACATGCTCTTCCCAACACAAAGCTACACAGAGATGTCCACCAGATGTCAAGAACTCCTCTTTATCTTCAGGCACCCGAACCCCTCACTCAAAAACAAAATGCTCCAGTCTACCTGCTCCTCTGCCTCACCATCAAACCATCAGTCTGAACTCTGAAGCACAGCTCTGTGCCATCTCACAGCACTCCAGTTACTTCACAGATCCAGATACAACCAAAATGCTGGATGCAGTGCATTTAATATTTCATTGATATTTGAGTAATATTGTAAATATATTAAACACAAAATAATCTGCAGATGCTGTGATCAAAGCAACACTTTCAGTACGCTGGATGAACGCAGCAGGTCGGGCAGCATCAATGGGAACGATGAGTCGACGTTTCAATGTTTTCGACACTAAACTCAGGTTGGAGGAGCAACACCTCATATACCGTCTAGGTAGTCTCCAGCCCCTTGGTATGAACATAGAATTCTCCAACTTCCGGTAATTCCCTCCCCCTCCCTTCCCCCATCCCTATTTCACTCTGCCCCTCCCCCAGCTGCCTATCACCTCCCTCATGGTTCCGCCTCCTTCTTCTACTACCCATTGTTTTCCTGCCTATGGCGTCAATGCTTCCCCTCCCCCACCCCCTTGTCTTTCAAATTACTGGTCTTTAAACTGAACCTACAAGCATTCTTCAAATCCTTCCACCTTCTTCATCCTTCAGTCCTGACGAAGGGCTCCGGCCCGAAACGTCTACTCATTGTTTCTACTGATGCTGCTCGACCTGCTGAGCTCATCCAGCGTACTGTAAGTGTTGCATTGTAAATATATTGTTTGATTGAATATTGTATGTTGTTAACGTAATTCAATATGGGGTATATGTAAAAGTACAAAGACACTTGCTAATTTTTACAGATGTACCATGGAGCGCATTCTAACTGGCTGCATTGCTGCCTGGAATGGGGGAGTGGTGTTTCTACCACACAGGATGGAAGTAAGCTGCAGAGAGTTGTAAAATTAGTCAGCTCCATCATGGGTACTAGTCTCCGTAGTATCCAGGACACCTTCAAGGAGCGATGCCTCAGAAAGGCGGCGTCCATCATTAAAGACCCGTATCACATCACCCAGGCCCTATCACACATGCTCTCTTCTCATTGCTGCCATCAGGGAGGAGGTACAGAAGCCTGAAGGCACACGCTCAATGATAAAGGAACAGCTTCTTCCCCTCTGCCATCCAAGGTCGGTGAGTCCCCATCAAGGGATCAGTAGAGGAAAGGGTGAGCAATTTCAAGGTCTTGGGTGTCAACATCACCAAGGATCTACCCTGGGCCCAGCGTGTTAATGCAGTTATTAAGACAGCGGCTCTGTTTCACCTGTGAGTGTGAGGAGATTTGGTATGCAAATTTCTACAGCCGGCTGTGTCACCGTCTGGCATGGGAGGGGGGAGGGGGGAGCACTGCACAGGATTGAAGAAAGTTGCAGAGAGTTGTAAACTCAGTCAGCCCCATCATGGGCACCAGCCTCCGTAGCGTCCCTTCAAGGAGCAATGCCTCAAAAAAGTGCCCATTCATCATTTAGGACCCCCATCACCCAGGCCATACCCTCTTCCCATTGCTACCATCAGGGAGGAGGTACAGGAGCCTGAAGGCACACGCTCAACGATTCAGGAACAGCTTCTTCCCTTCTGCCATCCGATTTCTGAATGGACATTGAACTACGAACACTACCTCATTACTTTTTATTTCCTATTTTTTGTACTACTTATTTAATTTAACTATAATATACATTTTGTTTTACTGTAATTCACTTATTTTCTGTCTGTTATCTATTGCATGGTACTGCTGCTACAAAGTTAAAAAATTTCACGTCATATGTCGATGATATTAAGTCTGATTCTACTTACGCCACCATGTCAAAAGTGTGCACCTCACTAAAGTAAAAATGGAGTGTACACATTTATCCTGGTCTCCCATGATTTTCTTTTGATTAATTTGTGAAGTTACAAAGCATAACAGTGGCAACGGGTAAGTTTTAAAACAAACCCAAGACAACTAACTACCTGTTGAAGTGTAGTGAGACATTTGAGTTTAAAAAAAGTGTAGCTCATTTTCTCCGCAAGGGGAAAGAGGCAGTCAAGTTTAAAAAATGGCAGAAAATGGATGGAATTTTTGGGTTCATAAACAGTGACTACAGGTGATAATAATAAATTAAAAATAAGCAGAAATGGCTGGCTACATCGAAAAGATAGACGTGTTCAATTGCACAAAAGATAACTGGTTGATGTACCGTATACTGAACAAATTGAATGGTAATTTAAGACCATAAGACCATAAGACAAAGGAGCAGAAGTCGGCCATTCGGCCCATTGAGTCTGCTCCACCATTTTATCATGAGCTGGTCCATTCTCCCATTTAGTCCCTCTCCCCCGCCTTCTCACCATAACCTTTGATGCCCTGGCTACTCAGATACCTATCAATCTCTGCCTTAAATATACCCAACGACTTGGCCTCCACTGCCGCCCGTGGCAACAAATTCCATAAATTTACCACCTAAAAAAATTTCTTCGCATTTCTGTTCTGAATGGGCGCCCTTCAATCCTTAAGTCATGCCCTCTCGTACTAGACTCCCCCATCATGGGAAACAACTTTGCCACATCCACTCTGTCCATGCCTTTCAACACTTAAAATGTTTCTATGAGGTCCCCCCTCATTCTTCTAAACCCCAAGGAATGCAGTCCAAGAGCAGACAAACATTGCTCATATGTTAACCCTCTCATTCCCAGAATCATTCTAGTGAATCTTCTCTGTAACCTCTCCAACGTCAGCACATCCTTTCTTAAATAAGGAGACCTAAACTGCCCACAGTACTCCAAGTGAGGTCTCACCAGCGCCTTATAGAGCCTCAACATCACATCCCTGCTCCTATACTCTATTCCTCTAGAAATGAATGCCAACATTGCATTCGCCTTCTTCATCACCGACTCAACCTGGAGGTTAACCTTAAGGGTATCCTGTACGAGGACTCCCAAGTCCTGTTGCATCTCAGAACTTTGAATTCTCTCCCCATTTAAATAATGGTCTGCCCATTTATTTCTTCTGCCAAAGTGCATAACCATACACTTCCCAACATTGTATTTCATTTGCCACTTCTGGAGGACTTTGAAGCAAATGAAGTCGCCAATGAGAAAGGAGTGCCAGTTTTGCTGACTACAATTGGTAGAAAAGCATACAGTTTGCTTAGAAGTTTGACTGCTCCAACCAAACCAGCCGAAATGAGCTTTGCTGATATCATGACTGTAATGCAGGGACATTTAGAACAGAAACCATTGTTGATTGCAGAATGCTTTAAGTTTCATAAGTGGAATCAAAAGGCAGGGGAGTCCATAACAGTATGTATGGCTGAATTGAAGAAATTGTCGGAGAATTGTCAGTTCAATGATGAGCTTAATGATGCACTGAAAGGTTGCTTAGTTTGTGGAAACTTACAAGGAAGCATTCACAAATGGCCCCTAACTGAAGCACAACTCACATTTAAAAAAGCAGTTGAAATTGCTGTGCAGATCAAAACAGCAGCCAGAGATGTAATTAAGTTGCAGTCAGGAATGCCATCTTGGTCAATGTCTCCCATCCACTACATAATGTACTGGGTGGGCACAGGAGTACATTCAGCCAGAGACTCATTCCGAGATACAACACAGAGCGTCATAGGAAGTCATTCCTGCCTGTGGCCATCAAACTTTACAACTCCTCCCTTGGAGGGTCAGACACCCTGAACCAATAGGCTGGTCCTGGACTTATTTCATAATTTACTGGCATAATTTACATATTACTATATAACTGTTTATGGTTTTATTACTATTTATTATTTAAAGTGCAACTGTAACGAAAACTAATTTCCCCTGGGATCAATAAAATATGACTACTACTATGAATGAAAGTGAGTGTGAGCAAAATTGCAACGTCAAACCCGAAACCTGCCTGGCCAGACAAATTGTGCTACTGTTGTGGCAGGGGCTCTCATACACCAGACCAATGCAGGTTTAAAGGAAAAATTTGCAGAAAATACAACAAAGTAGGACAAAGTAAGAGCATGATGGGTAGACAAAAACAGAAAAATATCTTGGAAGAAAAACCAGAGTTAATGCCTCAAGTTGAAGAGACTTCATCAAACCTGATTGAGAAACTTCCTTCCTAACAGTCTGGTAGTTGGATAGCCATCGTTACTGATACTGGGATTTAATTATTGACAGCACTCCACCAGCCGTGAGATGCAAATGGGGCAGGATGTCATAAGAGCAAACAGTGAAGCTGTAAAGCAAACCAAGTACATTTACTTGGTCTATTGAGAGAACAGAGAGTACAGACCCCACCGCAAATTCTCTCCAAAGCTGCAAGGCCAGTCTCCAGAGAAAATGTCCTACATGGAGGGTAGGTTATATGGGCATAAAATTGATCCTCAATTGCAATGGTTGAGAGCTGGCCCAGAGGTGAAGGGCTGAATGGCCTTTTCTGTACTATAAACATTCATTGAATCTATTAAATGCCAAAAGCGATCGGGATCACTGTTTCATAACCAATCAACTAATTATGTCTGACCATAACTTTGCCATTAAATTCAGTTTTAATCTACTTGCCTGAATTTGAATTACCAATTATTCATGCTTGCCTTCAATCTTGTGTGGTGGCACGGCAGTGTAGCAGTCACCATAAGGCTATTACAGCAGCAGCTGTAAGACCGTGATTCAATTCCTGCCACTGTCTGTAAGGAGTTTGTACTTTTATACTTTATACTTTACTGTCACCAAACAATTGATACTAGAACATACAATCTTCACAGCGATATTTGATCCTGCGCTTTCCTCTCCCTGGATTACAAATATTAAATATTAAAAATAGTAAAAATTAGTAAATATTAAAAATTTAAATTATAAATCATAAATAGAAAATAGAAAAATGGGAAGTAAGGTAGTGCAAAAAAACCGAGAGGCAGGTCTGGATATTTGGAGGGTACGGCCCAGATCCGGGTCAGGATCCGTTCAGCAGTCTTATCACAGTTGGAAAGAAACTGTTCCCAAATCTGGCCATACGAGCTGTTGAGCTCCTGAGTCTTCTCCCGGAGGGGAGAGGGACGAAAAGTGTGTTGGCTGGGTGGGCCGTGTCCTTGATTATCCTGGCAGCACTGCTCCGACAGCGTGCGGTGTAAAGTGAGTCCAAGGACGGAAGATTGGTTTGTGTGACGTGCTGCACCGTGTTCACGATCCTCTGCAGCTTCTTCCGGTCTTGGACAGGACAACTTCCATATCAGGTTGTGATGCACCCTAGAAGAATGCTTTCTACAGTGCATCTATGAAAATTAGTGAGGGTTTTAGGGGCCAGGCCAAGTTTCTTCAGTTTTCTCGGGAAGTAAAAGGTGTTGGTGGGCCTCCTTGGCAGTGGACTCTGCTTGGTTGGACCAAGTCACGTCATTTGTGATATTGACCCCGAGGAACTTAAGGCTTTTGACCTGTTCCACTTGCGCACCACCGATGTAAATTGGGTCGTGCGGTCCGCTACTCCTTCTGAAGTCAACAACCAATTCCTTGGTCTTGCTGACGTTGAGGGATAGGTTATTGTCTTCGCACCATGCCACCAGGTTCTTCATTTCCTCTCTGTACTCTGTATGTTCTCTCTGTAACAGTGTGGGTTTGCTCCAGATGCTCCGGTTTCCTCCCGCATCCCAAAGATGTACAGGTGAAGGTCAGTGAGCTATGGGCAGGCTACGCTGGTGTTGGAAGCGTGACAACATCTGCCCAGCACAATCCTCGCTGATTTGATTTGATGCAAAACAACACATTTCATTCTACATTTCGATGTACATGTGACGAACACCCTCTCAACTCGGAGAAACTCAGAATTAAAGCGAGGCGGCAAACTGTAACATCACAACAGCGAGCTGTTTAGTTTTGTTGGCCTCCCCTCTCACTGTGAAAAGGGTGATGCCTCCCTGTCCCTTGTTAGTGAGAGAGAGAGAGAGAGCCAGTGGCATGTCGAATTGTTGGGTGGACAGTAGCTTTTGTTTGACTTGCAGATCATGATCCTCTCTTTGGGGGCTTGCTGTTGCTTGCTTGGTGGGTGGTGGTCACTGATGCTTCCTGCTGAAATAAGAGGGAGGAGGGGAAAGGGGAAAGGTTGATGCTTTGCTGCCGCTTGTGCATGGGAGGGGGAAAGGGGGCTTTGGTGTTCTACCATTTTTCTGTCCATCATTCTTTAGGGTTTTTTTCTTTTTCATGGATGTCTGTGAAGAGTAAGAATTTCAGGTTGCATACTGTATACATTCTCCGATATTAAATGGAACCTTTGAGCCACTGATAAATAAAGTTAATCTTTATCTCATGTCTGCAGCCCAATAAACCAAGTCTCTGGCTGCCACTGCAGTGACCTAGCCAATACCATAGGTAAAAAAACACATTTGGGAATCAAAGTTGGCGGTGAAAACATTAATAATTTCAGATATGCGGATGATATTATGTTAATTGCAAGTACATAGTCGTAGCCATAGTCTTAGTCATAGTCATAGTCATACTTTATTGATCCCGGGGGAAATTGGTTTTTGTTACAGTTGCACCATAAATAATTAAATAGTTATAAAATCATATATAATTAAATAGTAATATGTAAATTATGCCAGGAAATAAGTCCAGGAACAGCCTATTGGCTCAGGGTGTCTGACCATCCAAGGAAGGAGTTGTAAAGTTTGATGGCCACAGGCAGGAATGACTTCCTATGACGCTCTGTGCTGCATCTCGGTGGAATGAGTCCCTGGCTGAATGTACTCCTGTGCCCAACCAGTACATTATGTAGTGGATGGGAGACATTGACCAAGATGGCATGCAACTTGGACAGCATCCTCTTTTCAGACACCACCGTCAGAGAGTCCAGTTCCATCCCCACAACATCACTGGCCTTATGAATGAGTCTGTTGATTCTGTTGGTGTCTGCTACCCTCAGCCTGCTGCCCCAGCACACAACAGGAAACATGATCACACTGGCCACCACAGACTCGTAGAACGTCCTCAGCATCGTCCAGCAGATGGTAAAGGACCTCACTCTCCTCAGGAAATAGAGACAGCTCTGACCCTTCTTGTAGACAGCCTCAGTGTTCTCAGTGTTCAGTACGGAGGAAGAACTACAAAACTTAATTGATATAGTTGTTGAAGAGAGTGCAAAAATTGGTCTATCTATCAATTGCAAAAAGACAGTATGTATGGTGATACCCAAAAAGAAGGAGAATCCTATCTGCAGGCTGAGAATAAACGGGGAAGACATAAGACAAGTACAGAACTTTTGCTACTTAGGAAGCTGGGTGACATCAGATGGCAGGTGCAACATCGACATCAAAAGAAGAATACGGATGGCAAAAGGCACCTTTACGAGAATGATGAGTATACTGACCAACACTAAACTAGGCATGACAACCCGCCTCAGAGTACTGAAATGTTACGTTTATCCAGTTATGTTATATGGCTCAGAATGTTGGACAATATCTAGTAGTAACATGAGGAAACGAATTGGAGCAGCAGAGATGTGGTTTTTGAGGAGGATGCAAAGAATATCATGGATGAAACGAATATTTAATGAGGATGTCATGAACAGAGCAAGCACTAAAAGAGAAATAATGTGTAAGATCATGAAAAGGTAATGTAACTTCATTGGGCATGTGATTAGGAAAGAGGAGTTAGAATGCACGGTGATTATGGGAAAGATTGAAGGGAAGAAAGCAAGAGGAAGACAAAGACAAATGATGATGGAGACAGCAGCCAGAGAACTGGAAATGAATACCAATGAACTGATCCACTTGACCCGAAACAGGAGTGTGTGGGCCATGGCAATCAAAGCTCAAACTGGGCATGGCACCTGATGATGATGATGATGAAAAAAACATAAAAGGTGGGATGTGCAGGTATAAATGTTCAGGAGCAGCTGATCTGTTACCAGTGTCTGCCGCCTGAGAAAAGGTCAGCTGTGGTTAAGATCGGAAATTATTAAAAATATTAAATCTAGATGGCCTTTTTTAAGATTAATTATGGGAGATTAACAGATGCCCAGTGAATTTTCAACATCATGATCTTTTTAGACGTGCGACAGCCATTGTACATCAGCAGCAGTCTGCCAATTACAGTCCAGCATCCTGTAATTTAGCACTGCAAATCAAGAGCCACGTCAGTTTGCCCTCAGGCAAGTTCGTAGTGAACAAATGGGCCCTGGCAGACTTCTAATCATAAAATCACACTGAACATACGGCTCTTCTCTACTGACATATGATACTTTCCGATAGATGCATGCTCTCACAAGAAGGGCTGCAGATGCTGGCAATCTGGAGCAGCTCACAGAATGCCGGAGGAACCCAGCGGGTCAGGCAGAGTCTGTCGAGGGAAATGGACAGTCTGGTCTGAGACCCTTCATCACCTCTCTAGCTCAATCCACTATCTTCAACAACCTGGTATGGACGTTGTCCTGTCCAAGACCAAGAGAAGCTGCAGAAGATCGTGAACACGGCGCAGCACATCACACAAACCAATCTTCCGTCCTTGGACTCACTTTACACCGCACGCTGTCAGAGCAGTGCTGCCAGGATAATCAAGGACACGACCCACCCAGCCAACACACTTTTCGTCCCTCTTCCCTCCAGGACAAGGCTCAGGAGCTTGAAGACTCATATGGCCAGATTTGGGAACAGCAAATATCCGGACCTGCCTCTCGGTTTTTTTGCACTACCATACTTTTCATTTTTCTATTTTCTATTAATGATTTATAATTTAAATTTTTAATATTTACTATTTTTAATATTTTTAATATTTAATATTTGTAATCCAGGGAGAGGGAAGCACAGAATCAAATATCGCTGTGATGATCGTACGTTCTAGTATCAATTGCTTGCGACAATAAAGTAAAGTATAAAGTATAAAGTATAAATCTCCTCTGCATTCTCTCCAAAGGTCCACATCCTTCTTATAATGAGGCGACCGGAACTGAACATGATATTCCAAGTCTGGCCGAAATGCAGTGCATTTTGAAAATGGTGTACACAGCAGCCACTGTACGCTAATGGTGGGACAAGCATTTGGTTGAGGTAGTGGATGGGGAGCAATCAAGCCATCCGTTTCATTGTAGGTCCCTTTGAATGTTGTAGGCAAGTGGAATGTATTTCATCCTACGGTTCGCGTGTACTCAGCATTTAGCGGAAATGTTTTCGGGAGTCAGGAAGTGCAAGGAGGTCTCCCAGCCTCTGACTACTTCTCATACTTATCGCCGGTTACACCGCTGGTGTTTAGGGCAGCAATGAAGGCCCTCCCGCCCTGGCGGTGTTCAGAGCTTCCTTCATCATGTCAGTTGCTCGGTTTTCACCACCACCAGTCACGCAAAATCCGGGAGGAGACTCAGGAATGCAGTCACGCTCAGAGGTAGAAGGATTCTTCATTGCTGTTTCCAAAACAATTTTGTTTTACTAGACAGGGTTGTTAGTCCTGAGCTGAACCCCCAAACTTGGAGGACCAGTGAACCACCCTTGCGGTCCTCTACCCTTTGACCTGTCTGGCATGGGTGACCCTACCAAGAGCCATAGCATAAAGCCCTGACTCTAGTCAACAGAGATCCCTGGATCATTGAGGCATGCCAGCCTCCAAACTACATCAAGGGTGGATCCTTTTGGAGGTACTTTTCATACTTGTGCTATTTACTTGGTCCTGTTGAGTTTCCAGTCATTGGAACCCTCAGAATACTGATGATGGGTAACTCAGTTATATTAACACCTTCGAAAGGTAGGTGGTTAGACTCTCTCTTGTTGGAGATGGACAGTGTCTATAACTTACAGTATAGGGTGCCAATATTACTTGTTACTTCACAGTCCGTGCCTGAACATAACGTCTTTTATTATGAATTTGCCGTTGTTCACTCATTGAGTCCAACTCTTCTTGAACTCATGGACCATAGGGCCCATAGGGTTTTCATGGAAAGTAGATTGCCAGGCCTTTCTTCTGTGGAGATGCAGATACTGCCGCTGCCCAGGTTGGGACCGGGCTGGATTTGAACTCAGGACCATCTGCTTTTAAGTCCAGTGCTGATGCCACTACACCAGCAGCTAGCACTCTATTATGAATACAGATCCATAATTCCTTGGAAGCGGTGTTACAGGCAGATGGGGTCATAAAGAAAGCTTTTGGCACATTGACCTCCATAAATAAAAGTACTCAGTACAGGAGCTGGGATACTATGTTGAAGTTCTGCAAGATGTTGGTGAGGCCTAATTTGGAGTATTTTGTGCAGTTCTGGTCTATTATCTACAGGAAAGATAGCAATAAAATTAAAAATGTAGAGAAAACTTCCAAGGATGGTCCATGGTATAAAAAAGGTTAGGAACCCCTGGACTAGGCAAAACAACAGTTCAGGATAGATGGGTTGAAGGGCTTCAGTGCTCTATGACTTGGACTGACAAAAATAGCTAATGCTCTGCAGCATATTGGCTCGAGAGTCATAGGGCTCAGAAGGGTTTATGAAGGGGACAAGTGCTGAGGAAAGACAGAGTTGGAACAGGCGGTAAGGAATTTGGGATGACTCAGAGAAGGAGATTCAGGGTTGCTCCAGGGAGGCCAGTAGAAGATTCAGGATGGAATGCCTGATGAGATTCAGAGCTTTGATAATAGTAAGGGAAATTTCAAGAAGGATCCAAGAAGACCAGTTAGCCGGACCTCAGAGGTTGGGAAGATGTTAGAGTCAATTGTTAAGGATGAGGTTATGGAGTACTTGGTGACACAGGAAAAGATAAGACAAAGTCAGCATAGCTTCCTTAAGGGAATATCTTGCCTGATGAACTGTTGGAATTCCTTGAGGAGATTACAAGTCGGATAGATAAAGAGGATGCAGTAGATATTGAACTTTCAGAAGGCCTTTAATAAGATGTCACTCATGAGGCTGCTTACCAAGTTAAGAGTCCATGGTATTACAGGAAAGTATGGTTAGAGCTTTGGCTGATTGGTAGGAGGCAATGAGTGGGAATAAAAGGATCCTTTTCTGGTTGGCTGCCAGTGACGAGTGGTGATCTGCAGGTGTTGGCGTAGGGATTGCTTTTGTATGCCGTATATCAATGATTTAGATGATGGCATAGATGGCTTTTTTGCCAAGTTTGCAGATGATATGATGATTGCAGGAGGGGCAGGTAGTGTTGAGGAAGCAGGTAGAGTGCAGGAGGATTTAAAACAGATTAGGAGAAAATCCAAGAAAGTGGCAAATGAAATACAATGTTGGAAAATGCATGGTCATGCACTTTAGTGGTAGAAATAAATGTGCAGACTATTTTCTAAATAGGGAGAAAATCCAAAACTCTGAGATGCAAAGGGACTTGGGAGTCCTTGTGCAGAACATCCTAAAGGTTAACTTGATTATTGAGACAGTATGAGGAAGGCAAATGCAGTGTTAGCATTCATTTCAAGAAATCTAGAATACAAGAGCAGGGATGTGATGCTGAGGCTTTATAAGGCACTGGTGAGCCCTCACCTTGAGTATTGTGAACAGTTTCGGGCTCCTCATCTAAGAAAAGATGAGCTGGCATTGGAGAGAGTTCAGAGGAGGCTCACAAGGATGATACCGAGAATGAAAGGGTTATCATGCAAGGAATATTTGATGACTGTACCCGCTGGAATTTAGAAGGACGAGAGGAGATCTTGTTGAAACCTTTTGAATGTTGAAAGGTCCAGACAGAATAGATCTGGAAAGGATGTTTCCCATGGTGGGAGAGTCTAGGACAAGAGGGCACAGCCTCAGGATAGAGGTTGCTCCATTTAAAACAGAGATGCCAGGAGATTTCTTTAGCCAGAGGGTGATGACTTTGTGGAAATCGTTACCACAGGCAGCTGTGGAGGCCAGGTCATTGGGTGTATTTAAGGCAGAGATTGATAGGTTCTCGACTGGACATGGCATCATAGGTTACAGGGAGAAGGCTGGGGAGTGGGGCTGAGGAGGGGAAAAAAGAAAGCGCCATGATTGAACAGTGGAGCAGACTCGATGGGCCAAATGGCCTAATTTTGCTTCTATATCTCAGACATCTCACCTCTCCCAGAAGTTCCGGGAGTCTCCCACGTACTGATAGTGGCTCCCTGATGCCCGCAAATTATATACAATATCCCGGAAAGCGATTTTTTTGAGAGCGAGAGAGAGAGCGCGACAGAGAGAGCGAGAGAGAGAATGAGAGAGAGAGAGAGAGAGAGAGAGAGCACGAGAGTGTGCGAGAGAGAGAGAAAGAGAGAGAGAGCTCCATGGCGGAGTGTTCCAAAAGAAGAAAATATAAAACGTATGTCACCCCAGACTACACTAAAGTGTACCCCTGCCTAATAGGGGTTAAAAATAATGACAGTGTTGCTCGCTGCACTGTTTGCAACAGTGACTTTTCTATTGCCCATGGTGAGTTAAGACTGTAAAAGACGTGTTGAGGTGAGTTTAACAGGTGTCATTCGTTCATTAGCATAGCTAACGTTATTTAAACTAGCTGGCCAGCTGCTAAGGAGCTACTCTACTGCAGACATCCCACCTCTCCTGGAAATTCCGGGAGTCTCTCACAAATTGATGGTGCTACCTCCCCGAAGTGAGTTTTTTCAGGCTGGGATGTCTGATATCTTTTGGTCTTATTTATAAATATAATCCCAAAGAGCAAGGGTTTTTGTTACATCACAGTCCTAACACCATGAGATGGGAGTCAGTTCCAGCACAGTTAAATCCCCAGAGGCCTGGGGTCCTGTCCTGTTCAACCCGGCCTAATTTCTACCTCTCCGGTTAAACTAACTCTCAAGAATTTATTTACTGAACAAAAGATCCTGCGATTCAATGAAAGAGTGGATCAGACAACAATTGCAGAAAGCAGCTGATCACAACTCAGATATTTCTTCAGTGAGATAGTAATCTCATTGTTACAAGTTATAAATAGCAAGACATTTGGTGCAGATTAATTGACACTATAATGTTTCACATTCTGTGGTTGTTATCACATGGCAGTTGACTGCTGCCGCAGTTTTGTTCTGCACAGTTGACTGATAAGGTAGTGTGATTGCATCATTCACATTAGAAATTAGAGAGAGTGATTGCATCATACTAGGCCATTTCCCCTACTTAAGCAGCAGTCTGGTGCTTAACCTCTGTCCTCTTCAATGTCTGATGTCAAAGTAACATCATTTTATGTTACAGAGGGTTGCAACTCCATCACAGGCACTTGTCTCCCCAGCATTGAGGACAACTTCAAAAGGCAGCATCCACCGTCTCCCTTCTCACTACCACCATCAGAGAGGAGGCACACACACCAAACGTTTCAGGAACAGCTTTGTCCCCTCCACCATCAGAGTTCTGAGTGGTTCATGAACACTACCTCACTATTTTTGCACTACTTATTTATTTGTTTATATATTTCTTATTGTAATGTATTGCACTGTACTGATGCCACAAAACACGGCACATGTCAACGATATCAAACCTTCCTTTCTTATGTCTCTCTTTTCCGTTTCGATGGATTCCAGATCATGGTCTCTTTGGCGACTTTGCTATCGCTTGCATAGTGGGGGGAGGGGTCATGGTGGGGGGAGGGGTCATGGTGGGGAGAGGGGTTCGTGGTGGGGGGAGGGGTCGTGGTGGGGGGAGGGGTCACAGTGGGGAGAAGGGTCACGGTGGGGGGGAGGGGGCATGCTTTTGCTGGAGTAAATGGGGGGGAGGGTTGATTCTTCTGCAGCTGCTTTTGCACAGGAGGTCGGGGGGGCTTTGGGGTTCTGACATTTCTGTCATCCATTCTTTGGGTTTTTTCCCATTTCATGGATATCTGTGAAGAGTCAGACTTTCAGGTTGTGTACTGTATACATTCTCTGCTATTAAATTGAACCACTGAATCACTGATTTTGATTCTGATATTTCTCTCCAAATGAGCAGAAACACACAGTATTCAGTCCCTTTGTTAGACCTTCTCCCTCTCAGAATTGCTTCAAGTGCATCAGATATTTTCCTGAGCACAATACGGTGGCTATACGCTTTCCCCTGCAGCTGAAAAACAAATATGGTTCATCATGTCATTGAATCAAAGAGCGAGAGAGCGAGAGAGTGAGAGAGCGAGAGAGCGAGAGAGCACAGAGCCAAGACCTTTAATACACCCAGAATTCATCTTCAAAAGGCAATACCTCAAAAAGGCTGCATAATTAACCATCCCCACATGCTCTCTTCTCCCTAATGCCACCAGGGGCAAAATACAGGGCACACACTCAGCGGAGGTTACCATAGGAACATTCACAGATGGTCAGGTAGTGATTGATGGAGAGGGCAAACACGAGGAAATCTGCAGACGCTGGAAATTCAAGCAACACACATCAAAGTTGCTGGTGAACGCAGCAGGCCAGGCAGCATCTCTAGGAAGAGGTACAGTCGACGTTTCGGGCCGAGACCCTTCGACAGGACTAACTGAAGGAAGGGATAGTAAGAGATTTAAAAGTGGGAGGGGGCGGGAGAAGATCCAAAATGATGGGAGAAGACAGGATGGGGAGGGACGGAGCCTCCCTCCCGGCACTTATCCATGTAAGCGGAACAAGTGCTACACATGCCCTTACACTTCCTCCCTCACCACCATTCAGGGCCCCAGACAGTCCTTCCAGGTGGGGCGACACTTCACCTGTGAGTCGGCTGGGGTGATGTACTGCGTCTGGTGCTCCCGATGTGGCCTTTTATATATTGGCGAGACCCGACGCAGACTGGGAGACAGTTTCGCTGAACACCTACGCTCTGTCTGCCAGAGAAAGCAGGATCTCCCAGTGGCCACACATTTTAATTCCACATCCCATTCCCATTCTGATATGTCTATCCACGGCCTCCTCTACTGTCAAGATGAAGCCACACTCAGGTTGGAGGAACAACACCTTATATTCCGTCTGGGTAGCCTCCAACCTGACGGCATGAACATTGACTTCTCTAATTTCTGTTAATGCCCCACCTCCCCCTCGTACCCCATCCGTTATTTATTTATACACACACACACACACATTCTTTCTCTCTCTCTCCTTTTTCTCCCTCTGTCCCTCTCACTATACCCCTTGCCCATCCTCTGGGCTTCTCCCCTCCCCCTTTTCCTTCTCCCTGGGCCTCCTGTCCCATGATCGTCTCATATCCCTTTTGCCAATCACCAGTCCAGCTCTTGGCTCCATCCCTCCCCCTCCTGTCTTTTATCATTTTGGATCTCCCCCTCCCCCTCCAACTTTCAAATCCCTTACTCACTCTTCCTTCAGTTAGTCCTGACAAAGGGTCTCGGCCTGAAACGTCGACTGTACCTCTTCCTAGAGATGCTGCCTGGCCTGCTGCGTTCACCAGCAACTTTTATGTGTGTTGATGGAGAGGGGATCAGTTGGCTAATTTGTGACATGGTCCATTCCTTCTGCTAATTATTCCAAGTTCTCTTTGTGCACCCAATACCACCACAAATGCTCTGCCTAATCCACCCTGAGCCAAAGTAACCTTGGGCAATCAACAATCGCTGCAGATGTGGTCATTGTTAACCACACTGAGGATATCCAGTTCCCAAATACTTTCTCCACAACACATCATCAGGACATACCCTCTTCTCATTCCTACCATCAGGGAGGACACACAGGAGCCCGAAGATGCATACTCAACATTTTGGAAACAGATTTTTCTCCTGTGCCATCAGATTTCTGAACAGACAATGAACCCATGAGTATTGCCTCACTATTCTGCATTATATATATTCTTCTGATTGTAACTTGTAGTATTTTACAAACCCAAGAAAGTCTGCAGATGCTGGAAATCCAGAGCAACACACACAAAATGCTGGAGGGATTCAGCAGGCCAGGCAGTATCTATGGAAAAGAGTACAGTTGACTTTTTAGGCTGAGACTCTTCTACAGTTTTTTTTAATATATATTTCATTGTACTGCCACCGCAAAACAGCAAATTTCACGAAATACGTCAGTGACAATAAACCTGATTCTGAAGTCTGCATTGAACGGCCATCAAGTTTGAGAAAGTCTGCAGACACTGGAAATCCAAAGCAACACGCACCAAATGTTGGAGGAACTCAGCAGGTCAGGCAGCATCTACGGAAAAGAGTAAAGAGTAAACAGTCAACATTTTGGAACTGGATCAGGGGTCTCGGTCTGAGACATCGACTGTTTATTCTTTTCTATAGATGCTGCCTGGCCTGCTAAGTTCCTCCAGCATTTTGTGTGTTACTTTGAAGGTCAATCGCCCATTTACAGTCATCCTATATTCATCCCAATTTTTATTGACTCGACATTCCCATCGACGTTCTTAGAGCCTGCAAGGAAACCTGAATATTCGGAGAAAACCCACATAGCCTCATAGGGAGAATGTACAAAGTCCACACAGACAACATCTGAGTTTTGATGTCTGCACGGCAGTGGTTCTATTAGCTGCACCACTGTACCGCCCCTTTAAGAGGAAGAAGGGTACGCACGTGAGGAAAATAGAAATTTGACTGAGAAGATGTAAACTGAAGACGAGGTAATGGTAATGAACATTAAGTTAAAATCTTCAATAAGACTTGCCTAAAAGGAGATCCAAGCTTACAACATGTCAACTTACCAGATGGTGCCTCCCCCACCGTTCAGCGAGTCGTCAACAGGTTCTGGGTTCGGAGTTCCACGTGGGCAGGAGGAACAAGAGTCAGTGAAGCCCTAGGTACATGAGTCGGTGAAGATCGGAGTTCAAGGCGTTAAGTTTTTGAGGAATTCACACGTTCATCAAAACACACCATGAAGTGCATAGTTTGCATTAGCAACCAACAAGCTGTAAATGTTGCCAGGACTGGGACCCTGTACTCTAAGCCTTGAGTTTCAATCTTCACCAATTCGTGTACCTAGGGCATCACCGGACCTCGTTCTTCTTGCCCGCACAGAACTCCGATCCTGGAACCTGCTGACCTGGGGGGGGGGTGTGGGGGCACCAGCTGGTAAATAACCATATTGTAAGCCTGGATCTCCTTTGGGGAGAGTCTCATTCAGGATTTTAAATTAAACTTCCTTCTAATCCCATCTCAGTCTGCTGCATGTTTTCTTGGGGATCTCAAACCCCAAACCCCAGCAACAGCCTAATGTGACCAACACATCCCACTTTGACCCTGAAGTCCTGTCTTTCCTACAGTCCTCAAAATGTTCCAATCATCCCCTTTTCCCACGCCCTAAATCTCTCCATTGCAACTCCTGTTCCACAACAGATCAATCACGATCTATATTCAGAGTACAAGGCCAATTTCAAAGCATTCAATGCCTTGCGTGTCAAGAGGATTAGAATGTTGCAATACCAGTTCCAGGCACAAAACAGAAAAGGGATGAGAGATTGTTGTGAGGAAACAGTTTCGGTAGGGTCTGAAAGGTGAGGACTCTGGACACGTAGCCTTGGTAGTAAAGGATTTTATTTACAGAATGCAAACGTGGGAAAATCGCAACAGAAGCAACACGCACACGATTTACAGTAGTCGGACCGGCAATAAAACACACGCGGACAATTAATAATGAACGTGGGGAAAACCGCATGGGAACAAAGCACACGCACATACAACCAAGGGAAAAGTCAGTACGATACCCGCCACCCCTTGACTCTGTGCAGGCATGGCTCTCTGCTTTTAGGGACAATAACCAACGCTCCCAACACTGCGCAGCTCACCAATAATTTCTCCAGCGCTGTTCCACGGTTCTCAGCCCGGAGTGACGCAGGGTGATCCCTCGGATGGCAAAGAGGAAGGGTCCAGCACACGTGGCACCCTTTGTAGTGCAGCAGGGCTGGAGGGTCCTGCCCAGGTAATTCACGGGGGGGGGGGGAACAATGGCTGGGTGCCAGCCGAGTTAAGCTTATTACAAAGGCCAATTGCCTGAGGTCAAGTACAAGGCTAATTAAAGGGGCCAATGGTTAGGTGTGCATTGATGGGCAAGGAGGGGGTCAAACCTTGATTGGCAGGTGGCGTGTCTTTCGACCAGGTAAATGGGCAGTGCTGTCACATGATAGTCACGACCCCTCCAATACAGTCCACCCCTCGGAAGCCAGGCCACTCGTCAAGCATTACATGTAACACAGTGAGAAGAAAAGTAATATATCTTAATAGAATTCTTACACTTAACTATTTCTAAGGTTAACGCTATATGTGACTATACAGAACTAAAGAAAGGCAGAAGTGCTCTGAATAATTTGGCAAGCACAGCATAATATACACACCGCGATGATAATGAGAATGGGTGCAATAGACCAGCGGATGACAGTTGCCCACCACCCCCGCCCCCCCAGGGACCCAAACGGCCACCAGTTCCCCCACGAGGCGTCGTGCTGGAGGAGCCGGTCCCTCGATTTTTGAATTTTATTCACCGAGTCCCGAATGTGAGCAACCAAGTGGGCGATGTTACTCGATTCGCCAGGGATAAACGTGCAGCACCCCTTACCAATCACTCACAGGTACCACCAGCAGCCGCGAGGAGGTAATCCAGGGCCAGTCGATTCTGCAGGGCCACCACCCTGACGGCCGCCAGCTCTGCCACCGTTCGGGTGAGGGTATCTTCGGTGAGTTGCAGTGCCACTGCCGTGTCGTCGGCCAGCCTCTCGAGCACCCTGGTCATCTGGATCACCTCACGGGACAATATCTGGGAAAGGCTATCACCCAGAAACTCTCCGCCTCCAAAATGGCCCTCTTTTGTCACGTGCACATTGAAATATCGAAGAACACAATGAAATGTGTCACTTGCACTGGGGATGTGCTGGGGCAGCCTGCAAGTGTTGCCACACTTCCGGTGCCACGTGGCATGCCCACAGCTTACTCAGCTGAACTCATACATCTTTGGGACTACAGGAGGAAGCCCGAGCACCTGGAGGAAATCTGCGCGTTCACGGGGAGAACGTACAAACCCCTTACAGACAGCAGAGGGAAACTGCTGTAAAGCATCGCATTAACAGCTACGTTTCTGTGCCACAATAAATCATAAAAGCAAAATGAATAGGAGTTGCTGGTGAACGCAGCAGGCCAGGCAGCATCTCTAGGAAGAGGTACAGTCGAAGTTTCGGGCTGAGCAATTTTTATGTGTGTTGCTTGAAATTCCAGCATCTGCAGATTTCCTCGTGTTTGCAAAAAGAAATAGGAGCAGTCCTTGGCCAAATGGGCTCCCTCATCAGTTCTACTATTCAATGACTGATCCAAACATTGTCCTAGTTTTCCCCACCACCCTTGACTCTCCTAATAATTGCTCCATCTGTCTAAGTAGACAATGGATGCGCCCGGTTTTCCAGGGCACAGACCTGGGCGATGAACATGGAGATCCTGGGCTGCCCAGACATCAAGGTTCCCCTCTCGGCCTCGCGGATGTGGTCGAAAGGAATGCGAAGCAGTACATTTGGCATCAGCTTGGCTGCAGGAGCTGCCGGGAGGTGACATGATACGTCATCCAACCGCCTCAGGGGCTCCACTCCGGATTTGTGTAGGGCTTACTCTTCAGCCTTCTCTTCTCCCGAAGATACCCACAAGGCAGTGGGATCCGTAACCCTGGATAGGGGCCCATACCGGGTACTGTCAGCCGGGTACTGTGAGCCCAGGACTCGTGTAAGGCAGGGTCGTCACACCCTGTAGTAGTGACATACGGAGCCACAACCTTTGACTCTCCCACAGACAAAAAAAACAGAGTCAGCCTTTACTCTGTTCAATAATCCAGCTCTGAGGGGTAGAGAACGAACTTAAGAGAAAAATGCCAAAAATGGGGATGGCACGTTAGCGTAGTGGTTAGCGTAACACTATTATAGTGCCAGTGACCCGGGTTCAATTCCCACTGTTGTCTGTCAAGAGTTTGTATGTTCTCCCCATTACTGCATGGGTTTCCTCCGGGTGTTCCGGTTTCCTCCGGGTTTCCAGTTTCCTCCCATGTCCCAGGAAGTACAGATTACTTGGGCACATGGGTGTAATGGGACTGCATGGGCGCATTGGGCTGGATAATGAAATAAATAAAATTCCTCATCTCCATCCTTAACCTTTTGATTTAAAATGGTGGTTATAGGTTCCTCCACATAAGGAAACATCCTGTCAATATCTAGCTTGCCAAAGCCCATCAGGATGTTTCAATGAGATTAACTTTCATTGTACTAAATTCCAATGAGTACCGACCAATCTTTCTTCGGGTTTCACATATCCCAGGTATTAAATGAGTGAACTTTCTCTGAACTGCCTCCAATGTAAGTAAAAACTTCCTTAAATAAGAAGTGTAAGGGGTTTCTTCTTTTATGTTACTGCGTATGTTAATCAAAATGGCTTCTTTGTTATGTTAAATGCTGAGAGTTCTCTCGCTGCAGCTTGTTTGGGTTATATTATCGATAAGAGAGTGAATGAACCAATGGCTGTCCATGTTATTCTTTTTTGGGGTGATATTCTGTCTCATATGGCTGGGAAATGGTGTTTTTGGCGGGCTTTTGGAGCAGAGACCGGGAGTAAGATGGACGTGCTGGGAGTACTCTGGTCAATCACCTTGGGTGTTCCCGAGCTGCGAGTCGAGGGGCTCGGAGTGGATTGCAGGGTGAAGAGAGAAGACCCCGGGTACTTGAGCTCCAACTGTGTCCACGAAGAAATTGAACCTTGATAAGTCTGGTGCCTTTTTCTTTTTCTTTTATATTGTATTTCTATTAAACTCATAGTCCTAGTAAGATTTATGAAGTGTAATTTGTAAAATGTACATTGTGTGCTGACTGATGTTTGATGTTTGGGTTCGTACCAGATGGCTTTGCACAGCAACCAACGCAATCAGGAGACACGGTTGGGCAGCGGACGGGGTTTCCCCTAGGTAAATACGAGCCAATATAGCTGAGCGTTACAGAAGATTATGGGGTGGCACGGTAGCCTCGTAGTTGGCACAATGACTTACAGTACAGGTGACCAGGGTTCAATTCCCGTCACTGCCTGTAAGGAGTTTCTACGTTCTCCCTGTGACCGTGTGGGTTTCCTCCGGGTGCTCCGGTTTCCTCCCACAGTCCCAAGTCATACTGGTTAGTAGGTTAATTGGTCATTGTAGATTGTCCCGTGATTAGGCCAGGGTTAAATCGGGGGATCATGGCTTGAAAAGCCGGAAGAGCCTATTCCACACTGTATCGCAATAAAATAAATATCAAGCAAGCTCTTCTTCTTTAGCAGCACCTTGGAACTGAGGATCGGGGAGCTCTGTTTTCATCTTAAATTAGAGTTTATAATTAGGGATGGAGATGAGGGGTTTTTTATTAATTCACAGATACAGCAAAGTAAAAGGCCCTTTGGGGATTAACAAATCTGCCCTGCCCAAGATAGCCGCCTCCGAGGCATCCAACCTCAGCCGATGGCTGGGAACACCACGCAGCTGGAATTAGGACATGAACGGGGCAAGTGGGAACCAGATAGATCTGTTCAAATAGGGAGAGGTCGCACAGGCTGAAGAAAAGTTGGAAGCTGATCAGAAAGTGAGCTGGGAGATAACGGGAAGAGATTCAGGGAATCCATCAGCACAGGGGCACCACAGGGATGTGTGCTTAGCCCCCTGCTCTACCCACTTTACACCTGTGACTGCAACTCCAACACCATACCTAAGTTTGCAGATGACACCACTGTTGTGAGCCGTATCAAAGGATACAGAAGGGAGATTGAAAATTTGGCTGACTGGAGTCATAACATCAACCTCTCATTCAATGTCAGTAAGACCAAGGAACTGATTGTAGACTCCAGAAGAGGGAAACCAGAGGTCCATGAGCCGGTAATCAGAGGTGGAGAGGATCAGTAACTTTAAATTCTTGGGTGTCACTATCTCAGAGGACCTGTCCTGGACCCATCATATAAATATAATTGTGAAGAAAGCACAACAGCACCTCTACTTCCTCAGGAGTCTGCGGAGATTTGGAATGTCAACTAAAACCTTGGCAAATTTCTATAGATGTATGGTGAAAAGTGTGGTGACTGGCTGCATCACAGCCTGGTGTGGGAACACCAATCTCTTTGAGCGGGAAATCCTACAAAAGGTAGTGGATTTTTACATCATGGGTAAAGCCTTCCCGATCATTGAGCAATGTTGAAACGTTGGCGCAGAAAAGCAGCATCCATCATCAAAGTTTCTCACCACTCAGGCCATGCTCTTTTCTCGCTGCTGCCATCAGGAAGAAGGTACAGGAGCCTCAGGACTCATAGTCATAGTCATAGTCATACTTTATTGATCCTGAGGGAAATTGGGTTTCGTTACAGTTGCACCAACCAAGAACAGAGTATAAATATAGCAATATAAAACCATAAATAATTAAATAATAGTATGTAAATTGTGCCAGAAGGAAATAAATCGCACCACCAGGTTCAGGAACAGTTCCTACCCCTCAGCCATCAGGATCTTGAACAAAAGGGGATAACTGCACTCATTCTACTTCTGGTGTTCCCACAACCAATGATCTCACTTTAAGGGCTCTTTATCTTGTTATTTCATGCTCTCATTATTTATTGTTGTTTATTTATATCTGCATTTGCACAGTTCGTTGTTCATTGATCCTGTTTACAGTTACTGTTCTATAGATTTGCTAAGTCTGCCTGTAAGAAAAAGAATCTCAGGGTTGTACATGGTGATGTGTATGTACTCGAATAATAAATTTTACTTTGAACTTTATATGGTGGATGAAAGAGGTCCAGGGGTGAGGGTGGAGTCAGGAAGAAGGACTTGCTAGGGTGGGTGTGTGTGTGTGTGTGTGTACGTGTGAGTGTATGTGCATATGTACATGTCTGTGCACGTATGTACGTGTGTGTGTGTTTGTATGTGCGTGTCTGTGTCGGTGTGCGTGTGTCTGTGTGCATGTGTGCGTGTGTGTGTGTGTGTATGTCTGTGTGTGTGGCTGTGCATGAGTGTGTGTGTATATGTGTATGTCTGTGTATGTCTGTGTGTGTGTCTGTCTGTCTGTCTGTGTCAGTGTTTGTGTGTGTATGTTTGTGTACTGACCAACAGTGTAAGGCGATTGTTTTTGGTTTGTTCGTAATGGAAGCAAAGGGATGTAGCTTTTGTTAAGCACATAAAACGATTCTCAGAAGTTCTATTCTTAAAGTCCTACACTGCCATCAGGGAGGAGGCACAGGAGCTTGAAGACACATACTGAACATTTTAGGAAAAGCTTCTTCTCCTCTGCCATCACATCTCTGAACTGCCTGTGTCCTCGTGAACACTGCCCAGCTATTCCTCCTGTGCAGTGTTTATATATTTTTGTTAACGTGGAGTACAGAGCAAGTTTGTGAATCTGGCAGGAGCAAAGGGTGTTGGGAATGGCGAGGGTGAAGTGCAGTGGGAGGGGTGTGGACAGGTGGCAGAGAAGGAGTGCCAGACCGGGGTGGTGCGGGTGCAGACACACCCAGCCCTGAAGCACCAGGCAAGGTAATTTCATTCCAAACGATTGCTTTATTGATCATTACAGAATGTCTCTCTGGTGCTTCCCGTTCCCTCCCCTCTCCCCTCCCCTTTTCCCAACCATGATTCCCCTCTCCCTGCCCCTTCCCACTCTCAGTCCACAATAGATACCCATAGCAGAATCAGGTTTATCATCACTCACATACATCATGAAATTTGTTTTTTTTTGCGCCAGCAGTATAGTGCAATACATAAAATTACTACAGTGCTGTGCAAACGGCTTAGGCACCCTGGCTATATATATGTGTATGTGCCTAAGATTTTTGTACAGTTCTGTACCTAGAAGAAAAAGCTAAGATCTGGCAAACAGAGCACTTTTAATTATTCCCTTAGATGTTTCACAGCTGATAATCAGAAAAAGATCAATGTTGAAGCATGGCTTGATCAAAGGAGTCTGCTTTTAGAAAGGGTCTGAGAGGAGAGAAACTAACAGCGATTTATCAGATTGATTCCAATACATTGAGTGGTGCCACGACAACAACATTGCATTCAACATCAGTAAGACCAAGGAATTGATTGTGCACTTCAGGAAGGGGAAGTCAAGAGAGCACACACTAGTAATCACTGCGGGGTCAGCGGTGGAGGGGGTATGCAACTTAACACTCCTCCGTGTCAATATCCTGAAGGATCTGTCCTGGGCTCACCATGAATATTACCTCACTATCCCTCTTTTGCACCTTTTTTTGGATATCTTATAGTAAGTTGTTTGCCTGCAGTATACTGCTGTCGCATAACAACAAATTTCACAACTAATGTCACTGGCAATAAGCCTGATGCTGATTCTGAATCTCTCTTTTCGCTGTTACATTTCTAAAACTTTCATAAAGCCAGTGAGCCTTTGGACAACGCCCTGAGCAATCCAACTTCTGATGTGCAAACATTCCCACCGAGTTATCAGTTTGATGATAACACAAGCAAGATCGGGTTTTCTATGTCTGTTTACATAGTTGCACTACATAACAGCTTCAAAGCTCAAGCAGCACACACAAGAGTTGCTGGTGAACACAGCAGGCCAGGCAGCATCTCTAGGAAGAGGTACAGTCGACGTTTCGGGCCAAGACCCTTCGTCAGGACTAACTGAAAGAAGAGCTAGTAAGAGATTTGAAAGTGGGAGGGGGAGGGGGAGATCTGAAATGATAGGAGAAGACAGGAGGGGGAGAGATGGAGCCAAGAACTGGACAGGTGATTGGCAAAAGGGATATGAGAGGATCCTGGGACGGGAGGTCCAGGGAGAAAGACAAGGGGAGGGGGAAGGGGAAAACCCAGAGGATAGGCAAGGAGTATAGTGAGAGGGACAGAGCGAGAAAAAGGAGAGAGAGAAAAAGAATGTGTGTATATAAATAAATAACGGATGGGGTACGAGCGGGAGGTGGGCATTAGCGGAAGTTTGAACATTGACTTCTCATTTTCTCTCCTTTTTCTCCCTCTGTCCCTCTCACTATACCCCTTGCCCATTTCTGGGTTCCCCCCCCCTTTTCTTTCTCCTTGGGCCTCCTGTCCCATGATCCTCTCATATCCCTTTTGCCAATCACCTGTCCAGCTCTTGGCTCCATCCCTCCCCCTCCTGTCTTCTCCTATCATTTCGGATATCCCCTCCCCCTCCCACTTTCAAATCTCTTACTAGCTCTTCCTTCAGTTAGTCCTGACGAAGGGTCTCAGCCCGAAACGTCGACTGTACCTCTTCCTAGAGATGCTGCCTGGCCTGCTGCCTTCACCAGCAACTTTTGTGTGTGTTGCTTGAAATTCCAGCATCTGCAGATTTCCACGTGTTCGAGTTTCAAAGCTCAAATCAAATTTAAAGAAAGAATCATGTGTGCTATTCAATGCTAACGTAATCAAGCAAATTTCATTGGGAAATGTCTCCTGACAGATAAAAAGAAAGCTTGGTGATAAACATATTTTTTTCAGTATATCACCATGGTTTTTTATCTTTAATTTCCATTGAAGCTGACCAATGCAAGATATTTAGATCAGTTACCCATGGGCCCGCGTTATGCCCGCCTTTTTGTTGGCTGCATGGAACAGTCCATGTTCCAAGCCTTCCCAGGTAACGATCCCCATCTCTTCCTCTGCGATACTGATGATTGCATTGGTGTTGCTTCCTGCACCCATGCTGAGTTATTGCAAATAATCACTGGGGTAGGAAGTAAATATCAACAAGGTATTTTGTTTCTGATTGCTGTCCAAACTTTCAACTGAAATGTGGGGCTCTGACCGGAGGTAAGACTGTGATGTCTAGCACAGCTAAATACTGTAAATATCCATCAGCCAGCCTCTTATGCAATAAATGGCCTCTTTCTCTAGCATTAAAAGTTCACCTTTATAGACGTACCTACACAGGGTAGAAATGCCATGAAAAATAGCTTTTTTGTGCAGTAGCACAGTTCAGTACAAAAACGTAAACTTAAATTAACATGAATTATACATAACTTGCATGATAAAGTAAGTATAATGACATTTATTAAATCGGGGTAGTAGCAATCTGCCTGAGTTTCTTTTCCAGGGAAAGTTTTCTCTTGGAACATTGGAAGGGCAGATAGTGTTGAGGAAGCACAGAGTCTCCAGAGGGACTAAAACAGATTAGGAGAATGGGCAAAGAAGTGGCAGAAGAATATAATGTATGGCCATGCACTTTGGTTGGATTAAAACTGGAGACTATTTTTGAAACAGGGAGCAAATTCAGAACTCAATAGGTGCAAAGGGACTTGGGAGTCCTCGTGCAGGATTCCCCAAAGGTTAACTTACAGAAGGAAGTAAGGAAGGCAAATGTAATGTTAGCATTCATTTCAAGAGGTCTAGAATATAAAAACAAGGATGTAACCTTGAGGCTTTATAAGGCGTTGGTCAGAACGCACTTGGAATATAGTGAGCAGATTTGGTGGCCCCCTTATCTGAGAAAGGAAGTGTCAGCATTGGAGAGGGTCCAGAGGAGGTTCATGAGAATGATCCTGGGAATGAAAGGGTTAACCTATGAGGTGCATTTGATGCTTCTGGGCCTGTTCTCACTGGAGTTTAGGAGGAGGGGGATCACATTGGAACCTATCAAATATTCATAGTCACAGTCATAGTCATACTTTATTGATCCCAGGGGAAATTGGTTTTCGTTACAGTTGCACCATAAATAATTAAATAGTAATAAAACCATAAATAGTTAAATAGTAATATGTAAAATTATGCCAGGAAGTAAGTCCAGGACCAGCCTATTGGCTCAGGGTGTCTGACCCTCCAAGGAAGGAGTTGTAAAGTTTGATGGCCACAGGCAGGAATGACTTCCTATGACGCTCTGTGCTGCATCTCGGAGGAATGAGTCTCTGGCTGAATGTACCCCTGTGCCCACCCAGTACATTATGTAGTGGATGGGAGACATTGACCAAGATGGCATGCAACTTGGACAGCATCCTCTTTTCAGACACCACCGTCAGAGAGTCCAGTTCTATCCCCACAACATCACTGGCCTTACGAATGAGTTTGTTGATTCTGTTGGTGTCTGCTACCCTCAGCCTGCTGCCCCAGCACACAACAGCAAACATGATCGCACTGGCCACCACAGACTCGTAGAACATCCTTAGCATCGTCCGGCAGATGTTAAAGGACCTCAGTCTCCTCAGGAAATAGAGACGGCTCTGACCCTTCTTGTAGACAGTCTCAGTGTTCTTTGACCAGTCCAGTTTATTGTCAATTCGTATCCCCAGGTATTTGTAATCCTCCACCATATCCACACTGACCCCCTGGATGGAAACAGGGATCGCCAGTACCTTAGCTCTCCTCAGGTCTACCACCAGCTCCTTAGTCTTTTTCACATTAAGCTGCAGATAATTCTGCTCACACCATGTGACAAAGTTTCCTACCGTAGCCCTGTACTCGACCTCATCTCCCTTGCTGATGCATCCAACTATGGCAGAGTCACCCGAAAACTTCTGAAGATGACAAGACTCTGTGCAGTAGTTGAAGTCCGAGGTGTAAATGGTGAAGAGAAAGGAAGACAAGACAGTCCCCTGTGGAGCCCCAGTGCTGCTGATCACTCTGTCGGACACACAGTGTTGCAAGCACACATACTGTGGTCTGCCAGTCAGGTAATCTTGAAAGGTTTTGATAGAGTGGACGTGGAGCGGATAGACCAGAGGGCGCAGCCTCAGAAAAAAAAGGATGTCTCTTTAGAATAGAGATGAGGAGGAACTTCCTTAGCCAGAGGGTGCTGAATCTGTAGAATTTCTTGCCACAAGGGGCTGTGGAGGCCATGTTATCAGATATATTTAAAGTGGAAGTTGATAGCTTGATTACTAAGTGTGTCAAAGATTATGCAGAGAAGGCAGGCAAATGAGTTTGAGAGGGATAATAAATCAGCCATGATGGAATGGCAGAGCAGGCTTGATGGGAAATTGTCCTTATTTTTCTCCTGTGTCTTATGGCCTTTGTGCTTCTGAAAGGCTCTGACTGGAACAGAGAAAACCTCTGGAGGTGCAGAAGACCATACCTGATGCCCACAGCTCGGAGCCCACGGGCCTCTGCAAGTCCACTGGGGAAGCTGAAGGCACTATGTCAGCAGCTATGAGTCTGCTGGAGCCTAAAGGCCAACGCAGACGGCCTGTCCTGCGGTTAGGAGACTGTGAATGTGGGTCGAAGGGACGGAGGGAGGAACAGAGCTTGTTTTGCTGCTTGTCCTGCTGAGTATCGTGGGCACGTCATTTTGGCACTGGAATGCGTGGCGACGTTTGTGAGTTGCCCCCCCCCAGCACATACTTGGCTGTGTTTTGGTTGTTAAAGCCATCTGCATCTTCCACTGTATGTTTTGACGTACACAAGTCTGAATCTGATTTATCTGGAGAAAGAACTTATTTCCCTCACTGAAATATTGACTGTTTATTCACCTCTGCAGATGCTGCCTGACCTGCTGAGTTCCTCCAGCATTTTGTGTGTGTTACTCTGGATTTCCAGCATCTGCAAAATCTCTTGTGTCTATTTGTTCTTCTTTGGATAGGGTGGTGGGGGTTGGGGTGGGGCTATGAAATAGTTCTGTACAGAGGCTGCAGTAACATCTTGGCCCAGTACATCTACTAATATTTAAGGGTCACACTAGATGCACACTTGATGTGGCTGGTATGAAGTTGTTCACAGTTATGCCCTCAGAGATGATTGAAACATTATTCAAGTACTGCCACGGAAGAAGTAAGTAGGCTTATTGTCATGGTCCGGTCCATGAAGTCCGCATTCCAGTTCACGGTCCGGTCCATTGACCCTCACTCCAGGTTTTCCTGTCTACCTTGTTTCTGCTCCTGTTGAGCACTAATTGAGGCAGCTGATTCTCATTGGGGCTGGCTGCATAAATACCTGCAGAGCTGGATGCCAACCGCTGTAAAACAAGATACAGACAGGTGTGGCTGCTGGATTGTTCTTGTCCTTACTCCTTGTATCCCTTCCTCTGCCTTCTGTTTCCTTGCCTGAAACCTTGCCTTGCCTTGCCGGTAACTCTCGCCTCGCCTCACCTGAAGTCTTGTCTTGGAGCCACCCTGTATCTAGGTCCCTTCCTGTCCCTTCCCTCTGCCGGGTAAGTCAGGCCAGATTGCCGTTACCCTGCGGTTGGTTCTGTCCCTTCCTGTCCCTTGCCTCTGTCGGGTAAGCCAGGCCAAATTGCCGTTACCCTGCAGTGGGTTCTGTCCCCTCCTGTCCCTTGCCTCCATCGGGTAAGCCAGCCCAGATTGCCATTACCCTGTGGTTGGTTCTGTCCCATCCTGTCCCTCGCCTCCATTGGGTGGAGATCCGCGCCCTGCCCAGGAGGAGCTTCAAGACTTCGAGCCTCGCCCCAAGCCAAGCTTCAAGACCCCAAACCTCAAGCCTCACCCCAAGCCAAGCTTCAAGACCCCAAGCCTCAAGCCTCTGGTCCCCAAGCCTCGCCTCGGGTCTCTGGTCCCTGAGCCTTGCCTCAAGTCTCAAGCCTGACGACTCCAGCCTCGTCCTGCCTGCCAGCCAAGTCACGTCCTTGCCTAGTTCTGGGGTCTGAGCCAGAGGCAAGACCCAGGTTTGGGGTCCTTGTCCAGTCTCTGGCTTGGAGTCCAAGCCCTGGCTCCTAGCTCTCTTGTCCTGTCCTGTTCCAGGTTCCCGGTTTTCGTGTCCATGTCCTAGCCCTCACCCTGTATCCTAGTCCTGTCCCTAGTACTTCAGTGTCTGTGTCTTACATTTGGGTCCGTTCCCAGCCACCACCTTATGACACTTATCTTCAACTCAAACCAACCCAAGTCCAAAATATATACTTATTATTCACAATACAGTAATAAGCGATTTGCAATCATTGAATACACAAAAAAAAAAACCTGTTAAAAAGCAACTTTCCAGAACAGCTTATCTGCACCAAGACTTTATTCTGAATACCATGGACCCTGCTTGTTCCCGTATCAACTGTAACACACACAAAATGCTGAGGAACTCAACAAGATAGGCAGCACCTATGGAGAAGAGTAAACAGTCATCGTTTTGGGTCTTTATTGGCAGGGGGATGGAGTAGTAAAACAGCAAAGCCTTGCTACAACAGTATGAGATATTGGAAAGACTGTACCGAGAGGACTGCATTCAGTGTTGCCATGACATCTTGTCTGTCTGATGAAAGAAGACGTTGCTTATGGTAAGACATTACACACACTCACACACTAAGGGAATATGGAGTGGACGTAAAGAGGATGTTTCCTTTGGCAGGGAGTCTAGGACCAGAGGGCACAGCCTCAGAATAGAGGGATGTCCATTTAGTACAGGGATGAGGAGGAATTTCTTTAGCTAGAGGGTAGTAAATCTGCAGAATCCATTGCCACAGATGGCTGTGGAGGCCAAGTCACTGGGTGCATTTAAAGCAGATAAGTTCTTGATTAGTTAAGGCATGAAAGGAAGAAAGGAAGGCAGGAAAATGGGGTTCAGAGGGAAATGGATCAGCCTTGATGATTCCTGAGCTGAATGAACAGAGTTTTACTGTATTAAGAAATCTGGTTGGCTATAGAGTCGACCAGGACTAAAGTGAAAGGTGCTATGTAAGAAATTAGAGATCAGGAAAAGCCAGAGAGGATTCAAAAATCTATCAATATCTATTGATTTTTGAATCTGGAGCTGGGATGTTTTGTAGCTTTGAAACTGTGACAAGGAATAAATTCATGGATGAGGCTTTTGAGCATGTTTTGTTTTCAACATAGCTTTATAAGACATTGATCAGAACGCACTTGGAGTATTGTGAGCAGTTTTGGGCCCATTATCTCAGAAAGGATGTGCTGGCATTGAGAGGGTCCAGAGAAGGTTCACGAGAATGATCCTAGGAATTAAAGGGTTAACATATGAGGAGTGTTTGATGGCTATACTGACTGGAATTTATAAGTTTGGGGGGGGAAGGGAGAGGATGGGAGGAGAGTAAAAAGTCCATGGTTAGGGTGAGATGGATCCTTGATAATGCTTTTCGCCCTGCCCAGGCAGCACTTATGGTAGATGGCTTCTGGGGAGAAGGCAGGAGAATTGGGTTGAAAGGGATAATAAATCAGCCATGATAGAATGGCAGAGCATAGGGTACGGGGCGAATGGACTAATTCTGCCCCTGTGGTAGCATAGTGGTTAGCACAACACTTTACAGTACAGGCGACCCGGGTTCAATTCCTGCCACTGCCTGCAAGGAGTTTGTACTGTATGTTTTCTCCGTGACCACGTGGGTTTCCTCCGGATGCTCAGGATTCCTCCTACAGTCCGAACACATACTGGTTGGTAGGGTAATTGGTCATTGTCACGTGTCCCATGGTTAGACCAGGATCAAATCAGGGATTCCTGGGCAGCATGGCTTGAAGGGCTGGAAGCGCCTATTCCACGCTGTATCTCAATAAATAAATGTCCTAAGGTCTTATGGACAGGGGGACTGGAGGAAAAGTAGCATAGGATATTTAAAGTTCAGGAATAAAAAAAATATCAGCGGGGGAAACATTAAAAAGGAAAATAATAAAAAAACAAATGAGGAGGGGTGGCAGGGACGTTTGCTCTTGCATCTGTCCAGTTGCATTGATCTAATATGACGACAAAATCAAATAGAGCTTCTGCTATCTAAAGAAATCATGTTATCAATTAAATGAATGCTTGTACTCACACATCAGAACTATGATGGGCGAAGTGTGTCACGAGGCTCTCATAAGCAGCCCCTCAGCTGAGCTGGGGAAACAAAATATCAGCTTGAAGTGGATTATTTTCTTCTGGCTAATATTCACCGAACGCTGTACGGCCAAACAGATTGCAGTTTCCACTGAAAACACTTGTGTGCTTAAAACAAGAAAAGAAAACCTGCTTTAAATCAATGTCAAAGTTGTTTCTGCAGTCATACCGTTCCACATTAAATGTTCAAAATGTAGTGTTCCTGACAAAATCTTACACTGATCAATGTTTCAGTCTCTGTTCTACTGTGACCATTTGTTAGGTGTTTTCAAAAACAATTGTCTATTCCCCTTAGGTACAGTTCATTGTTTTTTCAGTAGATGGAGAAAATGTGAAAAGCCTATGAATAAAGTCCTACCTAAGTTGTTCCGTTGCAAAAACAAAGTGTGGATTTCACGAGCAACACACACAATATGTTGGAGGAACTCAGCAGGCCAGGCACCATCTACGGAAAAGAGTACAGTTGACATTTCAGGCTGAGACCCTTCAGCAGGACTGGAGAGAAAAAGATGAGGCGTACAGTTGAACGGAGGGGTGGAGTGGGGGAGGGAGAAACACAACTGATAGGTAAAACTGGGAGGGGGAGGGGTGAAGTGAACAGCTGGGTAGTTGGTGAAAATAACACAGGGCTGGAGAAGGGGGAGTCTAATAGAAGAGGACAGAAGGTACGTAAGAAAGAAAAAGGGGGAGGAGCACCAGAGGGAGGCGATGGGCAGGTGAGGTGATAAGGTGAGAGAGGGAAAAGGGAAAGTGGGGCATTACTGGAAAGTTCAAAAAATCTATGTTCATGTCTTCAGGTTGGAGGCTACCCTGAAGGAATATAAGGTGTTGTTCCTCCAACCTGAGTGTGGCCTCATCACAACAGTAGAGGAGATTTGGCATGGTTAGGAATCAGAAAGGCAATAGGAAGTGGAATTGAAAGGTGTGGCCACTGGGAGATCCTGCTTCTTCTGGCGGACAGAGCATAGGTGTTCGGTGAAGTGGTCTCCCAACCTACGTCAGTCTCACCAAATACAGGAGGCCACACCGGGAGCACCAGACGGAGTAGATGACCCCAATAGGCTCACAGGTGAAGTGTCGCCTCACCTGGAAGGACTGTTTGGGGCTCTGAATGGTAGTGAGGGAGGAGGTGTAGTATTTGTTCCAATTGCAAGAATAAGTGCCAGGAGGGAGATCTGTGGGGAGGGGAGGGACGAGTGGATAAAGGAGTTGCATAGGGTGCAATCCCCACAGAAAGCATAGAATGGGAGGGGAGGGAAAGATGTGCTTGGTGTTGGGATCCCGCTGGAGATGGCAGAAGTTGTGGAGAATTATGTGCTGGACGCGGGGGCTGGTGAGGACAAGAGGAACCCTGTTCCTGGTAGGGTGGCAGGTGTATGGGGTAAGAGCAGACGTGCATGAAATGAAAGGGATGCGGTTGAGGGCAGCATTGATGGTGGAGGAAGGGAAGCCCCTTTCTTTGAAGAACATCTCCTCCGTTTTCATCCTGTAAGACCACACGTAGTTTGGGAGACCACTTCGCCAAGCACCTATGCTCTGTCCGCCAGGAAAAGCAGGATCTCCCAGTGGCCTGGCCTGCTGAGTTCCCCCAGCATCTGCAGATGTTCTCTTGTTGGTGTGGATTTCACAATATTAGACCTCCATCACAATGAGCAAGGTACCCAACCTGCTACCTCTTCAAGGGTCTCTGGATTCCCTTTTCCAGATGCATGGCATCTGCACACATCATAAGACCATAAGACATAGGATCAGAATTAGGCCAACCAGCCCATTGAGTCTGCTCCACCATTCCATCACAGTTGATTTATTATCCCTCTCAACCCCATTCTCTTGCCTTCTCCCCACAACCTTTAACATCCTTACTAATCAAGAACCTATCATCCATCACTTTATATACAACCAATGACTTGGCCTCCACAGCCATCAAAAGCAATGAATTCCACAGATTCACCACCCTCTGGCTAACGAAATTCCTCCTCATCTCAGTACGAAAGGTGTTTTGAGGCTGTGCCCCCTAGTCCTAGACTCAGCCACTACAGGAAACCATTGGCTTTTTAAAATAATACTTTTAATAAGATTTGAATCTATCACACACAGGCAGAAAGCAATAAAGCAGCTAAACTAAGGGTTTCTCATTTTCCATTGGCTGAGTATTAGCACTTTACTAATGTAATGTAATTATTTTAATTGTGTAGCCTATTAAGTCATTAATTTCTATCTAAGGAATTTCTTTATCTTATCTATAAAAGAAGATGGCGGCGCGACGACAGCGCACAGGGCCACTCTGGTGAATGATATCTGTAATCTGTCAAGTAGGGGACTGTGCACAATTCTGATTTGATGGAGACAGATGTGAGAGCATGGAGGAACATCTGGAAAACTTCTGAAATGCCCGCTTCGCTGCCGCTGCTACTGTGTGGTAACTGGAACCTCTGCAGCAGAAGGCCCCGAATCCTCGGCTTTGCTTGTTTCAGCGGCCAGGGCTAGGTCGAAGGCGCTCGGCAGAGGATGGCGCTCGGGAGGCTGTATCAGAGGGGCTGGTCGGAGGCTCGAGGTTTTCGGACGGATGGGCTCAGTATCGGCTGTGGTCGGCTGCTTCCAAGGCATCGGCAAGTTGACAGTGCCTGGAGGTTTATGGCAGGGAGTTTCTCCCTTTTGCCGCCTGCTATTGGGGACTCAGGAGTCGATCAACTCGGGGACTTTGAGACCATTACGGTGCCCACACTTTGTTCTTCATCAAATTATGGTATTGCTTTGCACTGCTGTAACTATATGTTATAATTATGTGGTTTTGTCAGTGTTAGTCTTTGGATTGTCCTGTTTTCTGTGATATCACTTCAGAGAAACATTGTATCATTTCTTAATGCATGTATGCATTTCTAAATGACAATAAAAGAGGACTGAGTGTTCTCATAATCTAAAAATCTAAAAGTGATAGATTTTTTTAAAGTGACATCTTTATTCTTTTGTCTTAGCATTAATTCCCCTCAGCATAATTCCTCAGCTCTTTATTTAGTCTGCTGAGTATTTGTATGTTTGCTTGTACTCTGAAATAAAATGAAATTTTGGGATTAAATCTGCTTGTCATTCCTGACTCCCGGAAAAACCCTAAGGATGAGAGATTCAACAACATCCACTCTTTCTAGGCCTTTCAATATTCAATCGATTAACCCTTTCAGTCCTGGCATCATTCTCAATAACTATCTCTGGGGACCCTCTCCGATGCCAGCATTTTAATCTTAGATCAACTGCCTCTACAGCACACTCCATAACAAACTGAATAGGAGCTGGAATATCCATACCCTACGGGATGCACATTGAAAAGAAAATAAGGCAGAAAACTGAAAAACATGATTTGGTAAGATGACTGAAATAACACAAGAGAACAATTTTTTTCAAAAGTGTTGCTTCCTCAGAATTTTCTTTTTTGTTTATGATACACTGCTTGAAGCTGAACACAAATATAATGTCAGACTAGATAGGAATTTGGAGAAATGAGAAATTAACTTTTTTGAATATAATGTGTTTAATTTCATAACAGTGCTGACACTTTGCTGACAGTTCAACTAAGCTAAAAATGTCTTATTGATAATTTTCATTTATACTCAGTGTCTGAGGCTTCTCGCTTAAGTCAAGTCACTTTTTATTGTCATTTAGACCATAACTGCTGGTAAAGTACACAGTAAAAAAGAGACAAAGTTTTTCAGGACCAGGGTGCTACATGAAACAATACAAAAACTACACCGAACTATGTAAAACAACACAAAAACTACACTAGACTACAGACCTACCCAGGACTGTATAAAGTGCACAAAACAGTGCAGGCGTTACAATAAATAATAAACAAGACAATAGGCACAGTAGAGGGCAGTAGGTTGGTGTCATTCCAGGCTGAGGGTATTGAGGAGTCTGATGGCTTGGGGGAAGAAACCGTTACATAGTCTGGTCGTGAGAGCCCGAATGCTTCGGTGCCTTTTGCCAGATGGCAGGAGGGAGAAGAGTTTGTATGAGGGGTACGTGGGGTCCTTCATAATGCTGTTTGCTTTATGGATGCAGCGTGTGGTGCAAATGTCTGTAATTGCGGGAAGAGAGACCCCGATGATCTTCTCAGCTGACCTCACTATCGGCTGCAGGGTCTTGTGATCCGAGATGGTGCAATTTCTGAACGAGGCAGTGATGCAGCTGCTCAGGATGCTTTCAATACAACCTCTGTAGAATGTGGTGAGGATCGGGGGAAGGGAGATGGACTTTTCTCAGCCTTCGCAGAAAGTAGAGATGCTGCTGGGCTTTCTTGGCTATGGAGCTGGTGTTGAGGGACCAGGTGAGATTCTCCGCCAGGTGAACACCAAGAAATTTGGTGCTCTTAACGATCTCTATGGAGGAGTCATTGATGTTCAGCAGAGAGTGGTCGCTCCGTGTCCTCCTGAAGTTAACAACCATCTCTTTTGATTTGTTCACATTCAGAGACAGGTTGTTGGCTCTGCACCGGTCCATTAGCCGCTGCACCTCCTCTCTGTATGCTGACTCATTGTTCTTGCTGATGAGACCCACCACGATCGTGTCATCGGCGAACTTGATGATGTGGTTTGAGCTGTGTGTTGCAGCACGGTCGTGGGTCAGCAGAGTGAACAGCAGTGGACTGAGCACACAGCCCTGGGGGGCCCCCGTGCTCAGTGTGATGGTGTTGGAGATGCTGCTTCCAATCCGGACTGACTGAGGTCTCCCAGTCAGGAAGTCTAGGATCCAGTTGCAGAGGGAAGTGTTCAGGCCCAGTAGGCTCAGCTTTCCAATCAGTTTCTGAGGAATGATTGTGTTAAATGCTGAACTGAAATCTATGAACAGCATTCGAATGTACGTGTCTTTTTTGGCCAGGTGGAGAGTGATGGCAATGGCGTCGTCTGTTGAATGGTTGGGATGATACATGAACTGCAGGGGGTCCAGTGAGGCGGGCAGCAGGGTCTTGATGTGTCTCATGACAAGCCTCTCGAAACACTTCATGATGATGGATGTGAGTGTGACGGGATGGTAGTCGTTGAGGCAGGACACTGAAGACTTCTTTGGCACGGGGACAATGGTGGCGGCCTTGAAGCACGTAGAAACGACAGCGCTGCTCAGGGAGATGTTGAAGCTGTCAGTGAGAATCTCTGCTAGCTGGTCTGCACATCCCCTAAGCACTCTGCCAGGAATATTGTCTGGTCCAGCAGCCTTCCGTCGGTTGACCCTGCACAGGGTTCTCCTCACATCGGCCATGGTAAGACACAGCACCTTGCCATTTGGAGGAGGGGTGGTCTTAATAATCAGCCAGATTGATGGATTCCAGTTGTCCTGATACCATTTCTCCATGACCGCAATGTCCTGGTGAAACCTTTCACCATGCTCGTCACCGACAGCACCACGACTTACAGGGAAGATGTCTAAATGGAAATGCAAAAAATGAATCTTTAGTGACATGTTGCACTTCATGGTTGAAGCATGTTGTCAACCAGCTTCAGTATTTTGGTGCTCTGTAGTTGCCAAGAAAATTTTCAACAACATCCTTGAATGCCTTCCATGCGAGTTTCCCTGGTTCCACTAGAAGTTCTTCGAATTGCCTGTCATTGATGACCTGTTGGATTTGTGGACCAATACAAACATCTTCCCTAATCTTAGCATCAGTTATTCTGACTTAAATTATGAATTGAAATAACAAATATAGGCAATTTCAAAAAAATGGTGCATGGTAGGCTTAGTTAAAAAGAATCTAGTGCTTTTCCAGTGTACATGATGAATAAACTCTTCTTGGGCTTCCATCTAGGGACAGGTATCGATTTTAACTGAAGTATGAATGACGGACTCTGCCCTCTCCATCAAGGATGATGCCTGGGCATGTCTAGTCTAGTTTGTTTTTTTTTAAACTTGTTTTTTTTTCTGCCCTGTCCATTGGGTGTTGGTCTTTTTATTTAAATTAGGTTCTTTCGGGTCTCCTGTTTTGTTGGAGGAAAGTCTGGCGGCTCTTGGGCTGTAATCCCTGAAGTTCAGGAGAATGAGGGGGGATCTCATAGAAACATTCCGAATGTTAAAAGGCCTGAACAGATTAGATATGGCAAAGTTATTTCCCATGATTAGGGAGTCTAGGACAAGAGGGCACGACTTTAGGATTGAGTGATGTCCATTTATAACAGAGATATGGAGAAATTTCTTTAGTCAAAGGGTGGTAAATCTGTGGAATTTGTTGCCATGAGCAGCTGTGGAGGCCAAATCATTGGGTGTATTTAAGGCAGAGATAGACAGGTTCTTGATTAGCTAGGGCATCAAAGGATATGGGGAAAAGGCAGGGGAGTGGGGATGACTGGAAGAATTGGATCAGCCCACGATTGAATAGTGGAGCAGACTCGATGGGCCAAATGGCCTACTTCTGCTCCTATATCTTATAGTCTTATGGGTGCCTGCAAGCAGACGGCTCTCAAGGTTGCATAATTTATATATACTTTATATATAGTACCCCCAGAGTCTCCCGAGAAGTGGGGGAGGATGAGAGACTCAACAGGAGGGTCATACTGGCAACGGCCAGGACAAGAAACACAACTACGAGGAAGCTAAAGCAAACAACACTGACCAGAGAGGAATTCACGGTAAGGTGTCATTGTGGGAAAGTCTGCAAAAACATCAGAGGGCTCAAGATACACCAGAGCAGGTCTAGATGTGGATCAATGGTGAACCAGGTGCAGCGCACGGACTTAGTGTCCGGTGAGACGAAGGAGAATTCCAGCCGGGAAGCACCCCACAGAGCTGAAGATCTCTCCGCACTTGAGTCGCCACAGCACCGAACAACAGACCTAGTGAGTTCCTCTTCGGCTACCCCAATCCATTCATCAAGGAAAGACAGGATCAAATGGCCTAGATCGTCAGACAACCTCGCCTGGATGCAGTTCGATGATGATCTAGACGGCATCCTGGAAGTCGCCTTAGCAGGTCCAGTACACAGAAAGGTCGACTCACTCACAGCCATAGCATACAATCTAGCTAAGGAACAATTTGGCCCAATGGAGTGGAGAAGCCAGCCGGAGTTACCACGGCAACCAAATAGGAGGGAAACGGAGATTCGTCGCTTGAGAGGCGAATTAAAGGCGCTCAGCAAGAGGTTTAAAACCAGCTCACCGGCCGAAAAAGGAAGTATCAGACCAGAAAATCCATCAGTTGAGCTGAATGTGAAGGAGCCTATATGGCAGGAAATCCAGGACATCATCCAGAAAGCTAAAGCATCAGCTGCCCCAGGCCCAAGCGGCATACCTTAAAACGTGTATAGGAAATGCCCAAAGCTTCTTCGGAGGCTGTGGAAGGTCATGAGAAAGATCTGGGCCAAAGGTACTATTCCACCAAGTTGGAAATTGGCAGAGGGATGCTTTATTCCAAAGGAAGAGGTTTCTTCCACAATTGCCCAGTTTAGGACAATTTCTCTTCTGGATGTGAAATGTAAGATTTTCTTTTCTGTGCTCCCAAGAAAGCTGACTTCTCACATGACGCAGAACGGCTATATCAACACATTCATCCAGAAAGGCGGTATTCCAGGCTTTTCGGGGTGTCTGGAACACACCTCAATGATTAGCCATTTGATACGTTAGGCCAAGCAGAAAAAAGGCGATCTAACAGCTGTCTGGTTAGACCTCGCGAACGCCTATGGGTCTATTCCACATGACCTCACCCTAGAAGGACTTGGCCACTACTACATCCCAGTGGCTATCCGAAACATGATCAGCAGCTACCTAGGAGGATTCAAACTCAGATTTACATCAGCCCATTTTACAACTAGTTGGCAGGACCTCCAGAAGGGGACTCCAACAGGGTGCGCCATCTCCCCCATCCCATTTATTTATGGGAATGAACCTCCTATTATCAGCAGCAGAAGATGTAACCCACGGCCCGATGCTGGAGTCAGGCATTGTTCAGTCGGCTCTACGAGGGTTCGTGGACGACATCACTATAACAACTGTGTCACATGTCCAAACAAGATGGGTATTGGAAACCCTGGGTAATGTAGCCACTTGGGCGAGGATGTTCTTCAAGGCCAAGGAGCCCAGGTGCATGGTGATCAGAAAGAGCAAAGTTACTAGCAAGTTTAGCCTCCAAGTTCAGGGTGAGGTCATCCCTTCCTTCGAAGATAACCCGATAAAATGCTTGGGGAAGTGGTTTAATGTGTCACTGACAGATGGGGTCAATGTCACCAATGCTGTGAAGTAGACAGACGAATGGCTGAAGAAGATCGACAAATCCGGACTTCCCGGTAAATTCAAGACCTTGCCTTATCAATACGGCATTCTGCCCAGGCTTCTCTGGCTCTTCACACTTTATGAGTTCCCCATGATTGCCGTAGAGGGCATCGAGAGGAAAACCAACAAGCACCTGTGGAGATGGTTGGGAGTTCCCCCAAGCTTCTCTTCAGTGGGCCTCTACATTCGTTCTGGGCAACTGCAGCTTCCCCTGTCATCTGTTGTGGAGGAATTCAAGGTGGCAAAATGCAGAGCCTTATTAAGCTTGAGAGATTCCAATGACGTCTTGGTAAAGCAAGCAGGAGTTACAACCAGATCTGGGCGCAAGTGGGCAGCCAACGCAGCTGTGGAGGAGGCAGTGTGTTCTCTGAAGCTGCGAGATATCATCAGCAACCCCTGCGTCAGGCGGCAAGGCCTCAGCTCAGTTCACTTCCAGCAGTGGGGAAACGCAAGCATAAGGAACAGGCGAGGCATGATACGGGCAGAAGTACGGATCCGTGAGGAAGAGAAGTGGATTTCAAAGGCAGTGGAACAAGGGTTCCAGGGTGCCTGGACAAAATGGGATCTGCCTAAGCGCAAGATCTCATGGGCAGAGTTATGGAGACTGGAGCCCTTCCGTATTTCCTTCCCCTTGTGATCCATGTATGACACCCTTCCTTCACCATTACATCTGTACACATGGGGGATGAGAGAGGCCCCGAACTGTAAACTCTGTGGTCAAAAGGGGACACTGGCTCATATACTGTCCAGATGTAAAACAGCTCTAACTCAAGGACAGTATAGGTGGCGCCATGACAAGGTGCTTCTGGCTCTTGCTGACACACTAGAGCGGGAGAGATGCAAGAAGAGGACGGCTGGCACAGATTTGAGGAAGGCCATCACCTTCATCAAAGAGGGAGCCAGGCCTTTCGTAACCAAACAACCAAAGCCCAATCTGCTGCCAATGGCCAGGTCCTGGGAGATGAGGGTCGCTGTGGGAAGGAGGTTGCAGTTCCCGGATGTGGTACACACAACCCTAAGCCTGGACATTGTACTGTGGTCAACCAAAGACAAGAAAGTAATTCTGGTTGAGCTGACTGTGCCGTGGGAGGAGGGATGGGAAGAGGCCCACAAGAGAAAGGCCTTGAAGTACCAGCCCTTACTGCAGGAGTGTAAAGACAAGGGATGGCAGGCATGGTTGTTCCCTGTGGAGATCGGCTGCAGAGGTTTCCCAGCCAAATCAGCCTGGCGGTTGTTGTCAGATCTGGGCCTGGACGAAAGGAGCAAAAAACAAGCAGCTCGTAGGATGGGGGGAAGAGGCAGAACGAGCCTCTTGTTGGATTTGGAGTAGATGAGAGGAGGGAAGCAGGAAGCCAGGAGCAGATGGGCAGTGATTTGGCTGCCGGCTCACCGACTGGAGAGTGTCGTGGTTAAGGGTTGAAACACTTGGTGAAGGTTGGGAACCACCTGATGACATCTGCTCTTGGCTGAAGGCTACAGTTACCTTATAGGGTAACTGGAGAATGCACCCTAACAGGTGTATGTGACAAATACATTCTTTACTAATAAATGTACTTTTCAACTTTGAAATTTCATAGTGATTTTCATGATCGGCAACCCAAAATCCATAAGATACACCCAAAAGTATTCAGGAAGCAAAATCTTTGTTGTCCAGGGTAGTTTGAGGAAATATTAAACATATTTATGTAGTTTAGACTCTTTTTCCTCCCAGAAGGAAATATGTCTATTGATTTTCAGATTAAAACAATTATTAGAAGTAAATATTACTTTACTGCAATTTAGAAAGTCTACTCGTGAAAACCACAAACTAAAACAAAAGTTAAAATATTAGAAATGGACAGCAAATTCTGTAAGAGATGGGGCAGGTCATAGTCAGGATACAAATCTGCCAAGTGCTTTGAAAATATTTGGCTGCCATCATTTTGACCTCTTAAAAATGTAAAAACTGCAGATATATGTACTTGTTTTATCTGTCCCTGCCATGTAGTAGAACACTTAGGCAAGTGGGGGAAGAAGTCTGGAATGGAAGCTCATAACACTTAGATAAGGGTTAGATAATCACCAGACAATGGGGCATTTACTTCAGTGGAAATATTCAAAGAGATTTTGATTCACTTTATTCGTCACAGATACACCGAAACATGCAGTGAAATATGTCAATGGCCAACATGGTCCAAGAATGTGCTGGGGGCAATATAGCACGCCCACAACTTACTAATCCTAACCCTGACCCATACATCTTTGGAACGTGGGAGGAAACCAGAGCCACTGGAGGAAATTCATACAGTCACAGAGACAACGTACTAACTCCTGACAGAGGTGGGAATTAAACCCCAGCAAAGATCGCAAGATGGAGAACAAGAAATTCATGTCCTCAACGCTGGTGAATATAATGGAGTTTTGCAATTGAAAACAAGCTACACTCGAAGTTGAACAAACAGTATGCAAAATGTTAACATGACAGCCAGCGGGAAGTTCAACCTCTGCCTTTCTGGCAGGTTGTTCATTAGCACTAGAAAACTTTACAGGTCTTCCCTGTTTAGGGCAGCAATGAACATTCCACCTCTGGCCGTGTTCAGGGCTTCCTTCATCACGTCAGTAGCTCAGTTTTCACCACTGTCAGTCATGCAAGTCCCGGGTGGAGACTCAGGAATACCACTGCACTCAAATGTAGAAGGTTTCTTCATTGCTTTTTCTATGACTATTTTGTTTTACCAGTCAGGGTTGTTAGCCCTGAGCTGAAGCCCTGAACCTGAAGGACCATTGGACCATTCGTAGTCTGGCCTCTACCCTTTGACCTGTTTGGCATGGGTGACCCTACCAAGAGCCAAAGCAGAAAGCCCTGACTCCAGCCAACATAGCTCTCTGGCACACACGCCTCCAAACCCTACAACCAGACTATGGTTCTCTTGGAGGTCCCTACATCATGTTAGAGTTCTATTCCTAATCTGAACAGTTCATAAAATGGAAACGAACAAAGCTGGAGTGTGGGAGAGTAACCAGATGCAGGAAGAATGGTGAACGCAGCAGGCCAGGCAGCATCTCTAGGAAGCGGTACAGTCGACGTTTCAGGCCGAGACCCTAGGGTCCCTCAGGTTCTTGGCCTGAAACGTCGACTGTACCTCTTCCTAGTGATGCTGCCTGGCCTGCTGCATTCACCAGCAATTTTGATGTGTGTTGCTTGAATTTCCAGCATCTGCAGAATTCCTCGTGTTTGCAGGAAGAATGGCTTCTCTGACTCAGTGAGTGAACGGGTGAGCCTGGTCAACACTCCCAGCTCAGCTTAGCTGATTTCTTGTGGTTTGGCTGCAGCGAGTGAAGGCAGATGAAAACGTTCTGTTCCCAACCTGCAGAAGGTGCCTGCAGCCTCACAGCAGCCAGTAAATCCAGTCTCCCAAGCACTCATTTGTATACATGTTCTGCCCATAAGTCGAGCATTTGCAGCATGGGGAGCAGCTGTATTCTAGTGAAAAACATCCCACAAATGATATCAACAATTGTGCACTCTCCAGGACCAATCCTCAGCCACACTAGTCCAACAAAATGTATTTGCTTTTTACTCATAGAACAACCATCTCTTACAGAATGATACTGAAGAACTGGCAAGATGGGCAGAACATTAGCAGACAGAATTTAATCCTGAAAATTTTTGGAGAACTAATAAAGCTAGGATAAACACACTAACTGGTGAGTGCTAAGGGACGAGTGGTATTAGCTATATGTCCAAAGTTCAAAGTAAATGTATTATTGAAGTAGGTATATAGGCTAGACAACATACAAGTTAGAATGTGATAGATCTAGGTGAAGGTGATACCAATCAGCTTCTAGCTTGTACTGTTTCCTCTCCCCCGCACTTTCCTATTCTAGCAGATGCCTCCTTCCTTTCCAGTCCTGATGAAGGGTCAAAACATTAACTCTTTACTTCCTCTCCATAGATGCTGCCTGGCCAAGTTCCTCCAGCAATTTTTTTGTGTGTTACTCTGAATTTCCAACATCTGCAGAATCTCTTGTGTTTAACTACATTAGAGGACATCTGGAGTACTAGGTGCATTCATCTTAGCCACACCGTAGAAAGGGTCTGATTGCAAGAAGACTGAGAAAGAAAAGACACTCTTACTAATCAAGAATCTAGCAACCTCCGCTTTAAATAAACCCAATGACTTAGCCTCTACACGCCATCTATGGCAATGAATTCCACAGATTCATCACCCTCTGGCAAAAGAAATTCCTACTCATCCAAGGCCTCCTTGGATTCTGAGACTGCACCCTTTGGTCCTGGGCTCCCCTACTATAAGAAACATCCTCTCCACATCCACTCTGTCTAGGCCTATTGATATTGGATCGCTTTCACTGAGATCCCCCCTCGTTCTCCTAAACTCCAGTGAGTACGGGCCCAAGCCATCAAATGCTCCTCATATGTTAACCTTTTCATTCCAGGATCATTCTCATGAACCTCCTCTGGACCACCTCCAATGTCAGCACAATTGTTCTTAGATAAGGGTTAGATAAGGCCTAAAATGTTTCAATATCGACCTGAAGGAACTATTTTTACTAGTACAGTGTACTGTATATCCCCCTACCCCCTTGGTTGTACTCAATTCCAGGTACGGTAAGACTCCAGTAATCCAAAATCCTGATGGTCAAGCATCCACTCACTCATTGGTCCCAAATGTGAGTCAGGGATCCAGAATACAAGTAGAGTCAGGGGCTTAGACAAATGGGCAGGAGCCAGAGTCAGGAATCTAGGAGTCAAGAACAGATGATAGGTTTGTGACCAGAACCAGAGCCTGGAGGGCTTGTATATTTTCTGCTCCCTTTAACTCCGTGTGTTTGCTGGTAAATTTACCATTAGGAACAGATTTTGGCCATCTACCCAATCCATTTCTCTTGCAATATTACATACATACTTCTATCAGCTTCAGAACTTTTACATCAGGCCAGCTTTCCGTGAACATCTTCTGGGACGGTTTGTCTCATGATCTCCTGTTTCCAGCTCAATAGTCCAGTGACATGGTTTGCACCCATCCCCAGAGATAGGGTAGCATTTGGGAGATACAGGAAGGGATTAACTCTAGGACATAAACACGAGGAAATCTGCAGATGCTAGAATTTCAAGCAACACACATCAAAGTTGCTGGTGAACGCAGCAGGCCAGGCAGCGTCTCTAGGAAGAGGTACAGTCGACGTTTCGGGCCAAGACCCTTTGTCGACCGTACCTCTTCCTAGAGATGCTGCCTGGCCTGCTGCGTTCACCAGCAACTTTGATGTGATTAACTCTAAGAACTGTCTTGAGAGAACGAGAAAGACTGAGAAAGTAGATAGAATGTTTATTGTGGTATGATTACACCCACTTCAAAATATCAAAGTTCAAAGTAAATTTATTATCAAAGTACACATACGTCACCATATACAACCCCGGGGTTCATTTTCTTGTGGGCATTCTCTGTAGAAATGAAAATTACAAACTACAAACAACTAATCTGCAACAGAAGGCAAACTGTGCAAATACAAAATGAAGTAATAACGATAATAATAATAAATAAAATTGTTGAGAACATGTATGTAAAGACCAGTGCTAACCAAAAGACTGGAGTGTTTACTGACATCAATCATACCAGTCGATGCCTATTAGCAGATGAATCTTAAGGTTGTATAAAGCATACATACTTTGATAATAAATAAACTTCGCCTCAGAAGAATACGGTAACCTGCCTCAATGACTATTCAGTGATGAAGTGCTTTGAGAGTTTGGTCATGAAACATATCAACTCCTGTCTGAGGAGCACGTATATAGTTCTAAATCTGCACACAATTATATTGTCAAAAGGATTTATAGACCAGCCACAGGAAAGAACAAACCATATCACACAACATCTTACAGTACTATAATCATCGAATCACATGATCCCACAAAATAAAAACATTTTAATTTAATCTATCTTCTAGTAAATGTGCTGATTATAACTGAAAGTTAAGCATTTTTTCATCTGTTCATATTTTGTTCTTGGTTGAATATAACAGTGTCTGAGAAAGCAATGTTTGAATCCTAGGGATCACAGACTTGTCTGGAAGGGTTTCACCAGATTTCCTCTACAAAGAACAACAGTTTTTTAATCCCCACGGGGTTACCTCAGAAGACAAAATATCATGAGCATGCTTGGCAAAACAAACCGCTGAAACTCCAAATCTGGTCACAGAAATAGGAGAAACAGGAGCTTTTAAACAGTAATAAATTGAGGCCAAGATTCAAATTTATTTACCAGGTGTACATCGGTTCACTGTGTATTTCGGTGTACATGTTATAAATAAATTTCAAATCTGAAATCTGTAACAAACTCCGTCCCCCCCCCTCACCCACCGACGCACATACACAGTTCCCTAACCCCGGGACAGGAGGCCATCTTCAGCCTTCAGCCTCCAGCAGACTCGTACTTGCAGACTTCGTACCTTCAACTTCCCCAGCGTACTCGCCGAGATTTGCGAAACTGGGCTACGGCTTACGGGCCTCTACATCCGGACTTCTGATTTGACATTCGGGTTTCGATCCTCATTATCGATGCCAAGTCTCTGCTCTCATCGATTTGCAAGCACAAGGAGGGAGAGTTATTAGACCTTGTTTTCCCTGCCCGCACAGAACTCAGACTCTAGAACCTGCCAGCGTCTCCGTGTCCCGGGGAGTGTGGGGAGCCCATCAGTCCAGTATCTGACCACGAAAATCTCACATCGCTGGGCTTCAAATGTGGAGTGGGGGCTTAAACACCAGACTGAACTCTAATTTCCCTTAAATCCCTGTCCCCGAACATTCACGTGACTCCTAACTTCCCTCTCCGTCCCCAAAACCAGTACTAAAACATATAGAGGAAAGTAAAAACTGCGACAATGAATTAATTTAATTTTTAAGCACAGAAATGTCACAGGCATAAATTGCAACAGTTTGGCTGCATTATTAATGGCATGAGTTCTAAATTATTCCAACTAAATGTTCAGGGACGATAGAGATGTAAAGGGTTTGGGCATACAGCTGCTGTATTGATTAAGAATGATGTCACAATTAAAATTAGATGGAAAAATTAGTTTGTTCTCAAGGCTAGATCTATATGATAATTTGAGAGAGGGAGCTGAAACCTTATTGATGGACTTTTAAAATATGGCTCCAAGCAATGAGAATATCAGTAAGATAATTCCTTTCTCAAGTACCTACATATTTACAAAGAGCATATTTGCAAAAATAAGAAAATATACACAGTGGCCTCTTGATGAGGTACGTTTGCTTGTTAATGCAATTATCTGATCAGCCAATCATGTGGCAGCAACGCAATGCGTAAAAGGATTCAGACATGGTCAAGAGGTTCAGTTGTTGTTCAGACCAAACATCAGAATGGGGGAGAAATGTAATCTAAGTGACCTTGACTTGTTGGTGCCAGCAGGGGTGGTTAGAGTATCTCAGAAGCTGCTGATCTCCTGGGATTTTCATACACAACAGTCTCTAGAGATTACAGAGAATGGTGTGAAAAACAAATTAAACATCCAGTGAGGAGCAATTCTGTGGACGAAAGCATCTTGTTAATATGGGAGGTCAGGGGAGTATGGCCAGACTGGTTCAAGCTGACAGGAAGGCGACAGTAACGCAAATAACCACGAGTTACAACAGTGGTGTGCAGAAGAGCATCTCTGAATACACATCATGTCAAACATTGAAAGTGGCTGGGCCACAGCAGCAGAAGACCACACCATGTAGAAAGGTGTACCTAATAAAGTGGCTACTCAGTAGATATCATTGGATGGGGTGATAAAGAAATTTGAAGTGTTAGGAGAGTAGAGTAGATATCATGCACGTTTTACCTTTCAGTAATGTTCAATAGAGAGCCTCCTGTTACAACACAGGAAATGAGTACTGTATTCAGCAGGTATGACAGCCTCCAGTATAATGGGGCTGGTCCTCCGTCCCAGGTGTGATTATTTGCCAAACACATTATAAACCCACATCTAAAATCCAAATCTACAACTAAAACCAGTGACCCTCTAGTGACAAGTCAGCAAAGACCAGAGTTCAAGGCCCAGTGTTTGGGATCCCGTCATCGGCAAGTCTGGAGTTCAAGGTCTGGAGGTTGGAGTCCTGTCATCAGCAAGTTTGGAGTTCAAATCCTAGCATTTGGGGTCCCGTCATCAGCAAGTCTGGATTTCAAGGCCTGCATTGTCATCATCAGCAAATCCTGAGTTGATACCAATGATCAAAGCCTGAAGGATGATCGAAAGTTAAGACCTAATAGGCAAAGACCCGATCGATCTGCATGTGCACCGGGGAAGTTGAAAGTTCAGTGTCTGTGATTCAGAGTCCACTGAAGGCCCAATGATGGCCTGAACTGGGGTTAGAAGATTTTGGTGCATGTGTGCATAGGTTGTGTTATGTTTTGTAACTTCAAAATATTAAACTAATTCAAAGAAACTCATGAGAGTCCGAAACTATGAGTGTAGCTTCAGGTTTTACTTTAAGCAAGGCACACATGAATAAAATGGTAATGTGATAACATATGCAATTAACATATTTTTACATATAACCTGTTAATTAATTATTTAAATAAACAAGAATGCTTAATCAAATAATATATATGTCAGATTACTCAAATATTATTGAAATATTAAATACACAAGCGTCAGGACGCTTGGTTGTCACAGTCCGGTCCATGAAGTCCGCATTCCGGTTCATAGTCCGGTCCGTGGATTCCGTACTCCTGTTAGTCCACTTTTCCCTTGTTTGGTTGGGCGCCTTAATTGAGGCACCAGATTCTCATTTTGGGCTGGCAACATAAATAGCTCTGGGGTCCAGTGATTCCTTGCTAGACCATCCTCGTCAGCATCCTCGGCAGTAACTTCGTCAGTAACCTCAGCAGAATCCCCAACAAGTTAACCCGCTGGAGTGAGACTAGAGCCACTGTCTGTAGTTCCTGGGCTGTGTCTAGGGCTTGCCGCTGCTTGGAGCCTTTTCCTGTCAAGATAAAGGTCAGTCTATCGTTGTGTGATTTTGTCTCTCCATGTTCTCTGCTCCGTTGGGTAGGTCCGGCTGTTTGCCACTACCCTGAGGGGGGAAGCGGTCTCAGTGTGCCCTGCGTCCAAGAAGAGTCCCGGCTCTATGTCCTGCATCCAAGAAGGAGCTCCGGCTTAGTGTTCCGTATCCTGTGTCTAAGAAGAGTCCTGGATCTGTGTCCTGCATCCAAGGAGGAGCCCTGGCTCAGTGTTCTATGTCCTGTGTCTAAGTCAAGTCTGAGCCTAGTCCAAGTCCAGGTCAAGAGTCAAGTTCCAAGTCCTAGGCATGAGCCAAGTTCCTAGTCCAAGTCGAGAGTCAAGTTCCTAGTCCAAGTCGAGAGTCAAGTTCCTAGTCCAAGTCGAGAGTCTAGTTCCTAGTCCAAGTCGAGAGTCTAGTTCCAAGTCCAAGTCGAGAGTCTAGTTCCAAGTCCGAGCCCGAGTCTAGTTCCAAGTCCAAGCCTGAGTCCAGTCCAAGCCAAGCCCGAGTCCAGTGCAAGCCAAGTCCTCGTTCCAGCCAAGAGCCTAGACCCTGGTGCTGAGTCCCAGCCAAGCCCCGAGTTCCAAGTCATGACCTTAGTTCCCTGTCGAGTTCTAGTCCCAAGTCCAAGTCCAGGTTTTCCGGTTTGTCACTCTTTGTCTTGCTTCATGTTATCATTTTGTCCTCGCTCCTTGGCTTCCCTAGCAATCTTAATAAACATAGTCCAGTTCCTAGTACTTCAGTGCCTGTGCCTGGCATTTGGGTCCGCTACCATCGCCCCCCTGCAACGTCGGTTTGTTGTTTTGTCGCTGTTCTTCTGTTGTTGTCCTGCTGAACACGGCGAGCTTGCTATGTTGGTGCCAGAATGTGTGGCGACACTTGCAGGCTGCCCCCAGCACAGCCTTAATTCATGTTGGTTGCTAACACAAATGACGCATTGTGCTGTATGTTGTGACGTGCGATCGTGTGGTAAATAAATAACTGAATCTGAATCTGAACCTGCACCAAGGACAGCAGAGCGGTTTAAAGCCAGATTATCACAATAGTGAGTGTCTCCAAGCTCCTGTACCTCCTCCCTGATGGTTGTGATGAGAAGAGGGCATGTCCTGGGTGGTGGGGGCCCTTAATGATGGATGTTGCCCTCCTGAGAGATCACCTTTTGAAGCTGCCCTCGATGGTGGTCAGGCTGGTGCCCCTGATGGAGCGAGCTGAGGTTGTAACCCTCTGTGAGTTTTTTTATCCTGTGCAGTGGCCCTTCCCCACCAGGCAGTGATGCAACCAGTCAGAATACTCTCCATGGTCCATCTTTAGAAATTTGCAGGACATACCAAATCTCCTCAAACTTCCAATAAAGAATAGGTGCTGGTGTGTCTTTGTAATTTTACCAATATGTTGGGCCCGGGATAAACCTTCAGAGATGGTGACACCCAGGAAAAATTAGGAATGATTCCAAGATGTTTCACAGAACTTCCATAGTAAATCTGAATGAAATCCTTCCTGAAGATTTTAGTCACTTTAAAGAACTCTAGATATTTTGAGAGGGTGGCGGGTAACGTTCACACTAAAGGTGTGCACATGCATACATCTTTTGTTACCAGCGCACAAAGGAATTTAAACTGTGCACAATAAGTTGTCACCCTCTGCCTCGTTGGCATGTTAAGTACGTTTCATGATCGCACACAATCACATTTCCTTTCTGGTTTCTGGTGCAGCCAGTGTTGACAACATGGAGTTTGTGATGATTTGTCTGCAGATTTTAGAACTGGCTTATTTATACTACTTAAGAAATTATTGATTCACTGTCTCGAATTCCAAAGGAGTAAAGAGCGTGAAGTGCAAAAGAACTGCTAGTTCATTTAAAGCGAACTAGTTTAATGAAATAGTAGAAACCGCCACATCAAAAACTCATGAGGTCAAGAATGTGCAGCTATGAGAAATTTTTATGTACAATGCAGAAACTGGTGTTACCTGTGTGCATTGTCATGATGCAAAAGTTGTTGGAGAATTTGTAAGTGGGAAGAAGTGGAGTGATATTTGGAAACTTGGCTTTTTACAGCACCATTTACTAAGCAAATCACGTATGGACGGTGTGCAAAAGCTCTGGTGAGAAAATCCTTCATTACCCGCTGCAGACCTGCTACGTATGTTTTGTGAAAGTGAAGATGGTCAAACCCTGAGGAGATCAAAGTTCTTACAGTGTTTTGCTAGCTGTTAAAATGAACACCTCTATATATAAAATTCAGTGCGCACGTTTTATTGTCACTGGGCAAAAAATTGCAAAGCACAAGATTTTTGCACACACTGGTCATTACAAATTAGAGGGCACATTGGTAGCGGGATGGAGATATGTCACTACTGGAGGAGGTGTTAGGCACTTCTTCCCTCTGCTAGCCTGCAGGTCACCCTCGGGCAAGGTGTAGCACCTGCTTAGCCCCCGATCAGGGTAATGTGAAGTCATGGGAGCAGGTGGTGGATGGTCGTACGAGCAGCTGGTGCAGATCACAAGTCCTGGTTATGTGACCACTGACCATAATCACTCGCATCGTATGAAATGGCACTTAATGATGATGATCAGATATTTTAAAGCCATATAAAATTGCACCAACAGCATGTAGAAATCAAGTAACTTACCCACATGTTGCCCATGATGATATAAAGGGAGTGGGTCCATGTTTAAATATCACTGTTTAAGACAGGACTTTAGCTAGTGTAATGGCAACACAGACAAAGCCCTCCTCACCACTGACCACATCTACAAGGAGTGCTGACACATTGCACCATCCATCATCAAGGGCCCCCACCATCCAAGCCATGCTCTCTTCTCACTGCTGCCATTGGGAAGGAGGCACAGAAGCCATAGGTCCCACCCCACCAGGTTCAGGAGCAGTTATTACTCTTCAACGATTAGATTCCTGAACCACTCTCTAACCTTTATTCTGAACTGATTGTACAACCTATAGACTCACTTTCAAGGCCTCTACAACTCACCTTCTTATCATTTATTTATGTGTTTTCACAGCTCATCTTTTGCTGTCACATGATCGGCAACAATGAATTATCAATTGAGGCAGGTTTCATAAACAAACATAAACACTCATTAAACTCTGCTCAACAATAGCGAAAAGTATTCAAATGACTAACTTAACTGGAAGTTGACTGCTATATGGCAACTCTGGAACAGTTCTTAAAAGGGTAAATTCGAAAACAGTTCTCAAAGTGGTAAATTCGAAAGTCCAAGTAATTTACACAGTCAATAAGGAGAGACTTCTCTGGAAACAGATTTCTTCAAAGACGTGACGTTACCGCTGATTCTCCAAAGGATTCACGACAAAGGAAATAAAACGGCTTAAAGGAACTGACCTTTTCCTGGCAAGTGAACACTGCACAAACTTCTCAGCTCTTGCAGGAGTTATCTCAGATACAGATCACTTTTCTGAACGAAGACTTAATAAGGTCGATCCTTCATTAAACTGCTGAAAGACTCCAACTTTATTCCGATCCTTCAGGTTCCCGTCCTTTAATAAGGTCTTCACTCTCCAGTACTACTGTAAAGGTAAATCAAAAATACCCCAACAAAGCTGGCAGTGATTGGTGAAACTGCCAACACAATGATTTTACCTTACAATAGAAAGTAAAACTCTATTTTAAAACGAAACTGCGTCTTGAGACGAATACGCAGCATAACGGAGTAACTAACGAAGCAAACAACAACTCAGCTGAAACTAACAGCATCACACCAGGGGTCTCCTTTATACCTGTTGAGAACAGGTCAGCATGTGACCTCACACTGGTAGGAAAATTACATCATGTGACCGCACACTGGCGGGAAAATTACATCATCCCACCATCACAAAACCATTACATCATGGTCATAAGACAGTCACAAAATATCCACGGGGTATGTAACATTGCATATTGGTTGTTTGTTAGTCTTTGCTATGGTTTTTCATTGATTCTACTGTAGTTCTTCGCTCTACTGTGAACAGGGTAGTGTACAGGTGACATATATGTTCTTCAACAATAAATTTACTTTGAACTTTGATGCTCCGGTCCAGTGGTGCTCGCATAGCTGGTGTTTGTATACTCTTTTGGTGTTTATCTTTCTACTTCACACAGTATTTTCATTTCAAACTGCTGGCTGTACACACACTAATGGCCTCATTTACAGGACTCAAATGCAAATCATTCCATAGCCACACTCGTACACACTGAATGCTGTTTCTATACTCATTTATAGTTGCGGGATGTTCTACCCCAGATCATCTGATGGGATGCTGACAAGACTGGGCTCATCCCTGGTCTTGTATCTGATGCATAGAATATAGAACATACAACAAAGCTAATCCCACCAATTCCTGTTCATGTGCCCATCTAAATCCCCTCTTAAATATCGCAATCATACCTGCCCCCACCTATTTTCCAACAACAGATTCCAGACTCCTACCATTCTTCCCTTTCATGTGGAGATTTCCGAATGGACAAAGAACCAACCCGTCAATGCTACCTCAGTATTTTAGCAACGCAAACACGAGGAATTCTGCAGATGCTGGAACTTCAAGCAACACACATAAAAATTGCTGGTGAACGCAGCAGGTCAGGCAGCATCTCTAGGAAGAGGTACAGTCGACGTTTCGGGCCGAGACCCTTTGTCAAGACTAGTAGTCGTCAGGACTACTAGCTTTTCTTTCAGTTAGTCCTGACGAAGGGTCTCGGCCCGAAATATTGACTGTACCGCTTCCTAGAGATGCTGCCTGACCTGCTGTGTTCACCAGCAACTTTTATGTGTGTTGCTCACTATTTTAGCTCTCTTTTTGCACTATGTATTTAATGGAGCTTTTTATATATATTTTGTATTGTAATTCATAGTTTTTTGTATGTTTTATACTGTATTGCTACCACAAAACAACACATTTCATGACCTACATCAGTAATACTAAACCTAATTCTGATATTGTTTCTATGTGAAAAAACTGCCTCATACATCTCCCTTAAAGTTTCACACTCTAGTATTAAAAAGTTGAAAGAAATTTATTATCGAAGTATGTATATATCACCATATACATACGGATGGCGGGAGGAGAAGATGGCGACGCGCATAGCCTCTCCGGTGAAATGATATCGTATTTGTTAAATAGGGACCGTGCACAGTTCTGATATGACGGAGACAGCCGTGAGAAGCATGGAGGAACATCTGGAGAAATTTCTGAAATGCCCGGTTCGCTGCCGCTGCTACTGTGCAATCGAGAATCTCTGGAGGGAAGGCCCCAAATCCTCGGCTTTGCCTGCTGCTGGCAGCCGGGGTTGGAGTTGAAGCGCTCAGCAGAGATGGTGCTCGGTATCAGAGGCTTGAAGTTTTCAGACGACTCAGAGTCGGACTGTGGTCGGGCATGGCAGGGAGAGTTTTCTTCCTTCTCCTGTCTGCGTGAGATGTGGGACTTTCGAGAGACTTTGAACTTTTTACCATGCTCATGGCCTGTTCTTCATCAAGTTATGGTATTGTTTGCACTGTTGTAACTATATGTTATAATTATGTGGTTTTTGTCAGTTTTTCAGTCTTGGTCTGTCCTGTGTTTCTGTGATATCACACTGGAGGAACATTGTATCATTTCTTAATGCATGCATTACTAAATGACAATAAAAGAGGACTGCGTGTCCTCACAATGTAATCTAATCTAATATACTGCCTTGAGATTTATTTTCTTGCAAGTATTTACATTTTGACAAGCATTTGACATCCCATCCTGGGAACAGACACTGTTTATCCTTCTCATTACTTCATGACCAGGTCTCCCTTAGCCTCCTACGCTCCAGAGGAAACAACCTGTATCTGTCGAACCACTCCTTGTATCTACTGCTCTCTAATCCAGGCAATATCTTGGTCAACCTCTTTCAAAGCCTCCACAAACTTTTTGTAAGATGGCAGCCAGAGCTGCACACAATACCCATTCCAAAACTGCTCACCAATACTCACGGTAGCACGGCGGTTGTTGTCATTGTTCCTTTCCGTGCCTTGCGGCGTATCGGGTGGCAACCTTGCCGTTGGTTTTGTATTTTTGTCCTTTGACGAGGCTGGGTTGCTCGCCCGATGCTCGACCCGGCACGGATGGAGAGCATGCAAGGAGCCGGCCGGATTCAAAACCCAGGACCGCCCGCCTGGGGGAGTCCGTGCCGACGCCTCTACACCACCGGCCGGCTAGCGTGGCGGTTGCCACGAAGCTGTTACAGCTTGGGGCATTCTGGAGCTCAGGGTTCAATTCCAGTGCTGTCTGTAAGGAACTTGTATGTTCACCCCATGATCTGGGTGGTGTTCCTCTGGGTGGTCCAGTTTCCTCCCATAGTCCAAAGACATACCGGTTAGTAGGTTAATTGGTCATTGGAAATTGTCCTGTGATTACGCTAATATTAAATACCGTAGGTGAGTTGCTGGGTGATGTGGCTCGTTCTGCATTGTATCTCTAAATAAATAAATGGAAAGTAACACATATCATCAGAGATCCCCACCACCCAGACCGTGCTCCTTTCTCACTGCTACCATCAGGTAAGAGGTACAAGAGCCTCAGGACTCGCACCACCAGGTTCAAGAACGGTAACTACTCCTCAACCATCTGGCTCTTGAATAGAAGAGGGGGGGGCTCACTTGCTGCATCATTGAAATGACTCACGACCAATAATCTCACTTTGTTGTTGTTGTTGAGTGTGGCCGACTCTATGGAAAGTGTAGTTGTCCGTAGGGTTTTCGTGGCTAGATATGGAAGTAGACTGCCAGGACTTACTTCCACACAGATATTACTGCTGCCCAGGTTGGGACCTGGCCAGATTCAAACTCAGAACCACCCGCCTAGTAGTCTAGTGCTGACGCCACTACACCACTGGCCAGCCCAAACTCACTTTAAGGACTTTTTATCTCGTGCTCTTATTATTTATTGCTATTTATGTACATTTGCATTTGCAAAGTTTGTTGTCTTCTGCACTCTGGTTGATCTTTCATTGATCCTGTTGCAGTTACTAAATTTGCCCACAGGAAAATGAACCTCAGGGTTGTGGTGGCAAATATGTACTTTGATAATAAAACTTATTTTGAACTTTGAAATAAAACACTGCTAAGACAGTCCAACAAAGTTTTGTACAGATGCAACAAGACTTCCCAGTTCTTACATACACCCCTTTAACCAGTAAAGGCAAACACATCTTCTTTACCACCCTATCTACTTACGTTGGCACTTTTAGGGCATAATGGATTTGTTATTTTTTATTGCACAGGCTTACTCCACATTGAATATTTACAGGATGACATAGGGCAGGTATGAAACCAAACCTTATGATGGAATATGTGCCTATTTAAATGTTATGTTGACACTCCTCTCTGTGTTACTAATATTACTAACCCTGGTATCAACTAACTACCAACTGTAACTCCCCTTCTATCTCAAACCCACCCATAATTTTTAGTACTACTGTGCTAAATACTGTATTTAGTGATGCCCAAAATAAACTGGACTGCTTTTACAAAGGTTATTTTTAATGCACGAATTATATAACCAATAGGAAGAAAATTGTGTAAGGCAGGCTGGTAAAATTAAAGGTGTCCTATTAGATAAAGTTGCTGGTAGGTAAATACCAAGGTAAATACCAGAGGGTTTGAGTACATAGTTGAAGAGGGAGGTAGGCAAGTAGTGAAGGAAGAGTAATATAACTGGAATGGAATTATATCTTGGCACAGAAAAGGTGGGGAGGGAGGTAGATAAGGGTGATGAAGCTGGAAATTATCCAAGGACATTTTTCCAGCTGGTCCAGATCTTGTTGCAAGCTTTGATAGCCTCCCTCGCTGTCCACTATGCCCTAATCTTGGTGTCATCTGCAAATTTGCTGGTCAAACTTACCACATTATCATCCAGATCCTTGATATAGATAATGAACAACAATGAAACCATCACCGATCCCTGGTCACTGGTCACAGGCAGCCAGTCAGAGAGGCAACCATCTACTACTACTCTCTGGCTTTCCCCATGAAGCCAATGTCGAATCCAATTGACTCCCTCACCCTGAATGCAAGCGACTGAACCCCCCCATGCAGGACCTTGTCAAAGATTTTGCTAAAATCCATATAGACAATGTTCACTATCTTTCTTTCATCAACTTTCTTGGTAACCGCCTTGAAAAAACTGTACACGACTGGTTAGACATGACCTACCACACAGAAAGCCATGCTGGCTATCCCTAATCAGTTTCTGTCTATCTAAATACTTATCTATCTGGTTCCTTTGAACACCTTCCAATAACATTCCCACTACTGACATTAAACGTACCGGCCTATAATTTCCTGGTTTATTCTTAGAGCCTTTCTTAAACAACAGAACCACATTAGCTATCCTCCAATCCTCTGGCACCTCACCCGGGGCTAAGGATGATTTAAATATCTCTGCTAAGCCCCTACAATTTCCGCCTTCGGCTCCCACAAGGTCCAAGGAAATACCTTGTCAGGCCCTTTATTTGCTTCAAGATAGCTAGCATCTCCCCCTCTCTAAACCACATACAGTCCATGACCTCACTGCTGTTTTGCCTCAGTTCCAAACTGTGCCCATGTCTTGAATAAATACATCCAAAAATTCACTTAAGATACCCCCCACCCCATCTTTTGGTTCCATTCACACATGGCCACGCAGATCTGCAAGAGGCCAATTTTGCCCCTTGCTACCCTTTTGCTCTTAATGCTGTATATCTGTAGAAGCCCCAGGGATTCTCCTTCAGCCTGTCTGCTAGAGCAGCCTCATGCTTTTCTTTAGCCCTCCTGCTTTCCCTCTTAAGCATTTCTTATACTCCTCAATTAGCTCATCAGTTCCCTGCTGCCTATACCAGCTATACATCTCCTTCTTCTTCCTAACCAGGGACTCAACATCTCCTGAAAACTAAGGTTCCCTGGACCTGTTAGTCTTGCCTTTTATTCTGACAGGAATGTGCAAACTCTGTGCACTCAAAGTGTCCCCCTTGAGGGCCTCTCACTCACCAAGCACAGCTTTACCAGAAAACAACCTGTTCCAGTTCACACTTGCCAGATCTCTTATGATGCCATCAAAATGAGCCTTTCTCCGGGGTCGAAGCCCTCGGCAGAGATGGTGCTCGGTGCTTGGTGTCGGAGGGCTGGTCGGAGGCTCGAAGTTTTCGAACGGACTCAGGAGTCGGCTGTGGTCAGGTGCTTCCAGGGTGCTGCATCGGCAAGTTTGCGGCGCTGGAGGTTCATGGCAGGGAGAGTTTTCTTCCTTCTACCGTCTGTGTGAGATGATGGGGCTATCGGGACTTTGAGACTTTTTTTTACTGTGCCCATGGTCTGCTATTTATCAAATTGTTGTAATTATATGTTATAATTATGTAAATTCTGTCAGTTTTTTAGTCTTGGTCTGTCTTGTATTTCTGTGATATCACACCGGAGGAAATATTGTATCATTTCTTAATGCATGCATTACTAAATGACAATAAACGAGGACTGCGCATCCTCATAATCTAATCTAATTAGGAACCTCAACCTGAAGACCAGACCTATCCCCCATAATTATGTTGAAACCAATGGAATTATGATCCCTAGATCCAACGCACATACTTCAGTCACCTGCCCAGTCTCTTTTGCTGATAGGAGGTCTAGTATTGTGCTTCGTATGGGCCTGATTGGTGCTGTATCCATGATTTTATTATCTCTGGCCTCCAGTCACATTCTGCCCTGATTTATAGCCATTTACCAACTGTAGAAACCTATTCTTGCCTTTCACAATATCACTGCTTTACTCATTCTTTTATTTTGATCATCGTGACATGATATAAATATAATCACACCGAATGGGTGGAGGGGCTGCTTTTTAAAGATTAGTAATGCTGGAATACAGGCATTTTAAATTTACCTATATATTGTATGATTTATTAATGACAAAATGAAATACCATGAAACATTCTAATTCCTACTTTAAATAGCTTCCTTTCAATCATCCTTTCGTGGGCATCTAAAAGATTTCGGGTATAACGATGGAATGTTTAATTGGATGCAAAAAAAAACATCCATTCGCGCGTACTGGTCTTAATCAGCATTTTAACTAGGGGCTGCGACCCTTTAAAAATCGCCTTTGATACTCCCAATGATGTCTGGCAGTAATCTACAGACGGGATGGTACCAGTAATCATTTAATGACGTTGAGAGAAAAACACGTTACAATGTGTCTTTTTTTTGTGTGCATGGCTATAAAACTCAAGAAGACTAAGAGCTTCAAGCTTCTAATTGTTCAATCGATCCGCCTTTTGGTCTTTTGTTTCATGTACTCACAGAAAGGTAATTTGATCGGTGTAACTGGCGACCACCATGTTTGAACGAAAGTTAATGTTCTGCTCACTTATATAATGGGTGGATTTCTTTTTTCGAATCTTAAAGTAAACAGCCAAAGATTCTGACTAATAGGTATTTAAGAGGTAAAGGGGGGAATTTATGGCTACAATTGCGAAAAGCAGCCCTCTTATGTGCGATCGTTTTGCTCGTCCCATATGTCAATTTCTCGCTTTGATACTGTGCGTCGTTCGCAATGACTTGGTTGCGGGCGCTGGAAGGAGTCACGCGAGAGCAGAACGCACATCTTCATTGGGCTACTTTGTGGCGAGAGGGTGGCGAGGTGGGTTTTGTTTCAATCTCACGTAATAATGCGAATTTCGTCTTGTTTGGGTTCAGTGCTTCACACTGATACATTATTTTTCTATACACTGTGCAGATAGTTCTATCTCAGAAATTGATGTGAACTTGGAAACATTAATAAGAGCCGCAAAACATGTTTTAAAAAAAAATCAAACCAAAGCGATCGAGTCCATTTCAACCGGAACATATCATCATGCAGTAATTGAACAGCGAATTTGTATTATTCTAGTCAAAGTGGTTACTAAATCTAGTTTATGCTACTAATATAGCATCCAGCTATCATTGTTGTCCAAGTACTCTTTTTTTTAAAAAAAAAAGTCGGTCATACACCACGGGCCCTTCAACACGCAGCTCGTTCCAACCACGTAACATAAGCAACACACATCAAAGTTGCTGGTGAACGCAGCAGGCCAGGCAGCATCTCTAGGAAGGGGTACAGTCGACGTTTCAGGCCGAGACCCCTCGTCAGGATAAATCTCTTACTATCTCTTCCTTCAGTTAGTCCTGACGAAGGGTCTTGGCCCCAAACAACGTCGACTGTACCTCTTCCTAGAGATGCTGCCTGGCCTGCTGCGTTCACCGGCAACTTTGATGTGTGTTGCTTGAATTTCCAGCATCTGCAGAATTCCTCGTGTTCACGTAACATAAGGAAGGTTTCGCGGCCTTTTTAATGCCACGGACCCCAACCATTGCCTGAGAGGTCCAGGGATCCCAGTTTGGGAACTCCGCATAATGTCAATTCTGTCTTCTCCACATTTCCATCAGCTTCCTCATCTTCCTCTTGCCACCCCACCCAGTTCATTTTCTGTCGATTGTATGCACTAGCACCATTTTACCAAGTTGGATATGTTAATTTCAGGCTGCTGGGAATCAGTCGTCATCAGCTTTAACCTTGCAGACCTAAACCTCTGTACTGGTATTACAGTATTCCCTGATTTCTACTGTCAGGTTGGGTCACATAGTAAGGTGTACAAATCTGTTTAGTTTGTTTGATGGTAACTAGCAGCTGCAGCTTGGATGTACAGTAGCTATCCAACATGACTGAAAATGAGACGTTTCAAAGGTTAAAAGTTTCTGTGAGCTACTGATAATTCATACTTGATGTTGCAGGGCAGGCTGCTTCTACAACTTAAAAGGCATTTTCCCCCTTCCCTTCCAGTCTTGATGAAAGGTCTCGGCCCTAAAAAGTCGACACATTTATTTCTTTCCATATATTCTGCCTGACTAGCTGAGGTACTTCAGCAATTTGTGTGCAGAATCTCTTGTACTTGCAGTCACTCCCAAAGTTTAGCTAAAAGGCAGTGGGGACCCAATCATTCCTGGTCCTTTGCTGCTCACTCTACCCTTCTCCCCATTCTGGGAAAGCAGGACCAGTCTCAGGCTATGTAAACACGTAGGCAGAGTTGAAAGCCAGAAGCATGCCGAGGGATGAATAACAAGAACTACCTTGTGCAAGGGTTCTATCCCAGTGTGCCACTGGTAACTGTCCTGTGTGCCACAGATAAGCCTCGGCCCGAAACATCATGTTTATTCCTATCCATAGATGCTGCCTGACCTGCTGAGCTCCTCCTCCACGTTCTGTGTATTGCTCTAGTTTTCCAGCATCTGGAGCACCTCTTGCATCACTCATAACTTTCGCTGTCTTAGCTGGTGTCTCCATTCCATCTCAAAATCTGGCCCAAGATTGAAGATGTGGTTCAATTCCCACCAAATAAATCGGGGTTTGTGTTTCCTTTCAGAAAGGAGATTCTAGATGGAAAAGTTTTGTTCAAATCACCTTTCTCCCCCTCCCCACCCCCATATACACACATACAGTGTAGAAATATACACAGGTAAGATTAGCTTTATTTGTCACATGGTCAATATCTGTATCCACCAGTCAATTTCTTGATCAGGACTCAGCCTGACAACACATTGACTCTATTCCCCCTCCACAGATGCTGCCTGACCTGCTGAGTTCCTCCAGCATTTTTCCTGTGTTGCTCATGAATCTCCAGATGTATTGTGGACAGCATTTTGACAGGCTGCATCACTGTCTGATATGGGGGAGGGGATGGGGCTACTGCACAGGACAGAAAGAAGCTACATAAAGGTGTAAAATTAGTCAGCTCCAGTATGGTACTAGCATCCTAGTTTCTGCAGTATCCAAGACATCTTTAAGGAGCGGTGCCTCAAAAAGGAGGCATCCATTATTACGAACCCCCACCGCCCAAGACATGCCCTCTTCTCATTGTTACCAGCAGGACGGAGGTACAGAAGCCTGATGACACACACTCAGATTCAGGAACAGCTTCTTCCCCTCTGCCATCCCATTCCTAAATGGACATTGATCCCACAAACACTCCCTTGCATTTTATTAATTTTTATTTCTGTTTTTGTACTATTTTAATTTTTAACCATTTAGTATACACGTTATAATTGCCGTAATTGATTTTTTTCTATATTACCATGTTTTTATATTATCATTGTAATGCTGGTAAGTGAACAAATTTCACGACATATGCCGGTCATATTAAACTTTATTCTGAAGATTTCCAGCATCTGCAGAATCTCTCATGCTTATGCTTCTGCAACTGAAGACAACAAAGGCAGTTCTTTTTGAGACTATTGACTAACCTGGATAACTACGTTGCCTCTGCAAAGTCGTCTTTGGTGGAAATGCTTGACATTTCAAGCCAAAATCTCGTTTGTCATTGCACAGACAAAATAGCTTAATTACTGAATGAATTCACCCGAAGAGAGAAATTCTTCCAGGATAATCAAGGACACAACCCACCCAGCCAACACACTTTTCATCCCTCTTCCCTCCGGGAGAAGGCTCAGGAGCTTGAAGACTTGTACGGCCATATTTGGGAACAGCCTCCTTTCCAACTGTGATAAGACTGCTGAATGGATCCTGACCTGGATCTGGGCCATACCCTCCAAATATCCAGACCTGCCTCTTGGTTTTTTTGCTCTACCTTACTTTCCATTTTTCTATTTTCTATTTATGATTTATAATTTAAATTTTTAATATTTACTAATTTTTACTGTTAATATTTAATATTTGTAATCCAGGGAGTGTGAAGTGCAGAATCAAAAATTGCAGTGATGATTGTATGTTCTAGTACCAATTGTTTGGTGACTATAAAGTATAAAGTAATTCCATTTGTCGTACAGTTGCTCAGTCCCTGTCATGTGAGGTGGAAACGAGTATGGCCGGCCTGTATAGGCTGATTCCCAGTACAGTGGATGCAATGGATTGCAGAAGTGTTCATGACTTCAGAGGATAATGGAGACAGGAGGTCATCGATGACTTATTGTCTCTCTAGGAGCTAAGGACCCAAGTAAGTAGTTGCCCTGTTATAGAATTCAACTGGAAAGAGTGTAGAGAAGATTTAAGGATGCTGCCAGGACTTAAGAGTTTCAGTTACAGGCTGAGCAGGCTAAGGCTGTATTACTTGGAAAGTGGGAGATAGCCTTAAACACATGTATAAAATCATAAAAGGTAGGGATAAGGAGAGCATACAAATGTTTAGTTAATGGGAACTAATAAGTAGAGGGCATTAGTTTAAGGTGAGAGGTGAAAGATTTCACAGGTTTCTGGGCAACATCTTCAGAGGGTGATGACTATATGGAATGAGCTGTTGGACAAGGTAATTGGGACAGGGCACAGTAACATTGGATAGGAAATGTAGGCCAAATGCAAGCGAATGGGACTACCTTGGTGGGCACTATGGTCAGCAGGGCTCATTTCCATGCTGTACTATCTGTAGTACCAGTTGGATGGGGTGTCCAGGGAGGGGGTAGCACCTCTGGTAAAGAGGCTTGTCATGTCTATTCTGGGACAGCTCACACATCTTTGATCCCCTCCCAGGTGTAGCTCTCACCTGTGGCTCCAAGTAGCTTTTTGTATGTGACAGCAGCCACACCCGGTACATCGTTTGACAGGCAGGTTAAGCCAGACAAGGGAAGCCAGTGGCTTTGTACCCTGGGGAGATAGGGACATGCCTGTCCTAGCATGCAAAGTCAGCCTCAGCAGACCGGGTGGATGAGAGATCCAGCAGCCAGGAAGGTGGTACTGCAATGCTCCGTGGCGAGTGAAGAGTATGACACACCACAGAAGATGTCATGGTTATCCACTGCAACCAAAGAAGAGTTTGTGACTCTTGTTCATACCATTGGACCAGGACGTCCAAGGTCAGGTGAGGGGAACTGCCCCAGTATAATGGCTTTTCTACTTTAAAAGCTCTCCCACACAGGTTTCTCGGCATTGTCGGACACAATAGACAACCCACACCAGTTGGATGGTGTGAATGAAGGACCAATGACATTGGGATCACGGAATAGAATTACTTCACTTGATCAATGTCACTTCCAGACAATTCTGCACTTCCACTGACTGGCCAAGGTGCAAATTAAATTTATTATTAAAGTACACCTGTCACCATGTACAACCCTGAGATTCTTTTTCCTGCAGGCATATTCAGTACATCCATAATAGAAATCAATGAAAGACTACACCAACTGAGCATTAGCCCACGTACAAAAGACAAACTGTGCAAATATAGAAAGAAAGAATAATATAGGGCCTGTGTCCAAGTGGGATTTAAACTTGAGTTCTAACTTTGACATGTGTGCTGCTCAGTAAACATGGAAAGAATGCAGAAATTTAATTTCAGTCTGAAAAGCTGCAAGCCAATAGTTATTTAAATATAACATGTATATAATGTAAATAATCATATGTATTTACAGTAGAAATGAGATGTCTTTGATCTAGGGTGTAAAGCACAGAAGTACACGTCATATAAAGATAAGGATGAATCACACATAAATAACAAACTAAAGTGCATAAATTAAATATTGTAAGTTACAGAACAGATTAATCACTGACACTTCAAATGTGATGCAGCAAGGAGTTCAGAAGACTGAGGGGAGAAACTGTTTCCCCTCCTGACTGTTCTTGTTTTTATGCATCGGAGTCTCCTGTCTGATGGTAGAAAGTCAAGAGGAGGCTGGATGGACTGGTGGGATCCTTGAAAATACTAAGGGCCTGTGTACGTAACGCTCCTGATAGATGTCCTTAATGGTCAGCTATTGCAACATAAATGTAAAACTACAAATTTCACAACATGTGTCAGAGATAATAAACCTGATTCTGGCCTAATAAAAAGTTAGAAAATAAAGTACTTTCACTAATGTGGCATCAATTAATTTGTTTTACTGGCAAAGCACCTATGTCAATAACCTGTTTAGCAAGCAATGAAATGCAGCAAGGCCTCATGAATATCAATAATTAATCTATTTGTAAGGATGTGGGTATACTTTGGAGGAATATCTATGCAAAGCAGTCATGACCAAAGAATGTAGCAATTTTGACCTTAAAATTTGAAAGAATAATTGTCGGAATGGGCGGTACCTGCCATCGTTGCTAATAGTTATGAGGAGGGCTCCTGCTGCTCTGAAGTCAATGGTCTGAGGCAGTTTGATACATGAGGCAAAGAGCATATATGACAAATTAATTTTTTTCTCTAACCAGAGTATGCTGGCCAGTGGTGGAGTGGCATTGCACCAGACTTTGGGGTGAGTGGTCCTGGGTTTGAATCTGGCTCCTGGCACGCTTTCCATCTGTGCTGGGTTGAACATCAAGCTAGTAATTCAGCCTCATAAAAAAACAGGACAAATGCTGAAGAGGTGACAGGGTTGCCACCCGAAGCCCCAACAAGGCGCAGAGAAGAACAAGAAAAACAAACCAGTGTGTAAGGCCGTAACATAGATTCAGAGAGGTACAGCACAGAAGCAGACTCTTTGGCCATCTAGTCCATGATGAAACCATTTAAACTGCTTCCCTCCATCAACCTGCACCGGGGCCACAGCCCTCCTTACCACTACTATTCATTTGCCTATTCAAACTTCCCTTAAACATTGAAATCAAGTTTACATGTACCACTTGTGCTGGCAGCTCATTCCACACACTCACGAATTAAGAAATTCCCCCTCGTTCCCCTTAAACTTCTCACTTTTCACCCATAACCCAGTACCTCTGGTTGTAGACTTGCCCAACCCCAGTGGGGGAAAACAGAGCACAATTAGGCCATTCGACCCATTGAGTCTGCACCACCATTCCATCAGGGCTGATTTATTATCCCCCTCCACAGCCGTCCATGGCAATGAATTTCACAGATTCACTAACACCTGGTTATATTTTTTATATTGTAACTTATAATAATTTTAATTTTTTTTAAAAGAGATACTGCACAGCAACAGGTCCCTTCAGCCCAATTAGCCTGCAGCGCCCAAACAAACCCCCATGACCAATCATCCAACGTGACACGATACTCAAAACCCAATGCATTGTTTCATTTGCAGATTTGATTTCAATAAAAATTCCCTCTCCTCTGGTGAACAAATTCTGTCCCCCTTCTTTTATTCTTCACTCTGACCTTTCACGTCTTCTCAGCTGCCTATTTCCCTGGGTCCGTTCCTCCTTTGTCCACTCTCCTCTCTCATCAGATCCTTCCTCCTCCTCCAGCCCTTGACCTTTCCTAACCACCTGGCTTCTCCTGTCACTTTCCAGCTGGCCTCTTCCTCCCTCTCCCCACCTTGTTATTCTGGTATCTTCCCCCTTCTTTCTCAGTCCTGAAGAAGAGACTCAGCCCAAAGTGTCAACTCTTTATTCTTTCCCATAGATGCTGCCTGGGTTCCTCCAGCATTTTGTGTGTGTGTGTGTGTGTGTGTGTGTGTGTGTGTGTGTGTGTGTTGCTTTGGATTTTCTGCATCTGCAGAATTTTGAAAATCCCCTTGCAGACAGTGCATTCCAATCAGGACGGGAGCTGAAACATACGACTTCCTGCTCCAAGCTGGGAGTTTGAAACTCCTAGTTAGAATGATCTCATGGGACAGAAAGACACTGAAGGGAAGCCTCTGGAGGAAAGCAAGAACCAGCTGGATGGTGGCGGTGGGACACCCCTGGATATTGGGATCACTGAGCAGAATCAATATCCCTTGTTCTGAAATGATAACCAGTTCAAAAGTACAGAATTTTCTAATAAAACATCATCCAAATGTCAGTTATTTGACATTGCAGTTTCCTGCAGAATCGGAAGTGCACCATGATAAAGCTGACAAAATCTCTGGCGCTATTTTAGTGACCTCCTTTGAATTCAGTTAGGATTACTGCCGTACTTAGATAATGCATCATTTCGAGAGGACTAGAATATAAGAGCAAGGATGTAATGCTGAGGCTTTAGGTGACACTGGTGAGGGCTCACTTGGAGTATTGTGAGTAGTTTTAGGCCCCTGATTTAAGAAAGTATGTGTTGACATTGGAAGTTTCAGAGGAGGTTCACAAGAATGATTCCGGGAATGAAAGGGTTATCATATGAGGAGCAAGTGATGGCCCTGGGCCTGTACTTGCCGGAGTTTAGAAGAATGAGAGGGAACCTCACTGAAACCTATCGAAAGTTGAAAGGCCTAGAAAGAGTGGCTGTGGAGAGGATGTTTCCTACGGTGAGGGAGTCGAAGGCCAGAGGGCACAGCCTCAGAATAGAGGGGCATCCATTTAAAATGGAGATGAAGAGGAATTTCTTTAGCCAGAGGGTGGTGAATCTGTGGAATTCATTGTCACCAGCATCTGTGGAGACAAGGCCTTGCAGTGTATTTGAGGTGGAGGTTGATAGCTGCTTGATTAGTCAGGGCGTGGAAGGTTAGTGAATGCGGTTGAGAGGAAAATGGATCCACCTTGATGAAATGGTGGAGCAGACTCATTAGGCTAAAAGGCCAATTTCTGTTCCCGATGTCTTATAGTCTTATTTGTCTGGGGAGTTCAGGAGACAAGTTTATAATTAGGATGAATTAGGAGGTAGATGAAAGCAAACTTCTACTTTAAGACTACAGAAACAAGTTTAGTTGCTTTGATGCTCTAGCCAAATGCAAGTTATTCATGAGAATTATGGCTAATTGTGGTGGCTAACTTTGGAAACAGAAAATACTTAGCAGAATAAGAAACACAGGCAGAGAGAGAAATGGCATTAATACAAATCAAAATCACGAACCCAAAATACTGGAAACCCAAAATAAAAACAAAAAATTTTGGAAGCACTCAGCATCTGTAGAAAGACAAATTATTCATGTTTCAGGTCAATAATCTGACATAAGACCTACGAAAACGTAAAAATCCAAACGATTTAAGTGAAAGGAAAGCAAGAGGGACGAACAAAGGGATTATTTGAAGTCTATTCTGTCTCCATAAATGTTGGTTGGCCTGAGGTTTCGGCGCAACTTCAGCTTTAAATTCTGAGTGCCAGCGTCTGCAGCTTAATTGTTTTTTGATGTTATGGATTGATTACCGTCCTGTGTACCTATATCCCCTTTTAAAATCCTGAATAGGGCAAAACGTCAAAGCTCCAAGGAAGGACAGAACAATGTAGCAAATTTGCTGCCAGTTACGCAAGCTTTGCGTTTGCCGGGTGTGGATTATTGTCCCTACGAAGGAGAACTGGAAAAGGGCAATTTTAGAAACTGAAACGATTTGCTGTGTTTAATCAGAAATTTCACCAAGAGCCCCCAGTTACTTTAATATATAAGAGATCTCTCTTTAGGCGAATCGATTCTATTCCCGTCTATTGTTCTACATAAACTGGTGCACTTAGAAGCACAGTGCTCGCATTTCAAAATGCATCGGATGAAGATATTAGATTTTAACAGTGGTATGTATTCCCAAGAGTTTTTTTTATAAATTATGAACCGTGTAGGTCCTAATCAAATCATTACAATGGGAGTAGGGTGGTTGGAACAGAGGGGGGAAATCAACATTTCAACCAACAGATACTTCATAGTTTGGTATTTAGCATTTAGATTGTACCTAATTTCAAAGCAAATGTTTCCCCTAAAAGTAATGCACATAGATGACTATTTCAAACAAAACCATGGTCTCCCAAACCAGTTCGTCATGGAAGAAATGAGACTGCGCCTCACTGCGGCATTCTCTAGCAATCTTCTGTGATTGACATGAGCGCCGCAGTGTAACCACGCCCACAACACTCCAAGGCAGGAAGGGTGGGGTTCGAAATTCTCTAAAGGGGGCAGCAAACAGTGAACTGCAGGTCGCTTGCGTTGCAGCCAGTTCCAGCATGAAAATACAAAATTAGTTCGTATGGGAATGCTTAATATTACGGTCAATACGTGTTGAGAGACAGGGGCTCGGTTCCCCCTGCTCGGCCGCTCTCCCCTTTCACCGTGCAGTGGTTGCGCCGACCGAATGCCGGGGAAGACCCACGTGAGAGGGCGTCGCTATAAAAGCTGCCGCGGCGGCGCTGGCTGCCATTATTCACCACGCAGCAGCAGCCGCACGGACTGAGGTGGCTTCCAGCCTTCGCTGCGCGCACGTACCTCCGCCACGCCGTTCTCCCTCCCCCCCGAGCCCGACAGCGAGCAGCGAGCACCATGAATGGCCAGATCAATGGTTTGCACCAGAGCCTGCTGGACGAGAGGACCTTCCTGTTCACTTCCGAGTCCGTGGGCGAAGGTCATCCAGGTGAGCGTCCGCTGAGCGAGGGAGGGATGGGGGCGGGCTCGCGCGCCTCCGGCCATGCGCGCGCGCGGGCCGGTTCCCCGAGTTCTGGAATGTTCGAAAAGAGCGGGAGAAGGCACAGAAGCGACGGCCGGGCGGGCGAGGGGTCGGAATCGAGTTCGGGTTCCCGCCGGCGGGTGGGCCGGGAGGGAGGGAGTCCGGGCGGGGTGGTCAATACGGCCGATCCCGAGTTCAGTGGGCGGGTGTTTGCACCCCGCGGAGGGGACGGATGGTGTCGAGTCCCGACCAGCGAGTGGACCGGCTCTCTTTGTGTGCGTTCCCCATCGTCCGGCGCGATGGATGGACGGGGGAGATGCCGGATAGGCCGTCCGAGGAGGGACGGCTTTTCCACCTGGCGTCGTCGCTCCGGTCATCCGGCACGTTTTGCCGCATCGCCTCGCTGCCCGGGGAGGCGATGACGTTTCTCACTTCCGCTGAGGGCGGACCAATGGGATCTCGGCATCAGCTGTCAAACTCTTAATCGCCGCGCTTGACCAATAGGAGATGTCCTGTGGCTCTCGCCTGGTTCTGATTGATGCCGTCACCTGTCGGTTACGTTGATGCTAGTGGCTCCGCGAACGAAAACGCAAGTGGAAGTGCGCCTCGTGTGAGCCTGATTAGATTAGATTCAACTTCATTGTCATTGTGCCGAGTACAGATACAAAGCCAATGAAATGCAGTTAGCATCTGATCAGAAATGCAAAGAACAGTGTTATTTACAAAATAACTGTTAATAAAAAAAATAAGTGCTACAGCACTCACATATGAAAGTACTGAGACAGTACGATATGGGTGCAATACTGCTTAGCGCTGTGATGTGAGGTTCAGTAGGGTCACAGCCTCGGGGAAGAAGTTCTTTCTGAGCCTGGTGGTGCGGGAAGCTGTTGTGTTTGTGGTAATGAAATATTGGTCATGCCTCTTCCTCTGCTTGCTGCTAGCCCTACTAAGGTGTAATTGCACTCGTATCAATTGATGTAATTTTGTATCTGATTAATATGCAGCAATTATTATAGCTGGACTCAATATTGCAGTTAACTCCAGTAGTTGGACTCTTAAACACGGATAATCCTCACTGTCTCTTCAATCCCTTGCAACCAATTCCTGCCCAGCCCAGTTTATCTTGTCTGAAATCAGCTAGACCAGCCCAGCCTTTTTTTAATATATATGCCATGGACCAATACCATGAAACAAAGGGTCCATGGACCCCCACTTGGGAACCCCTGAGCTAGATCACTTCACTTCAACTGGGATGATTCAGCATCTCTGGAGGTGACCTAATCTAAACCTTGGCTCAAGGATAGTTTGCCAGAGAGAACATGTCATTGGGTGTATTTAAGGCAGGAGATTGGCAGGTTTTCAATCAGAAAGGGAAGAGGTGGGTGTAACAGTTACAGGGAAAGTGAAGTTTAAAAGATCAACCATGACTGAATAGCAGAGCAGATTTGATGGGCTGAATGGCCTAATTCTGTTCCTGTATCATTTGGATAGCAGCATACACTGAGTGGAGTTTTTTTGGGACCTCCAGTTGATGAATAAAACTACCTATGCCTTGATGCATGGACCTGTACCAGTAAACTTGCTGGAGTTTAGAAGAATGAGTAGGGATATCATTGAAATCTATTGGATATTGAAAGTCCTTGAGAGTGGATTGGGAGAGGATGTTTCCTATAGAGGGTGAGACGAGAACCAGAGGGTATAGCCTTGGAATAGGAGGATGTCGCATTGGAAAAGAGGAATTTCTTTGGCTGGAAGGTGACGAATCTGAAATTCATGGCCACAGATGGCTGTTGAAGCCAGTCAGGTCTTTGGGTATATTGGAAAGAGTTTGATAGGATCTTGATTAGTAAGGGTTATCGAAGTTTTTGGGGGAAATGGGGTTGAAGATATAATTAATTAACTATAATGGTATTGTAGAGCAGGCTCAATGGGCTGAATGGCCTAGTTCTTTAACTTGTGTGTCAAATTTTGGTAAGCTTGTGAGGAGGGGACAAATCAAATCTGTTGGAGGGTTGGTATTTGCAATTGCAAGAGTCAGTGACAGTGTGTTGTGTAGCTTTATGTTAATTAAAGGTAATTGTACTTGCAGATAAAATCTGCGATCAGATTAGTGATGCTGTGCTGGATGCCCACCTCAAACAAGACCCTGATGCCAAAGTTGCTTGCGGTAAGTTCTGATGAGAAATGTTTCTGTTTGTTAATTATGCTTCATTTTTTTTTTGTTTACTAGGTGTATTAATACTGGATTTAGACAACTCGTCTAATTATTTTGTGATGGGAATAATAAGTTGTTTGCGCTCTGTGCAACAAACAGGTTTTATAAAGTTTGTGTTTCTACATTCCATTCAGTGTTCCTTACCTAATTGTTTTTTTTAAAACTGGAATAGCAATAAAAGATTATTATTAAGTTACTGGAAATTGTACCTGATCTTTGTTTTACAGAGACTGTCGCAAAAACTGGTATGATTCTGCTGTGTGGTGAGATTACCTCCAGGGCCTCTGTTGACTACCAGAAGGTTGTACGAGATACGATTAAGCATATTGGATACAATGATTCTTCAAAAGGTGCGGCACTGAGTGGGTATTCTTAACTGTTTTGATTGCTGTGCATGAATTGTGTGGTGATAATGACTGTGATTATTACAGGCTTCGACTACAAGACCTGCAATGTTCTAGTTGCTTTGGAACAACAATCTCCAGATATTGCACAAGGTGTTCATTTGGATAGGAATGAAGAGGATATTGGTGCTGGAGATCAAGTAAGAGCAATTTGTCAGTGTCTTTAAAATGTGTTTGCCATTTCATTTGCTGTGGAACTAAGCTGTCAGTTTTCTTTCTCCAGGGTCTTATGTTTGGTTATGCCACAGATGAGACTGAAGAGTGCATGCCCCTTACCATTGTTCTTGCTCACAAACTGAATGCCAAAATGGCTGAGTTGCGCCGTAATGGCACTCTGCCCTGGCTCCGACCAGATTGCAAAACACAGGTAAGGTGAGCTTGTTGGATTTGTAACAGATAGTTGTCCACTTCTGTGAGTGGGCTGGTTTTAAAAGATCATTGTCACGCCCCTTGGTCACTGCCGGCAGCTCAGCAAGTGTATTTTCCTTGTTTTATTATCTTTTCTGCATTAGCACAGATTGTTTTCTTATGCAATTGGTGGTCAGTCTGCGTGTAGTTTTCTTATTCTATTGTACCAACTACTGTGAGTGCCTGCAAGATAGTGAATCTCAGGGTAGTTGTATGGTGGCATAGGGTTACTTGGATAATAAATTTTCTTTGTACATTTCAGTTGCCGTGAGTACTGTTTGACTCACCCAAATGCTGAATCATTGTCCTCTAACCCAGTTATGTTTTTTCATTATTATTTTTAAATCCTTATCATTGCCTTATCAACACCCTGCTGTGAAGATTTCAACCCCCCCCCCCCTTGTCACTTCACTGCTGTTCTCAAGAAAAGTTCAAATGATGATTTGTTACCCTCCTGTACAACACTACTTTCCAATAGTTGATCAGGCCCCCACTCACTGCTGGTTTGCCCATTTGCTCTTAAAGTTGGTAGTCTTTATGAATCAGTCCTGTCTCTGGTGGCCAGAGACCTGCAGGTGTCAAAACTATTTAAAAACTTGTCCTCTTCTGCCTTCGCAGGTCACTGTGCAGTACCTGCAGGACCATGGTGCTGTTATTCCTATCCGTGTGCACACAATTGTCATATCTGTGCAGCATGATGAAGATGTTCCACTGGATGAGATGAGGGATGCTCTGAAGGACAAAGTAGTCAAGGCTGTGGTGCCTTCCAAGTACTTGGACGAGGAGACCATATATCACCTGCAGCCCAGTGGACGTTTTGTTATTGGTGGACCACAGGTTGGCTAGCGCGGTTCTTGTTCTGATAAAAGTCTTATGGAGCTACTGAAGTGACATCTTAGATTACCTTGTGTTTCATGAAGCTTGGTTTTCTGCATGCCCCTGGGTGTTGCTGCTTCAGTATCTGCAAACGTGCTGGGAAAACTTACTTTGCTTTTGGTGTTTTATCCACATACTTACTCCTTTTTAGCAGCTGGTATTTTTAGCCAGGTTTAGACACTGGTAAGGGCATAAACTGCAGTCTTTACCATTGCTTGCATGTGAAAAGGGTTGCTGGATAGAAACTAGGAGCAGAGGGGTTATCTTCTGTATCAGTGAGCTGCCTCCACATGAGCTCGATTATTTTAAGTGACTGGAAGAGGCTTACTATTTGCTTGGCTCTTGTGTTTTGAGTTTTGTGAAATCTTGTGAGTTAGTTGAAGCTGTGTCCTGAAAATATCAATGCCATCATTTAAATGTAATGGAAGCTTAGTAAATAAAAACAAATGTGACTGCATGTATTTTTAGATCAGTAACAGTATTGTCACTAGGTATGCAGATACTAGGAAAAGGAGTATTGTTTGGTATGGGAGGGGTCATTCAGCATGTCTGACCTATGCCTGCTCTGTAACAGCAATCTTGTTATTCCAGTAAATTACTTTTTCTTTTCAATTATCGAGCTCCTTTTTGAAGTAAAGTTCAAAATGCCTTTACTATCTCTGGCAGAGAATTCCAGTATCAACATGTGTTGGGTTTAGATTTTTTTTCCTTCTGCTATTTGTGACTTGCAGCTTAGATTTGTTCAGTATGTCATTGGACCTTGATCCTCTGCCATTTGGGAAGTAGTTTCACTGTCTACTCTTAACTATATGCTTTGTTTTTTTTTAGATCATTTATCAGTCACACTAATCTATTTTTCCCATCCCCCAGTGCCATTTTTGTCACTTCTGCACTTGATCTCCCATCCTACCACCATAAAAATACTCAAATTTCCTGAAATGTGGCACTTTCAGTTGTCAGAACCAAAAGATGGTTTGCGATTCCCTTTGCAATCACAGCAAATGGACTGTATGTACTTGAGTTTTGGATGATGCGTAATATGTCTTTAAATACTGGTGTTCACCCAGTGTTCTGTACTTATTAAAGCTACAAGTAAACTTCATTCGAGGGAAGGGGAGAGCTACAAGCTCCCATATCTAGTGACAATATTAACATTTGTTTGCTTTTTCTGGTGTTAATTAAAACTTCAAAACAAAACGCCTTTCAAAACAGGGAGATGCGGGCCTCACGGGCCGAAAGATCATTGTTGACACCTATGGTGGATGGGGTGCACACGGGGGTGGTGCTTTCTCTGGCAAGGACTACACCAAAGTGGATCGTTCTGCTGCTTATGCTGCTCGATGGGTTGCCAAGTCTCTGGTAAAAGCTGGTCTGTGCCGACGTGTTCTTGTGCAGGTGAGTCACTGACTGATCCAAATTGGCCTGCGTGATGAGCGTTTAAAATAAAACAAATGGTTTAGTGATTACCTGTCGGGTGGTGGTTTAGTCTCCGATCTAAGTTGGAGTTGAACCGAAGTACAGTGATAACTGAAGCAATAAACTCAGTGTTCACTTGTACCACCTGATAACAAAAATAAAAAATACTTTGAGTTGAGCAGCATTTGTGATGCTTTTCTTCATTGTGCTCAGAACTGGGGTTAAAAAGTGAGTGTGCTTTAAGGGGGGGTGGAGGAAGAAGAGGAAGTGAGACTTTAATGGGAGTAAAGTAAATGATTGGACTCTGATCTGAGATTTCTACTTTGCAACTGTCCTTCAAACGTGACACTTGGGGGACACAAAATGCTGAAGGAACTCAGTGGGTCAGGCGGCATCTGTGGGAAAGAGTAAATGGTTGTCTTTTCAGACCAAGACTCTTCAGTGGGGAGAAGGGGCCGGCTGGAAGGTATCAGGTGAAGCCAGGTGGGTGGGAAAGGGTCAAGGGCTGGGAAGAAAGAATCTGATAGGAGTGTGAACCATAGGAGAAAGGGAAGGAGGAGGGGCCCCAGGGGAAATAGTAGGCAGGTGAGAAGTAGAGTGGGAATAGAGGAAGGGGGGGGATTTGTTTACGGGAAAAATTCAATATTCATGCCATCAGGTTGGAAGGTACCCAGATGTATTGTAAGGTGTTGCATCTTGGGGAACCGGTTGACAGCCATTGGCTTTCCATGTTATCACTAACTCCCATGGTTGACTTTAGTTAGCCTTTCCTGAAGGTGTTGCTTTAGCCTCCGATCTTGCCTCTAACCAGGGTTTAGAGCAGCGGAGATCCAGTGGTATGTCTGAAATCAGGGGGAGGGTCCACTGTCTAGTGATGTTCAGAAAGCTGTCAAGTGGCAGCTGCAGACAACCCTAACTCTAACCATAATTCCAGTACAGTGCTCTCCATTTATTTGACTTCTAAGAATTAACAAGTTTTGTGTGGCAGTGTGCCTTAATAGGATGTCTGATCTGTTTTTTTTTTTAGGTATCCTATGCTATTGGAGTAGCACACCCTTTGTCCATCTCCATTTTCTCCTACGGCACATCTGAAATGAGTGAGAAGGAACTCCTGGGGATCGTGAAGAAGAACTTTGATCTGCGTCCTGGTGTTATTGTCAGGTAAGTTGTCTGTGCAATGGTTGGATAAGGTAGTAGATTTGAGATGAGGGTAGAAATGGGATGTACTGAAGACCTACTAAAACATTTAATGTTTTCCAGGGATCTGGACTTGAAGAAGCCAATTTACCAGAAGACAGCAGCCTACGGCCATTTTGGTAGGGATAGCTTCCCCTGGGAAGTGCCTAAAAAACTTAAGTGCTGAGTGTAAAGTCTTTCTCCCCAGATCTGTTGGTGTATAATACAGAGAAGCTGCAGACTCGGGGAGAAAGACCCTTTCCATATATCCTGTCCTCCATAACTCCCATTTGCTAGTGGCGGAATCTATCTTCTTTCTTTACTCCCATTCTCTATCACGCGGAGTTTGTCCTTGACCCTCTTGTGCTAGCCACTGAATTGCTAATATGTAGTTTCTGTTCAGGGTGAGGGTTGAAAGGGACCATAAAGCAGAGGATCAATTTTTTTGGGTTTGGATGACCAGACACTAAGTGTCCCCATTACAACTGTAACCCTATGTCTGCAAGACCTGCTTTGCATATCATGCCCCAAATGAAACCTATAGTGTTGCTTGTACACAAAGGTCAGTGCTTTGCCCAAACATTGGGACACTTACAGTAATGGTGCTTATTGTGTAGTCCTGGCCCATAGTGTGATTTAAATGTCCTGACTATCATGCAGTCCTATTTGGATTACCAACTTGGAGTTTTAACTTCTTACCAACCCCTGTTTTTCTTTGAGGACGTACGTAATGATTTTTAAACAGCAAAAGGGTTTTCAAAGGAAATAACAACTAGCTATGCATCGTTGTTTCTGCACTAGCCAAACCTCGTTTTTAAACTTTGTTTTGAACAGGCTCTTGTGGCAAGGGTTCCCTCCAAGGCCTGTAGGTTGCACACTTTTGGTATTTTTTAAAATCTTTAAGGAAATATCCATAACTGCACAATGAGCTCCTGGGTTTCAGTCAAGTGGACATAGCAGCCATTGTTGTTGAAGCTGGTGTAGATACAGAGAAGCCAGCGAAATGATGGCTCCAGGAATTTAACCTTCATACTTGAATAATATTACGTTCCTATTTATTCTGAGACCTGGCGTAGTTACAGAGAAGCCAGTGTCACAGTAGGCAGCTTAGAAAAGTCATATTTTTTAAGAGAGAAATATATTGCAATTCCTTCAGTCACAGTATCCCTGGTAAGCCTAAGGTGTCCTACAGAAAGCTCTTGGGCTTGACCTACAGGGGGTCTGGCTGGTGTTAAACACAGGGGCAGGCATGTCCAGCAGTTGGTGAGTGCCTCTTGGCTGGTGTTGTACAGAGAAGCTGGCCTGTTTACATGCTCTCAGCCACTGCTGTGATCGGCAAGTGCCTTTTTGTAACTTAGCAGTTATTACGTATGTCTGTTATCAGAAGTCCAAATGCTAGACCTCAATAAAGTGCTAGGTTCTCCATATAAACTGCTTATTTGTGTCTGCATATTCCTTATTACAACGGCTATAAAATCCTACTTGGAGCTGAGCACGCAAATTTTAATACTGCTACTGCTGGTTAATACTTGATCGGTGAAGGTGTTGATCAACTAAAGACGAAGCCTGCAGGGAACCAAGATGGGGTATTTCAGTGCTGTATATCATGTGTTCCTGAGGTAGGAACTGGCAGCTTAATGCTTCATTGACTATTTCCTAGCAACTAATGCTAATCTACCAGCTTTGTATGCATTTTCCAGGAGTTACTGAAATACTGCATTTCCAAGTCAGCATGATAGCTTTAGTTTGTGTCTTGTTAAGCTGCCTGAATCTCCCATTGGTAGTAACATGAAAGCTTTCAACATCTGCATACACTGGAACATGTAGGATATGCTCCTGTTGCCTTCCTAAAAGTCTTGGTGGTGTAAAGCAAATTACAAGCTCAAGTTCTACACATAAGATTTGGGTAAGATAGGTTAAGGGTGCAGCATCTGTCCACATGTCCGGGAAGCCTAACTAATACTCACCACTCAAGCTCACTGGGCTTACATGGGTAGTGCATTCCCCTTGATGTACAAGTCCAGCAGTGAAGCTTCGTCACATTTGGTAGGTTGAATTGAACCTTGGCTGACCTACTTTTATAGCATAGAACTTAATCTGATATTTAAAGCTCTTGGACAGCTGAGAATTGTGTACCATGCAAAATGCTGGGTGAACTCAGCAAGTCAGGCAGCACCTATGGAGGGGAATAAACAGTTGACATTTCAAGCCCAGACCCTTTGGAACTGGAATGGAAGGGGCAAAAACAAGAACAAGGTGGAGGGGACCAGTAAGGAGTACAAGCTAGTAAAGTTCCTTTGGTGGGTTTATTCATTGTGAGCAGTATTTGTATACATTTTGTATATTCACCATATTGCTGATTTCAATGGCAAAACCAGTCGAAGAAACTTCCCCATCAGGGCCCCTTAGTTCTAAACACCTTGCAGGTTCATTTCTGCTTAAATGGAATATCACTCACCAAATCAAGATCTGCACTCAGCTGTAAATTTCAAAAAGTGAATGTCAGGAGGTAAATGTTTGAAAGAGGAACTAAGCCTATACTTAAATCCTATTCAGAAGTAGGAGTATACCCAAGTTTATTTCTGTGGCATGAAGAATGTAAGAGGCCCTTCTCCAGTCATACAAATTTTTTCCATAGAAAGCATAGGTCAGCCAACTACTATCTTATCTCTGCTCTTTCAGGCAGATGGAATGTATTAAGTGCTATCATGTACTGTTAACCTAAACTACCCACAGATACAAAAGAAAATGCAGAGGTACTTCAATAGATGTTGCCTGACCTGTAATATCTCTAAGGTACTTCAGAAAATACAGGAAGAACTCAGCAGTTCAGGCAGCATTTATTGAGAGGAATGAACAGTTGATGTTTCTTCATTAGGACATTTCATTTCATTTGTGTTATGATTTGTGCTAACTCATCTTTCTGGTTCTGGGTTTTCATCATCAATTATTTAGTACATTGGAATCAGCCACACACTACTGGTTAAAAACCCAAACTCTTGTTGCAGCCTTATTTGCAATTCTATATATAAAAGCTAAATGTTGGTTCTTGTATTATTGTGAAATACCCAGGGTCACTATTTGACAAAATATTAATGGAAACTGAGGGAATCATATCCAGTGCAAACAGGTCTATCACTGCTGCACATGTTGGCCTTACATTCGGTAGAGTATATACTATTGTATCTTAATTGAGCTGGATGTCTCATACAGTATCATTTTATGTCACTTTGCCATTCTTGGGAGTTTTTTTTATGTATTACAAATAATCCCAGTCCAGCAAAGTTGTGAATTTGACTAGATACATCATTCAGGCCAATAGATTGCAATGTGGGATATTTTTTTTTCCATTTTAAGCTGAAACTAATAAATCATAAATTATGATGTGTAAATGTTCTCACTCATTCTCATTCAAAATTCCACCAATCCAAATATATCTGCTACTAGAAAGCTGGTCACCTCATTACAGGAGGGATATGGAGACTATAGAGGGAGTGCAGAGGAGATTTGAGAATGTTGCCTGGATTGGAGAGTATTTCTTATAAGAATAGGTTGAGTGAACTTGGCCTTTTCTCCTTGGAATGACGGAGGGTGAGAGGCATTGATCGTGTGGCTAGCCAGAGGCTTTTTCCCGGGGCTGAACTGGCTAACAAGGGGGCATAATTTTAAGGTGCTTGGAAGATGGATATCAGAGGTAAGTGTTTCACACAGTGGTGGGTGCGTGGAATGAACTGCCAGCAAAGGTGGATACAAAAGGCTTAGATAGGTACATGGAGCTTAGAAAATAGAGGGCTATAGGGTAGCCAGCTTCTAGAGTAGGTTACATAGTCAGCACAACATTGTGGGCTGAAGGACCTATAATGTACTGTAGATTTTCTGTCTCTATACTGTGCTGTCATAGTGGATCAGTCAATCATCTCTTGACTCTCACTTTGTGGAGTGAGTTTCAATGACTGGACAGCCTATGTCTCTAGTGGCAGATAACAACATAAAGGAGTTCCAGAACATCCTTGTCCTCAATAGTGTTTGGTACAAGTGCAAAAGATAGGCTGCATTAATAAATGTGACCATTTACTGCTCAAGTAATTCTTAAGTAATTCTCTGCTTTGTCATGTCTGCACCATCACAGCAGCCAGATGTGAAATCAATGGCTATGTACAGAATACAGTAAACTGCCAGGTGCCATCAACTGATGCTTAAGACTAAAGGTTCTTGCTAGTGACTAATGCCAAATGTGCTTTAAAACTATCTGTTATCACAAAGTCATTGACCTGTACAACATGATGATATGAATGGTTATTCTGCCAACATTCACACTACACAAGAGCCAGACAGACAACTGGCATCTCTAAGATAGCCTAATCATTTCCCCTGCAACTCAATGGCATCTGTTGACCAGAAACTTATCTAGATCAGCCCCCAACTTGTCACCAGTCCTGCTGAATAGGTTCAACCCAAAAAGTTGACAATTCCTTTTCTCCCAGATAGGAATTAGACCTGCTGAGTTCTTCAAGCACATTGATGTTCCAGATTCTATTATCTGCAGGCTCTGTCTCTGTATAATTTAGGTTCACAAGACTCCACAACAAATAACCACCTTCACTCTAAAGCCTTTTTAACCATGTGAGACTCAGAAATATTCGGCATTTAATCTGGACTGACTCCAGTTCTCAACGATAGAGCATCTTAAAACTGGAAAGGACAGAACACTAAACAGATAAAACACTCTCCCAATTAATGCAATGTGGCTGAAGCATGTACCATCAATAAGATACATGGGAACACCATCTTCAGATTTTCCTCCCGGTCATATCTGATGCTATCTTGTAAATATTCCCTTGTCCTTCTTCATCACTGGAACTCCCTACCCACCGGAACCATGGCAGTCCTATCACCAAAGTTCTCAATGGTAATGAGTGGGTGCCTTTACAGTGATGCTACATTTTGTACTTGAATTTTCTAAGAAATTGCTTATCTTGACCATTCCAAACTTTTAGGCCAGCCTCCCTCTTCCACCCTCAGTGAACTTGAGCTCAAGAAAAACTTGCAGCAGCCCACCTTGCAATGCCTATGTTCATCCATGGGCCTTTTCGTACTTCCTTGTGCTCATCTAATAGTTTAGTTTCAAAATTCACATCTGTAATGAAAATCCATTACTAAAGACGAGTCTCGGCCCGAAACGTCAACTGTACCTCTTCCTAGAGATGCTGCCTGGCCTGCATTCACCAGCAACTTTGATGTGTGTTGCTAAAGAAATTTATCATGTCCCTTTCAACATCTGCCAATTTTTTATTGATGCATCATGGTTTGGTATGGCAAGTTCCTCTACGTGACTGCAAGAAACTGCAGAGTTGTGGACACAGCTCTGCACACCAAGGTAACCTGCCTCCCTTCCACGGACACTTGTCTGTTCTTGCTGCCTCAGTAAGATAGACAGCCTAATCTAAAGGCCCACCTTCCTCCAACATTCTCTTCTCCCACTGGGCAGAAGACAAAGGTATGTACCATCTGGTTTAGGGATTGCTTCCACCCCACACTATTATAAGACTTAAATTGTTCCTTAATATGATGAGATTGACTTGACCTCACAATCTATCTCATTCTGATCTTATTATTTACCTGCAGTTCACTTTCTCTGTGATAGTTGCACTTCATTCTGCATTCTGGTCTTTTACCTTGTTCTAGCTCAACACACAGTGCAATCATTTGCTCTGTATCAACAGCATGCAAGACAAGCTTTTCACAGTATCTCGGTGTATGTGACCATAATAAACCAATTTCCCCTTTTATGAGGAAACCAGGAGCACAAGCTCTATGTATTGATAGAGATCTAGAACATTATAAGTCTAGCAGGAAGGAGTTTAAGTATGAATTTAGGAGAGCCAGAAGGGGCCATGAGAAGGCTTTGGTGAGCAGGATTAAGTATGTGAAGAGCAAGAGGATAAGTGAGAGAATAGGACCAACCAAGTGACTGGAAAAATGTGCAATGAATGGAAGGAGATAGCAGAGATACTTAATTAATACTTTGCTCAGTATTCACTATGGAAAAGGATTTTGGCAGTTGTAGGGATGACTTACAGCGGATTGAAAAGCTTGAGCATATAGACATTAAGAAAGAGGATGTGCTGGAGCTTTTGGAAAGCATCAAGTTGGATAAGTCTCTGGAACTGGATGAGATGTACTCCAGGCTACTTACTGTGGGAGGGGAGGGAGGAGATTGCTGAGCCTCTGGCAATGATCTTTGCATCATCAATGGGGACGGGAGAGGCTCTGGAGGATTGGAGGTTTGCAGAGTTGCAGATGATGTTCCCTTATTCAAGAAAGGGAGTAGAGATAGTCCAGGAAATTATAGAGTAGTGAGTCTTACTTCAGTGGTTGGTAAGTTGATGGAGAAGATCCTGAGAGGCAGGATTTATGAACATTTGGAGAGGCATAATATGATTAGGAATACTCATAGTCATACTTTATTGATCCCGGGGGAAATTGGTTTTCATTACAGTTGCACCATAAATAATAAATAGTAATAGAACTGTAAATAGTTAAATAGTACGTAAATTATGAAATAAGTCCAGGACCAGCCTATTGGCTCAGGATGTCTGACCCTCCAAGGGAGGAGTTGTAAAGTTTAATGGCCACAGGCAGGAATGACTTCCTATGACGCTCTGTGCTGCATCTCGGTGGAATGAGTCTCTGACTGAATGTACTCCTGTGCCCACTCAGTACATTATGTAGTGGATGGGAGACATTGTCCAAGATGGCATGCAACTTAGACAGCATCCTCTTTTCAGACACCACCGTGAGAGAGTCCATTTCCATCCCCACAACATCACTGGCCTTACGGATGAGTTTGTTGATTCTATTGGTGTCTGCCACCCTCAGCCTGCTGCCCCAGCACACAACAGCAAACATGATAGCACTGGCCACCACAGACTCGTAGAACATCCTCAGCATTGTCCGGCAGATGTTAAAGGACCTCAGTCTCCTCAGGAAATAGAGATGGTTCTGACCCTTCTTGTAAACAGCCTCAGTGTTCTTTGACCAGTCCAGTTTATTGTCAATTCGTATCCCCAGGTATTTGTAATCCTCCACCATGTCCACACTGACCCCCTGGATGGAAACAGGGGTCACCGGTGCCTTAGCTCTCCTCAGGTCTACCACCAGCTCCTTAGTCTTTTTCACATTAAGCTGCAGATAATTCTGCTCACACCATGTGACAAAGTTTCCTACCGGGTCCCTGTACTCAGCCTCATCTCCCTTGCTGATGCATCCAACTATGGCAGAGTCATCCGAAAACTTCTGAAGATGACAAGACTCTGTGCAGTAATTGAAGTCCGAGGTGTAAATGGTGAAGAGAAAGGGAGACAAGACTAGATAGTTAGCATAGTTTTTCAAAGGCAGGTGGTGCCTTATGAGCCTAATTGAATTTTTTGAGGATGTGACTAACACATTGATCAAGGTAGAGCAGTAGATGTAGTGTATATGGATTTCAGCAAGGCATTTGAGAAAGTAAAATTACCCCATTCAAGGCTTATCGAGAAAGTAAGGAGGCATGGGATCCAAGGGGACCTTGCTTTGTGGATCCAGAGTTGGCTTGCTCACAGAAAGCAAAGTGTGGTCATAGACAGGTCATATTCTGCGTGAAAGTTGGTGACCAGTGGTGTGGTGGGATCTGTTCTGGGACCCCTTCATGATTTTTATAAATGACCTGGATGAGGAAGTGCTGATGACACAAAGGTTGGAGGTGTGGATAGTGTGGAGGGCTGTCAGAGGTTACAGCAGGACATTGATAGGATGCAAAGCTGGGCTGAGAAGTGGCAGATGGAGTTCAACCCAGATAAGTGTGAGGTGGTTCATTTTGGTAGGTCAAATATGATGGCAGAATATAGTATTAATGGTAAGACACTTGGCAGTGTGGAAGATCAGAAGGATCTTGGGGTGGTGAGTGTGTGGAATGGGCTGCCAGCAAAGGTGGTGGAGGCAGATACGATAGGGTCTTTTAAGAGATTCCTGGATAGATACGTGGAGCTTAGAAAAATATTGAGTGCTGTGGGTAACCCTAGGTAATTTCTAAAGTACATGTTTGGCACAGCATTGTGGGCTGAAGGACCTGTAATGTACTGTAGGTTTTTATGTTTCTATGCATCCTCCAAACTCAGGACACCAGCGCTTATGTTCATCTCATCTCTGTTATCTGCTGAATAATAAATGGGTTAAAGTCATGGACTTAAATAGGAACACTAGAAATTCCAGACAATCCACACCATCTCCTCAAAAGTCCTACTCAACTGCAGGTTTGCCTCATAACTTTTTTATTTCAACTTCTAACTTTTCCAAGATTTGATTTCAGATCATTGACCTGAAGCAATAACTTGCTCTCTTCTCAGATGTATAAGAGGCATCTAAGAAACTCTTTGATGGGGAATGGATGATAGAAAAATGGAGGACTATGTAGGACAGAAGGATTAGATTGATTTTAGGGTAGGTTAAAATGTTGGCACAACGTTTTAAGTTGAAGGACCTGTACACTGTGCTGTAATGTTCTATAACCAGATTTCATGTGGTTTTGCCAGGGTTTACTGAATTATCTCACGATTGCCCACCCATCCTAATTGAACGACAGATCACTCTTAAAGAATTGTATCCATTTCTCCCTGTTTTCTGTTCCTAGAATTTATGCCACTGTTTCCTGCAGCGTTGGACATGCTCTCAAAAGTGGGGATTAGGGAAGATGTCAGAAATTGGATTCTGCAGTCAGCTGTTCTACACAGATATCAGTAGTGCAGTTTAAATAAATGGGTGGAAGAAAGTTTCCCCATCAAATCTGGAGTTAAGAGGAACTGTCCACTCTCCCCTGTTATTTGTGTGCCACAGAGAACCCATTGCCTAATCCAGCAGGAAGGATGAAAACCATGAGCAAGGTGACATTACCAGGCAGTGGAGGCAGACAAGTCAAAACCACCCTGCACACAGACAAGATCAACATCTCAAATCAATAAACAATTAAATCTAATCTTTTGAAAAAGGTGACAAAGGATTGGAAGATGTGGAATCCAGGTGGGTGGAGTTAAAAAACCACGAGAGTAGGATGACTCTGATGGGAGTTATTTCTAGACCTCTGAGCAGCGTCAGGGTGTGGTCTACAAATTATAGTGCGAGATAGAAAAAAACGTCAGAAAGGCAGTCATGGGGGTTTTTCCAATATATGTAGATAGATTGGGAAAATCAAGTTGATGCTGGATCCCAAGGGAATTTGTGGAATGCTTCAAAAATGATTTTTTTGGAGCAGCTGGTAGTTGAGCGCACTAGGGCCTCAACAATTCTGGTTGGTTGGTCTGTAATAAACCGGATATGATTAGAGTATGCTTAAGGTAAAGGAACCTTTAGGAAACAGTGAACACAATATGATAGAATTCACCCTGCAATTTGAGAGGGAGAAGCTAAAGTCAGATGTATCAGTATTACAGTGGAATCACAGATGATTGGAAGGGGACACGAGCAGTGATGATGATAGAACAGCAATGGTTGGAGTTTCTGGGAGCAATTTGGAAGCTGCAGGATAGACACATCCCAAAAAAAGAGGAACTATTCTAAAGGCAGGATGATGCAGTCATGGCTGACAAGGGAAGTTGAAGCCAACATAAAAACAATTGACAGGGCATATAATTGAGCAAAAATTAGTGGGAAGTTAGAGGATTAGGAAATTTTTTTAAATACCAACAGAAGGCAACTAAAAAAAAAATCAGAAATAAACCTAAAGTTTTAAAAAATATGTAAACAGTAAAAATTAAGCTAGAGTAGATATTGGACCACTGGGAAATGATGTTGGTAATGGGGGACAAGAAAATGGCAGACAAACTGAATAAGTATTTTGCATCAGTCTTCACTGTGGAAGTCATTTGTATGCCAGAGGTTCGAGAGTGTGGAGGGGTAGAAGTGAATGGAGTTGCTATTACTAAGGAAATGGTGTTTGGGTAACTGAAAGGACCTGGACCTGATGGACTACACCCAGGGTTCTGAACAAGGTGGCTGGAGAGATTGTGGAGGCATTAGTAATGATCTTTCAAGAATCAATAGATTCTGGCATGATTCTGGAGGGCCGGAAAATTGCAAATGTCACTCTACTCTTCAAGAAGGGACGGAAGCAAAAGAAAGGAAATTATAGGCTGATTAGCCTGACCTCAGTGGTTTGGAAGAATTTGGAGTTGATTGTTAAGGATGTGGTTTTGGGGTTCTAGGAGGCATGTGACAAAATAGGCCATAGTCAGCATGGTTTCCTTAAGGGAAAATCTTGCCTGACAAATCTGTTGGAATTCATTGAAGAAAGAACAAGCAGGATAGACAAAAGGGAATCAGTGGTTGTGTACTTATATTTTTAGAAGGTTTTTGACAAGGTGCCACACTTGAGGCTGCAAAACAAGTTAAGATTCCAGGGTATTATAGGAAAGATACTAGCTTGGTAGGTCATTGGCAGGAGGCAAAGAGTGAATAAAGAGATCCTTTTTGGATTGGCTGCAGGTGACTGGTGGTGTCCCACAGGGGTCTTTATTGGGACCACTTCTTTCCACATTGCGTGTCAACAATTTGGATTATGAAATTGATGGCTTTGTGGCGAAGTTTGGGGATGAAACGAAGATGGGTGGAGGGGCAGGTAGTATTGAGGAAGCAGAGAGGCTGCAGAAGGACTTGGACAGATTAGGAGAATGGGCAAAGAGGTGGCAGATGGAATACAGTGTCAGGAGGGATATGGTCATTCACTTCAGTGGAAGGAATAGAAGCATAAACTATTTTCTAAACAGGGAGAAATTTCAAAACTCAGAGGTGAAAGTGACTTGGGAGACCTCGTGCAGGATTTCCTGAAGGTGAATTTGCAGGTTGAATTGGTGGTAAGGAAGGCAAATGTTACATTTAAAGAAGATGAGAATGTAATGTTGTGGCTATATACGGCCTCACTTGGAGATCTGTGGACGGTTTTGGACCCCTTATCCAAGAAAGGATGTGCTAACATTGGAAAGGGTTCAGAGGGGGATCACGAGAATGATAGGGTTATTATGTGAGCAGGGATTGAAGGCTCTGTGCCTGTACTCGCTGGTGTTTAGAAGAATTTGTTTGGGGGGGGGAGAAATCTCATTAAAACCTATCAAATGTTGAATGGCCTAGACAGAGTGGATGTGAAGAGGATGTTTCCTTTGGTGGAATAATCTAGGAGCAGAGGGCTCAGCCTCAAAATAGAGGGACATCCATTTATAACAGATGAGGATTTCTTTAGCCAGAAGGTGGAGAATCTGGAGTTTGTTGCCACAGGCAGTGTGGAAGCCAAGTCACAGGGCACATTTAAGGCAGAGGCTGATATTTCTTGATTAGTCAGGGCATAAAAGGCTACGGGGAGAAGGCAGGAGAATGAGGTTGAGAGGGAATTGGATCAACCGTGATGAAACGGCAGAGTACACTCGATCAGCCTGCTCCTGGGCCTTATGGAATCCATGGTCTGTTTGCAGGTTGATCAGCATCTATGCCAGTTCGAGTTGGCATCCAAGGCCCGAGTCAACTGCAGGAAGAGCGAAGTTATGCTCTTCGATTACTGGCTTGACCGATCCAACGTCCCCTTAACCATCAAGCCCAAGTACCTGAATGCGCTGGGGATCTGGTTCAGAGGAGCTAAGGTGTGTAACAAGAACTGGCTGTAGCGAATCTTGAAGTAAAAATTGGGCTTTTGGAAATGCTGTCCAGAAGGAACTTGGTCATCAGGTGTTTTATGTTCTCGGGACTGCTGTACCTGGCGCAGATATGGCTTTTCCTCACTCCTCTGCCTCAGTAATCACCCAAGACACTGCCAGGTCATGACACACAAGTCTCCCGAGAATGGGACAAACATGTACTCAACGTTGCCCACATCATGATGACCACCTTCGTGTATAGCTGTATGAGTCGGTGTGTGGACCCCAAGTATCTGGATACCAAATGTCCTTACCTGCTGAGGTTCTGCCTGTCCCTGATATCGCGGGAGCTAGGCCTGGACCCTCTACAACGCAGTGCTGGATGTTACTACACTACCTGTCCTTTTGTGGTATAGTTCTTCAAAGCAAAACACTTCGGGAGAGGGGAACAATGAGTCCAAACTATCTGATCAATAAGCACCAAGACCTCTCTTGGCTGGCAGTGAGAGGTGCCTCCCAGTCGGAGCCTTCCTGAGGTGGTGTGGAGATGGATGCAAACATCTGTGTCCTGGTTCATCCCCAGCAGCCGCGTAACAGATGACTACCAGATTTACAGGCTGTTCCAGGGGGCACACACTGGATGAAGTGGAAGGCTATGTGGAAAGGGCTAGATCCATCTTGGAGTTGGTTAAAGGGTTAGCACAACATCTTTGGAAGAAGGGCTGGTACTTGCTGTGCAGTTCTAATGTTCTGTGAAAGGTCTCGAGCTGAAATATCAATTGTTCAGTCCCCTCTACAGATACTGCCTGACCCAAGGATTCCCTCCAAGTTGGCTTTTTGCTCCTTCCAGGTGAGGCAATACCTCACCCGCAAATCTGCTGCTGGGGTCATCTATTGTATTTGGCGCTCCTGATCCAACCTCCTCTACATTGGTGAGACCTATCATCAACTGGGAGAATCACTTCATCCAGTACCTTCACTCCATCTGCCAGAAGAGGAACTGCCCAGTGGCCAAATATTTTAATTTTAATTTCCAGTCCCATTCTGATGTGTCGGTCCTCTTTGTGCCAAGATGTGTCCACCCTCAGAGTGGAGAAGCAACACCTTGTGTGGTGCCTGGGTAGCCTCCAACCTGAAGGCATGAATGTCGATTTCTCCTTCTGGTAAAAAAAATATTCCTTCCCTTCCCTTCTCTTTCTATTCCGCACTCTGACCTCTTACCTTTTCTCACCTGCCTATCACCTCCTCCTGGGTCCCCTCCTCCTTCCCTTTCTCCTATGGTCCACTCTCCTCTCCTACCAGATTCCTTCTTCTCCAACCCTTTGTCTTTCCTACCCACCTGGCTTCGCCGATCACTTTTCTGCTATCCCCCACCCCATCATTTTGGCATCTTTCCCCTTCCTTTCCAGACCTGAAGAAGGGTCTCAGCCTGAAACATCGACTGTTTATCCATTTCCATAGACATTGCCTGACCTGCCGAGTTCCTCCGGTATTTTGCATGTGATATGTAGGATCTGGAAAAAGGTTATTACTGCTAATGTGTGGGACGTTGGTTACTGGAAGAATGTGTTTCATTCTGACTAGTATTCAAAAACAAGTATGTTTCTCTGATGACGCAAGGTTCCATTGTTGAGAACCAACTATGAACTGAACTTTTCATGAGCTGGAAAGAACAATTTCCCCCCAAATTGTAGTACAAAACCTTTCGTCTCAGCAGGCCTTGGAGGCCGGTTTTCAAAGAGCAGAGAGGGAGAAGTGAGTGGTGACGGATCTTTGATGCAGTGTGAGTGGGTGAGAGCTAATCAGTGAGGAAATTATCAGCAGCTTAGGAACAAGAGAACCCTGGTAAGACCTCACTTGGAGTACTGTGGGCAGTTTTGGTCTCCTTATTTAAAAAAGGATGTGCTGACATTGGAGAGGGTACAGAGAAGATTCACTAGAATGATTCCAGGAATGAGAGGGTTAACATATGAGGAACGTTTGTCTGCTCTTGGACTGTATTCCTTGGAGTTTAGAAGGATGAGGGGAGACCTCATAGAAACATTTTGAATGTTGAAAGGCATGGACGGAGTGGATGTGGCAAAGTTGTTTCCCATGATGGGGGAGTCAAGTACGAGAGAGCAAGACTTAAGGATTGAAGGGTGTCCATTCAGAACAGAAATCCCCAAGAATTTTTTTAGCCAGAGGGTGGTGAATCTATGGAATTTGTTGCCACGGGCAGCAGTGGAGGCCAAGTCATTGAGTGTATTTAAGGCAGAGATTGATAGGTATCTGAGTAGCCAGGGCATCAAAGGTTATGGTGAGAAGGCAGGGGGGAGTAGGACTAAATGGGAGAATGGATCAGCTCATGATAAAATGGCGGAGCAGACTCGATGGGCCGAATGGCTGACTTCTGCTCCTTTGTCTTATGGTCTTAAGAGCTGACCCCGAGTTTGTAATGTTTTACCTTACCTGAAGGAGACGGAGAAGACACTCATTTTCTCCACAGATGATCTCCGCAGGGCTTCCTGTTGAAGAGATAACTGTACCCAAGAGCAAAGTCTGGGAGAACTTGAGCAAGGTCCGGTTTCCATAAGCCAGGAATTCTGTAACCCGGGAACCCACTGTGTACTTATTTTGTAGTGGTGTGCCTCATGTTACAATTAGTGATAGAAACATAGAAAATAGGTGCAGGCGTAGACCATTCGGCCCTTCGAGCCTGCACCACCATTCAGTATGATCATGGCTGATCATCCAACTCAGAACCCTGTACCAGCCTTCCCTCCATACCTCCAATCCCTTTAGCCACAAGGGCCATATCTAACTCCCTCTTAAATATAGCCAATGAACTGGCCTCAACTGTTTCCTGTGGCAGAGAATTCCACAGATTCACCACTCTCTGTGTGAAGAAGTTTTTCCCACTCTTGGTCCTACAAAGGCCTCCCCCCCCGCATCCCCAAACTGTGTCCCCTCGCCCCGGACCCCCCCAACATCAGGAACAATCTTCCTGCATCTAGCCTGTCCAATCCCTTTAGGATTTTATACGTTTCAATAAGATCCCCCCTCAATCCTTCAAATTCCAATGAGTATAAGCCTAGTCGATCCAGTCTTTCATCATATGAAAGTCCTGCCATCCCAGGAATCAATCTGGTGAACCTTCTTTGTACTCCCTCTATGGCAAGGATGTCTTTCCTCAGAATAGGGGACCAAATGTAAGGGGTATCACACAGATGTCTTGGATATCATGCCACTGGGCCTCGAGTTCAATTTGTCAATAACCGTGCGGTGGCTGCCTGTGCATTAAGCTCATTTAAACAGTCATGCACCAGGCATTGTCCAACCTGGTGGGAGAACAACCAACTCAATCAATGATCATACTACTCCTACCAGTACACCACACCATGACTCATAAAGGTCTGGAAGTTACAATTAAGTAAAATTAAGCAAAGAGACGGCCAAGGGTTTATTGAATATTTCACTAAAAAAATAGTACGCCTTGCAGTGGTGTCCCACATAATCCTTCTCGGAAGTACCTTAAATTGGACCCTCAGCATTTAGTGTGAAATTTAATTACAATATTTAAAGATTGATTTTGTGTTGTGTTTTTTTTAAAAAAACAAACCAGATCCCAAGGCACTGAAATGAAAAACAAAATCTGGTTTTCACAAACCATCCATAAGATTCAGTTAAAAATCCAGTTCGGGGTGCGTAGTGCTGGTAGCTGTATGAAACTTGCATCCGTTAGCCACTGAAGCTTTGGGGTTGTAATGTGTACGGTGGCCGTACCAACTTCATAGTTCCATACGATCTTCTGTCTTGCTCTGAGGTGCAGGATTTACACTCTCGGAAGGTTTCATGTCAGCGTAATGAAACTCTTCTGCCAGCTGTTCCTCCGAAGGCCGTCCAAAGATGACGTTCCTCAGTGCGTAGCCGGTCATGAGGAAGCTGGGGTAATTTGGGATGAAGAGAAAGGTGGTTCGCAATTAGCTCTTAATACCTGGGAAGCACAAACTAAAAAAATTCTCTAATGCCAAAATTATAAGACCCTGGCCATTCGGCCCATCAAGTCTGTTCAGCCATTGGATCATGGCTGTCTTAAAGAGAGACTAGCTTTATTTGTCGCACGTACAGTGGAACATTGAAACATGCAGTGAAATATGTCGTCTGAATCAACGAGGAACACGGTCTGAGGATAGGCTGGGTGCAGACTGCAAGTGTCATCATGCTTCCAGTGCTAACATAGCATGCCCTTAACTTACTAACCCATACATTTTGGAAATGTGGGAGGAAACCGGAGCATTCCGAGGAAATCCACATAGTCATAGGGCGAACATATGAAATTCTTAAGGAATTGAACCCTGATAACCGTGATGCTTCTCTGATTTATTTTCAATCTCAACCCCATTCTCCTTCTCCCTGTAACCTCCGACACCCTTACTAATCAAGAACCCATCAATCTCTGCTTTAGATATACTCAATGACTTGTCCTCCACAGCAACGAATTCCAGAAATTCACTATCCTCTGGCTAAAGAAATACCTCCTCATCTTTGTCCTAAATGGACATCCCTCTATTCTGAGGCTGTGCCCTCTGGTCCTCAACTCTCCCATGAATGGAAACATCCTCTCCATGTCCACTCTATCTAGACCTTTCAATATTCATTGGGTTTCAATGAAATCAAAGTGGTTTTCCAGAGAAAGGATATAATACAGAAGCTGGGGTGAAAGTTAAGCCACAAGAGCAGATTTATAAAGAGATACAGCACAGAAGCAGGCCATTGTGCCCACCAAGTCTTTGCTGACCACAAACACCGACACTCAGTGGCCACTTTGTTAAGTACCTCATGACCTGTAGCCCATCCACTTCATGGTTCGACGTACTGTGCGTCCACAGACGCTCTTCTGCACACCACTGTTGTAACGTGTGGTTACACGAGTTAGTTACCTTCCTGCCAGCTTGAACCAGTCTGGCCATTCTCCTCTGACCTCTCTCATTAACAAGGCGTTTTCACCCACAGAACTGCCACCCACTGGATGCTTTTTGTTTTCCGCACCATTCTCTGTAAACTCTAGAGACTGTAGTGCATGTAAACCCCAGGAAATCACTAGCTTCTGAGATATTCAAATCTTCCCATCTGGCACCAACAATCTTTCCACAGTCTAAGTCACTTAGATCACATTTCTTCCCCATTCTGATATTTGGTCTGAACAACAACTGAACCTCTTGACCATGTCTGCTTGCTTATATGCACTGAGTTGCTGCCACACGATTGGCCTATTAGATACTTGCATTAATGAGCTGGTGTACAAGTGTACCTAATAACGTGGCCACTGAGTGCACGTACCCCAATGCACTTTATTTTTGACACTTCCCCATCAACTCCACCCTGATCCTCACAATTCAATTGCTTATCCACGGACAATTTATAGTGGCCAGTTAACAAACGCCTGTGCACCTTTAGCACGTGGGAGGAACCAGCGACCCAGTGGTCCCAGGAAGAACATACAAACCCGCACAGACAGGACCAGTGGTTGGGGCTGACCCTGATCTCTGGGTCTGTTGAGGCAGTGTGGCTGGGCTCTACCAGTGGCACCCACCGTGCCATCCGAACTGGCTCCTGCTCCTTCCCATTCCGACACGTCTACTCGGGTCAGAGGAGCAACTCGGGTTGGATAGCCTTCAACCTGACAGCTGGAACGTTGACGAGAGAAAGTCTGCAGATGCTGGAAATCCAGAGCAACACACACAAAATGCTGGAGGAACTCAGCAGGCCAGGCAGCATCTATGGAAAAATGTACAGTCAACGTTTCCGGCCAAAACCCTTCCGACAGGACTGGAGAAAAAATGCTGAGGAGTAGATTTGAAAGGTGGGGGATGGGGAAAGAGAACCACTGGGCAATGGGCAATAGACAATAGACAATAGGTGCAGGAGTAGGCCATTCGGCCCTTCGAGCCAGCACCGCCATTCACTGTGATCATGGCTGATCCTCCACTATCAGTATCCAGTTCCTGCCTTATCCCCATAACCTTTGATTCCGCTATCTTTAAGAGCTCTATCCATCTCTTTCTTGAAAGCATCCAGAGACTTGGCCTCCACAGCCTTCTGGGGCAGAGCATTCCAGATATCCACCACACTCTGGGTGAAAAAATTTTTCCTCAACTCCGTTCTAAATGGCCTACCCCTAATTCTTAAACTGTAGCCTCTGGTTCTGGACTCGCCCATCAGCAGGAACATGCTTCCTGCCTGCAGCGTGTCCAATCCCTTAATAATCTTGTATGTTTCAATAAGATCCCCTCTCAGCCTTCTACATTCCAGTGTTTACAAGCCCAGTCGCTCCAATCTTTCGACATATGACAGTCCTGCCATCCCGGGAATTAACCTTGTGAACCTACGCTGCACTCCCTCAATAGCAAGAATGTCCTTCCTCAAATTTGGAGACCAAAACTGCACACAGTACTCCAGGTGTGGTCTCACCAGGGCCCTGTACAGCTGCAGAAGGACCTCTTTGCTCTTATACTCAATTCCCCTTATGAAGGCCAGCATGCCATTAGCTTTCTTCACTGCCTGCTGTACTTGCATGCTTACTTTCAGTGACTGATGTACAACATCACCTAGGTGATAGGTGAAATTTGGAGGGGGAGGGATGGAGCAAAGAGTGAGGAAATTGATTGATGAAAGAGACAGAAGGCCATGGAAGAAAGAAAAAAGGGGTGGGGGGGAAAGGAGCACCAGAGGGAGGCGATGAACGGGCAAGGGGATAACATGAGAGGGGGACAAGGGGATGGAAAATGGTGAAGGGGAAGGGTGGAAGCATTACTGGAAATTTGAGAAATTGATGTTCATGCCATCAGGTTGGAGGCCACCCAAACGGAATACAAGGCGTTGTTGCTCCAACCTAGGTATGGCCTTATCCCAACAGTGGAGGTGGCCATGGATGGACATATCAGAATGGGAATGGGAAGTGGAATTAAAGTGGGTGGCCACTGGGAGATCCTGCTTGCTCTGGCAGATGGAGCGTAGATGCTTGGCAAAGCAGTCTCCCAATCCACGTCAGGTCTCACCGATATCCAAGAGGATCTCCCATCCCCTTGTCCCTCTCTCATGTTATCTCCTTGCCTGCCCGTCGTCTCCCTCTGGTGCTCCTCCACCACCCCCCCCCAACTTTTTTCACCAATCAACTTCTTAGCTCTTTACTTCATCCCTCCCTTCTGCCCCCCCCCCACCTTTTAAATCTACTCCTCAGCTTTTTTTCTCCAGTCCTGACAAAGGGTTTCGGCCCGAAACATCAATTGTACTTTTTTCCATTGATGCTGCCTGGCCTGCTGAGTTCCTCCAGCATTTTGTGTGTGTTGCTGGAACGTCAATTTCTCCAACTTTTGGTAATTTCTTCATCCCCTCCTTCCTCCTCTCTTCTTCCATTCCCTGCTCAATTACCCTTGTACCCTTTCTCCTCACCTCTCTGGTTCCCCTCCTCCCTTCTCTTGTGTAGGCCACTCTCCCCTCCTATCCAATTCCTTCTTCTTCAGCCCTTCCACCTATCCCCTCTCAGCTTCTTACTTCATAAAACCACCCCCATCACCTTCCAGCTTGTACTCTTTCCTCTCCCAACCTCATTTTTCTGGGCTCTGCCCCCTTCGTTTCCAGACCTGATGAAGGGTCTTGCCCCAAAACGTTGACCCTTTATTCCCCTCCATAGATGCTGCCTGATGTGCCGAGTTCCTCCAGCATTTTGTGTGTGTTGCTCTGGATTTCCAGCATCTGCAGAATCTGTTGTGTTTAGGATTTCCTGCTGCTATGATTTAATGGGTGACTGCGCCTCAGCCCCAGAGCTGCTCTGAAATACCCACCTCCGTCGGAAGATGTAGTGCTTTTTCTGTGCAAATCTGACCAGTCTCTCCAGCACGGTTGAGTTCCTCCTCCTCTCGTACTCCTCCTGCCTCCTCTGCCGGCGCACGAAAGCGGCGAGAGTCGGGTCCGTGATGTTGCTGCTCTCCACGCTTCCGTTCAGGATGGTTCGCAGCTCAGGTGGAATGTCTCTGGTTTCTGAAGGCAACGCGAGAGATGATTACCAACGATGACGTGTTTCCACTTGGAAACAATCAAAAGGGAGAAGTCTAAATACAGGTATGCGTCTCTTAATGTCCACGATACATTCTGTGAAATCGGACGTTATGTGATTTGGATGTTATGCAAACAGCATATTATATACTTAGCAAACCTATATGGAGTACTGCAGTGTACCTGTATTGACTAAATAGCCAAGAACTTTCACTAAAACTGTATACTCTACACTATAACATATACATACACTATAACTTTTAATTTCATTTTCACCTTTTTAATTTTTTTCACTTTTTACACTTTTATGTAAACACTTTCTTAGCCTGTATCACACACAATTTATCAAAGATGGTCATCCACGTCACTGTTCTCAACTTCCTCGTAGTGTTCCACTGGAAGAGCTTCAGGTCGAATAACCTGCGTTTGGAAGCCATGATGCACTTTACCGTAATATTTTCGAAAGAAAATTAAATAGATAACGCTACTACACTCAAGAGATGCGCGATACACGCGATTGGTTACGTCCGCTACGTCATGTTCTCCGATCGGGACTACGGACGTATATGCGATCGGACGTTAAGCGGTGCACACCTGTATTGGAAAGTGAGCCCATTGAGTTAAACAGCACCAAGACAAGCCCTCCAGCCCAACTTGTCATTACCGATCAAGATGTCCAACCAAGCAAATCCCATTGGCTGCATTTGGCTCACAATCCCTCTCAATCTTTACCCATGTATCTGTCTTTTAAACGTTTTTACTTAAAGATTAGCTTTATTTGTCACATGTATATAGAAACATACAGTGACATGTGTCGCTTGTGTCAATAACCAGCACAGTCCAAGGATGTGCTGGGGGCAGCCCACAAGTGTGGCCATTCTTCCGGCACCAACTATTTACTAATCCTTACTGACCCGTACGTCTTTGGAATGTGGGAGGAAGCTGGAGCACCTGGAGGAAACCCACATGGTCAACGGGTAGAACTCCTTATAGACAGCGGTGGGAAGGAGCGCTGGCACCCGTAAAGCATTAGGCCACCCTGTCATTTCAGGTGGGCTTTGACTGGCTTGCAAAATTACTGCTCCGTAATCTGAAGGAAAGATGTTGTCTTAGAGAGATACAGCATGAAAACAAGGCCCTCCGGCCTGTCAAGGTCCAGCTGGTCATTGTGTACCCAGTGAGCAAAACAGAGAGAGCTTTTTATAAACCGGGATTGGATCAGGGGTTCCCATCTGGGTCCACGGACCCTTTGCTTAATGGTCCATGGCATAATAGAGGTCAGGAGCCCCTGGATCAGAGGGCATGTGCTATAAAGAAAGGTTGCACAAACCTGGGCTGTTTTCTCTGGAGTGACAGAGGCTGAGGGGAGATCTGATAGACATTTATAAAATTTTGAGGGGCACACTGCAGATAGAGGCCTGTCAAAGACCAACCCTACGTCCCCGTCATGAGAGATGGAAACAGTTAAGGCCGGCCAGCAGGGCTCTGGTGAAGCTGTACAGGCCAACCCCTCGTACAGTAGATCACAAAAACATTGATGAACTCCAACCAGACCATCGACTTTGGACGCCGGAGATGAGAGGTCAGCAATGGCCTCTGCTCCACTGGGAGATAACGACCAAGAAGATGACGATGACAGTAGAGTAGACAGACATTATTTCTCTCCCTCCACCCCCCCCCCCCAGGGGCTGAAATGTCTAATACCAGAGGGCATGCATTTAAGGTGAGAGGGGTTAATTTCTTTTTTTTTTTTGGCGTGTGCGTGCGTGATGTTGGCGGGACAATGTCTTTTTCATGCCTTTACAAGGCGCAGAGAGAGAGAGAGACTGTGTGTCGAGCCACTCCTCACACAGACACTTTCACAGTATTTTCTCTTGGTTTTACGAAGTCGAGTTGCGATCTCGACACTCAACCCGGCGCGGATGGAAAGCGTACTTGGGAGCGGACCCGACTGGATTCGAACCCAGGAACCCTTGTTCCGGAGTCTGGCACTGATGTCATTGCGCCACCAAGAGGGGTTAATTTCAAACCGACACGAAGGGCTATTTTTTTTTTAAGAACACAGAGGGGTGGGTGTCTGGGGTGGTGGTACAGGCAGATACATTAGGGACTTTTAACAGGCGTTTAGTTAAGCACACAAATGTGAGGCACATGGAAAGATATAGACATTGTTTACACAGAAGAGATTAGATGGCCATTTGATTGCTAATTTAATTCAATTAGCACAACACTGTGGGCCAGAGGGTCTGTTCCTGTACTGTCCTAGGTTCTACGGGTCCCTGTGGAAACCTCTCCAGGAAGCTTGTTAATCTGCACTTACCGGTTCCATTCTTAATCTTCTCTTGAAGCTCCACAAAACGCGTGTAATTCTCTTCAAGTTTCACCATTGTAGTGTTGACATAGACGTACATGTAACATGAGGGCTCCTCAGACATGGTGTACACGTTGTGATAGTCACCAGCCGGCAGCTGCAATAGGAAAACCACGTCACTCTTTCGCCCCCGTCGCAGCAACAAAGCCAAAGAGACCACTCGGCCCATCATACAATAAAAGAATCTATCAGGTGAACATTGACAGTACTTCCTCTATCACAAGCCCATCCTTCTTTTGGTAGGGAGACCAGACCTGTACACAATATTCCAGATGTAACCAGGACTCTATAAATAAAGCAATATGTCTCTACTCTTGTATTCAAAGCCTCTTGCAAAATAAGGAACGTACCAATCATCCTCTTCACCATTTCCTACACCCTTAGATTTATTTGTCACACGTACATCGAAATACACAGTCAAATGCATCGTCTGTGTCACTGACCAACACAGTTGAGGACATAGGAGCATTTGATGGCTCTGGGCCTGTATTGCTGGAGTTTAGAAGAATGAGGGATCTCATTGAAACCTATGGAATATCGAAAAGTCTGGATGGAGTGGATGTGGACAGGATGTTTCCTACAGTGGGGGAGTGTAGGACCAGAGGGCCTCAGAGTAGAGGGACATCCATTTAGTACAAAGATTAGGAGGAATTTCTTTAGCCCGAGGGTGGTGAATCTAGAATTCATTGGCACAGACGGCTGTGGAGACAAAGTCATTAAATATATTTAAAGTGGAGGGAGGTAGGTTCTTGATTAGTTGGGGTATCAAAGTTTATGGGGAGAAGGTAGGAGAATGGGGTTGAGAGGAAAAATAAATCAGCCATAATGGAATGGTGGAGCAGATGCAGTGGCCTAATTCTGCTCCTACGTCTTACAAATTTTATGGGAGCAGCCTGCAAGTGGCACCATGCTTCCCGTGCCAATATCACATGCCCACAACTCACTAACCCTAACCTGCATACCTTTGGAATGTGGGAGGAAACCAGAGCACCAGGAAGAAACCCACGTGGTCACAGGAAGAATGCAAAATTCCTGACGAGACAGCAGCGGGAATTGAACCCAGGCCACTGGCACTGTACAGCATTACGCTAGCATGCTGCCCAGTCCTCCAGAGCCAAGAGATCCTTCTCTGAACGGGTCTGGTACCTACAATGAGTGGTGCAACTTCCATCAGCGAAACTGCTGGAAGTGCTTGAAAGCTGTGCAAAAAGAAATCAGGAATCAACTAGAAAACTGAAATAAAACACAACACACTAGAAACACACAGCACGACAGTCAGCGTCTGCAGAAAGAAAAACGGGGTCAATACTACAGGTTGATGAGCTTTCGTCAGAGTTCATTGACCTGGAACTACAGTAGGCTAAGGTAGGAAACTTTGTCACATGGTGTGAGCAGAATTATCTGCAGCTTAATGTGAAAAAGACTAAGGAGCTGGTGGTAGACCTGAGGAGAGCTAAGGTACTGGTGACCCCTGTTTCCATCCAGGGGGTCAGTGTGGACATGGTGGAGGATTACAAATACCTGGGGATACGAATTGACAATAAACTGGACTGGTCAAAGAACACTGAGGCTGTCTACAAGAAGGGTCAGAGCCGTCTCTATTTCCTGAGGAGACTGAGGTCCTTTAACATCTGCTGGACGATGCTGAGGATGTTCTTTTTTTTTTAAATTTTATTTTTTTTTTATTTGGATAAGGAATTCACAAATATCATGTACTTTTTTCACACATATAACCTTTTCCATTTTTTTATATGTATAAAACTACAATTATTTATACATTCTTAAGTACAGATTGAGATGATATAAAAGGAAAATAAACATTTAAATAGATAATTATGTACTGTGGTAAATCTAACCTATTAGGCTAAGTAATGGAATTAGTTGTTAAGAAAAATGGTAATAATAGTTTCCATATAACCCTTCTGGACCATTTCCACTCGTCCAAAATGTTGTATATAAGCCTATGTATCAACCATTGTAGGTGTTTATATCCTAATTTGTTCATGCTTGCTCCTGCCCGCAGACATAATTATCCAATCCCTATGTACTCATTTACTTAATCTTTTCATTTTTTTTTATCCCTTTCCCAAATCTTTCCCTTTACTTGTGTTAATTCTCTATTTTCCAAAAGAAAACAAAAAAAAACAAACATTTAGACTAGGGGTGCTTACATTAGCAATATTACTGTGGTGATGAGAAGAGCAGTATAAATCATTAGGAGAGTCATCTAAAGTCTGCTCGCATTGGGGTTATATATTCAATCCATTTATTCCAGATTTGATAGAATTTTTCTTTTTGAATTCTCAGGGAGTAAGTCAACTTTTCCATTTTAAATATTTCCAAGATAATTTCGTACCAATCTTCTAATGTAGGTGGTATTGGATTTAGCCATTTTCTAGTGATTGATTTCTTACTTGCCGCTAAGAGGGCCTGCAGCAACTTTATATCTTCCTTCTGTTCAAGAAACAATACGTGCCCCAAATAGAGCGTCTCAAAGTTCAGAGGTATCTGGGACCTAAGTACCTTAACTAATGTTCTATGAATACCTTCCCAAAATAGACTTAATTTAGGGCAATCCCAAAAAATATGAAAATGATTTGCCCCCTTGGAGCCGCACCTTCTCCAACACATCACATTTGTATCTTTATATTTTTCCTGATATGGGGTCTTGAAGCTGAGGATGTTCTACGAGTCTGTGGTGGCCAGTGCCATCATGTTTGCTGTTGTGTGCTGGGGCAGCAGGCTGAGGGTAGCAGACACCAACAGAATCAACAAACTCATTCGTAAGGCCAGTGATGTTGTGGGGATGGAACTGGACTCTCTGACGGTGGTGTCTGAAAAGAGGATGCTGTCTAAGTTGCATGCCATCTTAGACAATGTCTCCCATCCACTACATAATGTACTGGGTGGGCACAGGAGTACATTCAGCCAGAGTCTCATTCCACCGAGATGCAACACAGAGCGTCATAGGAAGTCATTCCTGCCTGTGGCCATCAAACTTTACAACTCCTCCCTTGGAGGGTCAGACACCCTGAGCCAATAGGCTGGTCCTGGACTTACTTCCTGGCATAATTTATATATTACTATTTAACTATTTATGGTTTTATTACTACTTATTATTTATGGTGCAACTGTAACGAAAACCAGTTTCCCTCAGGATCAATAAAGTACGACTATGAACTCTACTGACTTCTTCCTCTCCACAGAAGCAGAGTCTGGTTAACTCCTGTTTATTCTTCTCCACAGATACTGCCTGACCAGCTGAGTCCTGAAAGCATATTGTGTGTGTGTGTGTGTGTGTGTGTGTGTGTGTGTGTGTGTTCATCTGGATTTCCAGCATCCATACAAACTCTTTGTGTTTCAGCATCTTTTGCTTTCTTCGAAAGGTCAGTGTTAGGAGTGAAGGTAAAATTAGTTAACAAAATACCAGCAGGGATGGAAAGCGTGTCAGGAACCGGCCGGATTTGAACTCTGGACCATTCGCCTCGAATCCGGTGCTGATGCCACTACACCACTGGTCAGCCATCGTTAACAACCGGGGCAAGCTTTCTGTCTAGAATATCATTTGTACTTGGGCCAAGGCAAGTCTCCATTAGCTCACCGTGACTACAATGGCGATTCAGGGAAACACCTCAGGTTCTCTCAGGATGATCAGTAGATGAGTTAGCCTCTCACCTGCATCTTGTCTCCCTCCTTCAGGCTGTAGTTCTTCTTCTCGGCCACAATCTCCACAGCCAACTCCCCCTTTAGCACCTGGATGCTGGTATTGCCCAGATCTTCACTCACAAAGTTCTCCAAGTGAAGCCCTTCAAGTAGAGAGATCGAGACATGACTGCAATCAAGCGGGTACAGCTTTACAAGGACCCTAACTGGCAAAGTACATATCACGGAAGGCACAGTGCGTTAGGATGACAAAATTGACATGGAATTTGAACATAAGGGTTGTAAATTCATGGGCACCAGCCTCCCCACCACTGAGAACATCGTCACAAGGCAATGCCTCAGAAAGGTGGCATCCATCATTAAGGACCCCCATCACCCAGGACATGCCCCCTTCTCATTGCTACCATCAGGAAGGAGGTACAGGAGCCTCAAGACACACACCCAGTGTTTTAGGAACAGTTTCCTCCCCTCCACCATCAGATTCCTAAATGGACAATGAATCCGTGAGCACTGCCTCACTATTTTTGCCAGAGTAACAGACACAAGACGCAGTTCCTGATGAAGGGCCTTGGCCCGAATCGTCGACTGTTTATTCCTTTCCACAGATTGGGTGGCACGGTATCGTGGGGGTGAGCACAACGCTTTACAGTACGGGCCACCCGGGTTCAATTCCCGCCCCTCCCGGTAAGGAGCTGGCACGTTCTCCCTGTGGGTTCCCCCCCACCCCCACAGTACAAAGACCTACCAGTTGGTAGGTTAATTGGTCATTGTAAATTGCCCCATAATTAGGAGGGAGGGAACGTCGAGGGGAATAATTAGGCTAGGATTAAACTGTGGGATCGCTGGGCAGACAGGCTCAAACAGCCAGAAGGACCTGATCCAAATTGTAACTCAATAAGTAAATAACATGTGCCTGAACTCTGGGTTCCTGCAGCACCTTGTGTGCAGACTATTTTTGCACTATTTATTTTTTATTTGTATTTATGGTAATTTATTGTATATTTACATATCGCACTGTACTGCTGCCACAAAACTCACGACATATACCAGTGATAATAAACCCAGTTCTGATTCCCAAATTAAGCATAGATTCTGTGGTACTTTACAGACATTAGTTTAACTTTGATTACACGATTTTGAATACTACATTTCAGTTACAGTCTGCACCAGATCATTTGAATCATTACAGAAACTTTTCTCTATCCCTGGAACTACATCTCAGAATCATAGCCTGTTCCATGCTGTACTCGGCCCATCACGTGCGTGCCAAACAGTGGACACTTTCATATTAGTCCCAACTTCCTGCCGTTCGCTCATAGACTACTCTGACCTGGCAGCTAATGTGATTGTTTAGAGACATTTCTTAAATCTACTACATCACTTCTTCAAATCAAATTTCAGATTCAGATTTGTTTTACATTGAAACATACAGTGCAATGCATCATTTGTGTTAACAACCAACACAAGCAGCAACAACAAAATAAGACCCCCTCACATGGACAGACCTCCGACCCCAGAACAGGCCACCTCTGGGCCTCCAGTCCTTGGCCCCAGACACTCAAACTCACAGGTACTGGGTGTCCGACCTCCGGCCCCGACTCGCCCTCTACCCCAGGATGGAGGTCTCTATGTTTGTGCACAGAATCCTTCACGGAAAACCACGCTTCTGGGAATTATCTTGCAAGCCGCGTGTTTGCTTGCACTGATGCCTGTGCTTCACGCAACATGCAAGAGAATTCTTTAGGAGCCAACACGAGGAAATCTGCAGATGCTGGAAATTCAAGCAACACACACAAAAAAATGCTAGTGAACGCAGCAGGCCAGGCAGCATCTCTAGGAAGAGGTACAGTCAACTTTTCAGGCCGAGACCCTTCGTCAGGACTAACTGAAAGAAGAGCTAGTAAGAGATTTGAAAGTTGGAGGGGGAGGGGGAGATCCAAAATGATAGGAGAAGGCAGGAAGGGGAGGGATGGAGCCAAGAGCTGGACAGGTGATAGGCAAAAGGGAGCAACACACATCAAAGTTGCTGGTGAACGCAGCAGGCCAGGCAGCATTTCTAGGAAGAGGTGCAGTCGACGTTTCGGGTCTCGGCCTGAAACATCGACTGCACCTCTTCCTAGAGATGCTGCCTGGCCTACTGCGTTCACCAGCAACTTTGATGTGTGTTGCTCGAATTTCCAGCATCTGCAGAATTCCTGTTTTTTGGCAAAAGGGATATGAGGCTGGAGAAGGGAGAGGGTCATGGGATGGGAGGCCTAAGGAGAAAGAAAGGGGAAGGGGGGAAGCCCAGAGGATGGGCAAGGAGTAGAGTGAGAGGGACAGAGGGAGAAAAAGGAGAGAGAAAAATATATATAAATAATAATAATAAATAAATAATGGATGGGGTATGAAGGGGAGGTGGGGCATTAATGGAAGTTAGAGAAGTCAATGTTCATGCCATCAGGAGCCAATGTGGGCAAAATTCCTGAAAACAACACACAGAGTTCATCACACAGCCAATCCGCAACGAGATTCCCACCCCGCTTCACAATTGAGTTTCTTAAGTGATATAAGGGCCAAGCTCTCGGGGACACTCCACAATTAGCGACACACTGAGGATGAATCCTCGCACGGTGACGAAACATTTGCAAGTCAATTGACAAGTTCGAAGAACAACTCAACCCAACTGTCAACCACCTGAGCTACATGTCTTCCAGATTAATTCCACTATATTCTGCATTCTGCTTTCTTTTTGCTACACGATTGTAATTATGTATGGCATGACCTGCCTGGAAGCCACAGAAAAGCTTTTCACTGTACCATGTGACATTAATAAACCAATGTTACCAATGATGACAGGAAACAGAACATGATTTATACACTCATTTCAGACCAGATACCTTGCTTGTTCTGGACTCCACCCTCTGTGCTGTACAAACCAATCCCAGAGTTATAGAGCAGAGAAGCAGGCCCTTTGGCCCAACTCATCAATGCCAACCAAGAAGTCTATCTGAACATCCCATCTGCCCTTGTTTGACCCATATCCCTCTAAACCAAGGGTTCACAGACCCCTCACTTAATAGTATTGGTCCGTGGCATAAAAAAGGTTGAGAACCCCTGTTTTAAACCTTTCCTATCCTTGTTCCTCTCCAAATGTCTTTTAGACGTGGTAGTGTAGTGGTTAGCACAACCCTTTACAGGACATGCGACCCGGGTTCAATTCCCGCCGCTCTCTGTCAGGAGTTTGTACGCTCTCCCTGTGACCAAGTGGGTTTCCTCTGGGTGCTCTGGTTTCCCCCACAGCCCAAAAGACGTACTGGTTGGGAGATTAATTGGCCATTGTAAATTGTCCCATGATTAGGCTTGGGTTAAATGAGGGGTTGCTGGGCACCATGGCTCAAAGGGTTGGAAGGGCTGTGTTGTATCTAAATACATAAATATACATACCCACCTGTAACACTTCTTCCTGCAGCTTGTTCCACATACCCACTACCCTGTGTGCATAAAAGTCGCCCTTTAGGTCCCTTCTAGAACTTTTCCCTTGTTGTCATTCCTTTTTGCACCTTACGGTGCACGGCGTGGCATTTTGACTTTTTTTTTTTACGAAGCTGAGTTGCTAGCTTGGTGCTCAGCCCAGCACGGAGGGAAAGTGTGCAAGTCGTTGGCCAGATTCGAACTCAGGGTCCCAAGTCCGGCGCTGACACCATTACACTGTTGGCGGGCCAAGAACCTCCCTTGCCCTCTCTCCAATTCTGATTCTCCCTCCCGCTCCCCGTAACCGCTCCCGCACCAGGATTTACCTGGAAAATCCGCAATGAAAACCACGTCCGTCTGATTGTCCAGAGTTTTCTCAATTTCTTCAAACTTTAGCCTCCAGGGCGAGAGGTTAACCAGCAGCGGCATCAGCCACGACGTCTTCTTGAAGGGGGACCACTCGGCCGTTACGACATCCACCCGCGGATCAAAGAGCCTGGAAATGGGAACTCAGTAGCAACAAATAGAAGTTGTGGCTTAAGCAGTCGTCCAAGAGCTTAGGGGCAGAAGGTGGGCCACAGTGGCCGGGCCAAGACCTCTCCAAAGAAGGTTCTGAACAAATAGGCTAAGGTCTTTGCAAGCTAACAAAGAGCAGGGTGGGATGTGTATGTATATCTATATTAAAAAAACCCATACCAAGGTTGCACTGACTGCTATGGTTCTGAAACCTTAAATGTTTCTCTACAGGCACTGCCTGACCAGCTGAGTGTTTGCAGTACATTCTGTTTTTAATGAAGATCCCCCAAGGGTTCGTCAGCGGTCTGCGTCCCAGGTCTGTCTCACCTCTGTTGGAACCTGTCGTTTATAGACACCCAGACGTCAAAGTAGAGCTCGGGATCGAGGATGTTGTACCGGCGGAGCTCCCGGGCCAGGCAGCTGGAATACTGCTTCAACATGTCCGCATGGTCCTTCCAGCGGCGGCTCTGCGTCCACACCTGGTGATAAAACAACACAGGTGCTTACAGGCAGGGGGAGCCCCAGCATCCTGGCTGTCACTGACTAATAAAGACTCACAACCAAGAGGCGTGTTCCCTTTAAGATCTGATCTCACAGCTCAGGGCGGACATAGCTGTCCCGTACAAAAATCTGACATCATAGAACAGTACACGCCTATGATAGTTTGCTGACCTTTTATCGCATCTAGAATCTGAGGAGACTGAGGTCCTTTAACATCTGCCGGACGATGCTGAGAATGTTCTACAAGTCTGTGGTGGCCAGTGCTATCATGTTTGCTGTTGTGTGCTGGGGCAGCAGGCTGAGGGTAGCAGACACCAACAGAATCAACAAACTCATTCGTAAGGCCAGTGATGTTGTGGGGATGGAACTGGACTCTCTCACGGTGGTGTCTGAAAAGAAGATGCTGTCCAAGTTGCATGCCATCTTGGTCAATGTCTCCCATCCACTACATAATGTACTGGATGGGCACAGGAGTACATTCAGCCAGAGACTCATTCCACCGAGATGCAATACAGAGCGTCACAGGAAGTCATTCCTGCCTGTGGCCATCAAACTTTACAACTCCTTCCTTGGAGGGTCAGACACCCTGAGCCGATAGGCTGGTCCTGGACTTATTTCCTGGCATAATTTACATATTATTATTTAATTTTTTATGGTTTTATATTGCTATATTTATACTCTATTCTTGGTTGGTGCAACTGTAATGAAACCCAATTTCCCTCGGGATCAATAAAGTATGACTATGACTATAATCAATCTGCCTCTTCCCTCCCGCATAGCCCTTCATTTGTCTTTGCTCCAGGTGTCCAAGTCCGTTAAATGCTTCTAATTGTATTTGCTTCTACCACCACCACCCCCATCAGTTACTTACCACTCTCCGTAAAAAAACACACCTCTGATATCCTTCCTATTCTGTCCTCCAAACACCTTAAAATGACATTGGCTCACATTAGCCACACTGGGAAGAGTCTCTGGCTGCCCACTCTATCTATGCCCCTTATCATCTCGTACACCTCTATCAAGTCACCTCTCATCCTCTTCGACTCCGAGGAGGAAAGACTCCAATTCACTCAACCTTTCCTCATAAGGCACGCTCTCTAATCCACTCAGCACCCTGGTAAATCTCCTCCGCACCCGCTTTAAAGCTTCCACAGTCTTCCTGGGAGGTGACCAGAACGGAGCGCAATAATTCCGAATGTGGTCTGACTAGGGTTTTTACACAGCTGCAACGCTACCTCGCATAAATACAAGCAGGCTCCCTCCCCCACCCCCAGAGGCTGGGTGGGACCGGAACTAAAGGTCATGGGTTAAGGGTGACAGGTGAAAAGTTTAAGGGGAACATGAGCAGAAACTTCTTCACTCAGAGGGTGGCGAGAGTGTGGAACGAGCTGCCAGCACAAGTGGTGCATACGAGCTCGATTTCAATGTTTAAGAGCAGTTTGGATAGGCACAAGGATAGTAAGGGTATGGAGGGCTATGGTCTGGGTGCAAGTCGGTGGGACAAGGCAATTTAAATAGTTGGTATGGACTAGATGGGCTGAAAGGCCTGTTTCTGTGCGGTACTTTTCTAATACTCTATGGCTCTTGAGCTCAATCCCCAACTAATGGAGGTTAACACCTCCTACGCCTTAACAACCCTATCAATTTGCGTGGCAACTTTGGGACACCTATGGACGTGGACCCAAAGCTCCCTCTGTTCACCCACGCTGCTCGAAATCCTGCCACTCAGCCTGTACTCTGCCCTCAAGTTTGACCTTCCAAAGTGAATCACTCCACACTTTCCCCGATTGAACTCCATCTGCCATCTCTCAGCCCAGCCCTGCATCCTGCTGTTGACATAACCTCAGACGGTGAAGAGGCGGCGTACAGGAACGAGACAGATCTGCTGCTTGAGTGGTGTCACAACTGTGCCCTCAGCCTCAGTAAGGCCAAGGAACTGACTGTGGACGTCAGGAAGGGGAAGTCGAGGGAACACACACCAGTCCTCATCGAGGGATCAGAAGTGGACAGGGTGAGCAGTTTCAAGATCCTAGGCATCAGCATCACTGAAGATCTATCCTGGGCCCAATATATTGGCGTAACTTCAAAGGCAGCTCACCAGCAGTTATATATTTTGTTGGGAGGTTGAGAAGATATTGTACGTCACTAAATTGTCTAGCAAATTTGTTTTTACAGATACATCATGGAGAGCATTCTAACTGGCTGCTTCACTGCCTGCTCTGGAGGGATTGGAAAAAGCTGTATAGGGTAGTAAACTGAGCCAGCTTCATCATCAGCACCAGCTTCCCCAGCACAGGACATCTTCAAGAAGTGATATCCATTTTAAGGACCTCCCCCCACCACCACCCAGAACATGCCCTCTTCTCATTGCTACCATCAGACAGGAGGTACAGGAGCCTGAAGGCACACACACAACGATTCCGGAACAGCCTCCTCCCCCCTGCTGTGGTATTTTGCACCACTAGTTATCTTGTATTTTTGTCCATTACCCACTCAGGGTGAGAGCCACAAGCTCAGTGTAGCGTTTGACAATACTTCAACTTACACCCGGATTTAGGTAGCCGACCTCTCCAGTTACCCCATCCTTGTAGGTTATCTTGACATGTTGGTGGGATCTGGAATGAACCATCATGTCCCAGGAATATCCATAGAGCCCATTGGTCCAGTTATTGTACCCCTACAAGAAAGAGAGGCAGTCAGGACTACGTTTAATGTTAGATTTCTTTCACCACTGTTACCTACATAGGCCAGTTGAGTTCAATTCAATTCAAGTTTAATTGTCATTCAACCATACGTGAATACTCAGGAATACAGCTAAACAAGATAGTGTTATTCCAGGGCCAAGGTGCAAAACACAGTACCAATAGTCACACACAGCACGTACGAGAGAGCAAGCAGATATTGGTATCATAGCCACACAATAAAAGAGTTCAAACTCGAGCCGTCAACCGACTGTCGCTCACAATAGAGCTCGTCTTCTGCCAAGCAAACACCGGGGGGCAGCACCAACTCCAGCCTGGACGCTGCGCCACTCTGACCCCGGTGGAGCGCGCTGGCTCCGACGCCTTCTCCTGGCCGATGATTCACTTACAAACACACAAAATGCTGGAGGAACCCAGCAGGTCAGGTAGCGTCTATGGAGAGGAATCAAGAGTCGACGTTTCCAGCTGAGACCCTTCATCCGCCTACCTTCCCCCTCTCACGTGGCTTCACCTATCACCTTCCAGCTTATACACCTTCCCCTCCCTCCTTCCCCCTTTTTATTCAGTCTTCTTCCCCCTTCTTTTCCAAACCTGGTGAAGGGTCTCGGTCTGAAATGTCAATTCTTTTTCCATTTCCATGGTTGCTATCTGTCCTGCTGAGTTCCTCCAGCACCTTGTGTGTGTTGGTCTCAATTTCCATTCCCGGCATCGGCAGGATCTCGTGTTTACCACTTACTTGGGGTTGTACAGCACAGAAACAGGCCATTTGGCCCATCATATCCATGCTGATCTTCCCCCCCCCCAACTACAAAAATTCCATTTGCTTGCATTAGGACCATTTCCTTCTGTGCCTTGGCAATTTAATTATCTATCTAAGTGTCCGTTCAATGTAGAGACTCCACCACCTCTGGCAACACGTTCTAGATATCAACCACTCTGTGTAAAGAACAGATTCTCTTTAAATCTCTAACATCTTAAAACAATGTCCTTTGTAGGATGGCAGGTTGGAGATATGTCTCTACCAAACGTGGTGTAAGGCACTCCTTCCCTCCGCTAGCCTGCAGGTCACCCTTGGGCAAGGTGTAGCACCTGCTTAGCCCCCTGATCAGGGTCATGTGAAGCCATGGGAGCAGGTGGTGGATGGTCGTATGAGCAGCTGGTGCAGATCACAAGTCCTGGTTATGTGACCACTGACACCAGGCAGACAATCTTTGAAGAGTATTGGTAATGGCTGGGGTCACCCGTCTTGTAAAGACACTGCCCAGAAGAAGGCAATGACAAACCACTTCCACCAAGAGCAATCATGGTCAAAAGACCATGATCGCCCACATCATATGACATGATACATAATGAATGAATTTGTTTTTGAGGCCCCTACTCTAACTATGACTGTACCCTGTCTGTGAGTCTCACAATCATACGAACTTTAATCAACCCTTCAGCCTCCTCTGCCCCAGGGAAAACAGGCCCATCTTCTCCAATCTCTCCCCGTATCTGAACTTCTCCACTGCAGGCAACTTCCCGGAGAACCTCCTCTGTACACCCTAACGTGCAATCACATCTCGAAGACAAACTTGCTGGCAAGACAGAAATAGCAAAGATCACAAGAGATGCTGGAAATCCAGAATAACACACACAAAATAATGGAGGAACTCAGCAGGTCAGGCAGCATCTCTGGAGAAGAATAAAGGGTCCATATTTTGGGACTTGCATCAGGACTCACGAAGAGTTTCGGCCCAAAATGTCAACTGTTTATTGCTCTCCATAGATACTGCCTAACCTGGTAAATTCCTCCAGCATTTTATGTGTCTTAAGCAAAAATAAAGATGCATTTACCAAGTGCCCAAACCTGAAGCAATCACCACCTCTTCTCACCCTATCAGCACAGTTCCTGTATTCTCTGTGTGTTGAGTTGTTCCTGCCCTGAGAACAGTTCTCTCTATTTTTTTTTTACAGCTGCACAGACCAACTGTTGCTTTGAGAAGGAAATTATTTCACAGCCTGAAAACAGTGCAGCACTTTAAATTTTTTTTCGGTAATATGCACATCAAACAAACACAAACCACAACTCACAACAAACGTAACCAATGTCAGGCAGACAAAACAACTGACAGGCACAATGGCAAAAGTAAAATGTTTCGACTAGACGGCATCAGCGCCAGCAGGCCAACGGCTTATTAACAATGTGCTACAGACTTCCATTCTGTGTTTGTTGTTACAATTTGTAACAGTGTTGTAAATTGAAACACTGACAATGTAAATACTTTGAAGCCCTAAAATGTTTCAAAGTAAAGGGTATTTCACAATTATATTAACATAGTTTTCAAAATTATATTAACATTATATAAAAGAAAATTCCAGCTGCACAGCAACAAAGGCTATGTGCACGGGGGCCTTTCAGTTACTGTGCGGCTATGCACCCACACAGCTTAGAGAGAACAATGATGTAGGGAGTTGTGATTTCCTTGTTCTGGAATCATTTTCTCCCAAATTTCCACTAAGTGACAGAAAGTGATGAAATATGCATTTACATATCACCTCCCACAACCTACAATCCCATCGTTTATTTTCAATGTGTAATCTGCTGTAACACACAATAAATGGGCCAAATAATTAATCCAGAGTGTTAAACAGATGCACAGTTTAACCCAAACTGGTGTGTGCATATCACCTAGACACTGAAAAATCCCTGTGCTGACAGTGGCAGAGAGTGCCATTTAAAGACTCTGGTGGGGACATCAATTTCAAAGTAATTTTTTTTAGATTATGAGAACACTCAGTCCCCTTTTATTGTCATTTAGAAATGCATACATGCATTAAGAAATGATACAATGTTTCTCCGGAGTGATATCACAGAAAACAGGACAAACCAAAGACTAACACTGATAGAACCACATAATTATAACATATAGTTACAGCAGTGCAAAGCAATACCATAATTTGATGAAGAACAAACCATGGGCACGGTAAATAAAGTCTCAAAAGTCCCCGAGTCAATCGACTCCTGAGTCCCCGATCGCAGGCAGCAAAAGGGAGAAACTCCCTGCCATAAACCTCCAGGCACCGTCAACTTGCCGATGCCTTGGAAGCAGCCGACCACAGCCGACACTGAGTCCATCCGTCCGAAAACTTCGAGCTTCCAACCAGCCTCTCCGATACAGCCTCCCGAGCGCCATCCTCTGCCAAGCGCCTTTGACCTCGCCCCGGCCGCTGAAACACGCAAAGCCGAGGATTCGGGGCCTTCAGCTCCGGAGATTCCGGTTACCACACAGTAGAAGCGGCAGCGAAGCGGGCATTTCAGAAGTTTTCCCGATGTTCCTCCGTACTCTCACGTCTGTCTCCATCAAATCAGAATTGTGCACAGTCCCCTACTTGACAGATAACAGATATCATCACCGAAGTGGCCGTGCGCGCACTGCCATCTCGCCATCTTCTCCTTCCTCATTATTTATGATCAAAGTATGTATTTATTATACAACCTTGAGATTCGTCTCCTTACAGGCAGCCACAAAACAAGAAACCCAAAAGAACCCATTAAAAAATAAAGACCAACAAAACACCCAATGCAAAGAGGGGGGAAAAAAAACACACAAATTGTGCAAACAATAAAAGCAAGCAACAGCATTCAGAACGAAAGTGAGTCCATAGACCCAAAGCCTGGAGCAGGCCCACATCCTCAGTATATCAACAGCGGAGCAAATTGTCACGGAACTCGCAAACACAAAACCCGGAACAGCTGGAGCAAGTTCACAGCCTGAGCTTCAGTGATGTGGGCAGCAGAGCAGGGAGCAGAACCGGCCTGACCCTCACCTCCAACCCTGCCTTTTCAGTCCATCTGGCGCAGTGTTTAAATTGTCCAAACACAGGGTCGTTCCCCACACTAGGACCCTGTCATTCGATATGCTCTGAGCCTGGACCCTGCTGCCATGTTCCAGCCCTTGTCTGACCTTTCCAAACCGGCCCTGTGCTTAGATCAATCAGACCTCGCTCTCCTCCGCTCTGGCTTTTCTCCACTTCGCACGTCCCAATTCCGTCTCAACCACGTCCCCACCTCACTCCGACCACTTCACCTCAAACGTGCCTTGACCTCGTCCCGACTCCGTCTCACACCCACACACCTTGGTCCTAGGGTTCACCCCGCCCTCGCTCACCTCTTTATTGTTTGCGCTGATCGTTTACCATAATTTTCCACAGAGGAAAAGGATTTTGTTACATTTCTTGCTTTATAAACCACCAGTAAGTTGTCACCCATCTTCAGTCGCGCCATCTTAAGCTGGGACCAAGGCTTGGCCAATAGAGCTGCCGCCCATAACTCCAGTTCAAGAGGAATGCCTTGACTCAGGTACTGGTTAGGAGGTGGAGTGTATTGTCCAGGTACTCACTAGCATAGAAGCATGTAGGAAAAATCCACATCAGCCGATCAGAACGGGGTAAGAAAATATAACGTCTGGTTAGTGCAAGACAGGAGGTGAATATACACTCAGTGTTCGTGATCTTCTGCTGCTGTAGCCTGTCTACTTCAAGGTTCGATGTGTTCTGCATTCAGAGACGCTCTTCTGCACACCACTGTTGTAATGTGTGGTTATTTGAGTTACTGTCACCTTCCCATCCATCTGGCCATTCACCTCTGACCTCTCATTAATAAACCATTTTCATCCTCAGAACTGCCACTCACTGTTGTTTTTCACACCGTTCTCTGTGAACTCTAGAGACTATTGTTCATGAAAATCCCAGGAGATCAGCAGCTTCTGAGATACTCAAACCACCTCGCCTGGCACCAACAATTATCCCACGGTCAGAGACGCTTGGATCACATTTCTTTTCCCCCATTCTGATATTTGGTCTGAGCAACAACTGAATCTCTTGACCATGTCTGCATGCTTTTATGCACCGAGATGCTGCCACGTGATTGGCTGATTAGATATTTGCATTAATGAGGTGTACCTAATAAAGTGGCCACCTAGTGCATGCTAGCACAGATTAAATGGGTTGAAAAAGCCATTCAGTGGCCACTAAGTGCTAATATTACTAATATGACTGAGTAGTAGACTCAGCACAGTATAATCACTGGCACATCCCTCCACACCAGCGGTACTATCTACAGAAAGTGCTTGCCTCAGGAAGGCAACATCTATCATCAAAGAATCCTAAGCTTTGAAGAGGAGTCTCGGTCCGAAACATTGGCTGCTTATTCACTTTCATAGATGCTGCCTGACCTGCTGAGTTCCTCCAACACATTGCTCTGGATTTCCAGCATCTGCAGAATATCTTGTGTTTAGCTATTATCGTGGTGGCACGTGGCCAAGTGGTTAAGGCGTCGGTCTAGTGATCTGAAGGTCGCTAGTTCGAGCCTCAGCTGAGGCAGCGTGTTGTGTCCTTGATCAAGGCACTTAACCACACATTGCTCTGCAACGACACCGGTGCCAAGCTGTATGGGTCCTAATGCCCTTCCCTTGGACAACATCGGTGGCGTGGAGAGGGAGACTTGCAGCATGGGCAACTGCTGGTCTTCCATACAACCTTGCTCAGGCCTGCACCCTGGAAACCTTCCAAGGCACCAATCCATGGTCTCACAAGACTAACAGATGCCTATAGATATAGATAGATATAGATCTATCATCAAAGATCCCCACCATCCAGGCCATGCCATCTCACAGCTACCATCGGGCACGAGGCACAAAAGCCAGAGGTCCCACACCAGCAACTGCTTCCCTTCAACCATTTGGTTATTGAACGAACTTCCACAACTCTCATCACTACCTCAGTATAGCAAAGTTGTGACCACTTTGCACATTGGACTTAGCTTTGTTTTGTTCCAATGTAAAAATAGTCTATAGCTTGTTTAACCTTTTTACTTATAAATGGTGTTTATCTGCTCTTACGTACCTGTGATGTGCTGCAGGCAAATTTTTCATTTCACCTGTGCATAAATGTACTTGCGATCCCAAGTCGGGGCTAGAGGCAAGGGATGGGCCAGTGTTCAGCTTGCCACTCCACGAGGTTACTCATCTCTGAGACTGTGGCCTACAGCTGACATCTCCCAGATCAGCTCATCGATGACTGGCTTCTTGGCAGCGGACTCACATCAGTGAACTTCCGTTCCAAGTATCAGTTGATTACATGATTCGTTTTTTTTAATCCTACACTTTGGCTGTCTGACGGTCTTTTTTTTAAATAGGTTCTATACTTGTATATAGCAGACATACTTTGACAATGAATCCCTTTCTTACTTTGACGTAGTTTGACGTTGGTTCAGTTTAGAGAAACACTCCCATCTAGTGGCCAACCCAAGTATGGCGGGGGACGCACAGGGACTGAAATCAGCTGCTGCTCTGACAGCCTCCCAGAAATTATATTAGAATTTCAGTACAGTTGCCTGTAGCAGAGAAACCGTAATGAGGCAACGGGATTAACTACTGAATAGCTGATTGTGAAGATTAGAGAGAAGGGATGTCACTTAATGCTGTGGTGCCAGACTACAGACGAATAATCATGCCACACCTCCCCCTCACTGGGGACAGTCTCACAGCCACTCTTCCTTCCCCCCACCCCTAGATATGGATCTCCACAGTTTATTTCAGGGAGTATTGGACTTAACCCAATGTACTGCAGGCAACACAGGCTTCACAGACAACTACCTCAATATTTCGCTCTCTTTTTGACTTTTTTAAAAAACTTTTAAAGGTTCATTTCATTGTCAAAGTATGCATGTACAATACAACTCTGATATTCATCTTCTCCAGATAGTCATTAAATACAGAAAGACCATGGACGTTGATGACAGTAAAGACATCACCACCCCCCACCCCAACCGTCACAAAAAAGAAACAAATTTTACAGACCCCAAATCACACCCCCCCCTGCCCACAGCAAAAAAAAATCAATAATCCCCTACAGATAACAATCCACGGCCCCCTCACTCACAGGAAAGAACAGACTCAGTAGCACAAAATCCCCAACCACCCCTCTTACACACACACAAAAAAAAGCAACATCGATAAAAGTTTCCCACTGTCTATGCCACGCCATTGTCTCACAGCTACCATCGGACAGGAGGTACAGTCCAGCACCACCACGTTCAGGAACATGTTCAACCATCCCGCACAACCCTAACCTTACCTCAGTACAGCAACACGTTACACACATCAAAGTTACTGGTGAACGCAGCAGGCCAGGCAGCATCTCTAGGAAGAGGTACAGTCGACGTTTCGGGCCGAGACCCTTTGTCAGGACTAACTGAAGGAAGAGCTAGTAAGAGATTTGAAAGTGGGAGGGGGAGGGGGAGATCCAAAATGATAGGAGAAGACAGGAGGGGGAGGGATGGAGCCAAGTGCTGGACAGTTGATTGGCAAAAGGGATATGCCCATCCTCTGTGTTTTCCCCCCTCATCCTTTCTTTCTCCCTAGGCCTCCTGTCCCATGATCCTCTCATATCCCTTTTGCCAATCAACTGTCCAGCTCTTGGCTCCATCCCTCCCCCTCCTGTCTTCTCCTATCATTTCGGATCTCCCCCTCCCCCTCTCAAATCTCTTACTAACTCTTCCTTCAGTTAGTCCTGACGAAGGGTCTTGGCCCAAAACGTCGACAGTACCTCTTCCTAGAGATGCTGCCTGGCCTGTTGTGTTCACCAGCAACTTTGATGTGTGTTGCTTGAACTTCCAGCATCTGCAGAATTCCTCGTGACAGCAACACGTTGACCGCTTTGTACTAGAATGGACTTTCAACTAACGCACACAAAGCGCCAGAGGAACTCAGCAGGTTGGGCTGCATCCATGAAGTTATATGAACCCTCCGTAGGTTTCAAGTTCAAGGTAAATTTATTCCCAGAGTATATATACGTCACCATACACAGCCCCGAGATTCTTTTCTTGCGGGCATACTCAATAAATCCAATAACCGTAATAGAATCAATGAAAGACCACACCAACTGGGCGGAACAACCAGTGTGTAAAAGACGACAAACTGCAAATACAGAATAAAATTCTGTCACCATCTGCAGGCTCTCATGTCTCCACAATGGACTTGAGCATCTTTTTTGTTCTTTCTTATATAATTTATGTTTATGTTTTTCTTGTGAGCGTCGTGTCTAAGTGTATGTACGTGCTGCTGACGCTGCTCACTGCAGCTGTGCACGCGGCAAGTAGCAGTCAGCTTAACACTATTAGAGTACCCGCGATCACCGAACGGTTTCAACTCCTGCCGCTGTCTGTAAGGGGTGTGACCGGGTAGATTTCCTAATGAGCGCTCCAGTTGCCTCCGGCATTCCGAGGTAGTACGGATTAGGGCTAGTGAGGTGTGGGAATGCTGTGCTGGTGGCGGAAGCATGTCGACACTTGCAGGCCGCCCAGCATGATACTCGTTCACTTGATTTGACGCAAACGACACAATTCACAGTAGTTTGAATGTACATGTGACAAATAAAGTTGATCTTTATCTTTACTCGACTTTGACCAGTCACTCCCCGCTCACCAGGTGCATTTCTCTGGTCACTACTACCCCCTCATCGGGTACAGACACACGACCACTCAACCCCCTACCCTGGGATCCAGTTCTAGACTTGCCCATTCTCGGGGCTGGAGGGCTCACTGATCGTCTGGGGACAAGTGAGGTTGTCTTTCCTGGTATTAATGATTGAACCATAGTATATTCCCACTCAGATCAAACGGTCTTCCCTTGCAAGTCTCTGCGCCCGCGTCACTCGATTGCCTACCCAGCCAGAGGCTCCCGATCACCCACCTGCGTGATGAAGTGCGAATACGGCAAGAAGAACTGCTCGGCAACGTAGATTACGACGAAGACTGCCCCCAGCCTCTGTCGCAACGTGAGTGGTGTCTCCGTGCCGGTACGCTGCTGGCTTCTGCCCCGTTCCTCGATGGGAGGCACGCACGAGTCGCTGGGCTGGGGCGGATCAGTGAGCGGGAGCAGTGTCCTCAGGAAGCTCGGGAACTTCCGAATGAATGACCTCGGCCAGTCAGGGTAGCAGAACAGCGGAGACGTTGCCAGCATTGTGTAGGAGAACATCCCTGGAAAGGAAGTCATATTTCCATTAATAAACAAAGCCATACCACTTGAAAAATGTAGTCCCAAACTCTGCTGTAAGCCTAGGGCTAGGTACGTGCACTGCCCTGGTCAGAACTAACTCAGGCTCAGAACTATCACATACTGTAGATTGTGGATGGCGGAGTGAAGATGTGTCTCCAACTAAAGGAGGTGTAAGGTGCTCCTTCCCTCCGCTAGTCTGCTTAGCCCCCGATCAGGGTCAGGTGAAGTCACAGGAGCAGGTGGTGGATGGTCATACAAGCAGCTGGTCCAGCTGGTGGAGATCACAAGTCCTGGTTATGTGACCACTGACGCCAGGCAGACAATCTCTGAAGAGTATTGATAATGGCTGGTGTCACCCGTCTTGTAAAGACACTGCCCAGAAGAAGGCGATGGCAAACCACTTCTGTAGAAAAATTAGCCAAGAACAATCAAGGTCATGGAAAGACCATGATCGCCCATGTCATACGACACGGCACACAATGATGATGTCATACAACACGGTACGCAATGATGATGTCATACGACGCGGCACACAATGATGACGTCATACAACACGGTACATAATGACGACTGCCGGGTATTTTAGAATTTTAGTAATATTTGAGTAATCATATATTATATATATTGTTTGGTTAAGCATTATTGTTTGTTATATAGGTAGACAGGTGATATGTGCGCACCGTGCTTAAAGTAAACTCGAAGTCAGGCCCATGTTTCAGACTCTCACTTCTTCCTTTGAATTAGTTTAATTCTTTGAAGTTCATCATCATCATCATCATCATCATCAGGTGCCACGCCCAGTTTGAGCTTTGACTGCCGTGGCCCAGACACTCCTGTTTCGGGTCAAGTGGATCAATTCATTGGTATTCATTTCCAGTTCTCTGGCTGATGTCTCCATCATCATTTGTCTTTGCCTTCGCCTTCCTCTTGCTTTCTTCCCTTCAATCTTTCCCATAATTACCGTGCATTCTAACTCCTCTTTCCTAATCACATGTCCAATGAAGTCACATTGCCTTTTCATGATCTCATATATTATTTCTCTTTTTGTGTTTGCTCTGTTCATGACATCCTCGTTAGATATTCGTTTCGTCCATGATATTCTTTGCATCCTCCTCAAAAACCACGTCTCTGCTGCTTCAATTCGTTTCCTCATGTTACTACTAGATATTGTCCAACATTCTGATCCATGTAACATAACTGGATAAACGTAACATTTCAGTACTCTGAGGCGGGTTGTCATGCCTAGTTTAGTGTTGGTCAGTATACTCTTCATTCTCGTAAAGGTGTCTTTTGCCATCCCTATTCTTCTTTTGATGTCCGTGTCGCACCTGCCATCTGGTGTCACCCAGCTTCCTAAATAGCAAAAGTTCTGTACTTACTTTATGTTTTCCCCGTTTATTCTCAGCCTGCAGATAGGATTCTCCTTCTTTTTGGGTATCACCATACATTCTGTCTTTTTGCAATTGATAGATAGACCCATTTTTGCACTTTCTTCAACAACTATATGAATTAAGTTTTGTAGTTCTTCCTCCGTACTTGCAATTAACAGTGTCATCCACTTATCTAAAATTATTAATGTTTTCACCGCCAACTTTGATTCCCAAGATGTCTCTTACTTTTTTCAATATTGTTTCACCGTACACGTTAAACAAATCAGGGGAGAAAGCAGACCCTTGTCTAACGCCTCTCTTGATTTTCGTAAACTGACTCACTTCCCCATCTATTCTTACAGCGGCAGTTTTTTCCCAGTACAGATTTCTGATTAGGCGGAGGTCTTTCAAATCTAGATCTAGAGTTTCCTGTAATATTTCGAATAACTTATTGTGCTTCACTTTATCAAATGCTTTTGTATAGTCGATAAAACAAACGAACCTTTTTGCACTTGAATAGCTCCTTCTGATAGTATCTTTAACATCAATATCACGTTTCTTGTACCTTTGTCTTTCACAAAACCACATTGTTCTTTACCTATTTCAGCTTGTATCTTGCTTTTAGCTCTTGTCATCAAAATTCTTAGAAGTATTTTGGTGATATGACTCATTAAACTTATGGTACTACGTAATTCACATTCTATTGCTCCAGGTTTCTTAGGAAGAGTGATAAATACTGATTTTTTCATCTCTTCTGGTATTATTCCAGTCTCATAAATGTCATTGATTAAATCAGTAAGTTTTTCAATTCCATAATCTTCAAGGGTGATAATTTGTTCTATTACTAATTTGTCAGGACCTGCTGCCTTTCCTTTCTTCATCTTATTTATTGCATTACGAACTTCAGATTTTAAAATACTTGGAACTTCAATGTTCTTCTTAATTTCTGGTTTTTCACCTCAATCGTCTTCAAACAATTCCTGAATATACTCAGTCCATCTGTTCATAATCTCATCTTTTTCCATGATAATGGTACCGTTTTTTGCTTTCAAACATCCACCTGAAGAACAGAGGAGCTTTTTACCAGTGATATTCTTGATTTGTTGATGTAACCTTTTACGATCAGTAATAGGGATTCTTTCTATTTGCTCACATTCCTGGTTTAACCATCCTTCTTTGGCTTTTTGACATAAGCTTTTGACTTTTTTTATCCAAGGACTTATATTTTATAGGATTTGCTTTCTTCCATCTCTTTTCTTCCATTAGATTTTTGATTTCATCTGTCATCCATTTATTCTTTGTGCTTTTTTCTTTTTTAGGAATCACTGACTTCGCTGATTCTACCAAGGCATCCTTCAGAGAGTTAAATTTCATTTCTACATGATTGCTATTATCTTCAACAGATTCTATTGCTAGACTTTGAAATCTATTCCTTACTTCAATTGTAAATTTTCGTCTTAAGTTTTCTTCTTCAATTAATTGCAAGTAGTCAAGGGATTGTTCAGGTTTTTGCTTCTTTAGTTTTTTTAAGTTTAACTTTTACATGACATACTACTGGGTTATGGTCACTATTACAGTCTGCACCTGGATATGTTTTGCATTGAGTCACTGAGTTTCTAGATCTTTGGTTTATAGTGATAAAGTCAATTTGATTTCTAGTATTATCACCTGGACTTTTCCAGGTCCACAAGCATCTTGGATAGTTTTTAAAGTAGGTATTCATAATGACCCGATTATTCATCTTGCACCATTCCACCCATTTCTCACCTCCTTCATTTCTTTCCCCTAGTCCAAATTTTCCTATGGTATTTCCATCAGCACCTTGTCCTACTTTAGCATTTAGATCACCCATGACAATAACAGTATCTTGAGATTTGCATCCGTTCTTTGCTTGTTCAAGCTCTTCATAGAATTTATCTATATCTTCATTTGTTCCATCTGTTGTTGGTGCATGCATATACCTGTATAATTGCTAAATCAAATGGTTGTCCTCTGAATCTAACAAGGAGCATTCTCTCTGATATCGCCCAATGTCCTAAAACACTTTTTGCCATGTTTTCATCCATAAAAATTCCTACTCCATTAGTATGAGATGTTCCACAAGAATAAACTAGTGTTTTATTTCTAATCTGACATGTTCCACCACCTATCCAATGAACTTCACTAATTCCCATGATGTTAATCTTTAGTCTTTCCATTTCATTTATCACATTGTCCAATCTTCCTGCTTGATACAGGGTTCTTACATTCCAAGTGGCAATCATTTTCTTTTGTGTTACTTTAATTTTATGAGCAGTAGCTTGATGACGGTCGAGGATCCCCAGCTGACCAGAATCAACCCTACTGAGCGAAGCATCTTCAGAATTGTCTTGAAGATCCTCTTGACGCTGTTGTTGTGTGATACATTTTGTGAGTTTGACCATGGTTTTCATAGCAAATGGGTTCTAAGAGACCTAGTACCTAGCAAACGGTGGTTTGCGATTGCCTTCCGTTGGGCGAACAGCTTTGAAGTTACAAAACATTATTGTACATTGAAACATTGAAAAGCATCGTTTGTGTTAACAAGCCAGGATGTGCTGGGGGCAGCCCACAAGTGTAGCCACAGATTCCAGTGCCAACACAGCATGCTCACAATGTTCAGCAGGACAACACAGAACACAACCAGCAACAAAGCAACAGCAGCAAATCAAGCCCTGTCCCTCTCTCCCACCCACCCAGACTGTCCTCCAACCCCATCCAGAGGAAGGGAACTCCAAACAGCCCTCTACCTTAAAAAGGTGACAACGAATGTGTGGCGACACTTGCGAGATCCACCAGCAAGTTGTTAATGCAAAAGACACATTTCATTGTATGTTTTGATGTATATGTGATAAATTAATCTGAATCTGAATGGAATATAACCGCAAAATAAGAGGCCAATTTAACACTGGACAACAATTTTTTTTTCAATTGTTGCTTCCTCAGAATTTTTTTTTTGTTTATGACAGAACGCTTGAAGGTGAACACAAATATAATTTCAGACATCTTGTATCAGGTAGGAATTGAGAAACAAGAAGTTAACTACTATTAAATATAATGTGTTTAATTGCATGACGGTGCTGATGCTTTGCAATAGTTCAACTAAGCTAAAAATGTTTTGCTGATGATTTTCGTTTGTACTCAGTGTCCGAGGCTTCTCGCTTAAGTGTCCAACAATAATCAGCCAGCATTGATGGATTCCAGTTGCCCTGATACCGTTTCTCCAGACTGCAATGTCCTGCTGAAACCTTTCACCGTGCTGGTCACTGACAGTGCCAAGATTTGCAGGGAAGAAGTCTAAATGGGATTGCAGAAAATGAATCTGTAGTGACATGTTGCACTTCATGATTTTGTATGTTTGAAGCATGTTGTCAACCAGCTGCATGTAGTTTGGTGCTCTGTAGTTGCCAACAAAATTTTCAGCAACATCCTTGAATGTCTTCCATGTGATTTTCTCCGGTCCACAAGAAGTTCCTCAAATTGCCAGTCATTGATGACCTGTCTGATTTGTGGGACCCCAAAAATGCCTTCCTTAATCTTGGCGTCAATTATTCTAACTTGAATTATGAATTGAAATAACAAATATAGGTGATTTCAAAAAAAAAATGGTGGGTGATAGGGAAATTTCCTGGCGATTTTCATGATCAGCAGCCCAAAATCTATAACATATACCCAAAAGTGTTCAGGAAGCAAATTCTTTGTCGTCCAGTGTAATTTTAAAACTGCAGTGTGTAGAAATTTCTTCACTCAGAAGGTAGTGAACCCCTGGAATTCTCTATCCCTGAGGGTGGTGGAGGCCGGATCAACAGCGTGAACGTAAATGGAATGGAGCCCACGGCCGAGTGCAGATATCTGAGGTGTACGACTAAAGCAGGAATCAAGTCTGGAAGCAGGTGAATTTGCACTAAGTTTACTTTTATAAGTCTACAATTAAATTTAGATTTATCAATATATATTTACCACTAAAGAATGAAACGAAGCTGGCGGCAGATGCGATTACCTATGTTGAAGAGCTGAGAGTTCATACAATGGAAGTACGTGACGAAGAAGATGGCGTAGGGACGGGTGACGTCGAAGAAGAGAAGATAACCGGCTGACAGGTCCAACATAAGGCCACCTCCGTGCACAACCAGGAGGCTCACCAGCTCCTCTGAAAGCACCAGCCTGTTCGAGGAGAGAGGCAAACATTAGCACTGCACATTGTCAAGCGTCACCGGAGAAGGGAGGTTCAGTAAATGCAACAGGAGAAACAGTGGCCGGCAGGTCAGATCTCTGTCCAATTGTTCTTGGGGCGGGGGGGGCGCGAGGCTGGTCTCCTACGTGGAGACTGGCCACAATCGACACAAAGCTTTACACATTACACCCCTTCTCAACCACCGCCAGGGATTTAATGGCTGTTCCATCCCTACTTTCAACCATTCTGTACTCATTGGCCACTTTATTAGGTACACCTCTACACCAGCTGGTTAGTGCAAATATCTGATCAGCCAATCATGTGGCAACGACTCAATGCATTAAAGCACGCAGACATGATCAAGAGGTTCAGTTGGGAATGGGGGGAAGAAATGTGATCCAAGTGACTTTGACCGTGGAATGATAGTTGGTGCCAGATGGGGTGGTTTGAGTATCTCAGGAACTGCTGATCTCCTGAGATTTTCAGATACATCAGTTTCTAGAGTTTACAGCGAATGGTGTGGAAAACAAGGAACATCCAGTGAGCGGCGGTTCTGTGGGCGAAAACGCCTCGTTAATGAGAGAGCAGGCCAGGCAGCATCTCTAGGAAGAGGTACAGTCGACGTTTCAGGCCGAGACCCTTCGTCAGGACTAACTGAAGGAAGAGTTAGTAAGAGATTTGAAAGTGGGAGGGGGAGAGGGAGGATAGGAGAAGACAGGAGGGGGAGGGATGGAGCCAAGAGCTGGACAGGTGATTGGCAAAAGGGATATGAGAGGATCATGGGACAGGAGGCCCAGGGAGAAGGAAAAGGGGGAGGGGGGGAAAAACCCAGAGGATGGGCAAGGGGTATAGTCAGAGGGACAGAGGGAGAAAAAGGAGAGTGAGAGAAAGAATGTGTGTATAAAAATAAGTAACAGATGGGGTACGAGGGGGAAGTGGGGCATTAGCGGAAGTTTGAGAAGTCAATGTTCATGCCATCAGGTTGGAGGCTACCCAGACGGAATATAAGGTGTTGTTCCTCCAACTTGAGTGTGGCTTCATCTTGACAGTAGAGGAGGCCGTGGATAGACATATCAGAATGGGAATGGGATGTGGAATTAAAATGTGTGGCCACTAGGAGATCCTGCTTTCTCTGGCGGACAGAGCGTAGGTGTTCAGCGAAACGATCTCCCAGTCTGCGTTGGGTCTCCAGCAACTTTGATGTGTGTTGCTTGAATTTCCAGCATCTGCAGAATCCCTTGTGTCGTTAATGAGAGAGGTCAGAGGAGAATAGCCGGACTGGTTCAAGCTGGCGGGAAGGTGACAGTGACTCAAATAACCACGCTTTACAACAGCGGTGTGCAGAAGGACATCACTGAATGCACACTGTGTTGAATCTTGATGGGCTACAGTAGCAGAAGATCAAGAACATACACTCAGTGACCATTTTATTGGGTACAGGAGGCAGCTGATAAAGTGGCCACAGAACGTAGTCTTTTTTAAACTAACATTTCATTTCTTTGAGTTCCCTATTCACTCTCGTCACATAGCAAAGAAGATTTACAAAGGAAGTACCAGAACCAGGGTGTAGGTAACATTCCTATAAAGTCTCCCCTCAATCTCCTTTGAGCGTAGGAGACTGGAGGGTAACCTTATAGAGATGCATAAAATCAATAGAGGGTAAAAATAGAATAAATATTCACAGTCTTTTCCCCCAGGAAAGGGAATCAAAAACAAGAGGGCACAGATTTAAGAGAGGGAAAAGATTTAAAACATAAAGATTTAACGGGCATTTTCTTTACACAGTGGGAGGTGGGTTTATAAAAGAAGCTGCCAGAGGAAGTTCTTGAGGCAGACATAACATTTAAAAGACACTTGGAAAAGACATGACTCTTCATCTCATATTCATACTCTCCTCCCATTCGGTTGGTGCTACCGGGGCCTCTGCTCCCGCACCAGCAGGCACAGGAAGAGCTTCTTCCCTGAGGCTGTGACCCTGCTGAACCTCACATCACAGCGCTAAGCAGTATTGCACCCATATTGTACCGTCTCAGTACTTTTATACTTGTGTGCTGTAGCACTTACTTTTTATTCACAGTTATTTTGTAAATAACACTATTCTTTGCATTTCTGGTTAGATGCTAACTGCATTTCACTGGCTTTGTATCTGTACTCGGCACAATGACAATAAAGTTGAATCTAATCTAATCTAATACTCTCGTTATTTATTGCTATTTATTTATATTTGCATTTGCACAGTTTGTTGTCTTCTGCACTATGGTAGATCTTTCATTGATCCTGTTATAGTTACTATTCTATAGATTTGTGAGTATGCCCACTAGAAAGCGAATCTCAGGGTTGGATATGGTGACGTATTTTTACTTTGATAATAAAATTTCCTTTGAACTTTGAAATTTTTTGAACTTTGAGTAGGAAGGATTTAGAGCAGGGGTTCCCAAACCTTTTTGTGCCATGGACCAATACTATTAAGCAAGGGGTCCATGGACCCAGTCAGAACCCCTGGATACGAGTCACACATAAGCAATGGCTTAGTTGGGCACTTTGGTCAGCATGGACAAGATGGACCAAAGGACCTGTTTCCCAGCTGCATTGCTCTAGGACGATGACATGGTACTTCTCTATCGTCCATGCGTTTTCCATGACAATAAAACAAATGTTCTGTTTCTTTCCCGTTCTCCTAATCTACAATATACACACAGTGGCCACTTTATTAGGTACAAGAGTGGAACCCGGTGTTGTCTTCAGTTGCTGTAGCCCATCCACTCCAAGGTTCAAAATGTCGTGCGTTCAGAGAGGTTCTTCTGCACACCACTGTTGTAACCTGCGGCTATTTGAGTTACTGGCACTTTCCTATCACCACAATAGGTCAACGGCAGATACAATTTCAATGGCTCTTCACACGGCCTTAGAACACTAGATAATACAAACACCTGTGTCAGGATGCTGTTCATGGACTATAACTCAGCATTTAACACCATCACTTTCACAATCCTGATTGAGAAGTTGCAGAACCTGGGCCTCTGTATTTCCCTCTGCAATTGGATCCTCGACTTCCTAACCGGAAGACCACAATCTGTGCGGATTGGTGATAACATCTCCTCTTCGCTGATGATCAACACTGGCGCACCTCAGGGGTGTGTGCTTAGCCCACTGCTCTACTCTCTATATACACATGTCTGTGTGGCTAGGCATAGCTCAAATACCATCTATAAACTTGCTGATGATACAATCATTGTTGGTAGAATCTCAAATGGAGACGAGAGGGCGTACAGGAGTGAGATATGCCAACTAGTGGAGTGTTGTCACAGCAACGATCTTGCACTCAATGTCAGTGAGATGAAAGAGCTATTTGTGGACTTCAGGAAGGGCAAGATGAAGGAACACATACCAATCCTCATAGAGGGATCAGAAGTGGAGAGAGCGAGCAGTTTCAGGTTCCTGGGTGTCAAGATCTCTGAGGATCTAACCTGGTTCCAACATATCGATGCAGCTATAAAGAAGGCAAGACAGCGACTACACTTCATCAGGAGTTTGAAGAGATTTGTTATGTCAACAAAAACACTCAAAGACTTCTATAGTTGTACCGTAGAGAGCATTCTGACAGGCTGCATCACTGTCTGGTATGGAGGGGCTACTGCACAGGACCAAAAGAAGCTGCAGAAGGTTGTAAATCTAGTCAGCTCCATCTTGGGCACTAGCCTACAAAGTACCCAGGACATCTTTAGGGAGCAGTGTCTCAGGAAGGCAGCGTCCATTATTAAGGATCCCCAGCAGCCAGGACATGCCCTTTTCTCACTGTTACCATCAGGTAGGAGGTACAGAAGCCTGAAGGCGCAAACTCAGCGATTCAGGAACAGCCTCTGCTATCCGATTCTTAAATGGACATTGAACCCTTTTTTTTTAAACTCCTCTTTCTTTTATTTATAAGGTTTAAAATGTACACAAATAACAACCATATTAAATTGCAGCGTAAATAATGTTAAATAGTAATCAGGAATAGGGAACTGTACATTAGACATCGAGACAGTAGGCCAGAGAGCACCTTTCCTTTTAAAAAAAACACCAGGTGGTGTGAGGGCATGTCAAACCATTCCACATTTCAGCCAAGTTCACATTTTGATATTTCCCCAAGACTGGGTAGACTCAACCCCCAATGGGGAAGCCAAGAAAATTACTGCCGATAACACAAATTGTCAAGCTAACAACGTTACAGGACGTTTACATGAGTTCCTTTATTGCAGATATTGTATTATACCCAGAGTTTAAAAACTGGTATGCTCCCCTCAAACAGTTAAGTCATTCTGTATTAGCGGTGAAGTGTATTGCTCCATTTCAAATTACAAACAGGATTTCTAGTCTTGCTCGGCACCTAACTAGTCAGATCAGGTAGGAACAATCACGTGCTGCAAATGGGCTCAAGTTTGGGGAGTGATTGTAAATGAACCAAGCTAGAAGTCTTGAAGTCACGACTCGTTAATTCTCTTAATGTCTTGCCAATAGCCAAAGTACGGACACGCATTCAGAAGACAATTTGCAATAAATACATACACAGCATGGCCTTGTTTTGCCATTACTCTCCTCTTATTGGACCAGTACAAGCACCATGCCTGGTGTTAATCGTCAGTTACACAAACAGCAAGAAAGCTGCCTTGCAAAAACTGGATCCAGGTTTCAATGCTGTTTTAATCTTCAAGATACCAGAGCACAGGACTGCTCTTCCGAGGGAAGCAGTTAATGTCTAGTGGTAGCAGACTTGGCAAAGACAGATCGGAGTTGTTTGATCTTTGTCAGATCTGAATTTGGGTACAAGATTCAGTAAGAAAACTTTAAACAAAAAAAACAACACTCAATAGCCAGTCCACCAGAGAGAACATCCCATGACATTGAACCCTTGAACACTACCTCACTTTTTAAAATATATATTATTTCTGTTTTTGCACAATTTAAAATCTATTCAATATACATATACTGTAATTTATCTATTTTTCTTCTATATTATGTATTGCATTGAACTGCTGCTGCTAAGTTAACAAATTTCACGACACATGCCGGTGATAATAAGTCTGATTCTGAACCAGTCTGGCCATTCTCCTCTGACCTCTCTCAGTAACAAGGCATTTTCGCCCACAGAACTGCCGCTCACTGGATGTTTCTCATACCATTCTCTGTAAACACTAAAGACAGCTGTGCGTGAAAATCCCAGCAGTTTATGAGATACTCAAACCACCCTGCCTGACGCCAACAATTCATTCAACAGTCAAAGTCACTTGGGTCACATTTCTTCCGCATTCTGATGTTCGGTCTAAACAACAACCGAACCTCTTGATGCGTTTATGCATTGAATCGCTGCCACATGATTTGCTGATTAGATATCTGCGTTAACAAGCAAATGTACATATTTACCCAATAAAGTGGCCACAGAGTAACTTCTGTTTCAATCAGGACGGGACCCACATTAACTTTCTAAATCAATTTCTTTCGATGTTATCAATAGAAGCTCTTTCAATCTGTTTTAAATTTCTTGCTAGTTTTTTTTTCCCTTTTCTTCAATGCCTTCTGGCTGAATTCCAAACATTCTCCAAGGTTCTGTATAGTTGCACATACACAGAAACTGCTGGGAAGCCAGGAATTTCAAAGGCAACCTTGGATGGGACAGGTTAACGTGGCAGGTATGGGCTCTTGCTCAGAGCAGCTGTTATCAGGTGGTTTTCACCTGGAACGTTAACTATTCTGTTTACTCCACAGACAGAGAAAGAGCTCTTGAGATTTCCTGCATTAATTTCTGAACCAGCAGGGTTTCCCACACTTTCTGGAGAAAGAGTCACTTACCTGAAGGGATCAAACAGCCAGTGCTGTGCCAGTTGGTTCATCGAGTATCCCTCCACCCAATCAGCGTCGAGCTTCTTCACACCAGCAATGAAATAGACAATGAAGATCTGAAAAGGGAAGAAGGGATATGGGTGGACTGGTGCAAATGCAACAAAACACATCAAGTTCTTGACTTAGGTCCATGCCAGTTTTGGAAAACACCATCCAGTGTAACCGTCCAAATTCGGACACAGTTAAATTTGGCCTACCAGTGAAAGCAGGAACAACGCCAGGGGATGAACACAGAGACGGGTGCTTTGGTGCACTACATCCATGTTGATTGTCGAGCCTTCTAACCTCATTTGTCCCATGAATTTAAAACCCATTTTATCTCCAAACTGATCCAAGTGATGTTATTTCTTCTCCAACAAGTTCTCATAAGATATAGGAGCAGAATTAAGTCATTTGGCCCATCAAGACTACTCCACCATCACGGCTGATCAATTTCCCTCTCAGCCCCAATCTCCTGCCTTCTCCCCATAACCCTTCACATCTGACCGATCAATAATCTATCAACCTCTGTAAAGATACCCAATGATCTGGCCTCCGCAGCTACCTTGACAACGAATCCTACAGGTTGTCTTGGTTCATGGACAGTAGGGAGAAGGCTCTGAACTGGGAAAAAGGTTAGTTTTATTTGTCACGTATACGTCGAAATGTAGAGACGGGTACCACTTTGTGTCAACAACAAACGCAGTCCAAGGTACGTGATGGGGCAACACACAAGTGTCACCACGCCTCTGGCACCAGCACAGCATGACCACAACTTACCAACCCCAAATCATACGTCTTTGGAACGTGGGAGGAAACCTGAATAGTCACAAGCAGAACGTACGGACAGCAGCAGGAATTGAACCCCGATCGGTGATCACTGGTGCCGCAAAGTGACAGCGCTAACCACTACACTACCACGCCGCCACAGTTGAGGTGACAAGTAGACAGGGCTCTGGCAGGTCACTCGTATGGAAGCAAACCATAAACAAGAGAAAGTCTGCAGATGCTGGAAATCCAGAGCAACACACACAAAGTGCTGGAGGAACTCAAATCATTAGGAAGAGGTGATATAGGGTCGGAAGGTGTGGATAGAGCTAAGGAACTGGAAGGGTAAAAAGCCCTAATGGGAGTTGCATACAGACTCCCAAACAGTAGTAAGGATGCTGCCTACAAATCACAACGGGAGACAGAAAATGCATGCTAAAAGGGCAATGCTACAATAGTCATGGGGGACTTCAATATGCAGGTCGATTGGGAAAATCAGATTGGTGCTGGATTACAAGAGGGGGAATTTCCAGAATGTCTACGAGATGGTTTTTTAGAGCAGCTCATGGTTGAGCCCACTGGAGGATCAGCTATTCTCGACTGGGTGTTGTACAATGAACCAGAATTGATTAGAGAGCTTTAGGTAAAAGAATCCTTAGGGGAAAGTGATCACTTTAGGATCGAATTCACCCTGAAATTTGAGAAGGAGAATCTAAAGTCAGATGTACCAGTATTACAGTGGAGTAAAGGGAATTACAGAGGCATGAGAGAGGAGTTGGCCAGAACTGATTGGTAAAGAACACTGGCAGGGATGACGGCAGAACAGCAATGGCTGGAGTTTCTGGAAGCAATTCGGAAGGCACAGGATATATACATTCCTAAGGAGAAGTAGTATTCTAAAGGAAAGATGACACAATCGTGGCTAATGAGAGAAGTCAAAGCCAACATAAAAGCCAAAGAGAGGGCATACATAGAGCAAAAACTAGTGAGAAGTTAGAGGACTGAGATGCTTTTAAAAACCAACAGAAGGCAACTAAAAAAGTAATTAAAATAAAGATGGAATATGAAAGTAAACTAGGCAATTATATTATCGAGCATACTAGAAGTTTCTTCAGATATATAAAGTGTAAAAGAGAGGAGAGTTTGGATATTGGACCACTGGAAAATGATGCTGGAGAGGTAGTAATAGAGGCAACGAAATAGCAGATGAACTGAGTAAGTATTTTGCATCAGTCTTCACTGAGGAAGACACAAGCAGTATGGTGTAAGTTCCAGGTGTCAGGGGAAATGGAGTGTGTGAAGATACCATAATCAGACAGAAGGTTCTTGGGAAACTGAAAGGTCTGAAGATTAGATTCAACTTTATTGTCATTGTGCCAAGTACAGATACAAAGCCAATGAAATGCAGTTAGCATCTGACCAGAAATGCAAAGAATAATGTTATTTACAAAATAGCTGCGAATAAAAAGTAAGGGCTACAGCACACAAATATAAAAGTACTGAGACAGTACAATATGGGTGCAATACTGCTTAGTGCTGTGACGTAAGGTTCAGCAGGGTCACAGCCTCAGGGAGAAAGCTCTTCCTGTGCCTGCTGGTGCAGGAGCGGAGGCTCCTGTAGCGCCTACCGGATGGGAGGAGAGTAAAAAGTCCATGGTTAGGGTGAGATGCATCCTAGATAATGCTGGGCGTTAAGGGCCAGGTTGTTGTCAGCACACCATGCGGCCAGGTGCTGGATCTCGTCCCTGCAGGCCGTCTCGTCATCCCCTCTGATCAGGCCAACCACCGTCGTGTCGTCTGTGAACTTGATTATGGAGTTAGAACCATGTACAGGAACGCAGTCATAGGTGAAAAGGGAGTACAGAAGAGGGCTCAGCACACAGCCTTGAGGTACGCCGGTGTTCAGAGTGAGAGTGGAGGAGGAGAGGTCGTCTAACTTAACTGATTGGGGTCTGTTCGTCAGAAAGTCCAAGGTCCAATTGCAGAGGGATGAGCTGATACCAAGCTGGCGAAGTTTGGCAATCAGCTTGGAGGGGATCACAGTAATGAATGCCGAACTAAAGTCAATGAACAGGTAGATAAGTCACCTGGACCAGATGGTGTACACCACAGAGTTCTGAAAGAGGTGACTAAAGAGATTATGGAGGCAATAGTAATGATCTTCCAAGAATCACTAGTGTCAGGAGTGGTTCCAGAAGACTAGAAAATTGCAAATGTCACTCTACTCATCAAGGCTTTGACCCTCTATTCTGAGGCTGTATCTTCTGGTCCTAACCTCCCACTCTATACAAAAAGACCTCTCAATGTCTACTGTATATTATAAAGTAGCCACTGAGTGTATGTTTGTTATCTTCTGCTGCTGTAGCCCATCCACTTCAAGATTTAACATGTTGTGTGTTCAGAGATGCTCTTCTACACACCATTGTTGTAACATGGTTTTTTGAGTTACTGTCACCTTCCTGTCAGCTTGAACCAGTCTGACCATTCTCCTCTGACCTCTCTCATTGACAAGGTGTTATCTCCCTCAGAACTTCTGATCACTGAGTGTTTGTTTTTCACACCATTCTCTGTAAACTCTAAAGATGGTTGTGTGTGAAAATCCCAGGAGATCAGCAGTTCCTAAGATACTCTAACCACCCTGTCTGGCACCAACAATTATTCCACAGTCAAAGTCACCTAGATCACTTTTCTTCCCCAGTCTGATGTTTGGTCTGAACAGCAACTGAACCTCTTGACCACGTCCGCAAGTTTTGATGCATTGAGTTGCTGCCACATGATTGGCTGATTAGATATTTGCATTAACGAGCAGGGGAGGAGGTGTAGCTAATAAAGTGGCCACTGAGTGTGTATAGGGATTGTGGTTGCAAATATTCATACTGCAAAGGACCCAATGAGATAAATAATCAGATAATTCGTCTGATTAATCCTGCTGAGGTTTAAGTGTTAACTAGGATATCTATGGTGGTGGTGCCACGTTAACAACAAAAATGGTCACAGGTTTCACTTTGTACATCCTTAACTTAGACAGTTTTTTACCATATACTCTTCATGGTGTTGAAATGAAAACTCCTTACAATGTTCAAAACATTTACACTTCCTGCACGCTACACCACTGGCATTTAGGGCAGCAATGATGGTCTCCCCCCCCCCCCCCATCTGTCTATCCTTGGCCATCTTCTCTATTGTGCCCCAAGTGTGGTTCTTCAGGGCTTCCTTCATTATGCCAGTAGCTTCCTCCCGGTTTAACTACGGTCAGCCATACAAGTCCTGGGTGGAGACTCAGGAATACCGTCACACTCAGATGTAGAAGGATTCTTCACTGCTGTTTCCGTAACAATTTTTTTGACCAGTCAGGGTCGTTAACCCTGAGCTGAACCCCTGAACCTGGAGGACCGGTGGACCTCTCTTAGTCTGGCCTCTACCCTTTGACTGTTTGGCATGGGTGACCCTACCACGAGTCAAACCATAAACCCCTGACTCCGGCCAACGTAGCTCTGTGGGTCATTGAGGCTCCAAACCCTACAACAAGGTTGTGGTTCTCTTGGACGATTCACAACACTTGCAAGGATCTTAGCAGCATCACTATTTCCTTCAACGTACAGGGTTGAAAATCCAGGCTGGTATCATCTAAGCACCATCTCCTAATGACCATGGTCCTCTCTGTCACTCTTCAATCCTGCTGAGTTGCCCAGGAGGCTTGGATATCTCAGCGACTTCCTTCACATAATTTTGACCACTCAGTGGAAGGCGTTTGGTCCACATCACCACCCCACCAGCCACTCTGCCTAAGGGAGACTAACCTCTACCTTGCTGAGGCCCAGCGATAACTCTCAGACACCTCCTCTTACTTGCCTCTCAAACAGGACCCCACTAAGGAGCACCAGGCCGTTGTCTCCCACACTATCACCAACCTTATTAACTCTGGGGATCCCCCATCTACTGCCACCAACCTTATAGTTCCTGCACCCCGCACCTCCCGTTTCTACCTCCTACCCAATCCACAAACCCAGTTGTCCAGGAGGACCCATTTTTTTTTTCCGGCTTGTTCCTGCCCCCCTGAACCTGAACGAGGTATCTGCATACCTCAACTCTGTTTTATCCCCACTAGTTCAGTACCTTCCTGCCTACATCTGTGACACCTCACACATTCTGAATCTCTTTTTTTCCAATGATTTCAGGTTACCTGGTCCCCATCATCTCATTTTTACTATGGATGTCCAGTTCCTATACACATCCATTCCCCACCAGGAAGGCCGCAAAGCTCTCCGATTCTTTCTGGACACCAGACCCAATCAGTTCCCCTCCACCACCACTCTCTTCCGTCTACTGGAACTTGTCGTCACACTTAATAATTCCTCCTTTGGCTCCTCCCATTTTCTTCAAACAAAAGGGGTAGCCATGGGCACTCGCATGGGTCGCAGTTATGCCTGCCTGTTTGTCGGCTACGTGGAACTGTCTATGTTCCGTGCGTACACTGGTGACCGCCCCCCACTTTTCCTACGCTACAGCGATGACTGCGTTGGTGTTGCTTCCTGCACCCATGCAAAACCCATCAACTTCATTCACTTTGCCTCCAACTTCCACCCTGACCTCAAATTTACCTGGTCCATTTCCAACACCTCCCTCCCCTTTCTCGATCCTTGTCTCCATCTCTGGAGACAGATTATTTTTCTTTCTTTATTAATCTTTTTATTGATTTTTTAAAAAAGTATAAATACAGTCAAGAGGAGAATTAGTTCAAATATATATATCAGTAACAATATTAACCAAGATTAAGATAAACATTGTCAAAATCATAGATATTATTAAACCAGTATAAAATATATAATAAAAAATTAAAATAACAATTCTCCTCTTACCAGTTTATGAAGAGAAAGGAAAAAACAATGGGTTTTAAATGAAAAGAAAAAAAAAACCACTACACTATAATAAAACAAAAAAAAAGGGACTGGGCAGTCCATTTTGAAGATACGACCAAAAAAAGAAAGAAAGACTTTCTGATCAAATCTAAAACTTCGAAATAAAAGATTGAAAGAGTAATAAATCAAATTAAATGAAAATACTGGATAAAAGGTCGGCAGATTTGCTCAAATTTAAAGGATGTACCAAATGTCCGACTTCTTATTTTCTCTAAACTTAAACAGGACATGATGGAGGAGAGCCAATAAAAGATCGCAGGTGGATTAGAATCCTTCCACTTTAATAAAATGGCTCTGCTAGCCAGTAAGGTTGAAAAGGCTATCATACGTTGAGCGGAAACAGGAATATTTCCCGCTTCCGATGGGATAATCCCAAAAATTGCCGTAAACAAGTGAGATTGTATATCCAGATCCAAAACTCTTGATAGTGTTTTAAAAACATCTCTCCAAAAGTTATCTAGCTTTATACAAGACCAATACATGAGTTAAAGTGGCCAACTCAGTATTAAATCTGTCACAAATAGGATTATTATTGGAGAAAATACGTGCTAGTTTATCCTTTGACAAATGGGCCCGATGAGTTATTAACCAAATGAAAAATTTTACTCCATCGATTATCTGAAAATGACTCGAAGTTCCAATTCTCAAGCGCGTTTAATTTTATCATTAGGTATCATTTGTAAACTCAGTAACCGTTTATAGATTATAGCTATCAACCCTTTTTGAAATGGTTTAAACTGAAAGAGAACATCTATCATATTAGGTAGATAAGCAGAAGGGTAATTTGGTAACAAACCACCTAAAAAATTCCTAATTTGTAAATATCTAAAAAAAGTGTACATTAGATAAATCATATTTATCCGCTAACTGAGAAAAAGGCATTAAACAGTCCCCTAAAAACAAATCTGAAAAAGTTATTATTCCCTTGGTTTTCCAAATTAAAAAGGCCTTATCCAAAGTTGATGGTTTAAAAAAATAATTGAGATAGATAATACTAGAAAGAATAAAATTATTACACTCAAAACATCTATGAAACTGGAACCAAATTCTTAATGTATGTTTAATAATGGGATTAAATTCTTGCCTGCTAATCTTAGAAAACAAAAAGGGAAGAGGGACTCCCAGTAAAGAGGCCAAAGAGACAGATTATCTACTGATGTCTATTCAAACCAATGCACTATACCTTCTCCCACCCTGTGACCTGTAAAAACGCCATCCCCTTCTCTCAATTCCTCCGTCTCCGACGCATCTGCTCTCAGAATGAAGCTTTTCATTCCAGAATGAAGGAGATGTCCTCCTCCTTCAAAGAAAGAGACTTCCCTTCCACCATCAACGCTGCCCTCAACCGCTTCTCTTCCATTTTATGGGGTGCGAGCAGACGTAAACCACCCCAACCTCCTGCCACCCCATGAGGGATAGAGTTCCTCTTGACCTCACCTACCACCCCACCAGCCTCTGCACCCAGCACAAAATTCTCTGCAATTTCCACCATCTCCAACTGGATCCCACCACCAAGCACATCTTTCCCTCCTCCCACTCTCTGCTCTCTGCTGGGATCGCTCCCTACGTGACTCTCTTGTCCATTCGTCCCTCCCCACTGATCTCCCTCCTGCAACTTATCCTTGCAACCAGAACCTGCCCCTACACCTCCTCCCTCAGGGCCCCAAAAAGTCCTTCCAGGTGAGGTGACACTTCACCTGTGAGTCTGTTGGGGTCATTCACTGTGTCCAGTGCTCCCGGTGGGGCCTCCTGTATATCAGTGAGACCCGACGTAGATAGGGAGACACCTACGCTCTGTCCGCCAGATCTCTCAGTGGCCACCCATTTTAATTCCACTCCCCATTCCAATAAGTCTATCCACGGCCTCCTCCACTGTTGCGAAGAGGCTATGCTCAGGTTGGAAGAACAACACCTTATATTCCATCTAGGTAGACTCCAACCTGATAGCATGAACATCGATTTCTCAAACTTCCAGTTATGGTCCCCCCTCTCCTTCACCATTCCCCACCCCCTTTTCTCTTTCTCATCGTACCTCCTTCCCTGCCCACTACCTGCCCTGGTGCTCCTCCCCTTTTCTTTCTTCCATGGCCTTCTGTCCTCTCCTATCAGACTCCCCCCTTCTCCAGCCCTGTACCTCTTTGGCCAATCAGCTTCCCAGCTCTTTACTTCACCTCTCCCTCTCCCAGTTTCACCTATCACCTAGTGTTTCTCTCTCCCCTCATCCCACCTTTTAAATCTACTCCTCATCTTTTGTTTTCCAGTCCTGATGAAGGGTCTCGGCCCAAAATGTCGACTGTACTTTTTTCCCCCCATAGATGCTGCCTGGGTTGCTGAGTTCCTCCAGTATTTTGTATGTGTTGCTCAGAACTATGCCTCTGTAGGATGGAAGTGCAGCATTTGGCCACTAATCCCTCGAGCATCTTTTATCATTGATAAAAACACAGGCCCTTCGGCCCATGATGTTTAACCCTTCCCTCCTACATAGCCCTCCATTTTTCCTTCATCCATGTGCCTATCTAAGAGTTTTTTTAAATACGTCAGATTTATCTGCCTCCACCATCACCCCCAGCGGTGCATTCCATACACTCACCACTCTCTGACAATAAATATACTTATAACTCTGAACTCTATGTAAAATCCTGCCTCTGATATACTCCCCTTCTTTCCTTAAAATTACGCCCCCTTAGCTTGCTCATGCTTTGTTTACAAGACATGCTCTCCAATCCACTGAGGTCACAGCTACCTGTGACCAGACTCTGTATACCTGCCGTTATGACACAAACCTTAATGGGAAAACACAATAAAATCAGGTCAAAAGCTTTAAGTTCCTAGGGGTCAATATCACAAATGACCTGACTTGGTCCAACCAAGCACAGTCCACTGCCAAGAAGGCCCACTAGCGCCTTTACTTCCTGAGAAAGCTAAAGAAATTTGGCCTGTCCCCTAAAACCCTCACTAATTTTTATAGATGCACCGTAGAAAGCATTCTTCTAGGGTGCATCACAACCTGGTACGGAAGTTGTCCTGTCCAAGACCGGAAGAAGCTGCAGAACATCGTGAACACAGCGCAGCACATCACACAAACCAATCTTCCATCCTTGGACTCACTTTACACAGCACGCTGTCGGAGCAGTGCTGCCAGGATAATCAAGGACATGACCCACCCAGCCAACACACTTTTCGTCCCTCTTGCCTCCGGGAGAAGGCTCAGGAGCCTGAAGACTCGTACGGCCAGATTTGGGAACAGCTTCTTTCCAACTGTGATAAGACTGCTGAACAGATCCTGACCCGGATCTGGGCCGTACCCTCCAAATATCCGGACCTGCCTCTCGGTTTTTTTGCACTACCTTACTTTCCATTTTCTATTTATGATTTATAATTTAATTTTTTAATATTTACTATTGATTTGCACTCCAGGGAGCATGAAGCTCAGAATCAAATATCACTATGATGATTGTACGTTCTAGTATCAATTGTTTGGCGACAATAAAGTATAGAAGTATATAGTATATAGTGAACAACCCATTTTGTGAAAGACTGACAAACCTCTGCTAGTTTTCCAAAAAACACATTTGTAACTTATGAAAACCTTGGCTCAAATTCATATACAGTTTCAATGTTCCACCTGTTAACACCCTTCAATATCTTGAGAATTCTCATCGGATCAACCCCTACTCTTCTAAGCCCCGGGAAAAGCATCTCAGGTTTGTATAATTTTGCCATGTAATATAGTCTTTGTAATCCAGGCATGACCTAGTACAGCTACACTGCATTCCTTTGAAATCCACGAAACCCTTCCCCCAGATCAGTCAACAGAATTATGTGGTCAATCAGGCTTTTGCATTGCTTCACCACCTCTTCTACCAAGATCCAAACCCCAACAGCTTTACCATCATTTCCTCCAAATCTCCACAACATTAACTCAACAATCTTCTCTTCTTCTTCCCCCTCTTCTGTCATGATGAGGCTACTCTCTGATTGGAGGAGCAACGCCTGATGTCCCAAATGGGTAGCCTCCAACCTGATGGGATGAACATCAATTTCTGTAACTTGCCGAAATGTCTTCCCCCTCCCCCTCCTCAGTTTTTCCATTCCTCATTCTGACTCCCCCTCTTATGCCTTCTCTTCTCTTCAGCTGCCCATCGTCTCCCTCTGATGCCACTCCTCCTTCCCTTTCTCCCATGATGCACTTTCCTCCCCCATCAAACTCCTCCTTCTCCAGCCCTTTACCTTCCTCCACCTATCACCTCCCAAATTCGTACTTCATCGCTCCTCCCCCCCGCCCACCTTCCCCCTCACCTGGTTTCACCCAGCACCTGCCAGCTTGTACTTCTTCCTCTCCTCCCAACTTATTTTGGCTTCTCCTCCTTTCCTTTCCAATCCTGAAGGATCTTGGCCTGAAACATCAACAGTTTATTCCTCTCCATAGATGCTGCCTGACCTGCTGAGTTCCTCCAGCACTTTGTGTTTGTTAATCGTCTGCTCACTTGGACCCTTGCATCTCTTTGGCATTACATCATCTTCACCATTTACAAAGTACTTCTCTTTTTATATCCTTCTAAAACCCACAGTGAATGATTTCAAAGTTCTAAAGAGATTTATTATCGAAGTCCATATATGTCACCATATACATTTTCTTGCAGGTATACTCAATAATTCTAGTAACCATAATAGAATCGTCGAAAGTCCGCAGCATCAGGGTGGAAGACAAGACCAGTGGGTAAAAGACAACAAGCTATGCAAACATAAAAATAAATAAACAAACCAACAAACAATGAATATCGAGGACATGAGATGAAGAGTCCTTGAATATGAGTCCGTAGGTTGTGGGAACATCATATTTGTCCACAACGAAATCCAGTTGCAATGGTTCAGCCCTCTCAGATCTCTGTACTTTGGACTTCCACTCTACACCGGTGTCAAGCTTTGTATCGTTAACTCTTAGCTTTCCATTTTTTGATCTGAATGAGTGACCAAGATGGTGGGTGAATGGTTAAGGTGCTAGTATCCTTAAGATGATCTTTTATGAGAGGTGCTTTCATCAGGTTCCCCTTGCAACTCCAAGCAGACACTACCTGGAGACGCACAACTCCAGTAGCCCAGGTTCAATCCCCATCACCAGTTCATGTGGAGTTTGCATGTTCTCCATGTGACTGTGTGGCTTTCCCTGGGTGCCCGGCTTCGGTCCACATCCTAAAGGGATGTGCAGGCTGGTAGCACAAGTTCATTTGAGTGGCGGAATCTGGGGAGAGGTGATGGGATTGTAAGGAGAATAAATTAGATTATTTTTTGAAGATCAGTGTAAATGGTTTCCTGATGGTCAGCACAGACTTGGTGGGTTGAATGCAGTATCTCTATATAACGCTTCCAGTTCAATACTTCAGACACCTCTCCAAAAACTTTAACAATATTTGTCACATAAGCCATAGTCCTGTATACTCCAAAGCAGGAGTTTCCAACCTGGACCCCTTGCTTAATAGTACTGGTCCATGGTATAAAATAAGGTTGGGAACCCCTGAGTACTACAACACAGAAACAGGTCCTTCAGCCCATCTAGTCTATGTTGTCCCAATCTTCTGCCTTACCCAGAATATGTTATGAAATTTATTGTTTTGTGGCAGCAGTACATTGCGATACATGACAACAAAAATTATAAATTAAAATAAATAAAACATATATATATATATATTCGGACTTCAACTACTGCACAGAGTCTTGTCATCTTCAGAAGTTTTCTGATGACTCTGCCATAGTTGGATGCATCAACAAGGGGGATGAGGCTGAGTAGAGGGCTATGGTAGGAAACTTTGTCACATGGTGTGAGCAGAATTATCTGCAGCTTAATGTGAAAAAGACTAAGGAGCCGGTGGTAGACCTGAGGAGAGCTAAGGTACCGGTGACCCCTGTTTCCATCCAGGGAGTCAGTGTGGACATGATGGAGGATACGAATTGACAATAAACTGGACTGGTCAAAGAACACTGAGGCTGTCTACAAGAAGGGTCAGAGCTGTCTCTATTTCCTGAGGAGACTGAGGTCCTTTAACATCTGCCGGACGATGCGGAGGATGTTCTACGAGTCTGTGGTAGCCAGTGCTATCATGTTTGCTGTTGTGTGCTGGGGCAGCAGGCTGAGGGTAGCAGACACCAACAGAATCAACAAACTCATTCGTAAGGCCAGTGATGTTGTGGGGATGGAACTGGACTCTCTCACGGTGGTGTCTGAAAGGAAGATGCTGTCCAAGTTGCATGCCATCTTGGACAATGTCTCCCATCCACTACATAATGTACTGGTTGGGCACAGGAGTACATTCAGCCAGAGACTCATTCCACCGAGATGCAATACAGAGTGTCATAGGAAGTCATTCCTGCCTGTGGCCATCAAACTTTACAACTCCTCCCTTGAAGGGTCAGACACCCTGAGCCAATAGGCTGGTCCTGGACTTATTTCCTGGCATAATTTACATATTACTATTTAACTATTTGTGGTTTTATTACTATTTATTATTTATGGTGCAACTGTAACGAAGACCAGTTTCCCCAGAGATCAATGAAGTATTACTATGACTATGACTATGTATATAATGCTCTGGTTAAGATTTTTTTCTGCTATCCTGTAGGTATTTCATTTTAACAGTTCTGTAAGAGCACTCTGTTCTGCTTTCAACCTGTTTGGGTTTGAGCTAAGATAAGGGGCTTTGTTGTTCAACTTAGGAATGTTGTGTCAGCCAGTCAGGGTGGTAGAATTGGGAGAAGTTTCTACAGAACGAGGGTCCAGCGCGAGTTAAACACAACTTCAAGATGAGCTCCAACTTATGGTTTAATTATGATGGGCCCTTTCTTTCTTCTCTTTAATAACTGTTTGGTTAAGTTAACGTTCTTAAATATACTTTATTTATAATTGTATGCAGTGTACAATCCGTTATTTCTTGCTGACTGCCGATTGCATGGGAGCAGTACATTACACAGTATTCACACAATCGGGGTTTGGGTGGGTGAGACATTCCAACCTCACAGGTTTGGCGAGGCCCAGGTCATACCTACCCTAGACATATGGAGACTGAGAAAGGTGGCTTTCTCACACCCGAGTTCAGTGGCTGTTAGCAGAGGGGTGCTAACAAGCCCCATCTCTAGAATCACCCAGTAAAAACAGGCATGGATTTTGAAGGTGTCCTGGATGCTGGGGAGGCTAGTGCCCGTGACGAAGCTGGCTGAATTTACAACTTTCTGCAGATTTTTCCAATCCTGTGCGGTGGTCCGTCCGTACCAGACAGTGATGCAAACAGTTAGAATGTTCTCTACAGTACACTTGTACCCACCTACCTAGACCCAGACCATATCCCTCCAAGGATCTCCCATTCATTTACCTATTCAAACTTCTCTAAATGTTATAATTGAACCCACGTCCACTGGCAGCTTATACCACATTGCACCACCCTCTGAGTAGGAAGTCCCCCCTCATGTTCCACTTAAATATTTCACCTTTCACCCTAAACCTATGACCTCTAGTTCTAGTCTCACCCACGCTGAGGGGCAAAAACTCTGCTTGCATTTACCTGATCTATCTCCCCTCATAACTTTGTATATCATAGTCATACTTTATTAATCCCAGGGGAAATTGGTTTTTGTTACAGTTGCTCCATAAATAATAATACCACCATAAATAGTTAAATAGTAATATGTAAATTATGCCAGGAAATTATGAAATAAGTTTACCCCGGAACGTATTATCTCATTAGATGCTGAGAAAGCCTTTGACAGAGTTGAATGGCCTTATTTATTTAATGTTCTTGAGAAATTTAATTTTAATTTGACATTTATATCTTGGATTAAATTGTTATATTACTCCCCGGTAGCCTCGGTTTGTACAAATAATCATAGATCTTCTTTCTTTCGTCTTTTTCGTGGCACTAGGCAAGGTTGCCCTCTTAGTCCTTTACTATTCAATATTGCCCTTGAACCTTTAGCAATTGCTATTCGTGACTCGTCAAATATTGTTGGTATTACCCGTGGAAACGAAATACATAAATTATCATTATATGCAGATGATTTGTTGTTATACATCTCTAATCCGGAGAAGTCAATTCCTGCTATTCTAGGTCTGTTGGCTCAATTTAGTAACTTATCCGGTTACAAATTGAATCTTAATAAGAGTGAATTATTCCCTTTAAATAAGCAGGTACCTATTTATGGATGTTTACCATTTAAATTGGTTATTGATTCATTTATATATTTAGGGATAACAATTACGAAAAAATATAAAGATTTATTTAAAGCTAATTTTTTACCTTTAATTGATCAGATTAAACTTTTATTTACTAAATGGTCACCAATCTCTTTGTCTTTGATTGGTCGGATTAATGCTATTAAGACGATCATTTTGCCCAAATTTTTGTATATATTTCAATCGGTTCCAATTTTTATCCCAAAATCTTTTTTCGATAACGTAGATTCAAAAATTTCCTCATATATTTGGCAGAGGATCCTAGGTTAGGTAAAAGGTATCTACAGAAATCTAAAAAGGAGGGGGGGCTTGCCCTCCCGAATCTTAGATTCTATTATTGGGCAATTAATATTCGATATTTAAAATTTTGGTTACGAGATTTGGATGTATCTTTAAACCCACATTGGGTAAATCTTGAACGTAATTCATTACAAGGGTTTTCTTTGGGTTCGGTTTTAGGAACTTCGCTTCCTTTTACTTCTTCCAAATTATATAAACAAATGAATAATCCAATAGTTAAGCACACTTTATGTATATGGTTTCAATTCCGAAGATTTTTTGGGTTTAATCAATTTATTCTAGCAAGTCCCATTATATCAAATTTCCTTTTTCAACCTTCCACAATGGATCAAGCTTACTTTGATTGGAAAACCAAAGGTATAATATCTTTTCGCGATTTATTTTTGGATAATTGTATTATGTCTTTTGATCAACTCTCTAATAAATATAACTTACCCAGATCTCACTTTTTTAGATATCTACAGATTAGAAACTTTTTAATTACTGTCTCTCCTAATTTTCCACACCCATATCCAATGGACACTTTGGAAAAAATTTTAGATTTAAATCTTTCTCAGAAAAGTGTAGTAGCAATTATATACAATATAATTATGAATTTATGTCCTGATGCTTCTAATAAAATTAAAGCTGACTGGGAAAGAGAACTTGAGATTAATATACCGATTGAAAAATGGGAAAAAATTCTTCAGTTGGTGAATTCATCCTCTGTATGTGCTAAACATATGTTGATACAGTTTAAAGTAGTGCACAGGGCTCATACGTCCAAAGATAAACTATCTCGTTATTATTCTTATATTAATCCAATATGTGACAGATGTCATTCTGAGATTGCTTCTTTAACCCACATGTTTTGGTCATGTCCTTTGTTGGAAAAATATTGGAAAGATATTTTTTGATATTATTTCAACAGTCTTGAATATAGACTTACAACCTCATCCAATTGGATTACCAATGATAGATTTAAATAATTTAACCTCTTCATCACGTAGGATGATTGCATTTCTTACTTTAATGGCTAGAAGATCCATTCTGTTGAATTGGAAAGAGATTAACCCTCCTACTGTATTTCATTGGTTTTCACAAATTATGGTGTGCTTGAATTTGGAGAAAATTAGAAGTGCAGTTTACGACCCTTCCATTAAGTTTGAAAAAACTTGGAGGCCATTTACTCAGCATTTTCATTTGATGTAATTTGATCATTTCCAAACTTGTTTTATCTCTCTGTACTGTTGTTGGAGGGGAATGGAGTCGTCGACACTAAGGTTTTCTTCTTTCCCATTTTTAAGTTGTTAGTTTTGCCCAAGTCTTTTAGTTTAGTTGATTAATTCTGTTTTTTGTTGGGGATGGGGTTTGTTTTTTTTTGTTTTGTTTTTTTTTTCTTTTTCATGTTTTTTTTCCAGTTTTTTTTTTGCTTTGTATTTTCCGTTGTTAGTTTTATATGATTGGGAGCTTTGTTAATTTACACTATTTGGTTTTGCAATTACTTTTTTTAAGTGTAACAATATATCTCCTACTATTTGTATTATTGCTATGTTTTGTTTCTATGTTTTGAAATTAATAAAAAGATTGAAAAAGGAAGAAATAAGTCCAGGACCAGCCTATTGGCCCAGGGTGTCTGACCCTCCAAGGGAGGAGTTGTAAAGTTTGATGGCCACAGGCAGGAAAGACTTCCTATGACGCTCTGTGCTGCATCTCGGTGGAATGAGTCTCTGGCTGAATGTACTCCTGTGCCTAACCAGTACATTATGTAGTGGATGGGAGACATTGACCAAGATGGCATGCAACTTGGCCAGCATCCTCTTTTCAGACACCACCATCAGAGAGTCCAGTTCCGTCCCCACAACATCACTGACCTTACGAATGAGTTTGTTGATTCTGTTGGTGTCTGCCACCCTCAGCCTGCTGCCCCAGCACACAACAGCAAACATGATAGCACTGACCACCACAGACGCGTAGAACATCCTCCGCATCGTCCGGCAGAGGTTAAAGGACCTCAGTCTCCTCAGGAAATAGAGACGACTCTGGCCCTTCTTGTAGACAGCCTCAGTGTTCTTTGACCAGTCCAGTTTATTGTCAATTCGTATCCCCAGGTATTTGTAATCCTCCACCATGACAACACTGACCCCCTGGATGGAAACAGGGGTCACCGGTACCTTAGCTCTCCTCAGGTCCACCACCAGCTCCTTAGCCTTTTTCACATTAAGCTGCAGATAATTCTGCTCACACCATGTGACAAAGTTTCACGATAAATATCAGCTTTATGCAGTGAAAGGTGTCATTTGCATCAAATCAAGTTGGTGAGGATTGTGTTGGGCAACTCACAAATGTCACTATGGTTCCAGTGCCAACATAGCATGCTCACAACTCATTAACCCTCACCGTACACACAAGTTCTCCCCTCATTCTCCTACGCTCCAGGGAATGAAGACCTAACCTATTCAACCTTTCCCAATAACTCAATCCTGGTATATTTTCACTGCACTCTTTCCTGCCGGCAGGTGACCAGAACTCCCAATACTTTCACGGTGAATCTGTTGAGCATTTCTTAGACGGCAAAGTTACTCTGTTCTTAAAATCGTGGGCTCCAATAATTTCCCCAAGGGTAAGCATCAGGCTCGGTAACACGCGGCACAAACCTGGATCCTCAGCAGAGTATAGTTCCACAGAGGGACCTGGGCATTCCTCTTCCTGGGGTTGCGTAAGCCGTCGATAGACCTGATAAATGTTTCAGAAAGTGTTGAGTTACCAAAGGCCGAAAGACATGCATTTCTACTTTTTTTTTTTTTTTTTTATAAAAGAGATACAGCACAGTAACAGGCCCATCCGGACCAACGAGCCTCCACTGCCCAATTCTACCTACCTTGCCAATTATCTACTCGCCCGTATGCCTTTTCAATGTGGGAAGTAACCAGAGCTCTGGGAGGAAACCCACGCAGACACAGGGAGAACGTACAGAGCCCCTTGCAAGTAGCGGTGAGAAATGAACGCGGGTTGCTTGTGCAGTAGGAGTGTTACGCTAATTGCTATGCCACTGTGCTTACTCGAACTTCCATCTTACAAACCCCTTGGAGGCGACGTGGAGCTTTTGTAGGAGGCGCAGCAGCCTATTTGCACACGGCGAAGAGTAACATGATAATGAATCAAGCATCTGCTTCCATGGAAACGAGGAAGGAGAAAATAATGGACAAAATCCAAGCATAGCTCCTTTGCTTTTCCTTGTGCAGTGTAGGTTCACGAGGTTAATTCCCGGGATGGCGGGACTGTCATATATCGAAAGATTGGAGCAACTGGACTTGTATACTCTGGAATTTAGAAGGCTGAGCGGGGATCTTATTGAAACATATAAGATTATTAAGGGATTGGACATGCTGGAGGCAGGAAGCATGTTCCCGCTGATGGGTGAATCCAGAACTAGAGGCCACAGTTTAAGAATTAGGGGTAGGCCATTTAGAACGGAGTTGAGGAAAAACTTTTTCACCCAGAGAGTGGTGGATATATGGAATGCTCTGCCCCAGAAGGCTGTGGAAGCCAAGTCTCTGGATGCTTTCAAGAAAGAGATGGATAGAGCTCTTAAAGATAGCGGAGTGAAGGGATATGGGGAGAAGACAGGAACTGAATACTGATTGTGGATGATCAGCCATGATCACAGTGAATGGCTCGAAGGGCCGAATGGCCTACTCCTGCACCTATTGTCTATTGTCATGGGTTGTCTACCCGAGAGAAGAGCCAGGCCTTCACTAGCAATGTTTCTGAAGCACATTTCCTCCAATCTCGCACTGGCTTATCAGCTTGGATGCCTGTGCTCAACTTCCCTGGATTCAGATGGTGGTAGAACCATTGACATACATACAAACATAGAAACATAGAAAATAGGTGCAGGAGTAGGCCATTCGGCCCTTCGAGCCTGCACCGCCATTTATTATGATCATGGCTGATCATCCAACTCAGAACCCCGCCCCAGCCTTCCCTCCATACCCCCTGACCCCCGTAGCCACAAGGGCCATATCTAACTCCCTCTTAAATATAGCCAATGAACTGGCCTCAACTGTTTCCTGTGGCAGAGAATTCCACAGATTCACCACTCTCTGTGTGAAGAAGTTTTTCCTAATCTCGGTCCTAAAAGGCTTCCCCTCCATCCTCAAACTGTGGCCCCTCGTTCTGGACTTCCCCAACATCGGGAACAATCTTCCTGCATCTAGCCTGTCCAATCCCTTTAGGATCTTATACGTTTCAATCAGATCCCCCCTCAATCTTCTAAATTCCAACGAGTACAAGCCCAGTTCATCCAGTCTTTCTTCATATGAAAGTCCTGCCATCCCAGGAATCAATCTGGTGAACCTTCTTTGTACTCCCTCTATGGCAAGGATGTCTTTCCTCAGATTAGGGGACCAAAACTGCACACAATACTCCAGGTGTGGTCTCACCAAGGCCTTGTACAACTGCAATAGTACCTCCCTGCTCCTGTACTCGAATCCTCTCGCTATAAATGCCAGCATACCATTCGCCTTTTTCACCGCCTGCTGTACCTGCAAGCCCACTTTCAATGACTGGTGTATAATGACACCCAGGTCTCGTTGCACCTCCCCTTTTCCTAATCGGCCACCATTCAGATAATAATCTGTTTTCCTATTTTTGCCACCAAAGTGGATAACTTCACATTTATCCACATTAAATTGCATCTGCCATGAATTTGCCCACTCACCCAACCTATCCAAGTCACCCTGCATCTTCTTAGCATCCTCCTCACAGCTAACACTGCCACCCAGCTTCGTGTCATCCGCAAACTTGGAGATGCTGCATTTAATTCCCTCATCCAAGTCATTAATATATATTGTAAACAACTGAGGTCCCAGCACTGAGCTTTGCGGTACCCCACTAGTCACCGCCTGCCATTCTGAAAAGGTCCCGTTTATTCCCACTCTTTGCTTCCTGTCTGCTAACCAACTCTCCACCCACACCAATACCTTACCCGCAATGCCGTGTGCTTTAAGTTTGCACACTAATCTCCTGTGTGGCACCTTGTCAAAAGCCTTCTGAAAATCCAAATATACCACATCCACTGGTTCTCCCCTATCCACTCTACTAGTTACATCCGCAAAAAATTCTATGAGATTCGTCAGACATGATTTTCCTTTCACAAATCCATGCTGACTTTGTCCGATCATTTCACCGCCTTCCAAATGTGCTGTTATCACATCCTTGATAACTGACTCCAGCAGTTTCCCCACCACCGACGTTAGGCTAACCGGTCTATAATTCCCCGGTTTCTCTCTCCCCCCTTTTTTAAAAAGTGGAGTTACATTAGCCACCCTCCAATCCTCAGGAACTAGTCCAGAATCTAATGAGTTTTGAAAAATTATCACTAATGCATCCACTATTTCTTGGGCTACTTCCTTAAGCACCCTGGGATGCAGACCATCTGGCCCTGGGGATTTATCTGCCTTCAATTCCTTCAACTTACCTAACACCACTTCCCTACTAACATGTATTTCGCTCAGTTCCTCCATCTCACTGGACCCTCTGTCCCCTACTGTTTCTGGAAGATTATTTATGTCCTCCTTAGTGAAGACAGAACCAAAGCAATTATTCAATTGGTCTGCCATGTCCTTGCTCCCCATAATCAATTCACCTGTTTCTGTCTGCAGGGGACCTACATTTGTCTTTACCAGTCTTTTCCTTTTCACATATCTATAAAAGCTTTTACAGTCCGTTTTTATGTTTCCTGCCAGTTTTCTCTCATAATCTTTTTTCCCCTTCCTAATTAAGCCCTTTGTCCTCCTCTGCTGAACTCTGAATTTCTCCCAGTCCTCAGGTGAGCCACTTTCTCTGGCTAATTTGTATGCTTCTTCTTTGGAATTGATACTATCCCTAATTTCTCTTTTCAGCCACGGGTGCACTACCTTCCTTGATTTATTCTTTTGCCAAACTGGGATGAACAATTGTTGTAGTTCATCCATGCAACCTTTAAATGCTTGCCATTGCATATCCACCGTCAATCCTTTAAGTGTCATTTGCCAGTCTATCTTAGCTAATTCACATCTCATACCTTCAAAGTTACCCCTCTTTAAGTTCAGAACCTTTGTTTCTGAATTAACTATGTCACTCTCCATCTTAATGAAGAATTCCACCATATTATGGTCACTCTTACCCAAGGGGTCCCTCACGACAAGATCGCTAATTAACCCTTCCTCATTGCTCAAAACCCAGTCCAGAATAGCCTGCTCTCTAGTTGGTTCCTCGACATGTTGGTTCAAAAAACCATCCCGCATACATTCCAAGAAATCCTCTTCCTCAGCACCTTTACCAATTTGGTTCACCCAATCTACATGTAGATTGAAGTCACCCATTATAACTGCTGTTCCTTTATTGCACACATTTCTAATTTCCTGTTTAATACCATCTCCGACCTCACTACTACTGTTAGGTGGCCTGTACACAACTCCCACCAGCGTCTTCTGCCCCTTAGTGTTACGCAGCTCTACCCATATCGATTCCACATCTTCCCGGCTTATGTCCTTCCTTTCTATTGCGTTAATATCTTCTTTAACCAGCAACGCCACCCCACCTCCCCTTCCTTCATGTCTATCCCTCCTGAATATTGAATATCCCTGAACGTTGAGCTCCCATCCCTGGTCACCCCGGAGCCATGTCTCTGTGATCCCAACTATATCATAATCATTAATAACAATATGCACTTTCAATTTATCCACCTTATTACGAATGCTCCTTGCATTGACACACAAAGCCTTCAGGCGCTCTTTTACAACTCTCTTAGCCCTTATACAATTATGCTGAAAAGTGGCCCTTTTTAATGCTTGCCCTGGATTTGTCGGCCTGCCACTTTTACTTTTCTCCATAGTACTTTTTGCTTCTACCCTCACTTTACACCCCTCTGTCTCTCTGCACTGGTTCCCATCCCCCTGTAGTGAACTAACCTCCTCACGCCTAGTCTCTTTAATTTGATTCCCACCCCCCAACCATTCTAGTTTAAAGTCACCTCAGTAGCCCCCGCTAATCTCCCTGCCAGGATATTGGTCCCCCTAGGATTCAGGTGCAACCCGTCCTTTTTGTACAGGTCACGCCTGCGCCAAAATACATCCCAATGATCCAAAAACTTGAATCCCTGCCCCCTGCTCCAATCCCTCAGCCACGCATTTACCCTTCATCTCATCGCATTCCTACTCTCACTGTCACGTGGCACAGGCAGTAATCCCGAGAATACTACCTTTGCGGTCCTTTTTCTCAACTCCCTTCCTAGCTCCCTATATTCTCCTTTCAGGACCTCATCCTTTTTCCTACCTATGTCATTGGTACCTATATGTACCACGACCTCTGGCTCCTCACCCTCCCACTTCAGGATATCTTGGACACGATCAGAAATATCCCGGACCCTGGCACCAGGGAGGCAAACTACCATCCGGGTCTCTGGACTGCGTCCACAGAATCGCCTATCTGACCCCCTTACTATCGAGTCCCCTATCACAACTGCCCTCCTCTTCCTTGCCCTACCCTTCTGAGCTACAGGGCCAGACTCTGTGCCGGAGGCACGGCCACTGTCGCTTCCCCTGGGTAAGCTGTCCCCCCCAACAGTACTCAAACAGGAGTACCTGTTGTTAAGGGGCACAGCCACTGGGGTACTCCCTATTACCTGACATTTCCCCTTCCCCCTCCTAACCGTGACCCACTTGTCTGCCTCCCGTGGCCCCGGCGTGACCACCTGCCTGCAACTCCTCTCTATCACCTCCTCACTCTCCCTGACCAGACGAAGGTCATCGAGCTGCAGCTCCAGTTCCGTAACGCGGTCCCTTAGGAGCTGCATCTCGATGCACTTGGCTCAGATGTAGACGTCCGGGAGGCTTGGAGACTCCAGGGCCTCCCACATCCGACACCGAGAACAGCAAACTGCCCTGACACTCATACTGCCCCTCTCCTCAAATAACAACAGAAAATGAATGTCAAACCTCCCTCGCCTCGCCTGTTTCCACCTAAGCCCGTTGAGCCGAAGCCCTTAAGTCTTCACTCTGCTCCCGGCTCACTCCGCAGCCCGCAAACTCCGCTGCCCACTCTATGAGGCTCTGTTCCTTTTAAATCTGCCGCGCTGCACAGCCCGACGTCACACGCCTGCGCAGTCCCGCCTCTCAGAACGCCGTTGGAGAAAAAAAAATAACGAAAATTCCAAAAATGTCTTTCTCGGCACTCCCACTCAGACTCTCAGACTCCTTCTTCGAATCGACATAATTTGGGTCTGAGGTGATTGGGGTCAGATGGCCTAGAGGAAGGAGCCACTGTGCCCCACAGCGAGGGAAAAGGGCCAGTGGACACCAGAGATGGGAAGGAGCCACTGGGTGGTATGGTCCACCATCGCACAGACCAGAATGTCTCAAAGTCCAAACCAGTCCTTACGAGTAGAGTTAATCTCCACCTATGGAATTACTGGCACTGTAACTAATCTCAAATAATTGATCTAGAAAGAGTAATGCCCTATTGGAAAGAGTGTTAAGGCGATGACCAAAACTCATTTAATGTCATTAGATTCAGGCTCTGCCTTTCGTGCACAGTTCTCTCCTCCACTCCACGATCTCAGCCACCAAAAACATTTTTCATTCCTATGTCTCCTCCATTCTCATGAAATATCACTGACCAAAATAAAATTCTCTCTCTGCATGGAGGCTGATTGACCTGCTGATCATTTCCAGGAGGTTTGGACATCCCACGTCCCGTTTTTATTTCAGGTTTTTAAATAGCCACAGGTTTTTAATTTTTTTTTTGTCCTTTTTGACCACTGTATTTGCCAAAACTGTAAACTTCTTACCAATATCTGTTGGCGTCCATCAATGTGAGCTGGAAACCAATGAGTCCATAGAGGTATGAGTGATTATTCCATGCCGTTTTGTCCAGGAAGAAGTTATACCAGTACGGGATAAGAAACATCAGGCAGGAGAGCCTATAGAAACATCCAAGCATGATCCCAATCGCACCTATCAAGAAGCAAGTCAAAGGGTAAAATACTCTCCACCACGTAATTCTCGACACAATCTTTTATTTGGAACTGCAATGAAGCGGAAGAGAATTGGAGCGTAACGATACAGTATCCTGAAAACTACAATGGGTAAGTGATGACATGATCTGTTCACAATAACAAAGTTAGCCAGAGCAACAAAGAGCTCCCTGTTCTCTGTGAGATCTTTGAGTTAACAAACAACGTGCTTCTAACCTTCTGAAAATGAAAGTGGCAAGTGATATCAGGATTTTATTTTAACTATGTTAACGCTGCATGATAAAGCAATTCTGTTGTTATCCAAGTGAAAGACTGCAGTGTTGGGAAACGGAACTCTACAAGCCAGCACTCAGACATTGCCAGGATAGTGCATGGGTGAACATACAAACTTCGCACAGACCCCGCAGAATTCAGTCTGGGTCACTGGCGATACGCAGTGGTTATGATAGGGTATACAAGGAGAAAGTCTTCCCTGTTACCAGGTAGTTCAAGGACCGCGGAGCATAGAATCAAAGTGCTTAAGAGAAGATGGAAGGGTAAAGTTTTTTTAAGAAGTCTTAGGCGTACACATTTATTCATGTGTCTAAGTCTTTTGCACAGTATTTTATTTATCCATGTACAGCAGAAAGCAAGTTTATGAACATGGTGGGAGCAAAGGCTGTTGGGGACGGTGAGCGCCGCAGGAGGGGCATGGGACGGGTAGCAGAGGAGTGCCGGGGCAGGGGGTGGCACGGGTGGCAGAGGAGTGCCAGGGGCAGAGGTGGCACGGGTGGCAGAGGAGTGCCAGGGGAAGGGGGAGGCACGGGTGCAGACACACCCAGCCCTGAGACCAAGGTGATTTGATTCCAAGCAACTGGTTTGTTGATCGTTAGAGAACGTCTCTTTGGTATTTCTCAGTCCACAATAGAAACCCATTTCAGAATCAGGCTTTTATTATCACTCACATGTCATGAAATTTGTTCTTACTTGTGGCAGCAGTACAGCGCATTACATAAAATTACTACAGTATAGTGCAAAAGTCTTAGGCTCCCTAGCTATATAGATAATGTGCCTAAGGCTTTAGCATAATGCTCTATAAATTTTTAAAAACACTGGAAACAGCAATAATCTGGGTCTCACTGTCTGTATGGATGGTGTAGAGTCAATAAGGGCCCTCACAAGAGAATTAGGTGGATACACGGTAGATTATTTGCAGGCTATTGAGTAAGGGTACTCGCTGTTGTTGAAGGCCCTAGGCCTGAACTCACTGGAGCTTTAGAAGAATGGGGGGGGGGGGGACCTCATTGAAAATTGATTCTGAAGGGGGCATGGAGAGGATGTTTCCAATAATGGGAGAGTCTAGGACCAGAGGGCACAGCCTCAGGATACAAGGATATTCCTTTCGAACAGAGGTGAGGAGGAATTTCTTTAGCCAGAGGGTTGTGAATCTGTGGAATTCATTGCCACAAACAACCGTGGAAGCCAAGATGTTGGGTACATTTAAAGCAGAGGTTAATAGGTTCTTGATTGGAAAATAAATCAGTCATAAAACTATAAAACCATTAAGACTAAAGGAGCAGAATTAGGCTACTTGGCCCATCGAGTCTGCTCCACCATTCAACCATGGCTGATCATTTTTTCCCCTCTTCAACCCCATTCCCCAGCCTTCCCCAGGTAGCCTTTAATGCCGTGTCCAAGACATAGGATCAGAATTAGGCTAATTGGCCCATTGACTATGCTCCACCCTTCTACCATGGCTGATTTATTATCCCTCTCAATCCCATTCTCCCGCCTTCTCCCTGTAACCTTTGACACCCCTACTAATCTAGAACCTATCAACCTCCATTTTAAATATACTCAATGATTCGGCCTCATGATCGAATGGTGGTGCAGACTCAATGGACCAAACAGTCTAATTCTGTCTCATGGTCTTAGGATTCTGTACAAAAATACAGACAATTTCTTTGGGGTCCCAAGACTTGGACCAAAGCTCTGAGACTCACCTAACCACATGGTGACAAAGACCACGTACATCCAGTCCAAAGGAAGCGGCTTCAGGAAATTGAACAGAGGGAAACGGCAGACAACCAGCTCGTCAAAGTACTTGTGATCCAGCGAACTCAAGCCCCGCTCTTGTGGGATGTCAAGGGTCATCAGCAAACCTGCAGAGGGAGGGGAGAGAAAAGCTCGGTTCTCCAACATCCTTCACAGAACCCCAACTTGTTTCAGCTGACTCGCCCTTTCCTGAGGGGCACCCCCAGATATCAGGACGGCCGAAGGACATGGAATCACTCGGAGGAAGCCCAAAGGCTGATCACCAACACAAGCTGCATTTTAGCTGATCCACACCTTCACCTTGTAAATAACCTCATCGTGATCTCTACTTGATCATTTACCTACACTGCTCTTTCTCTGTAGCTGTGCCATTTTACCCTGCATTGTTACTGTTTGACCTCGTTCTACCTCAATGCACTGTGAATGATTTCATCTGCGTGAGCAGTAAGCAAGACAAGCTTTTCACCGTATCTTGGTACATGTGACAATAATAAACCGTAGTATCCAGGACTTCAAGAAGCAATGCCTCAGAAAGGTGGCGCCCATTATTAAGGACCCCCATCACCCAGGACATGCCCTCTTCTCACTGTTACCATCAGGAAGGAGGTACAGAAGCCTGAAGGCACACACTCAGCGATTCAAGAACAGCTTCTTCCCCTCTGCCATCCGATTTCTAAATGGACACTGAACCCATGGATACCACCTCACTTTTTAAAAATTATTTCTGTTTTTGCAATATTTTTAATTTAAATATTCAATATACATATATACTTACTGTAATTAGAAGAATGGGTAAAGAAGTAACAGATGGAATATAGTGCAGGGAAGTGTATAGTCATGCTCTCTGCTTCCTCCAACCCTGAACCCAGTGACAGCAGCCTCTGATTAATTTAAACATTTAAGCTCTGATGTGTTAAATAATGAAGACACATAGTCCCCTTTTATTGTCATTTAGTAATGCATGCGTTAAGAAATGATACATTATTTCCTCTGGTGTGATATCACAAAACACAGGACAAACCAAGACTGAAAAAACTGACAAAACCAATAATTATATATATAGTTACAAACAGTGTAACAATACCATAACTTGATGAAGAAGTCCTTGAGCACAGTAAAGTTCAAAGTTTCTCAAGTGTCCCACATCTCACGCAGATGGGAGAAGGAAGAAAAACTCTCCCTGCCATGTCGACCACAAATCGACTCTGAGTCATCCGAAAACTTCGAGCTCTGATCAGCTCTCCGACACCGAATACTGACACCATCTCTGTCCAAACGATACAACCTCCTTCTCGGTCGCCAAAAGCAGGCAAGGCCGGGGATTTTGAGGCCTACCCTCTGAAAGATTCCCGACTGCGCAGTAACAACAGCAGCGGACGGGCGTTTCAGAAATTTCTCCAGATGTTCCTCTGTGATTTTACGTCCATTCTCCATCAAATCAGAATTGTCCACGGCTCCTATTTAACAGATATGACATCATTTTGCACCGGAGAGCTGCGCACGCGTGGCGCGCTGCCATCTTCTCCTCCCGCCAATGAGGGCAAGAAAGTCACGACGATTTTTCGTAGCCCCTCTCCAGATGGGGAACCTGCCATGGAAGCAGGGAACAGTGGCAATGGCAGCACGCAGTTACTTATCATCACAGTTGGCAACATAGTCAAGAAAAGCCTTCCAGGTTACCCCTCTCCAACTGTGCAACGGAGCCAATAAAAAAACATTTTAACCAGCTCAAACAGAATTCACGTAAACAGGTCATTAAAAGCAGAATGTAAAATGTAACACAGAAGGCAGGTACCAGCCCAGTGCTTTAGCTAAGATCTGAAGAATTTTCACCTGCCCCAGCTGCATTTAATTACACCCTCAAGACAATGAACAAGGACGTGGCTGCTTTGGTTTTCAAAGGACTTCTGGGAAGGGCTGGGAATGGAAAGAACTAATCTATCAAGTGGGTGTTTTATTGGAGCGGGTTATAAAATGTCTGAATAAGGGCAGGACGGTAGAGTAACACTTACAGCTCCAGCGATTGGGGTTCAAAAAAAAAACACAAGAAATCCTCCAGACACTGGAAACCCAAAGCAGGTCCTGAAGAAGTCTCGGCCTGAAATGTCAACCATTTATTCATTTCTGCAGATGCTGCCTGAGCGGCTGAGCTCCCATCCTCCAGCATTTCGTGCATGTTGATCAGGTTCAATTTCTGCTGCAGTGCGCAAGAAGTTTTTTTAATATTCTCTCTGTCACCATGTGCTCTGATCTCCACCCACATTCCAAAGACATACGAATTAAGGTTAGTAAATTATGGGCATGTTATGCTGGCGTAAGTATTTTGCGTCAGTCTTCACTAGTGGCATACCAGAAATTTGAGAGTGACAAGAGGCAGAAATGAGTGTAGTCACTTCTACTAAGGAGAAGGTGCTTGGGAAGTTGAAAGATCTGAAGGAAGATGGACTACACCCCAGGGTTCTGAAAGAAGTAGCTGAAGAGAATGTGGAAACATTAGAAATGATCCTCCTGAACAATTGGAACATAGCTTATTATTAACATCCTTGATCGAAAATCAATTAATGAGAACTAGAAGTGATTTTTATATTCATAGTGATAAATCGGGTAAATTACTGGCTAACCAATTGAAATTTGATTCGGTTAAACGTCAAATTACTAAGATCTGCAAACAGGATGATACTTTCACAGTTGATCATGTTGGGATAAACCAAACCTTTCAAGAATTTTATACCTCTTTATATCATTCTGATTTTCCTCATGATTCTAATTTCATGCATGATTTTTTAAGTAAATTGAGTTTTCCGAAACTATCTCCCGAAGATTGCCTATCATTAGAAACTTCCGTTTCAGAGGAAGAAATAATAACTGCAATCTCATCATTAAATTCCGGTAAAGCACCCGGTCCTGATGGGTTTACAGTGGAATTTTTAAAATTTTTTTCCTCCATTCTTTCTTCTAAGTTGTCTAGAATATTTAAGGAAGCAATTAGTTTAGGTAAATTACCACAATCGTTTTATGAAGCCTCTATTTCCTTAATTCTTAAAAAGAATAAAGATCCTACGGATTGTGCATCCTATAGACCGATTTCTCTTCTGAATGTAGATTCAAAAATTTTTTCAAAAATTCTAGCTACTAGACTGGAGAAGGTGTTACCTCAAATTATTTCCATGGATCAAACCGGATTCATCAAAAATCGCTATTCATCTTTTAATATTAGGAGGTTAATGAATATTGTTTATACCCCCTCACTTACTACCCCGGAATGTATTATCTCATTAGATGCTGAGAAAGCCTTTGACAGAGTTGAATGGCCTTATTTATTTAATGTTCTTGAGAAATTTAATTTTAATTTGACATTTATATATTGGATTAAATTGTTATATTACTCCCCGGTAGCCTCGGTCTGTACAAATAATTATAGATCTCCTTTTTTTCGTCTTTTTCGTGGCACTAGGCAAGGTTGCCCTCTTAGTCCTTTACTATTTAATATTGCCCTTGAACCTTTAGCAATTGCTATCCGTGACTCGCCAAATATTGTTGGTATTATCCGTGGAAATGAAATACATAAACTATCATTATATGCAGATGATTTGTTGTTATATATCTCTAACCCGGAGAAGTCAATTCCTGCTATCTTAGATCTGTTAGCTCAATTTAGTAACTCTTCTGGTTACAAATTGAATCTTAGTAAGAGTGAATTATTCCCTTTAAATAAGCATGTACCTATTTATGGACGTTTACCATTTAAATTGGTTACTGATTCATTTATATACTTAGGGATAACAATTACCAAAAAATATAAAGATTTATTTAAAGCTAATTTTTTACCTTTAATTGATCAGATCAAACTTTTATTTACCAAATGGTCCCCAATCTCTTTGTCTTTGATTGGTCGGATTAACACTATTAAGATGATCATTTTGCCTAAATTTTTGTATATATTTCAATCGGTTCCAATTTTTATCCCAAAATCTTTTTTTGATAATGTGGACTCAAAAATTTCCTCATATATTTGGCAGAATAAAAATCCTAGGTTAGGTAAAAGATATTTACAGAAATCCAAGAAGGAGGGGGGACTTGCCCTCCCAAATTTTAGATTCTATTATTGGGCAATTAATATTCGATATTTAAAATTTTGGCTACAAGATTTGGACGCATCTTTAAACCCTCATTGGGTAAATCTTGAATCTAATTCATTACAAGGGTTTTCCTTGGGTTCGGTTTTAGGAACTTTACTTCCTTTTACTTCTTTTAAATCATATAAACAAATGAATAACCCAATAGTTAAACATACTTTACGTATATGGTTTCAATTCCGAAGATTTTTTGGGTTTAATCAATTTATTCTAGCAAGTCCCATTATATCAAATTTCCTTTTTCAACCTTCCACAATGGATCAAGCTTACTTTGATTGGAAAACCAAAGGTATAATATCTTTTCACGATTTATTTTTGGATAACTGTTTTATGTCTTTTGATCAACTTTCTAATAAATATAACTTACCCAGATCTCACTTTTTTAGATATTTACAGATTAGAAACTTTTTAATTACTGTCTCTCCTAATTTTCCACACCCATATCCAATGGACACTTTGGAAAAAATCTTAGACTTAAATCTTTCTCAGAAAGGTGTAATAGCAATTGTATATAATATAATTATGAATTTATGTCCTGATGCCTCTAATAAAATTAAAGCTGACTGGGAAAGAGAACTTGAGATTAATATACCGACTGAAAAATGGGAAAAAATTCTTCAGTTGGTGAATTCATCCTCTGTATGTGCTAGGCATAGGTTGATACAGTTTAAAGTAGTTCACAGGGCTCATATGTCCAAAGATAACTATCTCGTTATTACTCTTATATTAATCCAATATGTGACAGATGCCAGTCTGAGATTGCTTCTTTAACTCACATGTTTTGGTCATGTCCCTTGTTGGAGAAATATTGGAAAGATATTTTTGATATTATTTCAACGGTCCTAAATCTAGACTTACAACCTCATCCAATTACTGCTATCTTTGGATTACCAATGATAGACTCAAATAATTTAACCTCTTCATCACGAAGGATGATTGCATTTCTTACTTTAATAGCTAGAAGGTCCATCTTGTTGAATTGGAAAGAGATCAACCCTCCTACAGTATTTCATTGGTTTTCACAAACTATGGTGTGTCTGAATTTGGAGAAAATTAGAAGTGCAGTTTATGACCCTTCTATTAAGTTTGAAAAAATTTGGAGGCCATTTATTCAGCATTTTCATTTGATGTAATTTGATCATTCCCAAACTGGTTTTATTTCTCTGTACTGTTGTTGGAGGGGAGTGGAGGCGTCGACGCTGAGGTTTTCTTCTTTTCCATTTTTAAGTTGTTAGTTTTGCCCAAGTCTTTTAGTTTAGTTTTTTTTTCTTTTGGGATGGGTTTTTTTTTCTTTTTTTTGTCTTTTTCCTTTTTTTTTTGCTTTATATTATCCGTGATCAGTTCTACATGTATGGGAGTTTTGGTAATTTCCACTATTTGGTCTTGCAATTACTCTTTTTTTAAATGTAACAATACATCTCATATTATTTGTATTATTGCTATGTTTTGTTTCTATATTTTGAAATTAATAAAAAGATTGAAAAAGAAATGATCCTCCAAGAATCACTAGATTCGGAATGGTTCCAGAGGACTGGAAAAATGCAAATATTTCTCCACTCTTTAAGAAGGGAGGGAGCGGGAAGAAAGTAAATTGAAGGCCAGTTAGCCTCACCTCAGCAGTTGGGAAGACGTTGGAGTTGATTGTTAAATATGGGGTTTCAGGGTACTCGGAGGCACATGATAAAATAGGCCAAAGTCAGCATGGGGAAATCAAGGGGAAATCTTGTCTGACAAACCTGCTGAAATTCTTTGAGGAAGTAACAGACAGGATAAACAAAGCAGAATTGGTGGATGTTGTGTAGTTAGATTTTCAGAAGGCCTTTGACAAGGTGCTGCACATGAGGCTGCTTAACAAGATGAGAGCCCATGGTATTACAGGAGAGATACTTGCACGGATAGACGATTGGCTGACTGGCAGGAGGTAAAGAGTGGGAATAAAAGGAGCCATTTCTGGTTGGCTGCCAGTGACTAGTGGTGTTCCACAGAGGACAGTGTTGGGACTGCTGCTTTTTACATTGTACGCCAATGACTTGGATGAAGGAATTAATGGCTTTGTGGCCAAATTTCAAAGTTCAAAGTAAAATTTATTATCAGAGTACGTACATGTCACCACATACAACCCTGAGGTTTCTGCAGGCATACTTATTTTGCAGCTGACACAAAGATAGGTGGACAGACAGGTAGTGTTGAGAAAGCAGGGAGTCCTGCAGAAGATTGGAAGAATGGGCAAAGTAGTAACAGATGGAATAGAGTGTAGGGAAGTGTATAGTCATGCACTCTGATAGAAAGAATAAAGTGTAGACTATTTTCTAAATGGAGAGAAAGTTCAAAAATCCGAGGTGCAAAGGGACTTGGGAGTCCTTATGCAGGATTCCCTAAAGGTTAATTTGCAGGTTGAATCTGTGGTGAGGAAGGCAAATGCAATGTTAGCATTCATTTCAAGAGGACTAAAATACAAAAGCAAGGATGTAATGTAATGCATTAGTTAAACTGCACTTGGGGATGAGAGGGATAATAAATCAGCCATAATGGAATGGTGAGGCAGAATTGATGGGCTGAATGGCCTAATTCTGCTCCCATGTCTGTGGTCTAAAAGACAACAAACTGTGCAAATAAAAATTAAATAAATACCAGAACACAAGTAGTACAGGCCTTGAAAGTCAGTCCATAGTTTGTGGAATCAGTTCAGAATTGAGGTGAGTGAAGTTATCCACAATGGTTCAGGAGCCCGATGGTTGTAGGGTAACAACTGCTCCTGAACTTGGTGGTGTGGGACCTGATGGTTGAGGGGTAATAACTGTTCCTGAACCTGGTGGTGTGGGACCTGATGGATGAGGGGTAATAACTGTTCCTGAACCTGGTGGTGTGGGACCTGATGGTTGTTGGGTAATAACTGTTCCTGAACCTGGTGGTGTGGGACCTGATGGTTGAGGGGTAATAACTGTTCCTGAACCTGGTGGTGTGGGACCCGATGGTTGAGGGGGTAATAACTGTTCCTGAACCTGGTGGTGTGGGACCTGATGGTTGAGGGGTAATAACTGTTCCTGAACCTGGTGGTGTGGGACCTGATGGTTGAGGGGTAATAACTGTTCCTGAACCTGGTGGTGTGGGACCTGTACCTCCTTCCTTTGAATCAACCGTATGGGGTAGGACATACAAGCAAGTTTATCTTAAAAGTGAGGGAGCTATGAGATCACCTTTGCTCTATACGCAACAAGAAGTGGGATTTCCTGGTGGCCACCTATTTCAATTCTACTTCCCATTCCTATTCTGACATGTCAGTCCATGGCCTCCTCTACTGCCAAGATGAGGCCACGCTCGGGTTGGAGGAGTAACACCTTATATTCCGTCTAGGTAGCCTCCAACCTGAATGCATGACCACTGTTTTCTCGAACTTCAGATAATTGCTCCCCACCCTCTCCTTCACCATTCCCCATCCTTGTTTCCTTCTCACACCTTCTCTTCTTACCTACCCATCACCTCCCTCTGGTGCTCCTCCCCCTTCCCTTTCTTCCATGGTCTTGTGTCCTCTCCTAACAGATTCCCCCTTTTCTCCAGCCCTTTATCTCCTTCGCCAATCAGCTTCCCAGCTCTTCACTTCACTTCCTTCCCGGTTTCACCTATCACCTGCCACCTTGCACTTCTCCCTCCCCTCCTCCCACCTTCGTATTCTGATGCCCTTCCCCCTTCCTTTAAAGTCCGGATGAAATGTCGACTGTTGACAGATTCCCGGGCCTGCTGAGATACTCCAGCATTTTGTGTGCAATGCCTGGGATTTTCAGCATCTGCAGTCTTCCTCGTGATTGAGTTATAATTTGCTTTACTATCTCAAATCAAGGTGTGATACCGGACAGGTCACTTGCCAGCAGTCCACCGTTGGAAAATGTATGCACGTGGAGTTAACTAAAGGTAGAAAGGGGCCCAACTATTCTGCTTCCTACCCCAACTCCAACCTTCCCTGATGGGACAGGCAGGTGATACACAATTGCCTGGGTTTACAAAGCAGGGGTCAGACATAACTACAAGTCAGTATGAGTCAACGTGGCGACCTTTGTAGCTCTTTCCTCATCTGCTCAGCGAGATGAGTAAACATTCTCTTGCAAAGTTCGGCTTCGGTCTCCTCTCTGTTCAGGGGGTTAAGGCCAGGTTCTTCAGCTCATTTACACTGACGCTGAGGTATCTACAAATCACAAACGATGGCCAAATGTCCGGTCTCTGGCCTCGGTCAGTGAGTTGGAGAAAGGTTAGGTACTATTGCTGACACTGGTTATTCATTACCAAATCGTGGCTTGGAGTTAGTTGGTTTTTTGTAATCGGTAGGGATGGTTTTGGGGATAGAGAGGGGAATTAGGGTTTAGGGACAGTGGTATGGGGAATAAGAAACCAACCTAGGGATGTGTGGAAGTTAGAGGCAAGGTTCAAACTCCAGTGATGTGGCCGGGTGACAAAGGAAATCTGGAGTCCAGGCCTCCGCTCCACGCTCGACAGCCAGCAACGTGGACAAAGGGCATCTGGAGTTTACGCGTCTGCCCTGCACTCAAAGACCAGTGACTTGGATGTGTGACGAAGGACGTCTGTGGATGTCGGGCGGTGCCCGGATCAGAAGACCATGCGAACAGGTGGGCACAAAGCCAGATAGTCAGGAAAAGGCAGGGTCCCACCGTCGGCTAGTCCAGGGATCAACGCCGAAGATCGAAGCCCGATAGCTGAAGCCTGGAGACTGGAGTCGGTGGACTGTGTGTGCTCTGTGGGCATGGTATGTTGACCTTTGATTAGATACTGTGGAGAGTTGGGAGGAAGTGATTGTAAAGGCTGGTGGGATGTAGATCTTGGTTGAGAGTCACAGAGCAGGAAGAGGAGGTACCACGTAATCCTTTGGTCTGACCTGGATTCCACTCCTGGTGGAAGGAATTTTGATTTTGATACCAGTGCAGGTTACAAAGACTAAAGACAGCACGTGAAGCTGTGATCGGGCATGGTTTGCAGGAACGGTTGATCGAAGCTCTACATAGCATAGCACTGCTGGAAAATTGGCTTAGATGTTGATTAGCACGGGTGTCAAAGGTTACAGGATGAAGGCAGGAGAATGGGGTTGAGAGGGATAAAAATCAACCATGATCAACGGACCGAATGGCCTAACCCTACTCTAGCCTTTGGAGAGGACTCAGAAGGCAATCTCCAGACTTAGTAAGAGATCACTATTGAGTCCCAGCCTTCACTACAACAATAAACTCTTTATCAGGAAGAGATTGAAGTCCATACTCACCGAAGAGAAGCCTGAAGACCCCCAGGGACGCTGGGTCAGTGGGTCGATTCAACAAACAAACAAATCGATGCCAACTTCGGAAATCTGACAACTCAAACCCGAAGATCCTCTTCATTCTGCTGTCTCCCTCCTGCGTTGCCGCCTCCGTTGCTTCCCCCCTTCCGGCACGTTGAGGTTCATCTGCAGCGGTGAATCGTAAACCAGCTTTTACCCTCAACGCTAATCAAGTGAGAACTGAATTATAAAAACGGTGAAAACTTTACAACGTGGGCCACTATGTCCACAATAGTGGAAAGAAGTGTCACCGGACCTAATCTCACCATCTTGGAGTGAACATAGGACAGTATAGCATAGGAACAGGCCCCCTGGACAAAGCCATGCTGCCTCTCCCTAATAAGGTCATGTGTTCCCATATGCTCCGATATCCTCTCCCTAAGAATTCCCTCCAGCAATTTTCCTGCAACTGATGCGAGACTCACCGGTCTATAGATCACCGGATCTTCCCTTGTTCCCTTCTTAAATCAAAGTACAATATTAGCCACTCGCCAGCCCTCCGAGACATCCCTTGTGGCTAGAGGAGATGCGAATATACCGGTCAAGGCCCCAGCAAATCTCGTCTTCTGCCTCTTTCAATAATCTGGGGCAAATCCCATTGGGCCCTGGGGACTTATCCGCCTTCATACTCATAAGGAGGCCAAACACTTCTTCCTCCTTGACCTCTAGATGCCCTAACGTATTTATAGACTCAGCACTGATCTCCTCGTCCTCCATATCATTTTCCTGAATATAAGACCATAAGGTACAGGAGCAGAAGTAGGTCATTCGGCCCATCGAGTGTGCTCCGCCATTCAATCATGGGTTGATCCACTTCATCCAGTAATCCCCACTCCCCTGCTTTCACCCCATATCCTTTGATGCCCTGGCTAATCAAGAACCTATCTATCTCTGCCTTAAATACACCCAATGACTTGGCCTCCACAGCTGCTCGTGGCAACAAATTCCACAGATTTACCACCCTCTGACTAAAGTAATTTCTCTGCACCTCAGTTCTAAATGGACGTCCTTCAATCCTGAAGTTGTGCCCTCTTGTCCTAGAATCGCCTACCATTGGAAATAACTTCGCCATATTTAATCTGTTCAGGCCTTTTAACATTTGGAATGTTTCTATGAGATCCTCCCTCATTCTCCTGATCTCCAGGGAATACAGCCCAAGAGCTGCCAGATGTTCCCCATACAGTAACCCTTTCATTCCTGGAATCATTCTTGTGAATCTTCTCTGAACCCTCTCCAATGCCAGTATACCCTTTCTAAAATAAGGAGCCCAAAACTGCACACAATACTCCAAGTGTGGTCTCACGAGTGCCTTATAGAGCCTCAACATCACATATTCTATATCTCTAGAAATGAATGCCAACATTACATTTGCCTTCTTCACAACTGACTCAACCTGCAGGTTAACCTTCAGGGTATCTTGCACGAGGACTCCCAAGTCCCTTTGCATCCCTGCATTTTGAATTCTCTCCTTATCTAAATAATAGTCTGCCCGTTTATTTCTTTCACCAAAGTGCATGACCATACACTTTCCAACATTATATTTCATTTGCCACTTCTTTGCCCATTCCCCTAAACTATCTCTCTGAGGACTCTCTATTTCCTCAACACTACCCACTCCTCCACCTATCTTTGTATAATCGGCAAATTTAGGCACAAATCCACAAGTCCAAATCATTGACATACATGGTAAAAAGCAGCGGTCCCAACACCGACCCCTGTGGAACTCCACTGGTAACTGGCAGCCAGCCAGAATAGGATCCCTTTATTCCCACAAACACGAGGAAATCTGCAGATGCTGGAATTTCAAGCAAGACACATAAAATTTGCCAGTGAATGCAGCAGGCCAGGCAGCATCTCTAGGAAGAGGTACAGTCGGCGTTTCGGGCCGAGACCCTTTGTCAGGACTAACTGAAAGAAGAGACAGTAAGAGATTTGAAAGTGGGAGGGGGGAGGAGGAGATCCAAAATGATAGGAGAAGACAGGAGGGGGAGGGATGGATCCCTTTTGCCAATCAACTTTCCAGCTCTTAGCTCCATCCCTCCCCCTCCTGTCTTCTCCTATCATTTCGGATCTCCCCTTCCTACTTTCAAATCTCTTACCATCTCTTCTTTCAGTTAGTCCTGACGAAGGGTCTCGGCCTGAAACGTCGACTGTACCTCTTCCTAGAGATGCTGCCTGGCCTGCTGCGTTCACCAGTGATTTTTATGTGTGTCCCTTCACTCCCACTCTCTGTTTTCTGACGACTAGCCAGTGCTGCACCCATGCCAGTAACTTCCCTGTAACTCCATGGGCTCTTGTCTTGCTAAGCAGCCTCATGTGCGGAATATTTACAAATCAGCTATCCCCTATATGTGTGGTGGATGGCCGTATGAGCAGCAGGTGCCTACCACAAGTTACGGTTATTTTATTTTTATTGGAGATACAGCACGGAATAGGCCCTTCCAACCCTTTGAGACGCACCGCCCAGCAGCTCCGAACATAACCCAAGCCTAAACACTGGACAATCTACAATGACCAATTAACTACCCCGTATGTCTTTGGACTGTGGGAGGAAACCTGAGTACCCGGAGGAAACCCACGTGGTCACGGGGAGAACGTACAGACTCCTTACTGGCAACGGGACCACAGACAGCAGGCAGACAATCTCTGAGGAGCATTGATAATGGCTGGGGTCACCCGTCTTGTAAAGACACGGCCCAGAAGGAGGCAATGGCAAACCACTTCTGTCGGAAAATTTGCCAGGAACAATCACAGTCACAAGACAATGATGGCCCACAACATACAGCACGGCGCATGATGATGAAGATACCCTGTAACAGGGGTCCCCAAACTTTTTTGCACCGCGAACCGGTTTAATATTAACAATATTCTTGCGGACCGGCCGACCAGGGGATATTCAAGTAGGGTTAAACTCACCTCAACATGTCTTTTACAGTTAGGGTCGCCAACTTTCTCACTCCCAAATAAGGGACAAAAGTAGCAGTCAAATATGGGACAGTGTTTACCCCGAGAAAGACTACCACGACCATGAAGCCTTGCGCGGGCACCTATGTGCACATGCGTGACGTGTGCATGCGCGTACATGCCAATTTTTTTCCACAAATCGGTTTTGCCTTCATCTTCCCGACTACGCTGTACCTACATTATTTCTACTTTATATAGGCTGTGTATTTATCATATCATTCCTGCTTTTACTATATGTTAGTGTTATTTTCAGTTTTATGTGTTATTTGGTATGATTTGTTAGGTTATTTTTTGGGTCTGGGAACACTCCAAAATTTTTCCCATATAAATTAATGGTAATTGCTTCTTCACTTTATGCCATTTCAGCACAAAAAGTTTCATAGGAACGCTCTACCTTAGCGGGGGAAATACAGGACAAGGGCGGTCCCGTATGGGACAAACCAATTTAGTCCAATATACGGGATGTCCCAGCAAATATGGGACAGTTGGCAACCCTATGTTCAAGTTCAACAGTGTGTGACAGGGAATGAGGAAAGGTGCAGCTGACTCGTATCGTTTCCTCACGGCCTGGTAGCACATGCTTTGCGGCACGGTGGTTGGGGACCGCTGCCCTAAAACATCTAAATCAAAAGCGTCAGAGGAGTGGTCCTATAATCTGGAAAACCTGCCCATCTTGTACCAAGGTCCAATGCAAGCTAGATGAATGGAATTTTACTGGGGAACAAATAAACCTTTGCATTAATCATTACCCTTTGCTAACCGCCAGTGCATCTGTTTCCAATTTGACCCTTTACTTGGGCCTTGTGCCGGCTGGTGGCGTAGTGGCATCACCGCCGGACTTCGGAGCGAAGGCTCCCGAGTTCGAACCCAGACGGCTCCCCGGCACGCTTTCCATCCGTGCTGGGTTGAGCGTCGAGCTAGCAACTCGGCCTCGTAAAAAAGAAATCGCGGAAAAAATTCTTCAGTTGGTGAATTCATCCTCTGTATGTGCTAAGCATAGGTTGATACAGTTTAAAGTAGTTCACAGGGCTCATATGTCCAAAGATAAACTATCTCGTTATTACTCTTATATTAATCCAATATGTGACAGATGCCAGTCTGAGATTGCTTCTTTAACTCACATGTTTTGGTCATGTCCCTTGTTGGAGAAATATAGGAAAGATATTTTTGATATTATTTCAACGGTCCTAAATCTAGACTTACAACCTCATCCAATTACTCAAATAATTTAACCTCTTCATCACGAAGGATGATTGCATTTCTTACTTTAATAGCTAGAAGGTCCATCTTGTCGAATTGGAAAGAGATCAACCCTCCTACAGTATTTCACTGGTTTTCACAAACTATGCTGTGTCTGAATTTGGAGAAAATTAGAAGTGCAGTTTATGACCCTTCTATTAAGTTTGAAAAAATTTGGAGGCCATTTATTCAGCATTTTCATTTGATGTAATTTGATCATTCCCAAACTGGTTTTATTTCTCTGTACTGTTGTTGGAGGGGAGTGGAGGCGTCGACGCTGAGGTTTTCTTCTTTTCCATTTTTAAGTTGTTAGTTTTGCCCAAGTCTTTTAGTTTAGTTTTTTTTTCTTTTGGGATGGGTTTTTTTTTCTTTTTTTTGTCTTTTTCCTTTTTTTTTGCTTTATATTATCCGTGATCAGTTCTACATGTATGGGAGTTTTGGTAATTTCCACTATTTGGTTTTGCTATTACTCTTTTTTTAAATGTAACAATACATCTCATATTATCTGTATTATTGCTATATTTTGTTTCTATATTTTGAAATTAATAAAAAGATTGAAAAAGAAAAGAAAAAAGAAATCGCCTGCTACACAAACATCAACAGCAAAAAGTTCATGGCCTATGCTCTCTCGTGAGTTTAAAAGGCAATTTCCTTTCCTTCCTTCTTGGGTCTTGTGGTCTTTCGTCAAATTTATTGTCCTGTGCAGAGGAATTGTGAGATACATGTACAATGAAAAATCTGCTGGGGGAGCATCACAGGCACGTAGATACAAGCAAACAGATGATACATTATACATCAAATCATACCATCCAGCCCAAAAAAACAGTGCACAACCATGGTGCAAAGAAAAACAAAGACACCTTTGAAATACCATGTGAGACCTTAGCAAACTCCCTACCAAAACACATGTAGACCGCAGAAGACACCACCCTCGGTATAAACACAACAGATTCTGCAGAGCCTGAAACATCGACTGCTCATTCCCCTCCATAGCTGCTGCCTTACCCACTGAGTTCCTCCAGCACGCTGCGTGTGCCACACTCATCAGCCCACGAGAAAATAACCAAGTTAGAACAACCTGCAACTTTCCAGTGGGGAGAAAAACTCCTCCGGACTGAAAGAAGTATGCCAGAATTTTCGGACAAAGCTTCATCGTGTGTTCTATTGGAGACAGGACGGGAGACACAAGAGAACGAGGGTACTGGAATCTGGGGCAACTAACAAGAGCTTGAATGGTCTCAGCAGCTCAGGCAGCAGCCAAGGAGGGAAATGGGCAGTGGGAATTTTCAGGCAGGACTGAAAGTATGGAGGGAAGTTGTCCCAGACAGAGGTTTGGGTGAGGGTGGGGGTGAAGAAGAGAGGAAGAGGAAGGGAGACGTCCCAGACAGAGGGAGGTGGAGGAGGGGGAGGGAGACGTCCCAGTCGGAGGGAGGTGGGGGAGGGGGAGGGAGACGTCCCAGTCGGAGGGAGGTGAGGGAGCGGGAAGGAGGGAGAAGTTCCGGACAGACTGCGTTGGGTGAGGGAGACTCCCAGAAAAAGTGGGGTAGAGATGGGGAGGTGGCAGAGCCGCAGGGAGAGATGAAGTGAGGGAAACATTTTGTACAGTGTGAGGGGGAGGGGATGAGTGGAAGGGGGGAAGGGAGAGGGAAGGGGTGAGTGGGAGACGTCCTGGACAGTGGACGATGGGGGAGCGGGTAGGCAAAAGAGAGCGAGACGTGCCGGACAGAGGGAGGTGGGGAAGGGAGAGGGAGAGGTGGGGAAGGGAGAGGGAGGTGGTGGGGAGGGAGAGGGAGGGGGTGGGTGGGAGATATTCCGGACAGTGGACATTGCCGGACAGAAGGAGGTGGGGAAGGGGGGGAGAGGTGGGGAAGGGGGGGAGGGGAGGGGAGGGGAGGGTGGGTGGGAGACGTCCCGGACAGTGGATATTCCCGGACAGAGGGAGGTGGGGGCGATGTCCTAAATGAAGAAAACAGTGTGAATACTGGAGGGGGAGTTGCACATTTTCAATGAAACAAAAGATACAAAACCCCCCTGGCAGTAATTTCCAGGGCGGGGGCGTTGGAAGTAAACAGAAAACTAAGTTGTGGGGGCCGAGACCCAGCAGTGAAATCAGAGCCAGACATTACGTTACTGCCAATGCTCTCGGGTGGTAGGGTTTGCGGACGTGCGCTCTACTTGTCCATCCTGGACTGGCCGAAAGCGCGCCCCGGCCTCCCTCCGGCACTCACCGAGGGGTTTCGCGGCGTCCTCATCTTTCCGCCGCATCTTCGACTCGGCTTGGCTCGGCTCGGCCCGCTGCCGCCTCCCGCTCATGTACTCCACACCAGGGGCAGAGAGCGCTCCGTCCGGCCGCAGCGTGGGCTCTCCGCCGCTGTCGTCAAACGCACAGCGTTTGGGCTCAGTTCAGATTGGTCGCCCTGGCCCGGGGAAGGCGATCTGGCGCTGGGAAAGCTCCATTACAGCCAGCCTACAAGGCGGTGCTTAGTGCTGGATCCAATACACGGCGCTGTCAACTTCCAGCAGTAATACTATACCAGGCGTCATTTACACTCAGTGCCACTTTATTAGGTACAGCAGTGGGAGCCTGTTGCTGTAGCTCATTCACTACAACTTTCGATGTGTTGTGCGTTCGGAGATGCTCTCCTGCACCCCACTGCTGTTACGGGCGGTTATTTGAGTTACTGTCGCTTTCCTGCCGGATTCAACCAGTCTGGCCATTATCCTCTGACCTCTCTCATTAACAAGGTGTTTTCGCCCACAACAAGGCCGCTCACTGGAATTTTTGTTTTTGTTTTTTCACACCATTCTCTGTAAACTCCAGAGACTGTTGTCCGTGAACATCCCAGGAGATCAGCAGTTTCTGAGATACTCAAACCACCCCATCTGGCACCAACAATCATTCCACAAAGTCACTTAGTTCACATTTCTTAGCCCATTCTGATGACAGACATCCCACCCTGCAAAAACTCACTTCAGGGAGGTAGCACCATCAATTTGCGGGATACTCCCGGAACTTCCAGGAGAGGTGGGATGTCTGCAATAGAGTAGCTCCTTAACAGCTGGCCAGCTAGTTTAAATAACGTTAGCTATCCTAATGAACGAATGACACTTGTTAAACTCACCTCAATATGTCTTTTACAGTCTTAACCCACCATGGGCAATAGAAAAGTCACTGTTGCAAACAGTGCAGCGAGCAACACTGTCATTATTTTTGACCCCTATTAGGCAGGGGTACACTTTAGTCTGGGGTGACGTACGTTTTATTTTTTTTTGGAACACTCTGCCATGGCGCGCTCTCGCTCGCGCGCTCTCTCTTTCTCGCTTGTGCGCTCTCGCTTACTTTTCCTCTCGCTCGCTCTCAAAAAAATTGACTTCGTGATATTGGATATAATTTGTGGGCATCAGGGAGCCACTATTGATCTGCGGGAGACTCCCGGAACTTCTGGGAGAGGTGGGATGTCTGTGATGATTGGTCTGAACAACAACTGAACCTCTTGACCATGTCTGCATGCTTTTATGCATTGAGTTGCTGCCACATGATTGACTGATTAGATATTTGCATTAATAAGCAGGGTTACCTAATAAAATGGCCACTGTGGACTAATGCAAGACGTTGTTTACCATTGTGACTAATATATGGCATTGTTTGGACACCTATGGATTCACCTTCAAGGCTTTTCAACTCATGCTCTCAGTTTTTTTTGTAGTAGCAGTTTGTTTTCTTTTGCATGTTGGTCAGTCTTTGTGTGTAGTTTTTCATTAATTCTATTGCATTTGTTCTACTGAGAATCTAGGTGGTGAGGTGGAGATATGTCTCTACCAAAGGAGGTGTAAGGCTCTCCTTCACTCCGTGAGCCTGCTGGTCACTCCTGGACAAGGTGCAAAACCTGCTTAGCCCCCCCCCCCCCCGCCACCCCCGATCAGTCAAATGAAGCCGTGCAAGCAGATACTGGGTGGTCGTATGAGCAACTGGTGCAGATCACAAATCCCGGTTATGCGACAAACAAGAGAAAATCTGCGGATGCTGGAAATCCAAGCAATGCACACAAAACGCTGGAGGAACTCAGCAGGCCGGGCAGCATCTATGGGGGAAAAAGTACAGTCAACGTTTCGGGCCAAATCCCTTCGGAAGGACTGGAGAAAAAAAAAGCTGGGGAGTAGATTTAAAAGGTGGAGGGTGGGGGGAGGGGGGGAGAGAAATGCCAGGTGATAGGTGAAACCTGGAGTGGGAGGGATGAAGTAAAGAGCTGGGAAATTGATAGGTGAAAGAGACAGAAGGCCATGGAAGAAAGAAAAAGGGGGGGGGAGCACCAGAGGGAGGTGAAGGGGGGGGCAAGGAGATAATATGAGAGAGGGAAAAGGGGAAGGGGAATGGAGAAGGGGGGGTTTGGGAGTTGGTTATGTGACCACTGACGCCAGGCAGACAATCTCTGAAGAGTATTGATAATGGCTGGGGTCACCCGTCTTGTAAAGGCACTGCCCAGAAGGCGGCAATGACAAACCACTTCTGTAGAAAAATTGGCCAAGAACAATCGTGGTCAAGACCATGATCGCCCAGGTTGTATGACACGACACGTGATGATGATGTCATATAACATGGCACGTCATGAATGAGTGACCAAGAATGCCTGCAATATAATGAATCGCAGGGTAGTATATGGGAGGGACAACTACATACTTTGATAGTAAATTTACTTTGGACTTGTTTCATTCCAGGACTAGTGCATGGCATTGCTTAGAACTAAGTTTAATCCAAGGTGTTGTTTAGTACCATGGCTACCAGAAGGCTTTGTTGAGTTCCAGTTCATTCTGGTGTCGCCTGTTTACAGCTGCCAGCAGAGGGGTGTTGCAGCCGGTGTGCTCCACCGGGGGCAGTGTGGTGCAGCCTTCATGCTGGAGTCAGTGCTGCCCCCAGTGTTCACTCAGCAGAAGACAAGCTCTATTGTGGTCGACTGCAGGTTTCTGCAATGATGGCTCCAGTCTGGACTTCATTGCGTGTACCTTTATGTGTTTGCTATCTTTTATGTGCTGTGCTTGACTGTTGGTACTGTGTCTTCCACTTTTGCCCTGGAGTAACGCTGCCTCGTTTGGCTGTATTCAGTGGTATTCATGTATGATTGAATGACAATTAAACTTCAGTCACAAACAAGTAGCTGTTGGAACTCAGTGGGCTAGACAGCATCTCTGGAGGCAAATGGACAGGCAATGTTTTGGGTCGACACCCCTCTGACGTCCATGCCCCACCGCAGATGCTGCTTCATCCATAGAGTACTCCAACTTCCATTTTCATCAGTCTCTTGTGTCTCCCTGATGCAGGGTATTGTTTGGTCATAGGGTCATAGAACACTACAGCACATAAACAGGCCCTTCAGCCCATCTAGCCTGTGCTGAACCATTACTCTGCCTAGTCTCATCGATCTGCTCCCAGACCATACCACTCTCATCCATGTACCCACCCAAACTTCTCTTAAATGTTGACATTGACCCCACATCCACCACTCATACTGGCAATTTGTTCCACACTCTCACCACCTTCTGAGTGAAGAAGTTTCCTTTTCTGTTTCCATTAAACACTTCAGCTTTCATCATTAACCCACGACCTCCAGTTCTAGACTCACCCAACATCAGTGGAAAAAGCCTGCTTGTATTTACTTTATCTATATCTCTCATAATTTTATATACCTCTTTCATATTTCCCTTCAATCTTCTGCATACTAGGGAAAAAGTCCTAACCTATTCAACCTTTTCTTAGAACTCAGGTCCTTAAGTCCCAGCAATATCCTTGTAAATTTTCTCTGCACTCTTTCAAACTTATTCATATCTTTCCTGTAGGTAGGTGACCAAAACTACACACAATACTCCAAATTAGGTAGGCCTCATCAACATCTTATAGAATTTCAACAAATATCCCAACTCCTGTACTCAAAACATTGATTTATGAAGACCAGTGTGAAAAAAGCTTTCTTTATGACCCTCTCTGCCTGTGACACCACTTTCAGGGAATTATGGATCTGTATTCCCAGATCCCTCTGATCTCCTGCACACCTCAGTGCCCGACCGCTCACTGTGTAAGACCTAGATTTTTTGGTCTACCAAAGTGCAACACTTGATATTTGTCTGCATTAAATCCCAAATGCAATTTTTCAGTCCGTACCAAGCCGAGACGTGTGTTGCTTGTGAAAGGTGTTGTTCTCACCACTGACTCATGAGGCTGTTAGCAGAGTTAGCTAACGAGCAAGTTGGTGTACGAGACCTAGTGAGAGGGTTGCACATCTATCAAATCTCCCTTGAGTCTCCAGGAAAAAAAAAGTCCTAATCTGTTTAACCTTTCCTTATAACTCAGGCCCTCAAGTCCTGGTAACCTGTAGATAGGTGACCAAACTCCAGATTTGGACTTACCAATATCTAGTACAACTTCTCAACTGCAGTACTCAATATGATGAACCCTGAGCAGTTTCTTCAAGAGTGGGTAATATATGATCTTACTTTCACATGTGCTGAATTTAACTGGCAACAAATGTCACTAGCATTTCCTCTTTGAACCTCTTACCAATGAAGCGTTTGAGAGGCTGTTACACAGGACTCAGTAACCAATAGCAACTGGAGCTCAGTGTGTGTTTTTCCACCACTGAGAGCTCACTAGGCTTTCAGTGAAGTTTGGGTTAACCAGACCATATGCATCTTTCACATACCCAGGGTGTTGCAACCCTTCCTCCTGCAGCCAAAGGCATCTCTGAAATGTAGCCACAGGTGTAATGAAGGAAACAGCAGATACTGTATGTTCAAGCAAGATAGAGAGGGAGTGTTCATGCATTCTTGGACCAGTTAGAAATCTGATGGTGGCAGAGAAGATGCTGTTCCAAAAACATTGAGTGAGCATCCTCATGTTCCTATACCTCCTCCCTGATGGCAGTAATACGAAAAGGGCATCTCCCAGATTCTGGCTCCTTCCCGACATCGCCTGTTGAAGATAGAGAAGCATAGAAAACCTACAGCACAATACAGACCCTTAAAAGACCCTATCATATCCGCCTCCACTACCATCGCCGGCAACCCATTCCACGCACTCACCACTCTCTGCATAAAAAACTTACCCCTGACATCTCCACTGTACCTACTTCCAAGCACCTTAAAACTGTGCCCTCTCATGCTAGCAATTTCAGCCCTGGGGAAAAGCCTCTGACTATCCACATGATCAATGCCTCTCATCAGCGGAGATGATGGTGACGCGATGCAGCACGCAGCAGCCACTCCGGTGATGGATATCTGTTATCTGTCAAGTAGGGGCCATGCACAATCCTGATTTGATGGAGACAGATGGGAGAGCATGGAGGAACATCTGGTGAAACCTCTGAAATGCCTGTTTCGCTGCCACTGCTACTGCGTGATCCAGAATCTCCGGAGGAGAAGGCCCCGAGTCCTCGGCTTTGTTTGTTGCTCAGCAGCCGGGGCGGGGTCGAAGCACTCGGCAGAGATGGTGCTTGGTACTCGGTGTCGGAGGGCTGGTCGGAGGCTCGAAGTTTTCGGATGGACTCAGAGTCGTCTGTGGTCGGGTGCTTCCAGGATGCTGCAATGGCAAATTTGCGGTGCTGGAGGTTCATGGCAGGGAGAGTTTCTCCCTTCTACTGTCTGCGTGAGATGATGGGCTATCTGGATCCACAAAGCAATGTCCCCTTGGATCCCATGCCTCCTTACTTTCTCAATAAGCCTTGCATGGGGTACCTTGTCAAATGCCTTGCTGAAATCCATATACACTACATCTATAGCTCTACCTTCATCAATGTGTTTAGTCACATCCTCAAAAAATTCAATCTGGCTCATAAGGCACAACCTGCCTTTCACAAAGCCAATAAGAAGTCAGACATTTAATACATCTTTTAAATTTGAGCAAATCTGGTGACCTTTTATCCAATATTTTCATTTATTTTGATTTATTAGTCTTCCAATCTTTTTTTCTCAAAGTTTTAGATTTGATCAGAAAGTCTTTCTTTCTTTTTTTTTTTGGCTGTATCATCAAAATGGACTGCCCAGTCCCTTTTTTTTGTTTCTTTTCTTTTTTTTATATAGTGTAGAGCGTTTTTTTCTCTCTCCATTTAAAACACGATGTTTTTTCTTTCCTCTTCATGAACTGATAAGAGGAGAATTGCTGTTTTCATTTTTTTATTATATATTTTATACTAGCTTAACAATATGTATCATTTTGACAATGTCTATCTTAATCTCGTTTGGTATTGTTTGAGATAATTCTCCTCTTGATTGTATTTATGTTCCTTTTAAATCAATAAGAAGATTAATAAAGAAAGATAATGGCTGGGGTCACCCATCTTGTAAAGACACTGCCCAAAAGAAGGCAATGGCAAAACCACTTCTGTAGAAAAAATTGCCAAGAACATTCATGGTCATGGAAAGACCATGATCACGCACGGTCATAACATGGCACATAATGATGATGATGATGATGATGGTGATAATGATGATGAAGTGCAAGCAGGTATGTACTCGTGGGAAGACCTATTACCATGTAAGAAAGGCAGGAACTTTGCTTAATGTCTAAGGTGGATTTTTGCAATGACCTTTACTTCCTTGATGTAAAGGTTTCAGAACTGACTCATTGTTGCAAGAGAAATCCCGGACTTGGAATGTGTTTATTTCTGTAGGCCACAATCCAGTTTATGGTCCCTTATTTAGCAACAAGACTAGGCCAATTGTTTGCAACAGCTGTGACAAGTCATGGGCCACACCCTCATCATTAATCCTTCATTACTTTGCATCCATTGACAAGGTTCTCAGCAGGTTAGGCAGCATCTATGGAGGGTAAACATCAGGACCCTCCATCAGGACTGGAAAGGAAAGGGGAAGAAGCCAGAATGAGGGGGGAAGGTGGGTGGATGGGCGGGGGAGGGGGGAAGGTGTTTGGTGGAAGTAAAGGGCTGAAGAAGAATGAATCTGATAGGAGAGGAGAGTGGACCATGGGAGAAAGGAAAGGAGGAGGGGCACCAAATGGAAGAGATGGGCACGCGATAAGATGGGAATGGGGAATAGAAAAGGAGAGAAGGTGCAGGGGAGAGTGATCAAGAATCCATGAATCCTGATGATGGGTTTTGGCCTAAAACTTCAACTGTTTATTCCTCTCCATGGATGCTGCCTGACCTTCTGAGTTCTCCAGCATTTTTTGTGTGTTACTCTGAATTTCCAGCATCTGAAGAATCCCTTGTGTTTATTGACAAGATTCTTTTCCCCCACAATTGATAGGGAACACATTCCCACATTCCCTCATTCTGCTTCACCTTGGTCAGTGTACCAGTGTACATGGCCTGCCTTATCCAATCCATTCAGATAATCAGATTCAATGGTGACAGCAACAAGGGATTGGTTGGACCAGCTGCCAAAGGACACGGGCTCTCTTTTCCTTCATTTGGCTCTGCTCACTAAGGCTAGATGAATGTGGTAGCAAACGCCAACCAATCTAAGGACTATTGTCCTAAAGTTGTTGCCCTTCAACCATCAAGCTCCCGTACCAGTGTGGATGGCTTCACTCCCCTCAGCGGTGAACTGACTACACAGCCTGTAGACTCACTTTCAGGGACTCTGCCTTAAGTTTTTCATGGATTCTGTTGATTTCTTTATTTTCCTTGTGGGTGCAAGAAAATGAATCTCAAGATATATGATATATATACTTCGATAATAAGTTTACTTTGAACTTTGATGGTGGGTCTGAGCAGGGGGTAGAGATGTAGTCTGTGCACAGCATTGACCTGAGTGCACCTCCTACCCAGATTGGAGAGCATGGTCAGAGCTGTCTCTATTTCCTGAGGAGACTGAGGTCCTTTAACATCTGCCAGACGATGCTGAGGATGTTCTACGAGTCTGTGGTGGCCAGTGCTATCATGTTTGCTGTTGTGTGCTGGAGCAGCAGGCTGAGGGTAGCAGACACCAACAGAATCAACAAACTCATTCGTAAGGCCAGTGGTGTTGTGGGGATGGAACTGGACTCTCTGACGGTGGTGTCTGAAAAGAGGATGTTGTCCAAGTTGCACGCCATCTTGGACAATGTCTCCCATCCACTACATAATGTACTGGGTGGGCACAGGAGTACATTCAGCCAGAGACTCATTCCACCGAGATGCAGCACAGATCGTCATAGAAAGTCATTCCTGCCTGTGGCCATCAAATTTTACAACTCTTCCCTTGGAGGGTCAGACACCCTGAGCCAATTGGCTGGTCCCGGACTTATTTCCAGGCATAATTTACATATCACTATTTAACTATTTATGGTTTTATTACTATTTAATTATTTATGGTGCAACTGTAATGAAAACCAATTTCCCCCGGGATCAATAAAGTATGACTATGACTATTATAAAGAGATGTTGAGTGTGCGAGGGCTTTTCTCTTCAGAGTGAAGGGGGACACAAGATGGCAAGAGTCACAGTTAGAGCAGGCAGACGGTGTCTTTCTTTTCTAGGGTGGAAATGGCGAAGATGAGGGGGCACAATTTTAAGGTGAATGGAGGGAAGTATAGAGGTAGTTTTTTACACGGAGAGCGGTGGGTGCATGGGACTGGGGTGGTGGTAGAGGCAGATATATTAGGGACATTTCAGAGACTTAGATAAACAGGCACATAAATGAAAGAGAAATGGAAGGCTATACGAGAGGGAAGCGTTGGATCAGGGGGTCTTAACCAGGGGTCCGTGGATAGATTCCAGGGGGTCCGTGAACCCGGATGGAAAAAAATTACATCTTTAGTTTCACTAACCTCTAACTGAAATTTAGCGTTTCCTTCAGTTATGAATGTAGGCAGCAAACCACAGTAGTATTAGCATTTGCGGCGACTTTGTCACCGATAGAATTTACAGATATTTTCATATCACATTACAGCTGATCTCAAAATATCACGTATGGCTCACTCATCACTACTTCAAAATCATGGTAGTTGTGAGACCCACTGCTAGGTCGAACGTGATCATCCGACGTTTGTGTGACGGAGCTGGCTAACCATCGGGCAACCCTGTGATTGGACGTCCAACATGATGTGCATGTTGCTTTGTAAAAAAAACACTTCAATGTTCTTATTCAAGCTGAGCATTCACACTGATACGTCTTCAAAAGATAGCATTTATTTTTAACTTGCCTAAATTTTAAATGTATAGTCTTGTTATTTAATATGCTAATAAAGAAGAACATTTATCACTACATCACAAATTTGTTTTATATTTTGATAACTATTTCAATATAATTGGTTTCTTTTGTATTTTATTTTATATATTTAAATACATGATTCTGAGAAGGGGACCATAGGCTTCACTGGTCCATGGTACATAAAAGGTTAAGAACCCCTGTGTTAGATTGATCTTGGAGGGTGAAAAGGTTGGCACAACATCATTGCCCAAAGGGACTGTACGTGGCAGTAGTGTTTGATGTTCTATAATTTGATTCATCAGACAGACAAGACAGAGGATAGGCAATGCCGGTTCTAGATTTGATGGGAACGTTCCATTTCCTATCCGTTAATTTGGGCTGTCCTTCCGATGTCTGTGTAGAGTGGTTGTATCCAATTATCAATCATCACCATCATCAATATGTGCCGTGTCGCATGATGTGGACGATCATGATCTTTCCATAATTGTTCTTGGTAAATTTTTCTACAGAAATGGTTTGCCATTGCCTTCTTCCGGGCTATGCCTTCACAAGACATTATCAATTGAATTGAATTGACTTTATTGCTTACGTTTGTACATCCTTCATATACATGTGGAGCAATAATCTTTATGCTACGTCTCTTAAGTTTACTTTATTGTCGCCAAACAATTGATACTAGAGCGTAGAATCATCACAGTGATATTTGATTCTGCGCTTTGCGCTCCCTGGAGTACAAATCAATAGCAAATATTAAAAATTTAAATTATAAATCATAAATAGAAAATAGAAAAGGGAAAGTAAGGTAGTGCAAAAAAACCGAGAGGCAGGTCCAGATATTTGGAGGGTATGGCCCAGATCCGGGTCAGGATCCGTTCAGCAGTCTTATCACAGTTGGAAAGAAGCTGTTCCCAAATATGGCCGTATGAGTCTTCAAGCTCCTGAGCCTTCTCCCGGAGGAAAGAGGGATGAAAAGTGTGTTGGCTGGGTGGGTCGTGTCCTTGATTATCCTGGCAGCACTGCTCCGACAGCGTGCGGTGTAAAGTGAGTCCAAGGATGGAAGATTGGTTTGTGTGATGTGCTGCGCTGTGTTCATGATCTTCTGCAGCTTCTTCCGCTCTTGGACAGGACAACTTCCGTACCAGGTTGTGATGCACCCTAGAAGAATGCTTTCTACAGTGCATCTATAAAAATTAGTGAGGAATTTAGGGGACAGGCCAATTTTCTTTAGCTTTCTCAGGAAGTAAAGGTGCTGGTGGGCCTTCTTGGCAGTGGACTCTGTTTGGTTGGACCAAGTCAGGTCATTTGTGATATTGATCCCGAGGAACTTAAAGCTTTTGACCTGTTCCACTTGTGCACCACCAATGTAAATGGGGTCATGCGGTCCGCTATTCCTTCTGAAGTCAACAACCAATTCCTTCGTCTTGCTGACATTGAGGGATAGGTTATTGTCTTCGCATCATGCCACCAGGTTCTTAATTTCCTCTCTGTACTCAAACTCATCACTACCCGAGATACGGCCTACAATCAACAAATTTATATATTGAGTTTGATGGAAACTTGGCTACACAATCATGGGTGTACAGTTAGTACAGCAGGGGGCTGACTACACAGCCTTGTGGGGCACCAGTGCTCAGAGTGATTGTAGAGGAGAGCTTGTCCCCTATTCTTACAGCCTGGGTCCTGTCTGTGAGGAAGTTGAAGATCCAGCTGCAGATCTGAGTGCTAAGGCCCAGGTTCCGGAGCTTAGGAATCAGTTTATTTGGAATGATGGTATTAAAGGCAGAGTTGTATTCAATGAAAAGGAGCCTTACATATGCGTCTTTATTCTCCAGGTGTTCTAAGGAGGAATGTAGGGCCGGAGAGGTGGCATCTGCTGTTGACCTGTTGCTCCGGTAGGCGAATTGCAAAGCGTCGAGGTTGACTGGTAGGCTGTGGTTGATGTGTGCCATAACCAATTGCTCAAAGCACTTCATAGCAATTGATGTCAGAGCCACAGGTTGATAGTCATTCAGGCATGCCACCTTGCTCTTCTTCGGCACCGAGATTATCGTTGCCTTCTTAAAACACGAGGGGATCTCAGTCTCTCTTCCGAGATTATCTGCTTGGCATCAGTGGTCGCATAACTGGGACTTGTGATATGCACCGACTGCTCATACGACCATCCACCCTGATGACACTGATCGGGCAGATAGGCAGGTGCTACACCTTATCCAAGGGTGACCTGCAGGCTAATAGAGGGAAGGAGCGACTTACACCTCCTTTGGCGGAGATGTATCTTCACCACCCCACCCGAATTACCAATACTCTCCCCAAACTCCATTTTGGACATCACGTGCATCATATCATTATACTGGAGAATGTGCAGAAAGAGCTACGAGGATGTCATCAGGATTGGAAGGCTTGTGTTAGAAGGAGAGGCTGGATCGGCTGGGACTTTTCCTCCTAGACTGGTCAGAGGCGACTTGATAGAGGTGTACAAGATGATAAGAGGTGTAGATAGAGTTGAGAGCCAGGGACTTTTTCCCAGGGTGGGAATGACTAATACAAAGGCACATACACAGAGGGCAGTACAGGAGAGATGATTTTTTATGCACACAATGGTTGGAGAACGGTGACCTTATAGACATTTATAAAATGACGAGGGTCAGAGGTAAGATATATGGTCAAAGTCAGGCTAGGGATGAGGGCATAAACTTACGGTGAGGGAGGTAATGGAGCCCGAGGGGCAATTGTTTCACACAGAGGGAGGTGAGTGTACAGGATGAGCTGCCAGATGGACTGGTAAAGGAGGGTATAATTACAAAATTTCAACGGCATTTGGACAGTAATATGGATAGGAAAGGTCTAGAGCAGGGGTTCCCAATCTTTTGTATGCCAAGGACCTCTATCATTAACTGAGGTGTCCATGGACCCCAGGTTGGGAACCCCTGGTTTTGAGGGATATGGGTTAAATGCAGGCCAAGGGACCAGCCCAGTCAGACAATTTTGATGGCACGGTTGAGTTGGGCCAAAGGGCCTGATTCAGTGCTTTATTACTATGACATCTTCCATCTTCTGTGAAAGACCTTCTCTTGGGCCAAGCTGACAAGGCAAGTGTATGATCCCTGTCCCAAAAGTAGATGTGAGGTGGTCAGGGATCTTCCTGACAGGCTGGAACAGGTGCATCATGCCATACCACCTGTCCCTCATAGAAAGGTTTCTGCAGAGACACAGTCAGTCAGGTCCATACAGGGTGCTTATTTCAGGAATCTGATTTAGAGTGTATGAAACCTGTGAACTGCCGTTGAAGCAAAACGTGTCTAATTAGAGTCTCAATGCAAGGACTGTGGCCTCTGGGAGGACTTTGACATTGGTTTTGCAGAGATACTGTTAGTGATAGCTAGTTGGAATTGGTTTCACATTGATATAAGCAACGCACTTCATGGTACGTTTCAACCTTCCAATGTACATGTGATGAATAAAGCTATTCTCTCTTTAAATCAGTCATGATAGAATGGAGGAACAGACTCGATGGGCTGAATGGCCTGGTTCTGCTTTCATGTCTTATGGTTTGATGGACATGGGTGCCGAGATAGGGTGAGAAACTTGCACACTGTTCATATGTATCACATCATTGCAGAGTGCATTCCGGTAGAACAAGGTAAAGCACTAACAGAATGCAGAATAAAGTGTAACAGCTACAGAGAAGGTGCAGTGCAGGCAGACAATATGGTGCAAGATCATAACAACGAGCGGTCAGGAGTCCATCTTGGTGTACTAGGGATCTGTTCAGTAGCCTTCCAGCAGTAGGATAGAAGCTGTCCTTGAGCCCGGTGTTATGTGCTTTCAGGCTTTTGTATTTTCTGTCAAGATGAGGGGGGGGGGGGAGAAGAGAGAATATCCGGGGTGGGAGGGATCTTTGATTGTGCTGGCCTGCTTTACTGGGGCCGTGAGAAGTGGAGACGGAGTCCACGGAGGGGAGGCTGGTTTCCGTGATGTGCTGAGCTGTCCACAACTCTCTGCTGTTGCTTGTGGTTTCGGTCGGAGCAGTTGGGGATTAGAATCAGGCTTAATATCACAGACACATGTTGTGAAATTTGTTGCTTTGTGGAAGCGTTAACAGCGCCAACCATAAAAAGTGCTACAAATTACGGGTCACGAATATAGATATATAAAATTAAACCAAGTAATGCAAAAAGAGAGCGAAAACAGTGAGGCTGAGGGGAAGCAGCGTTTGTAACGAGCTGACTGCAAACTGCGTGTATTGAGACTGCCGTACCTCCTCCCGAGCAGTGACAACGAAAGCAGCACGCACTGAACGCTGGAGGGACTCGGTGACTCAGGCAGCACCTATGGGCCAAAACCGTTCTTCAGGACTGGAAAGGGAGGAGGGAGGCACCAGAGTAAAAAGGTGGGGGAGGGGAACGGAAAGGAGGATTGCGAGAAGGTGATGGGTGAAGCCGGGCGGTTGGGTAAGGTAAGGGGCTGGAAAGGAAGGAATCTGATAGGAGAGGGGAGCGGACCCGCAGGAGAAAGGGAAGCAGGGGTACCAGGTGATGAGGAGAGGTAAGGGACCTGAATGGGGAACAGAAGAAGAGGGCAATTTTTTTTTACCAGAAGGAGAAATCAATATTCATACCATCAGGTTGGAGGCTACCTGGATGGAATATAAGGTGTTGTTCCTCCACCCCGAGGGTGGCCCCACCTTGGCAAAAGAGGAGGCCACGGACCAATGTGTCGGAACGGGAATGGGAATGGGAGTTAAAATGTCTGGCCAGCGGGAAGATCCGCTTTGGGCAGATGGAGCGGAGGTGTTTGACGAAGCAGTCCCCCGTTTTACGCCGGGTCTCACCGATGTAGGGGAGGCCGCATCAGGGGCACCAGACACAATGGACGACCCCAGCAGATTCACAGGTAGAGTGTTGCCTCGCCTGCAAGGACTGTCTGGGGCCCTGAATGGAGGTGAGGGACAAGGTGAATGGGCACTTTGGCTGCTTGCAGGGATAAGAAGCGAGCATGCCTTGGGTGTTGAGGGCCCTTAGTGATGGATGCCTTACCAGTCTTACCAAGCTGTTGCCATACCAACCTGTCATGCATCTGGGTAGGATGCTTTCTATGGTCAATCGGTAAAACTTGACGAGGCTCAAAGGGAACTCGCCAAGTTTCTTTAGCGACCAGAGGAAGTAGATATGCTGGTGCAACATTCTTGGATCAGGACAGAATATTGGTGATGCTCCCTCCTAGAAACCTGAAGCTTTCAAATCTCTTGACCTCAGCACTGCTAATGCAAACAGGTGTATATAGTATATTCCTGAATTTTGAAAAAAAAATGATGCCTTGGTTTAACAACTGATTTGAAGTCCTCTCACCCTGAGGCTCCAATACTCTACCTCCACTGAGGTGCTAGTCTAGATTACTTGCTCAAAATCCTGGAGCAGGAATTCCAGAGCACAGAGGAAGGTGAACAATTGTACACTCAGTGCCTACTTTATTTGATACCCCCTGTACCTAATAAAGTGGCCACTGAGTGTAAGTTCATGGTCTCCTGCTGCTGTAGTCAATCCACTCTAAGGTTCGATGTGTTGTGTGTTCAGAGATGCTCTTCTGCGCACCACTGTTGTAACATGTGGTTATTTGAGTTACTGTCAGCTTCAACCAGTCTGACCATCCTCCTCTGACCTTGTCATTAACAAGGGGTTTTTGCCCACAGAACTGCTACTCACTGGATCTTTTTTCGTTTCTTGCACTATCCTCTGTAAACTCTAAAGAGTGTTGTGCATGAAAATCCCAGGAGATCACCAGTTTCTCAAACCACCCTGTGTGGCACCAACAATCATTCCACAGTCAAAGTCACTTAGATCACATTTCTTCCCCATTCTGATGTTTGGTCTGAACAACAACTGAACCTCTTGACCATGTCCGAATGCTTTTATGCATTGAGTTGCTGCCACACGATTGGCTGATTATCTATTTGCATAAACGCACAGGTGTACCTGATAAAGTGGCCGCTGAGTGCAGGTGCCCTGCCTTTTTCTTTTTACCTGAATACAGGTGTCGCTGCAGTGCTGAAGGGGTTAGTGCTGTAAGGGCTGGTCCACACTTCATGGTAATTAAGTAGGAAGCAGGAAGTCATGCGAGAAATGATGACATTTAAGAAGCAGGAAGCACTGTGGACACTTGTGCTGAATTATTGGTGAATTAAGTACATGAATCTCTTGGGCTTAAAGTTAAAGAGGGACTGATACTCCGGTGGGAAATCATGGCAGCGACAGCAGTAAGTAGAACTGGAAAGTTAAGCGTGAGTTTCTCAACTCTTGTTTCAGAAGTTTGCTTGATGCAGTTTGCTTCGTGTGCCGTGTATATTCACCCCTGTACTGGGTGAGTCCGTCCACTGTTCAGATCTGACTTCTGACCAGGAGGCTCCGGCTAGTGAAGGCAAGATTTCTCCTGCAGTCAGTGAGCCCGGTTGATAATTTGTGCAGTTTATTGTACTTTACTGACCAATTGAATTTACTAGATGTTCTGCTGTATGGCAAATAACTTCTTTTGGTTTTTATCTAGTGTGCACGAAACAAGAGTTCTTGCTTTGATTCTTGGTAAAAATAGGCTGGATCTTTTGTTCTGACGCACCTGACGCACTTGACGATTTGTCCTTGTAGCTTGCTTGCACTGGCGTGACTTACAGTCGTCTCATTGCCTGGTGAAACTCTTTTAAAGAGCTAGAACAGGTGCAACGGGCTGAATGGCCAATGCTTGCTCTCCATTAATCTGGTATACAAAAGAGTGTTTGTTTTACAGTGCCAACTCTCTTAATAGATCAGTATGGGAATCAGGTTTATTATCACCGACTTGTATCGTGAAAGTTGTTTTGTGGCAGCGCTACAGAGCAATATGTAAAATACATTGTAAATTACAGTAAGAAAGCGTAGAGGTTACACTACACTTTACAGTACAGGTGACCAGGGTTCAATTCCCACTGCTGCCTGTAACGAGTTTGTACGTTCTCCCCGTTTCCTCTGGGTGCTCCAGTTTCCTCCCATGGTCCTGGGATGAACCGGTTAGTAGGTTAATTGCGCATTGTAAATTGTCCTGTGAATATATAAATAAATAAATAAATATATATATATATATATATATATATATATATATATATATATATATATATAAATTAAATAGTGCAAAAAAAGAGAAAAATGGGTGCACACAAGTTTCTGCAGATGCTAGAAATCCAGAGTAACACACACAAGATGCTGGAGGAACTGAGCAGGTCAGGCAGTGTCTATGGAGTTCTCTGGTAAAAATAGTGAAGTAGGGTATTCATGGGTTCATTGTCCATTCAGAAATCTGATGGCGGAGGGGAGGTAGCTGTCCCTAAGACATTGAATGTGCGCCTTCAAGCTACTGTACTTCCTCCTGATGGTACAGTGCTCTCTGTCATGGGAAGAAGAATTTTATTGCTAACTACCTCCAAATACTGAAGGACCATTCTTCTATGTCAGCCTGATTTTCATTACAATAAAAAAGTAAGCTTGGTTTTGAGGCTTGTGGTAGAACTGTGCATCTCCGGGTAGTGGGGTGGAGATAAGTTTCTACCAAAGGAAATGTAAGGTGCTCTATTCCCTCCACTAGCCTGCAGATCACCCTTGAAGAAGGTGTAGCACCTCCTTAGCGCACCCTCCCCCAATCAGGGTCACGTAAAGCTGTGGGATCAGGTGGTGGATGGCCGTATGAGTAGCTGGTGCATATCACAAGTCCTGGTTATGTGACCACTGATGCCAGGCAGACAATCTCTGAAGAGTATTGATAACGGCTGGGGCCACCCGTCTTGTAAAGACACTGCCCAGAAGAAGGCAATGGCAAACCACTTCTGTAGCAAAATTTGCCAAGGCAATCATGGTCATGGATAGATCATGTTTGCCCACATCATACCACATGGCATGTAATGATCATGTCATATGACACGGGACACAATAATGATATCATACAACATGGCACATAACAATGATGATGAAGATCGTAGCCATCTTAAAGGGGAAATCACAAGGCGACTTGAAAAAGTTGCCTGGAGCAAATTCTTTATGCTTTGTTAATTGCATGGCTGTAGCAGAAAGGCTTTGTCGCCATTCATCTCAGTTGCATTGTTGAAATTCAACTCAAATGTGTTGAGAGATAGTCGTCTTCCCATGACCTCACCACATCAAAATGGTCCCGGTATCTTTGCACAATCCCAAACACAAGTTTGGTATGCATTTTCTTCAGGGAGTGTACGTTATTTTCTTTTATTGACTCATCTAAAATTAGATAGGCTAGCCAAATTACCCCCCTCCCTCCTGATACTAACCAGCAGACTGCCTCCAACCTGCTGGCATGAACATTGATTTCTCGAACTTCTGGTGATTCCACCCCACCCCTTCACCATTCCCCATTCCTGTTTCCCTATCTCACTTTATCTCCTCCGTCTGGTGCTCTTCCTCCTTCCCTTCCTTCCAAGGTGTTCTGTCCTCTCCTATCAGATTCCCCCTTCTCCAGCCCTTTATCTCTTTCATCAGTCAACTTCCCAGCTCTTTACTTCACCCCTCCCCCTCCCAGTTTCACTAAAAACTTATCACCTTATACTTCTTCCTCCCCTCCCTCCACTTCTTACTCTGACTTCTCATTTTCTTTTCCAGTCCTGATGAAGGGTCTTGACTGGAAACATCAACTGTCGACCCTTTTCCATGCTGACCTGCTGAGTTCCTCCAGCATTGTGTTTGAATTGCTTGCATTTTCAGCATCTATAGACTTTCTCGTGTTTGTGAGACTGCATTATTTGTTAGACCACGCCAAACTGAACAAGGGATAGCTGTAAAGGTGGATTTCACATCCTGGATTTTCACAGTCCTGACGAAGGGTCTTGGCCCAAAACGTTGACTGTACCTCTTCCTACAGATGCTGCCTGGCCTGCTGTGTTTCACCAGCATTTTGTGTGTGTTGCTTGAATTTCCAGTGTCTGCAGATTTCCTTGTGTTTGGATTTAACAAAGATTGCTTTCCTTCTCTTCAGACTTGTTGACTGTAAGAAAGGAAGTTGTTTTTTTAACTTCAAATTTTCAATGCTTTAAAAATTAGTTTCATTATCATTCTGACAAACACTGTCAGCAAGTCTCTCTACTTTCCTTTCTCCCGCCTTTCTCACGTTACATCCATTATATTCTCTGGGACCTTTCCTTAACCTAAGGGAATTCTTCCCAATCTGATTAGTTTTATTTGTCACGTACATCAAAACACACAGTGAAATGCATCATTTGCATCGACGCCCAACACAGTCCGAGGATGTGCTGGGAAAAGCCCATAAGTGTCGCCATGCTTCCAGTGCCAACATGGCATGTCCACAACTTACTAACTCTACCCTGTACGTCTTTGGATTGCGGGAGGAAACCAGAGCACCCGGAGGAAACCCGGACAGCCACGGGGAGAACGTACAAACTCCTTACAGACAGTGACAGGAACTGAACCCCCAATCTCTTGGTCACTGGTACTGCAAAGCATTACTCTACTGTGCCGTCAACCACCTCTGCGGACATTTCTTTCGAATTGTGCAGAGCAGGTTGTGGGCTGTACAGGGTACGTCACGCGAAGGCAGCTGCCTTAGTGAGATCGGTCACCCCAGGCCGGAGTTCACCACCTGCATTCCTCTCCGCTGAAAGTGCGTATTTGATGGTCAGAGCAGCTTCAAAGGGCCAAAGGCCCTGTTTCCAAGCTGTATGATTCTTTCTAAGAGAAAAAGTCACATGCCTTTTGAAACTCCAGCTTCACACAGACCAAGGTTCAATTCGTGCGGCTGCCTGTAAACACTTAGCACGTTCTCCCCCTGGCCGTGTGGGTTTCCTCCGGGTGCTCCTGTTTCCTCCCACATTCCAAACCTGTGCCGGATTGGTCACATGGGCCTGTTGGACCTGTGATGTTTGACGCCCTCTGTTGGTCGGGGTTGACACGTTTGTGGATTCCCAGCTGTCTTCTTGATTCGCAAGCCAGGGCAGTACGATATGGAGAGCAAGCTGTTGCCCCTTCCCCAGGCAGCAGATGAATTCAAAGGAACGGCAGAGACCGATATGATTTGGCGTCAGCGGCGTCACGGGAGTTGCCAGTCAGCGTAGAACTCCCTTCGGGAATCTGGCTCCAGACTTTGCCTCGGGGTTTACTCCTGAAGCCTTTCCCATGAGAGGAGGAGGTGTGAGAGCAGAGTTTTCCTTCTCCTAGATGAGCAGAAAACCAAACAAAATTCCAAACAGCCAGTCAGTGTGAGGGTGAGTGCCAGTTAAAACCCCAGCCACCAAAACGTCAAAAGTGTGGTCAGTTTTGCCATGGAGCCACTACAGAGTGCCATAACACAGCTGAAGTGGTCACCAGCTGTTAACTAGCATCGAGCGGCTGTTTGTGCCACTAGCGTCTTGGAGTAATAGAAAAGTACAGCACAGAATCAGGCCCTTTGGCCCATCTAGTCTGTACTGAAACACTTAAATTACCTACTCCCATCGACCTGCATCAGGACTCCAGCCCTCCATTCCCCCACCATCCATGTACCTGTCCAAAATTCTCTTAAACATTGAAATCAGGGCGGTATGTACCATTAGCGCTGGCAGCTCATTCCACACTCTCACAACCCTCCGAGAGAAGAGGTTTCCCCTCACGTTCCCCATAAACTTTTCACCTTTCACCCTTAACCCATGACCTCTGGTTGTAGTCCCACCCAACCTCAATGGAAAAAGCCTGCTTACATTTATACCCCTCATAATTTTGTATGCCTCTATCAAATCTGACAGGCACATATGTGCATTTGTACTCCAGAAATTTCTCTTTTGAAGGCCTCCCTCTTAACAAGTACACCTTTGCCAGAAGACAGCTTCTTATCACCAGATCCATTCTGATACCATCTCAGTTTTGCTCACAGAGTCATACAGCACAGTGGCACAGAAATAGATCCCTTTGGCCCATCCGGTCCATGTTACCCTGCCTTGTCCCATTAACCTGCACCTGGACCGTAGCCCTCCATACCCCTCCCATCTATGTATTCATCCAAACTTCTCTTAAATGTTGAAATCAAATCTGCACCTGCCGCTCCTTTGGCAGCCCGTTCCACACTCACACCACCTTCTGAGTGAAGAAGTTCCCTTCTCAGTTTCCGTTTGAATGTTTCACCTTTCACCCTTAACCTATGACTTCCTGCTCTAGATTCACAGAACCTCAGTGGAAAAAGCCCGCTTGAATTGACCTTACCTATACCCCTCATAAATTGATTAAGTCTCTACCAAATCTCCCCTCATAATTTGATTATATCTCCACCAAATCTCCCCTCATAATTTGATTATATCTCTACCAAATCTCCCCTCATTTTCCCACTCCAGGGAATAAGGTTGTAGCCTATTCAATCTTTTCCTATAACTTAGGTCCTCAAGTCACCGACTTATACAACATCAACATAGTATTTCTGATTCTCCCCAGCCTGGTCACCTTTTGACCTCTGGTTTAAGATGGTGGCAGTGACCCTTAGCGACTTCTGGCCGGTGGCAATGAAAACAATTAAATATTTCGTCGGTCACTCTCTTTCGGGTAAAAGATCATCTCAAGCAAGAGCCTGTAACTTCCCTTTGGACTTGGAGGCAATTCAACGCAGCAGGGCCAAAGCGAAGCAAGGCACCGGGAGTGAGGAAGAGCTGAGGTTTGATCGAATTAAGTGCTGGGCTGAATTGGGAAGGTGGAGTACAGGCCGAATCGGGGCAGTGGGATCCAGGCCCCAGAGCGTATCGAGGCGAAGTGACTGAACCCTATCACTCTGAGTGGACTTCAGTTCAGAATACTACTTGCTTATATTTATTGTTTGCATGATTTGCTTTTTTTTCCTCGCTGCATGTTGGGAGTTTGACGGTTTTCTTTTTTTAATGGGCTCTATTGTGTTTCTTTGTTTTGTGGCTGCCTGAATGGATACGAATCGCAATAATAAATGATAATTTGATAATAAATGTACTTTGAACTTTGAAACCACATTTTCAGCAGATTTGCGCAGCGCTATCTACACCTGGGCCATTATGGAGGATGATCTCTGATGTTTACCTGTGGTCGGTGGCACACGTTATCCTCAGTAAGCCTGCCCTGAGGAGTATCAAACAGGAAGCGGAGAGGACTCCGTGGGTCAGGCAGCCTCTGTGGAGGGAAATGCACAGCCAAGTCCCAGGTGAAGGATGCTCCTCGTCCCGCTCAGTTCCCTCAGTTCCCCGCTTGTTGCTCCGTGTTCCGGCTTCTGTGCTTCTGGAGATGAATCAGATCACAGGCTCCCAGCAGAAGTTTTCTTCTCTGTCTCTGCCACCCAACGTGTCAGTATCGGTCACCTCGAAGCACCAGATGGTTTCCACTGATGTTGGTGGAGTACAATCAGTCAAGTCCAGTATGATGTTCTCCCAAGGGGTTATTTTCTTAATGGAGGAAGCTTGTGTGTGACTTTATTTAACGGGGGGAGGCTGATGCATGGCCAGCCACCTCACAGTCCTCGACCGATTGGGGTCAGGGAGTGCAAGACGACTGGCGACACTTCACTGCTGCCGCCTTCCTCCACCTTCATTGCCATTGTGAAGAGTCATCATCTTCCGCCAGCTCCACCGTTGAGGTCTTGGTTGGATCGCTCTTTGTCTGGAGCCTCCCCTTTGACCTTATCGCCATGGTGACCCTACCAGGAGCTAAACTCCAGACAGCGACACTCTCGGGATCTCAGGAACTCAAAAGCCTATCCACCACAACATCATCATCATTATGTTCTGTGTCATATGACATCATCATTGTGCGCCATCATATGACATCATCATTATGTGCCGTGTCGTATGATGTGGGCGATCACGGTCCTTCCATGACCATGATTGTTCTTGGCTAATTTTCCTACAGAAGTGGTTTGCCATTGCCGCCTTCTGGGCAGTGTCTTTACAAGACGGGTGACCCCAGCCATTATCAATACTCTTCAGAGATTGTCTGCCTGGCGTCAGTGGTCACATAACCAGGACTTGTGATGTGCACCAGCTGCTCCCATGGGTTCACATGACCCTGATCGGGAGGCTAAGCAGGTGCTACACCTTGCCCAAGGGTGACCTGCAGGCTAGCGGAGGGAAGGAACGTCTTACACCTCCTTTGGTAGAGACGTAGCTCCACCCTGCCAACCATCTACCACAACAAGGTGTTTAAAATGAGACGTTGAACTCTGGCATCTTGAGTAAGTCAAAAAGATCCTGTGGTGTTGTTTCAAGCCGGACATTTACCCGACTGTTCTAACATGAAGCACTGAGTTGGACAGTCAGACTTGGGCAATGTGTTGGCTCTGAGATCTCAGATTTCAGGGGCAGCACAGTAGCGTAGCAGTTAGTACAACACGTTCTGGTGCCAGCTGTAAGACTGGGAGTCTGATTCCCATTGCTGACTGTACGCTACCCCCCAAGACCGTGTGGGTTTCCTCCGGGTGCTCCGGTTTCCTCCCAAGTTCCAAAGGTGTACGGGTTAGGGTGAGTAAATTCTGGACATGCTACATTGGAGCCGGAAGCATGGCGACACTAAGTGACCCTGAATGGCTAAATTAGCAAACAGGTGAATCTTTAAAGATTAGGGATTAAGAGGCTAACACGTAGGCTGCCCCCAGCACATCCTCAGTGCATTTCACAGTGCGTTGTGATGTTTCGCTGTACACTCAGCTGGGACCTCCTGTACCTAATAAAGTGGCCACTGAGTGTGTGCTTGTGGTCTTCTGCTGCTGTAGCACATCCACTTTAAGGTTCAACATGCTGTGTGTTCAAGAACCAAATGGTTGAAGGGAAGTAGCTGTTCCTGAACCTGCTCATGTGAGACCTCAGGCTTCAGGGTGAAACCGAAAAAAAAGTTTTGAAAAGAAAATCATTGGAAAGAATCGGGGGATGGCCTTGCTGTCTTATATCTCTATTAGGCGACGAGGACCTTTTATTTAAGAAGCTGTTGTGGAATAGCTTGCTTAGAGAATGGTCAGTAATGGTAACATACACTGTATGTACATAATTTGATAATAAATTTCATTTGGAACCTTGTGGTTGAAATCAAGAAGTCCCATATGAAATGGTAGAAACTTTACTCAACAAGACAAAATTTGGAATTTCCCTTAAGCTTTGGCCTTCAATAGTATGTTTCACACAATGACGAAGTAGATTAGAACAAATTACTTGTTCGACCAGTTGTACGTCTTGAGGTACAGTCCATCTCAGGTTTGTATACGGTGACATATATGTACGCTGATAATAAATTTACTTTGAACTTTGAATCGGAATCAGACACTGTGATGGACTTCTAATCACAATAGACAATAGGTGCAGGAGTAGGCCATTCAGCCCTTCAAGCCAGCACCACCATTCACTGTGATCATGGCTGATCATCCACAATCAGTACCCTTTTCCTGCCTTCTCCCCATATCCCTTCACTCTGCTATCTTTAAGAGCTCTATCTAACTCTTTCTCGAAAGAATCCAGAGAATTGGCCTCCACTGCCTTCTGAGGCAGAGCATTCCACAGAACCACCAACCCTCTGTGTGAAAAAAGTTTTTCCTCAACTCCGATCTAAATTGTCTACACTTTATTCTTAAACTGTGGCCTCTGGTTCTGGACTCCCCCAACATCGGGAACACATTTCCTGCCTCTAACGTGTCCAATCCCTTAATAATCTTGTGTATCGCCTGACAGCTGTGGTTTGCATTTCGTCAGACTACTGAAGGTGAAGGTACACTCTGGTCACCTGCTCATTCATGCAAATATCTAATCAGTCAATCGGGTCGCAGCAGCACAATGCATAAAGCATGCAGACATGGTCACGAGGTTCAGCTGTTGTTCAAACAACCCATTCAAAATGCTGGAAGAGCTCAGCAGGCCAGGCAGCATCTATGGAAAAGGGTTTCACATTGTCGACTGTTTACTATTTTCCATAGACGCTGCCTGGCATGCTGAGCTTCCTCAGCATTTTGTGTGTGTTGCTCTGGATTTCCAGCATCTGCAGATTGTCTTGTGTCGGTTGTTGTTCAGACCAAACATCAGATTGGGGAAGAGATATGATCTCAGTGACTTTGACAGTGGAACGATTATTGGTGCCAGACGGGATGATTTGAATATCTCGGAAACTGTCGATTTCCTGGGATTTTCACACACAAGGGTCTCCAGAGTTTACCGAAAATGGTGCAATGAGCAAAAAGCATCCAGCGAGCAGCAGTTCTGCGGGCAAGAACACCTTGTTAAGGAGAGAGGTCGGAGGAGGATGGCCAGAGTGATTCAGAACGACAGGAAGGCGAAAGTAACTCAAATAACAATTCGTTACAACAGTGGTGTGCAGAAGGGCATCCCTGAACACACAACAGATTGAACCTTGAGGTGGATGGACTACAGCAGCAGAAGACCACAAACATACACTCAGTGGCCACTTTATTAGGTACAGGAGGTACATAATAAAGTGGCCAGAGGGGGTAAATGTACTTTGGTAACAAATTTACTTGGAACATTTTGTTTTTTTTTGAGAATCCCCATCTGAAATGCTTGAAACCTTGCTACAGCGCGACAGGAGCTAGAATCTCCCGTAAACTTCCGCCATCAGTAGTAGATTGCTCATGACGACAGGAATAGATTGGAGCAAATTTCCTGTCCGACCAGTTAAATATCTTGAGGTAATCAGGATCAGTCGTGGCTGTGGGCGTTTAGTCACCTGCCCGCTGAGGTATGCATTGCATCAGACTTCTGTGATGAGCTCAGCTGAACAAGTTAGCCCTCGGATACATTCCTTCGATGTTGCCCAAGTTTAACTGATCTTGTAGAGATTTTACAGCTGGTAAAATACTTAAAACTAGGACAAAAGTGCGAAAATAATATTATTTATTTCCTTTACAATTGCGTGGCCACTTGACATTATTCAAAGTTCAAAGTAAATTTTCAATACACAGGGTGGTGGGTAGATGGAACGAGCTGCCAGAGGAAGTGGTTGAGGCAGGTACAATGGCAACATTTAAGAGACATTTAGAGAGGTGCGTGGAAAGGAGAGGTCTGGGGGGACCTGGCCAAACATTTGGGGGCTGATGTGGGCAGATGCAGCTAGCTTTCACAGGAATCTTGACCAGCGTGGACAAGTTGAGCCATAGGGTCCTCTTCCATGCCGTGACACTCTGTGACTCTGAGAATTTTAAGTGATTCTGCTAATTTTAACTAATTCTAAGACCTTGAAATGGATAAAGGTTGACCATTGGCAGAAGAGAGCGCGCTACAAGCCAGATTAAAGAGTCGGGGACCAAGAGCGGGAAACGAATCAGTTAAAGGGAGGTGTTCAGCCCCACTACTCAGTGCCAGCCTCGGAACCCCATCTGAGCTCGTCCCATCTCCCTCTCTTCTCGCTCCTCTCATCGGGCGGGAGGTGCAAGAGTCTCGTGTCCCACGGCATCAGGTTCATGAACGGTTGTTGCCCTACAGCCATCAGGCTCCTGAACCAGCCTGGATAGCAGCCTCATCAGAGCGACATTGATAGGATGTAGAAGTGGGCTGAGTAGTGGCAGATGGAGTTCAACCCGGAGAAGTATGAGGTGGTACACTTGGGAAGGACAAACTCCAAGGCAGAGTACAAAGTAAATGGCAGGATACTTGGTAGTGTGGGGGAGCAGAGGGATCCGGGGGTACATGTCCACAGATCCCTGAAAGTTGCCTCACAGGTAGATAGGGTAGTTAAGAAAGTTTATGGGGTGTTAGCTTTCAGAAGTCGAGGGATAGAGTTTAAGAGTCGCGATGTAATGATGCAGCTCTATAAAACTCTGGTTAGGCCACACTTGGAGTACTGTGTCCAGATCTGGCCACCTCACTATAGGAAGGATGTGGAAGCATTGGAAAGGGTACAGAGGAGATTTACCAGGATGCTGCCTGGTTTAGAGAGTATGGATTATGATCAGAGATTAAGGGAGCTAGGGCTTTACTCTTTGGAGAGAAAGAGGATGAGAGGAGAAATGATAGAGGTGTACAAGATATTAAGAGGAACAGATAGAATGGATAGCCAGTGCCTCTTCCCCAGGGCACCACTGCTCAATACAAGAGGACATGGCTTTAAGGTAAGGGGTGGGAAGTTCAAGGGGGATATTAGAGGAAGGTTTTTTACTCAGAGAGTGGTTGGTGCATGGAATGCACTGCCTGAGTCAGTGGTGGAGGCAGATACACTAGTGAAGTTTAAGAGACTACTAGACAGATATATGGAGGAATTTAAGGTGGGGGGTTATATGGGAGGCAGGGTTTGAGGGTTGGCACAACATTGTGGGCCGAAGGGCCTGTAATGTGCTGTACTATGTTCTATATAACTTCACTCGCCCCAGCAATGAACTGACTCCACAGCCTGTCGACTCACTTTCACAGGCCTTGCCTTTGTTCTGTACAGTTTTTCACGGACTTTATTAGATTGCTTTATTTTTCAGTGGGTGCCTGTGAGAAAACGAATCTCAAGGTTTATATGGTATACGTACAAACATTGATAATAAATTTTCTTTGATCTTTGAACTTAATCTCCTGCATTGCAACTGTTGCCATGCCTTCTTGACGGTTGCTGTTCTGTGTTGACCTCTATCTATCCATCTCACAGATTAGGCCCATCTGGCCCTTCAAGGCGTGTCACCCAGCAACCCTCTATAGAACCCTAGCCTAATCACCGTACTGTTGTGTGAACATTTCAATAATAATTGAATAATCTTGTATCTATATTGTTGATTAAACATTATTTTTCATTTAAATATTTTATTACGGATTATATGTAAAAATATGTTAATTACATACATCATCATGATACCTGCATGCCTTGCTTAAAGTGAAGGCAAAGTTACACCCCTATTTTGGACTGCCGTGAATCAATTTAATGCTTTGAAGTTACAAATCATATGAGGGACAATTTACAATGGACTGTGGGAGGAAACTGGAGCACCTGGATGAAACCCCCCACCCCCGGACAGGACATACAAACTCGCACAGGCCGCAGCGGGAATTGAACCTGGGCCACTGGTACTTGTGCTAACCACTGCCGCCACAACGCTTTATGGTGGGATGTCAATCACTGTTATATTGCTTTACCCTCCTGCCCCTGTCATCTGGTGCTGACCGACTGTTGACCTCCACTGTGACCTGCTGACTGTTGTCTGCTGTATTCTGTTGCCAGGTGGAGGGCCCTGTAAAGGCGGACCGTGTCCGGAGCCTCCAAAGTGAAGTGGAAGGAGTAAAGACCATCATGTCTGAGAACGTTGACCGGATACTGGCTCGCGGCGAGAAACTGGATGATCTCATGACCAAGACTGAGGACCTGCAGGCCAGTGTAAGTTGGAAAGTGGGGTGATTATTACACAGATGGACCTACACACCAGAGAATTAAGTCTTGACCTACTCAACCTTTTCCTAAAACTCAGGTCCTCCAGTCCCGACAACAACCTTGTAAGTGCACTAATCACTTAACCATACCTTTTCCTCAAACTCATTCCATTTTACACCAATGGCAATAGTTCAATAATTCCACTTAATATCAGAGAACGTATATAATACACAACCTGAAATTCTTACTCTCTGCAGACATCCTCGAAACAGGAGAAAAAAAACCCTAAAGAATGAAAGACAGAAAAAAGACATAAGAACCCCAAAGTCCCCTGTCTCCTTCCCATGCACAAGCAACATCAACCCCTCCCCCAAATTATTGTAGCACAAAACATCGGTACTCGCCCCACCCACCATACAAGCAACAGCAAAACCCCCAAAGAGAGACCATGGTCAAAAGTCCATTCAAAAACTCTTCACTCCAACATTTTGACATCCCACCGGCTCTCTCTCTCTCTCACTAACAAAGGAGAGACAGATATCACTCCTTCCACAGCAACAGGGAAGACAACGATTCCTACTTTGATGTTAAAATTAGTTTGAAGCATTGCTTTTTTATTTCGAGTTCCCCGACTCTAGAATCGATTACCGAGTGCCGAGCCCTCCGTCAGCCACTCTCGCTGTCTTCGATGTTTCGGCCCCCACTATGCTTCAGTTCGTGACACCGGTGAAAATCCGTGCCCACGGGGCCATGCAGTTGCCCGACTTCAGGCCAAACCTGGACCTACCGAAACACAGCCAATCAGCAAGCTCCAAGAACAGGACACGTTGTCATGCACGACTGCGGTTTTTGGGTGCCGCTTTAGATCAAGGATCCTGACAGGACCCAGCCACCCTGAAAAGGAAAACAGAGACAGTAGAGTAGGACAAATGTAACTGTTTTGCTGATGGGCTGGGAGGTCAGCCCCACCGCCGGCGCCATCTTTAGCTCTGCCCACTGCCGGCCTAATGATCCTATGGCCAATTCTCCATTTTGGCCTCAGTACCATGTTAGCTTCCTCTCTAGTGTTTCCCTGAACAAAAGAAACCCTACTATAGAGACGGCTATCATTCAATGCCTTGATTCTCAATTTGAGGTCCTGTGGCCTGCCCCATCACAGGTAGACAGGGTAGTGAAAAAGGCTTTGGGCATGCTGTACTGCATAGGGTATAGAGTATAGGAGTTGGACATTATATTGCAGCTTGATGTAAATCAAAATCAGCATGTCATTGTGTCTAATTTCTTGTGAAACCCCACTGTTCTCCTTGGCTGTGTAAGTCTAGGGCAGACACACTCTGGTCCCACCAAACCCGTGAGATTGAGGTGCTCTCCCACCCCAAATCCCGGTTTGTGTGGATGCTGTGTAACTTGCTACCCTGTTACAACTCAGTGCCAAGAAACAACAGACAGCACATGGCACACGATTAAAGGAATTCGATTTCTGAATCTTAACTTAACCGAAGGGTTATTAAAGAAAAGAAAGAAAAAAGACAAAAAGGGCCCATTATAATTAAACAGCCAAATGTGCTCAAGTTGGAGCTCAACTCTTCCCAAAGTTCATATTCACCGATCCTCAGTCGACCTCGACGCCTGGCTCCATCGAATCACAGTCTCCCACTGGGTTGAATCCTGTGACCAGTTCTCTCCAGCATCCTCTCTCTTCATCTCCACCCAAACAATAGAAAACCCAAGACCAACCATCCTGATTGGATGTCACACATTCCTCAGCATCCCTTATCTTCAACGATAACCCAAACAGGCTGAAACCAGAACAGACTGCTCTTACAGAACTGCTAAAATGAAATGCCTACAGCATAGCAGTAAAAATGTGAACAGGGTGTGATCACCTGTGCTGGATTGGTTCAGTTAGCAGCACCTTGGGCCAGAAGGTTATGACGTTGAACCCCAGCATCTTGAGAATGTATCTTAGGGATAAGACACTGCTGCAGCCGAGAAGGCTCCTCTCCATGGCCGATACTTTGGCTGCAATATTAAACTGAGGAACTCTCTATAAGGAAACAATGATTTCAATCATTTTGGACGATGGAATTGATGGCTTTGTTGCAAAGTTTGCAGACGGTATAAAGATAGGTGGAGGGGCAGGTAGTGTTGAGGAAGTAGAGAGGCTACAGAAGGACTTAGACAGATTAAGAGAACGGGCAAAGCAATGGCAGATGGAAGACAGTGTCGGGAAGTGTATGGTCATGCACTTGGGTAGAAGAAATGAAAGAGTCGAGTATTTTCTAAATGGGGAGAAAATACATAAAATTCTGAGGTGCAGAGGGACTTGGGACTCCTTGTGCAGGATCCCCTAAAGGTTAATTTGCAGGTTGAGTCTGTGGTGAGGAAGGCAAATGCACTGTTAGCATTCATTTCAAGAGGACTAGAATATAAAAGCAAAGGTGTAATGTTGAGACTTTATAAAACACTGGTGAGGCCTCACTTGGAGTATTGTGAGCAATTTTGGGCCCCTTATCTTAGAAAGGATGTGCTGAAACTGGAGAGGGTTCAAAGGAGGTTCACAAAAATGATTTCGGGATTGAATGGCTTGCCATACAAAGAGCATTCGATGGCCCTGTGCCTGTATTCACTAGAATTCAAAGAATAAAGGGAGACCTCACTAAAACCAATTGAATGGTGAAAGTCCTTAATGGAGTGGAGGTGGAGAGGATGTTTCCTATGGAGGGGGGGTCCAAGACCAGAAGGCACAGCCTCAAAATAGAGGAGCATTCTTTTAGAATGGAGATGAGGAGAAATTTCTTTAGCCAGAGAGTGGTGAATCTGTGAAATTCTTTGCTACGGCAGCTGAGGCCATGTCTCCTATATCTTATGGTCATATGGAAACTAAGGAATAAGGAAATCCTGTTGCAAAGTCCAAAGAATAGCAAAAAGTAAGCTCTCAATTTCCTGCTAAACATTTCTCTCTCTACAAAAAGTCTGGCTAAATAATTGCCACAGGGCTTTTCTCTCTAGGGTAGAGGAGGATGAGAGGCGACTTGATAGAGGTGGACAACATGATGAGAGGGAAAGATTGAGTAGAGGGCTAGATACTTTATTGTAGGGGCAGAAATGATAAAATGCACAAGATTATAAGAGGCATAGATAGAGTGGACAGCCAGAGACATTTTTCTAGGGCAGAAATGGTTAATACGAGGGGGCATATTTTTAAGGTGATTGGAGGAAAGTATAGCAGGGATGCCAGATTTAGGATTTTTATTCAGGGGGTGGTGGGTATGTGGAATAGGGGTGGTGTTAGAGGCAGATATATTGGGGGTAATAAAGGAACTCTTAGATAGGCAATGGAATATTTTAAAATGGAGGGCTATGTGTAAGGGAAGGATTAGATTGACCTTAGGATAGGTTAAAAGGTTGGGCCAACTTTGAGGGATGAGGGTCTGTATTGTGCTGTGATGTTCTATATTTGCCTATGTGTATCAAGTACTTTTAAGTGGTTTTGAAGTGACCTAAAAGCTGAAATAACAGCTCCACTTACACAAGGCCTGGTAGGTGTCCCTTGCTGAAGGAAGTGAGGTAGAGACAAAAATTTTTAGGTCAGCAATTTACCTTCTGGGAACTTGAAAACTCAGGCGTTGCTGAACTGCGTTCCATGTACAGAAGGAGGAATCAGCTACCAATTCAATGTCTCATTTTCCTTTGCAGTCAGAACACTTCAAAACCACGTCCCAGAAAGTGGCTCGGAAATACTGGTGGAAGAATGTGAAGATGATCATCTTGCTGGTGATCATTGCTGTTATTATCCTGACTTTGATCATTCTCTTTGCCACAGGGGTAATTCCCTCCTAACAGCAGGAACTATTAAATCAGCTTATTGTTCCTTCGGTGATATATATGTGATAAGTTCCATGCCTTCGGTTTCCAGTCTATTCCATACAGTGGGGATGTAGATGTACTTTTGGCTCTGATGTTGATTTTGGTCTGTATATTTTCAGCATACCTCTAGCTGTACAGAGGCATGCAAAATCATTTGTAAAAAAAAACTTCCTAATGTAAAAGTTAACAATAAAGTTTCAGAAAGAGGACCAAGAAATATAAAAAACGTTTACTCCTTTTCTGTAAATTAGACGCCCATCAGTGTGGGAGATCTTAGGTTTGGTACAAAGAAGTCTTCGTCATTTTATTTTTTTTTTAAATTTAGAGATAGCGCAGTTCTGGTCCAACAAACTGCTCCTCACAATTACACCCAATGTGACCAATTAGTCTACAAACCCGTATGCCGTTGGGATATGTGAGGAAACCAGAGCACCCGTATGAAACTCATGTGGGCACAGAGAGAGAGCGTTAAAAACTCCTTACAGGCAGTGGCAGGAATTGAACCCGGGTCACTGGCGCATTAATGCATTACCCTAACCACTAGGCTACTGTGCTGTGCAGTTTGGGTTCAACGTATCTATATTGGGCACCCCAGGTCAGACCATAAATATCATGATATTAGAGCAGAATTTGGCCATTCAGCCCATTGAGTCTGCTCTGTCATTCAGGCATGACTGTTTTTTTCCAATCTCATTGTCCCAACCATGTCCCTTGTCTCTGTATCCTTAACTCCCTTACCAATTAAGAACTCTGCCTCAACTACACCCAGTGACTTCATTTCCACAGCCTTCTGTGGCAATCATTTCTACAGAGTCACCACCCTCTGGCTAAAGAAATTCCTCCCCATCTCTGTTCTGAAGGGACGTCCCTTTATACTGAGGCTGTGCCCACGGATCCTAGACTCATCGTTACATGCTGTGTTCTTTGACCATGATTGTTCTTGGCAAATTTTTCTACAGAAGTGGTTTGCCATTGCCACCTTCTGGGCAGTGTCTTTACAAGATGGGTGACCTCAGCCATTATCAATACTCTTCAGAGATTGTCTGCCTGGTGTCAGTGGTCACATAACTAGGACTTGTGATCTGCACCAGGTGCACTTTACTTTATTATCACCAAACAATTGATACTAGAAAGTACAATCATCACAGCGATATTTGATTCTGCACTTCCCGCTCCCTGGATTACAAATATTAAATATTAAAAATAGTAAAAATTAGTAAATATTAAAAATTTAAATTATAAATCATAAATAGAAAAATGGAAAGTAAGGTAGTGCAAAAAAACCGAGAGGCAGGTCCGGATATTTGGAGGGTACGGCCCAGATCCGGGTCAGGATCTGTTCAGCAGTCTTATCATAGTTGGAAAGAAGCTGTTCCCAAATCTGGCCGTACGAGTCTTCAAGCTCCTGAGCCTTCTCCCGGAGGGAAGAGGGACGAAAAGTGTGTTGGCTGGGCAGGTCGTGTCCTTGATTATCCTGGCAGCACTGCTCCGACAGCATGTGGTGTAAAGTGAGTCCACGGATGGAAGATTGGTTTGTGTGATGTGCTGCGCCATGTTCACGATCTTCTGCAGCTTCTTTCGGTCTTGGACAGGACAGCTTCCATGCTCCCATGGCTTCACAGGATCCTGATATTGCAGAGGGTTGGGGGGGGGGCTAAGCAGGTGCTACACCCTGCCCAAAGGTGACCTGCAGGCTAGCGGAGGGAAGGAGCATCTTTCACCTCCTTTGGTAGAGACGTATATCCACCCTTCCACCCCTATCCCAGACTCTCCTACTAATAATAAACATTTAATAACTCTTAATTTTAAAAAACCTTTATATCAAATTCATCCTGTACCTTTCCTTGGAATGCCATATGGGTATACGTAGAGGATCTTGGGTAGAGTGGACGTGGAAAGGACGTGATTGTTAGTAGGAGAATCTAGGATAACATCCTTTCCATGTCCAGTCTATCCAAGCCCCTCTGTGTATACCCATATGGCATTCCAAGCAAGGGGACAGAATGAATTTGATATGATGGTTTATTTTATATATTAAGAGCTTGAGTCTAATTATAATCGTAAATGGAATAACATGTTCAGGCTTACTTTGCGCCTATTGTAAACAGGAGAAATGGCACAAGCTCATTAATGCTGGGTGACAACTGAATAATTAAATGTAGAGGTGAGAGTATATGTTTCAGTCACTAGAAGGTAAGGTTCAGAAGGGTTTCATCAAATATTTCTATATAAAACATAATGGGTTTTGTACTTAAATTAGAAGTCTTACACACTTTTGCGAAGTGTTCCAAGATCCGATGCACTATGAGCTGGATATACCTTCACTGGCCACTTTATTAGGCAGAGGAGCAGAACCCAGTGAGGTCTACTACTGCTCCACCTCATCCACTTCAAGGTTCAACGTGTTGCGCATTTCGTGGCTATTGGAGTTGCTGTCGCCTTCCTGTCAGCTTGAACCGGTCTGGCCGTTCTCCTCTGACCTCTCTTATTAACGAGGTGTTTTTGCCCACAGAGCTGCCACTCACTGGCTGATTTTTGTTTCTTGCACTATTCTTTATAAGCTCGAGAGACTGTCGTGCATGAAAATCCCAGGAGGTCAGCAGTTTCTGAGATACTCAAACCACCCCATCTGGCACCAACAGTAATTTCATGGTCAAAGTCACTTAGATCACATGTCTTCCACATTGCGATATTTGGTCTGAACCTCTTGACCATGCCTGCATGCTTTTATGCATTGATGATTGGCTGTTTAGATATTTTCATTAAAAAGAAGTACAGGTGTACCTAATAAAGTGGCCACTGAGTGTGGAGCAGATCACACACAATATTGCATTGTAATGTGCCTCATTCCGCTCCCAGCAATGACTCATAGCCATAGCGCACTGATACTTCCCACAGTTGCTGGTCTGTGCCTTCACTCAGCACATTGCCAGGTTGGAGAAGGGTCTTGACCCAAAACATCGACTGTTTATTCCTCTCCATAGATGCTACCTGACCTGCTGAGTTCCTTCAGCATTTTGTGTGTTTGTGTGTGTGTTGTCAGACTGGTGTCATTTCGAAAATGTGGGACCGCTCCGTGTCGTAGTTCCAACTAATCGAGATCATCTAACGGAGTAAGAGTTGGCGTATTTTGCTCTCAAAGACATTAACAGTTCTTTTACCTGATGGTTATCTCTGAAAATTTAAGATAATGCTTCTGAGTAATGCAGTAAAATTGTTTATCTTTGGTTTCAAAAATCTCTCTGTGATCTGAACATGAAGCGTTGAGAGGTTTTGAATCTTCTCTTTCCACGCAAGTTCCCCTACCCTGTCAGATCGTGCACCTGATGCTATCTGAAAAAGCTTGGCACTCACAGACTCTTATGTTTGAGGTTCGAAGTAAAGTTACTATCAAAGTGCATATATGTCACCATATACTACCCGGAAATTCATTTTCTTGCAGGCATTCACTGTAGAACAGATTAACACAATAGAACCAATGAAAAGCTGCGTACAAAAGACTAACAAACAACCAAACGAGGACAAACTATGCAAATAAAATAGACAGATAAGTAGACAGGTAGATAATACCACATGGGCACGTAGCCAAGTGGTTAAGACGTTTGACTAGTGATCTGAAGGTCGTGAGTTCGAGCCCCAGCCGAGGCAGAGGTTGTGTCCTTGAGCAAGGCACTTAATCACACAGTGCTCTGCGACGACACTGGTGCCAAGCTGTATGGGTCCTAATACCCTTCCCTTGGACAACATCGGTGTCGTGGAGAGGGGAGACTTGCAGCATGGGCAACTGCCGGTCTTCCATACAACCTTGCCCAGGCCTGCGCCCTGGAGAGTGAAGACTTACCAGGCGCAGATCCATGGTCTCGCAAGACTAACGGATGCCTTTTTAAGATAACACCGAGAACATGAGTTGTAGAGTCCTTGAAAGTGAGCCCATGGGCTGTGGAATCAGTTTGGAGCTGAGGTGAGTGAAGCTGTCCTCGGTGGTTCAATTCAAGTTGAACTGTCATTCAACTGTACATGAATACAGCCGAATGAGATGGTGTTACTACAGGGCCAAGGTGCGAAAGCACCCTCCCAGGTCACACACAAGGAATAAAAGAGTTCCGCGCCAACCACTCCCACCTGCCATGCACCACACCTTGATGTCCAGGCCAAGCACACACAGGTCAACAAACTCACATAGAATATCAGTAAAATTCTAGGTAATAGCATGGCTCTGAGGCCCAGTCCCTCGCATAGACAAGCAGATGTAGAATATTAGTAAAAATACGATGCAGAATATGCATGCATATAGTCCGGACCACGAAACCCACTAAGATCATCCCTCAACCGGCCCCGATGCCTGCTAGGTGATACCATGGCTTAGAGGCCCTGTCCTCGCAGATACAGACACATATAAAATATTAGTAGAAATGCAACCGGACAAATTAAAACCTTCAGTTGACCACTACTGCGCTGTGCTCACCCCCTGGTAGAGTGCAACGGCCTCGGACACCTCTCCCCCGGCTTATGAGCCCGCAGCTTGAGGCCCGAGTCCGTCGAGTGCCGCCAAAACATCTGCCGTCGAACACAACAGAGCTTGTCTCTGCCAAGTGAAACCCTGTGAGTGCTCCGCCAACTCCGTGCTGGACGCTGCGCCGCACCGCCCCGGTGAAGCGCAGCGGCTTTATCTCGTCACTTCAGCGGCTGCAAACAGGCAACACTGTGGCTTGAGGCCTGGTCCTTACTACGAGCAAGGCAGGGAACTTCCCATCATCCACCCCTGCTTGCAGCCAATATACCAGTGAATCCAGCTTGCAGCTTACCAGGTTAACAATGGCCACAGGGGTCTTGCCACCATGACGGCCACTCATTATTTGACTCTGAGCCACATTCGGTTCAGGCAGCAGCTCCTTCATTATCTCCGCCAGCGAGCACCTCACTGATGGTGGAGACCTGCAGTACTTCGAGTTCTTAATGTACAGCAGGATCTTGTAATTATTACAAGTACGTTTAAGTAGAACAGCGGCACTTTTTGTTGACCCATTAGAAGCCACTGCAATTAGTCGCACCGCCATCTCGCCATCAGGGGCCTGATGGTTGAGGGGTAATAACTGTTCCTGAACCTGGTGGTGTGGGACCTGATGGTTGAGGGGTAATAACTGTTCCTGAACCTGGTGGTGTGGGACCTGATGACTCAGGGGTAATAACTGTTCCTGAACCTGGTGGTGTGGGACCTGATGGTTGAGGGGTAATAACTGTTCCTGAACCTGGTGGTGTGGGACCTGATGGTTGAGGGTAATAACTGTTCCTGAACCTGGTGGTGTGTGACCTGATGGTTGAGGGGTAATAACTGTTCCTGAACCTGGTGGTGTGGGACCTGATGGTTGAGGGGTAATAACTGTTCCTGAACCTGGTGGTGTGGGACCTGATGGTTGTGGGGTAATAACTGTTCCTGAACCTGGTGGTGTGGGAACTGATGGTTGTAGGGTAATAACTGTTCCTGAACTTGGTGGTGTGAGACCTGATGGTTGAGGGGTAATAACTGTTCCTGAACCTGGTGGTGTGGGACCTGATGGTTGAGGGGTAATAACTGTTCCTGAACCTGGTGGTGTAGGACCTGATGGTTGTAGGGTAATAACTGTTCCTGAACTTGGTGGTGTGGGACGTGATGGTTGAGGGGTAATAACTGTTCCTGAACCTGGTGGTGTGGGACCTGATGGTTGAGGGGTAATAACTGTTCCTGAACCTGGTGGTGCGGGACCTGATGGTTGAGGGGTAATAACTGTCCCTGAACCTGGTGGTGTGGGACCCGATGGTTGTAGGGTAATAACTGTTCCTGAATCTGGTGGTGTGGGACCTGATGGTTGTAGGGTAATAACTGTTCCTGAACCTGGTGGTGTGGGACCTGAGGCTCCTGTATCTCCTGCACGAAGGCAGTAGCAAGAAGAGATCATGGCCTGGGTATGGAACTTTCAAGGTTATCAAAGACAAAATAAAACTGGGATATCTGCAAGGAGTTTGAGTTTAATTGTCATTGTTAATAGAACAACACGATCAGGCTTAAATTGTTCCTCATGAAAACAGGAGAAATGGCAGAAACTTGTTTATGCTGGGTGACAAATGGTTAATATGTCGATGTTTTAGAATCAGGGTCTGGTTTAGTATCACTGACATACATCATGAAATTTATTGTTATGAGGCAGCAGTAAATTGCAATACATAATAATAAAAATCTACCATCGTCTACCTGCTGAACCGTGTCTACGCCCACCTGGACAAGCCAGCGAGCACTGTGAAGGTCATGTTTTTTGACTTCTCCAGTGCGTTCAACATCATCCGCCCTGCTCTGCTGGGGGAGAAGCTGACAGTGATGCAGGTGGATGCTTTCCTGGTGTCATGGATTCTTGATTACCTGACTGGCAGACCACAGTACGTGTGCTTGCAACACTGTGTGTCCGACAGAGTGATCAGCAGCACTGGGGCTCCACAGGGGACTGTCTTGGCTCCCTTTCTCTTCACCATTTACACCTCGGACTTCAACTACTGCACAGAGTCTTGTCATCTTCAGAAGTTTTCGGATGACTCTGCCATAGTTGGATGCATCAGCAGGGGAGATGAGGCTGAGTACAGGGCTACGGTAGGAAACTTTGTCACATGGTGTGAGCAGAATTATCTGCAGCTTAATGTGAAAAAGACTAAGGAGCTGGTGGTAGACCTGAGGAGATTAAGGTACTGGCGACCCCTGTTTCCATCCAGGGGGTCAGTGTGGACATGGTGGAGGATTACAAATATCTGGGGATACGAATTGACAATAAACTGGACTGGTCAAAGAACACTGAGGCTGTCTACAAGAAGGGTCAGAGCCGTCTCTATTTCCTGAGGAGACTGAGATCCTTTAGCATCTTCCAGGCGATGCTGAGGATGCTCTACGAGTCTGTGGTGGCCAGTGCTATCATGTCTGCTGTTGTGTGCTGGGGCAGTAGGCTGAGGGTAACAGACACCAACAGAATCAACAAACTCATTCGCAAGGCCAGTGATGTTGTGGGGATGGAACTGGACTCTCTCACGGTGGTGTCTGAAAAGAGGATGCTATCCAAGTTGCATGCCATCTTGGTCAATGTCTCCCATCCACTACATAATGTACTGGGTGGGCACAGGAGTACATTCAGCCAGAAACTGGTTCCACCGAGATGCAACACAGAGCGTCATAGGAAGTCATTCCTGCCTGTGGCCATCAAACTTTACAACTCCTCCCTTGGAGGGTCAGACACCCTGAGCCAATAGGCTGGTCCTGGACTTATTTCATAATTCACTGGCATAATTTACATATTACTATTTAACTATTAATGGTTCTATTACTATTTATTATTTATGGTGCAACTGTAACGAAAGCCAATTTCCCCCGGGATCAATAAAGTAGGACTATACTATATTATGCACTATGCACTAAATCTGTAAATTCAGTAAGTATCTATATATTTAAAAAGTTAAATTAAATAAATAGTGCAAAAAAAGAAAAAGAAAGTTGTGGGCAAACATGAGGAAATCAAGTCGTGGGGTTGTGTTCATGGGTTCAATGTCCATTCAGAAATCAGATGGCATGGTGGGGGGGAGTTTGGGGTTCTAACATTTGACTGTCATTCATTCTTTGGGACACTCCTCTGTTTTCATAGATGTTTGCGAAGAAAAAACATTTCAGGATGTATATTGCATACATTTCTCTGACATCAAATGAACCTTTGAAACCTTTGAACCTTTGAGGAAGCTGTTCATTGCAACACGCACAATGTGCTGGAGGAACTCAGCAGGTCAGGCAGCGTCTATGGAAAAGAGTAAACAGTCGACATTTCGGGACAAGACCCTTCAGCAGGATTTCCATCATCAGCAGATTTTCTTATGTTCGTGAAGCTGTTCGTTGAGTGTGTGCCTTCAGGATTCTGTATCTCCTTCTTGATGGTAACAATGAGAACAGGGCATGTCCTGGGTGGTAGGGGTCCTTACTGAAGGATGCTGCCTTTTTGAGGCATTGAAGGTGTCCTGGACACTGGGGAAGCTAATTCCCATGAGAGAGCTGACTGAGTTCACAACTTTCTGCAGCTTATTTCATAGTCATAGTCATACTTCATTGATCCCAGGGGAAATTGGTTTTCATTACAGTTGCACCACAAATAATTAAATAGTAATAAAAGCATAAATAGTTAAATAATAATATGTAAGTTATGCCAGGAAATAAGTCCAGGACCAGCCTATTGGCTCAGGGTGTCTGACCCTCCAAGGGAGGAGCTGTAAAGTTTGATGGCCATAGGCAGGAATGACTTCCTATGACGCTCTGTGTTGCATCTCAGTGGAATGAGTCTCTGGCTGAATGTACTCCTGTGCCCACCCAGTACATTATGTAGTGGATGGGAGACATTGTCCAAGATGGCATGCAACTTAGACAGCATCCTCTTTTCAGACACCACCGTCAGAGAGTCCAGTTCCATCCCCACAACATCACTGACCTTACGAATGAATTTGTTGATTCTGTTGGTGTCAGTTACCCTCAGCCTGCTGCCCCAGCACACAACAGAAAACATGATAGCACTGGCCACCACAGACTCGTGGAACATCCTCAGAATCGTCCAGCAGATGATAAAGGACCTCAGTCTCCTCAGGAAATAGAGATGGCTCTGACTCTTCTTGTAGACAGCCTCAGTGTTCTTTGATCAGTCCGGTTTATTGTCAATTCATATCCCCAGGTATTTGTAATCCTCCACCATGTCCACACTGACCCCCTGGATGGAAACACTGGATGATCCTGTGCTGTGTCCCCCCCCCACCGCCATCCTAATACTGTTTCGTCATTTAGAAGGTAAACTTTGGAAGGTGAAGATGAAGGTGAGGATGAAGTTGGGTATTTGCTCAGTTTATTTCTGTCCACCAAAGCCCTAGCTAGTCATGAGTTGATCAACCCTTTAAGATTAGTGAAAATGTGGACTGTACTCCCCTTACTTTCCACGCACAACTTCTGTAAGTACACAGCTCTGTGGAATCACAGTTAATGAACCCTTCTTCCTTCGTGAGTCTGAATAATGTAATCCATCTTGGTGATTGTAGGGGTGATTTACAGCGTACTGACAAGGTTGAGCATATAGACATTAAGAAAGAGGATGTGCTGGAGCTTTTGGAAAGCATCAAGTTGGATAAGTCACTGGGTCTGGATGAGATGTACCCCAGGCTATCGTGGGAGGCGAGGGAGGAGATTGTAATGACCTCTGGCAACGATCTTTGCATCATCTATGGGGACGGGAGAGGTTCCGGAGGATTGGAGAGTTGGCTCATGTTCAAGAAAGGGAGAAGAGATAGCCCAGGAAATTATAGACCAGTGAGTCTTACTTCAATGGTTGGTAAGTTGATGGAGAAGATCCCAAGAGGCAGGA